>NC_086337.1:30642870-31273584 GCF_032445375.1 Bacillus rossius redtenbacheri | reverse complement strand
CAAAAACATAACAAACTTAAAAGTATAAATGTGTGTAAATATACGTACATGATCACTATTTATGGACATGATAACTGCTGTAATTTTGCACCAATTTCTTCTAGACTGACACTTGAAATATTAATATGGAAGATATCGGTCGTGTTCGTTAGTGGGATAAATTGGACCGAGGGATATAGTAATGAGAAAAATTTACTTGAAGAAAAAACTTTAAAATCACAATGCCACATCGAACATGGCACGGCAAATCAGATTTGGCGTTGTATAGCGTTCCAGCACGACAGAGTTAATAGCGTAGGGTCACAATACCACGACAACATTACCACGACCAATTCTAATTATGGCAGTCTGAAGTCTTCCCAAAAATGCAGTATAGAATGCGCTGAAAACAGTGTAGGCCCTTTTATTTTCAGTCGACAGGTAAAGTGCATAACGATATAACATTTAGTTGTCTATTGCACAAAGAGGGATTAAAGTTTATTTTAGATACAAGGAAGCCAGCTGTAGATATGTTAAGGGACAGAAAATAATTCCGCTATTAGTTACGCTAAAAATTAAAAATAATCATAATAAACAGTTGAAGGCACACTACAGGTACAGATGTAAAGGTCTAGCCAAACGTTAAACGAAATTTGGTTTTTCAGCATAAACATTTACTATGGAGGTAAATCAATATTTTTGAAGATTAGTTCTATAAGGTTTCCGTTTTGCTTTCAGTCGTGATGACACGACGAAATTAGATATAGAATCGACTTCTTGCGGGTCATCGGGGCGCGTATTTCGTCGTGTTGACGTCACGATGACCCTGTATTTCATTGGCTACTGAGCGTGTTGGACCTGTCGTTTCAACCGTCTTTGCATACATCCTGAAAGTAGTAAAAAAAAACTTTTTCAATAAGTATTTTTATAACACCAACCATTAGCTCAAACGGTGGAGAAAAATAAGTTTTTGAATTGCGGAACCTTGCCTACGTCATAGTAAACACAATATCATACCAATTCAAAGTTTTTGTAAATCTAATAAAATGTTAGGCCTGAATTACTTTTTATGAGTGTAACCTTTAGTGCAAGGGGCGAACAAATTTGTGCGATGCTTAGCTTTTGGGAGTAAATAGGTATGTTATATTTATGGTAGTTTCCACTAGCATCACAGTACATAAACTATCTGCCTTCGCCAGGCCAGTCTCAAGCGCTTGGCCATGCCATTATTATCGAGAATATTTAAGAAATGTTACGAGCATGCCAGATGCATTCAATGAAAAAAAAAAATCCTAACATTTTGGCTGCATGGAACATGCGAAGATATTTTACCGATCCTTTTTGAATATTCTATAATATGTAGAACGTGCGTTTTACATAATTTTCAGTAAGTTTTTTTTACAATGTTCTAGAAGTTTTGGAAAGGTTCCAGAAGAAGTTTGGACATAGTGATCTACCTGTACATCTTAGCCGAGTCAAAAGGTATTTTAATTGTTTTGTTTAAAGTACGTCACACTAAGTGATTAATTAATAAATCTCTAGATGTCAGGTCTGACGTCTTGCCCTAGCCGCTACACTACAGACTACAGCGAGAACGTACGTGTGAGAATGTAGGCCGAGAAAGAGGTCAACAGGGTGTTTGTTCGCACATTTCCAAGAGATCACGTTATGAATTTTCCATTTGTTTACATTCCGAGTGTGGGTTTCGTTTCCATCCGTAACGGTACCTGGGACCCAATTGTAACTGTATCAAAGAGTCTGGATTCAGCCCGCTGCCCCAAATGCAAATATGGCTTCCTTGCCGTTCCGAGAACGAGACGTGTGAAATATAAGCCACGAAAGAGGTCAGCAGGCAAGACGAGGATGCTTTCAGAGTAAAGTTATGGGGCAAAATTGCATACAGTATGATGATACTGAAATAGAAACTGAAAGGTGTTATGATGCTGACGACACATATACATATTTTTTCATTTATTTTATTTTAATGTATTTATTCGTGGCAAAGTCAAAGCGATGTGCCTTTTCTTGCACTTAAAATCAATTATAGAATCACTATCATTATATTAAATACTGAAATATTTTTAAATAAACAAAATTTAATGTAAAAAAATGTACTATTTATGATACAAATAGGCAGTATGCTGATGAACTTAGGTTCTAATTACATAATTAAAACCATGAGTGAAAAATTATTATACTACGCATTACTCAAAATTCTAGACATAAACTTGCTGCAAGTTAACTTAAATATAACCCGTTGCCAATATAGAAAATAAAGAGAATTCATAACAGTGCCTGTTACACACACAGATGCATGCTGTCGGTAAGCCGTGAAATTGGTAATGCTTTTTAGGTATTCAAAGATGCTTTTTTTCCAGTATGTATTTAGAGATATAGTCAGTGTCACGTAACTTGTCTGCTGTTCGCTAGCTCTCGAATGTAGTACCAATGGTATCCACTTCCCAACTGCCACTTGCAAAACATCACACTTATGTTCGTTTCGGAATAGCGACATCCACACGAATATGTTTGAAAACACCATGACCATAACAACAGTAGGAGTACACGTATAGTAATGATACTACATTTAAGATCTGTGTTATTCGAGACAAGATACATCACGTGTAACATATTAGCTGTCAGTGTGCAGCATTTGGTAGAAGTAATTTTGTGAATAGAACGGAAGTCGCATGTAACGGAAATGTGTAACCACGGTGCTGCCATCTTTGACGGATGGAGCAAACCCAACTTCAACAAAGCCAAAGGGAAAAGTTATAGTATTAACAGTTTAATTAATTTCAACAAGATAAACCATATTTTAATGAAAATCCTTGTTGAAAATCAGGTCCAAATACGAGGTTTAGTATTTTTTAAATATATTTTTCGCTTTTATTGGAGCCGATACATTATATGGTATAAATGTCGGTTTGCAAATCGAATGATTCGATAGTCGACGTAGCTGCTCCGGCAGAGAATTCTAGCGGCGGGTGCGGAAACTACGTGTTATTCACGTCAAGAAATGCAGTTGGAAAAACAATTTTCGTATATGTATCACGCTCGACACTATTTTAAAGAATTATACGTTAAATTTCGTGTCCGAGGAACGAGGTTTGTATGCTAAGTGTATTTGAAACATGAAAACACATGAATTGGCTCGTTACCAAGGTAAGATGTTACACATCTCTAGCGAGTACTGAAAGAGTAGCTCATATTTTTTTCTATTGCTTTGTTGTGCGGAAGGAGCCAGACTTTGCCAAAACAGTACAAAAAACCAATTACAGTAAAAAAAAAAACATTTGACCGTACTGCGGCAAATTCCCCACGACTCGGGAAACACCCATTGTGAATATGCCATTCTCGCGTTATTACAATGCTTCCTTTCGTTCTGGTGAAACTTTCGGCATCGGGAAAATTTCTCCCGGAAAAATTGCGCCCTCGCATAGAAAGTGGGATAACTGCGCCTCTGCGATAATGAAATCAGCGCTGGGTTATGTGAAAAATTGCGCCCGGGAAAATTGCACCCTCGCATAGAAAGAGGTATCATTTATGTATGGCTTGTTACTCGTTTCACAGTTCCAGAATTTGTAGAATCTAGAGTTAGTTATAAGCTGGATATTTCCATTTTCATTAATATTTTTATTTGTAATTTATTGTTTGAATACATTTGTCACACTTGTTATGATATCGCTTGTGACTGGCATCAGCATTCTATTATTTTTTTTTTCATTTTTTCATTGAAGGAGAGACTTCAAAATATTTGGTGAGGTACTTGGACTTACTTGTTCTGTATGTTTGCCAATTTTGGCTATCTGTTTGTTCAGTTTCATGTTCAGCCACTTTCTCTTTGATCCTTCCAAGCCGAGAGTACTCCTATCATGTTGTAACTAGTTATTCCACTTCCTGCTCCAGTGCCTTCAGAAGAGTGTGAAAGTGTGGGTTAAGATGAACTTTATTCTTAAGCTTATCGTTAAACCCTTCAACAGCTTTGTTTGTTTGACATTGCCAGACATAGATGGAAATGTTTCGATTTCGCAGCCATTAGTGCATAATGTAGTCGAATAGTTCTGTTAGTTTCTCTCCTCCTGGCGACATACTGTAATTTTTTAAGCCACCTGTTTCAACGTCGGGTAGCAGACACTAGACCGAAAGACATTTGCCCGAAATTTCAGAGAAACTACTTTCGGAGAAACTACTAGAGCGAAAGCCGCTAGCCTGAAAGTAGATTCTCCGAAATTTCGGTCAAATGCATTTTGGTCTAATTCCTGTTCGATCTAGTGCATTTCGGTCTGGTGCCTTTCAGTCTGGTGCCTTTTCGCTTAGTTACTTTCGGTCTAGAGCCTTTTGGCTAAACGTCTTTCGGTCCAGTACATTTCGATCTAACAATTTTTGGCTCTCTGGCGCGTTCCCAAGCCTTGCGGAGCGAGTCATACGCTAAAGGGGAAACGACAAACAACATAACGGCGCGCAATTTTCCCACCCATTCTGATGAGGGCGTGATCTCCCCACTTTTTGTGCCAGGGTGAGATTTTCCCGGGCGCATTTTTCATACATTCTAGATTCCTTTTAAAATTTCACCAGGAACTAAAGTCTCGTTGACAACGAGTTCATTACGAACTATAACAAACAAATACACAAACCAGCATGGGCATAGATCCCGTGAGGTGGCCAGGAGAGCTCCCCCCCCCCCCCACTTGAATTAATCAGCCCCTCACTGAGGAGGCCCGCTTGCACTTTCAAAATCGTGACTGTGAGACGGAGTTTATAAACGTAAATGTCAAAACCAAGTTTTTTTTTTTTTTAACTTTCTGTATATTTTAAGGTTTTTGCTTATTGTATGCAATTTGGCCAAAATGTGGACAACATGCAATCATCCTATCCAGAAATTAATTGTGTTGGTTAAAACCTACCCCCTCCCCCTTTCAAATTCTATTCCTACAGATTTGTACCCCTGCTGACCAGGGATATTGGAGAAGGAATCCTACATGGTGTGTAAGTGAGGAACAATCCCAGAATATACCTGAAGTGATTCCGGGGAACCACGGAATAGAGGTGTTAGAGACGGGACGTAGCTCGTTCACACGTACAACCTCTCCCCCGGATGTCACGTGTGAAGATACCTGTGTACTCTCTTTTGAGAAGACACAGGCCGGAGACGCACAGTCAGTCGGGCCCTGGGTTTACGCCTTGGTTTACCAGCCTACCTTCTCCCGTTCTTTGAATGGTTCGCGCAGTAGGAGGATTGATTTTAAAATGATTTTTGGACACATGCCACTGCTGATTGCACTGTAGGCCAGAATAAACATCCAAAACAAACAAAAAATTATCAATATGCAAACCCAATAAAAACAAAAACCAAAATTAGACGATGCAAAAAATACATTAACACATAGGCAGCACAGAAAATTCCGCGGGAGGAATTAGTCAAAACATTATTACAGCACTGACGGACACAAAGCGCTAGAAACTCTGAGACAGTAGCAACAAGAATAGCCAATAAAGATCAAAATGACCTTTAAGAGCACAAAGATGGTACTAAACTGATAAAATGGACAATACAACGACCACACAGATCTGCACAGGCGAACCCAGCGATGTGAAGAAAAGACACCATAACGATGATGGCATAGACGAAACTCAGTAGGCTTCCTAAGTCAAGAGTTGTGACGTTTCGGGAACTGAGATCTGTTCCCGTCTTCAGGCACGAACAGGCTTCTTTCCTCCTGCCCCGAGCCACAGAGACTGGCGAGGCGTTATCGTCCTGATCCAGGATGTGTGTGACCCTCTTCCCTGGCGGCCGGCGGGCATTTCGTGGCGAGATTACCGGCCTTTCACTCCCCTCCCCCCTTTTCCTCCTCCGCGCAACTATACCGCGGCCAGACAACCGTGCCAGCGCGGAGATTACGAACACTCGGGGCAACACGTATACCACCTCAACACATGCCGCGTCCCGTGCTTACGAACCAGCTAGCGTTTCGTTACGATCCGCGAAACTTCTGAGCCACGGTATTCGTCAATAACGTCAAAGGGGAAGAAGCAGCTTCTAATGTGGTGTAGGGGGGAACATATTTTTCCCCGAAAAGAATTTCGAGACTAGCTGATAGTTAAGACTAGAGACCGGAAAAATTCGCGAATTCATTTCGCGATAGGCTAAAATACAAATCGTTATATCTCAGTGCTGCCTCTACTATTGGTTCACAACTCACCTGGATGACTCTGGGCCAATGAGAAACACCCAACCAAAGCTTTATCGAATCACAGGCTGCTACGCTGGAACGTCTCACAAGACAGCAGCCAATAAGTGGGTGGCATTTGACCGAGTGTACGTAGAACTATGGAGTTCATACTACAGGTCATTGAACCCGCGAATTTTTCCGGTCCCTAGTTAAGACACTGCGGCATCGTCTTATGTTTCGTGATTGGTCGAGTTTTTGTTTTTCCCAGGTGCATGTCTACTGGCAGCACACCTGTCACCGTGTTCCAGTACGGAATCGAACGCGTCCTGAATGGCCCGGCCAAAGAAGGGAATGGTTTCTCTTGAAGACTGACGCCGATCACAAAGGGAGAAACAGTTGGCGCGGGCTTACTTGATTGCAGTCTGACTGACAAATTGTTTCGCGAAAAATAAATGCTCCTATTAGTGTGTAGAGACCCGGAAAATGCGCTGATTCTTTTGGTTGCAACGTAGACTGCAAACATTCATACCTCTGCATCCATTTGATGATTGGATCACAGTTCTCTCGAAACTCTTCCCCTACGACTGTAGGCCAGTCAAATAATAGCCAGCAATAAGAGAGACTATCACGTAGATCAATAAAAAAAACTTTATTAATCCAAGAAATATTTGGGCTTCTATTAGCGTGGGTTTTGAAGAAATTGTTTTTCACTACAATATGTCTAAAAATTTTTTTCACGGGCAGATTAAACATTTATTTTTAGTTCTTATTAAACACTTAAAGTTTTCGCTTGATAGTTTCATTTTTTTTATTTAAACTAAAAATGCAGTACAAAATTGTGTCTCGTCAATATTGATAACACGTCATGGCCATAGATATCATGAAACTATGGATTTAAAAGATGAGATACATATTTAACGAAAATATATTGTAAATTAACGAAAAAAAAGGTCCGTAATGTTTTAATAATGGATGTGATTTCCTAATATTTAAAATACGTGAAGTGAAAGTAATTTTTTTTTTTTCGATCAATTGTTTGTTCGTGAGCCGGTGTGTCTCTTGTCTCATCGCTAGCGTCTCATCGCTCGTCGTCTCTAACGACTAGTTTGAAGCAGTTCCCAGTGCGTGGAAGGACTTTAAGGCCCCTGCTTACCGGGGTGCACACACGGTGTTCAGAGCTTCAGGCAATTCCGCGCCATTTGAAAACTGCTCAAGATATTTGAGTGGTTGGTGTCTGCTTACGAACATAATTTTAGATTTCGCTGAGGACGGATAAGTTATTATGTTTCAGTATTTCGTTTTTGAAGTGAAACTTCTGTGGGTGCGATGAGATAAAAATTTCAAGGCCGAATTATGATGCAACGTTTTCGTGAAAAATTGTTGTAGGAAATTTTCTGACCGAAAATGACAGAGAATTGTTACTTGGACAAAGAGATATAAAGACAGCAGTATGCTATATACGTTTCTGAGCTCTTAATCGTTCAATTCTTCATGCGATCCTCAGGAAAAAAAAATATAGGATCGAGAGAAATATATGTACGAAAGAATAAGGCAGAATGTGTGCGCGTGTGCTGATTTAAGAAAATAGATAAGGTTTCCTATACAGCTTGAATTTTATATTTGCTACCAGTGAGCTCGCGTTCCTTCTTGTTCAACCAGCAGCGTAGAGAGCGCGTTGAGATATTCACTGTATTTTCCGCATAGCTAGCACTCACTACCTCTTATGAATTTCATATTTCGTTCAGAGATTTGGTGTGTTTCAAATGGCAGAATTGTTTGAAGAAACAGTAACACGCACAGTTTTTCTTTATGGTGTGAGTATTTTAACATTTATTATAATATTTATTGTTAATTAATCATTACTGTTTAATTAATATTTATTGATGTCCTGATCAGTTATTTTGAAGTGAGTAATAGTTATGTTGATTTATGTTTATTAAGAAAATTGTTTTTTTTTTCTCTCTCTCTTTCTTCATCTCTCTCTCACTATGCCATTTTACTTCCTACGATATACTTACGAGTCGGAGTTCGAATTGCCAAATAAGTTTAAATTTTCACGAGTACTGAGTTACACGAGCTCTTGTTTTAACTTTATTTTTAGAAGAGTGGGAAAATCTCAAACGCGTGTTTTCTTAATAATTATTAATATAAACCGTAAATAATTCGTGGATTCATCTCGTGATGTGTTAAAATTCAAATAAGTATACCTTCGAGCTGCTCCTGCTATTGGTTCACTGCTGATCTGGAGGACTCTGGGCCAATTAGAGACCCTCAATCAAAGAAGTTTCGAATCGCACGTTATCCAATTGAGACGTCTCGCAAGTCACCAGCCAATGAACAGATGACGTTTGCCCAAATATGAAGATAATCGTGGAGTCTACCCTGGAGGTCACTGAACCCGCGAATTTGTCCAGTCCCTAATTATTAGGCATGGATCACCCAGTGCAGATTGTTGAAAACACCCAAGGGTCTCTTGCCTGACGCCTTTTTCTTCATTTCTCCGCCATATAATGTTATTGTCACCGCTCGTATCTCATATTTGCCCAATGCACGACGAGAATACCGCGCGCCAGTTCAGAAGCGATACCGCGCTAGCAGCAGCAGAGAGAGAGCGAGCGTCCTGCCTCACTTATGAATAAGAGATTTTTCAGCCCGCTAGAAAAACAGGAAACTCTGGACTGAAACGATGACCGACAGTGAGGATGAACTCCGAGCGAACTAACAACACCGACGACGCAGTAATGCCACCTGGCGGCCTGGGTCAACACCTGGAATCCACCCAAAAAAAAAAAAAAACCTTAGCGAGTCCTTCAGCGCTAGCCAGACACGTGTAACATCTAACCCAGCGGTAACGAGCAAATTCTTGTGTTCTCACGATTGCAAATACACTTATAATTTGAAACTTGGAACACGAAATTTAACGTATAATACTTTAAAACAAAGCCGAGCGTGATAAATATTCATACGAAAATTGTGCCTTCAGCTATATTTGTTGACGCGTAGTTACCACACGCAATTTCTGCACACGCCGCTCTTATTCGCTGCCGGAGCAGTTACGTCGACTATCGAATCTTTCGATCTGCAGAGCGAAATTTTATACTAAAAAAAATGATAAGGCTCCGGGGGAAAAAAAGCTAAAAATATTTGAAGAAATACTAAAGACCAGCTTTAGACCGGATTTTCGAAAAGGAATTTTGCAGAGCGAAATTTTATACTTAAAAAAAAAAAAAAAAAAAAGGCTTGAGAAAAAAAAGCTAAAAATACTTGAAGAAATACTAAAGACCAGCTTTGGACCGGATTTTCGACAAGGAATTTTATTAAAATACTTCCTCTCTTGTGAAAAATTCGTTAAAACTGTCAACACCAAAAGTTTCCATTTGTCTTTGTGAACAGATGTCAGTACCGCGGTTACACTTTTTTCCGTTCCATTCACGTAGTTACTCTTGCCAAATGCCGTATGTCCGAGAGCTGAGATGCTACACATCAAGGAAAAAGAGGCGGCGGCGGCTTCGGCGGCCCGCCTCTTCACTTTCTACCGCCTCCCCGCCGTCCGGGCCGCTCCTTTCCCCCGCCGCCGCGGGGACAGCGAGCTCGAGGTCAAGGTCATAAGTACAAGCCATGGCAGGGTAACGGTGCGCAATAACCCCTCCACCCCCCCACATACAAACTCCTTTCCGCGTCGCGCAGCCGTGCAGCGCCAACAGGGTCACTAATCTTCCGACCCGTCGCCGCCGTGGGCTTCTAGACCTCTCGACCGCTCGCGGTGCCCGTCGCGTCGAGATATCTATTCCTCCCGGTAGCAGGGTCACTCATCTTCCGACCCGTCGCCGCCGTGGGCTTCTCGACCTCTCGACCGCTCGCGGTGCCCGTCGCGTCGAGATATCGATTCCTCCCGGTATCAGGGTCACTCATCTTC
Organism: Bacillus rossius redtenbacheri; assembly: GCF_032445375.1. NCBI lineage: Eukaryota > Metazoa > Arthropoda > Insecta > Phasmatodea > Bacillidae > Bacillus > Bacillus rossius. The sequence goes on along the minus strand of NC_086337.1, from coordinate 31,263,516 downwards.
CGACCCGTCGCCGCCGTGGGCTTCTCGACCTCTCGACCGCTCGCGGTGCCCGTCGCGTCGAGATATAGATTCCTCCCGGTATCAGGGTCACTCATCTTCCGACCCGTCGCCGCCGTGGGCTTCTCGACCTCTCGACCGCTCGCGGTGCCCGTCGCGCGTCGAGATATCGATTCCTCCCGGTAGCACCGCGGGTAACTTGCAGAGATTAGGAAAGGATACAGGCGGAGCATTAGCCTTCAGACGTGAAGCCTTGCCCCCCCCCCCCCCCCCCCCCGCGTTTAAATTATGTCCTGATTTTCACATACCAATATGGCGTACGTTTGTTTATATATTTGTATAAGCTGTTTTGGCTTGCTTTTGCTTTTATTAACGACTGTGGTTAAGCTGTTCGAAATAAAATGAGCTAATAATATTACTGGTTAATATGTTTAGGTATATATATATAGCCTATATATTAAAATTCAAAAACCAATATTCATAATGCAAATGTAATTAAATCAGTTAATATTTTTCTCCAATCTAACATCCAATACAGGTACAGCTGATACGTTTGTAAACAAACGGCAGCCATATTGGTACGCGTAAGTACACTGATCCCCCTCCCTCGCCAAGAATCTAACCTTACCGTTCCAACTGTATATTTCCCTAATCACTGGTAACTTGCCGTTCCATAAGACTGGGTTCCCAATTAAAAAAAAAAGAAAAAACACACACACACATACAAGCGAGCGCACAGCAGGCTATGCACACGACTGTGCAAAGTCGGTTCACAATTGAAATCTTACTGTTAATTTCAGCCAATAAAATTTCGCGATGTAGCCGACATCTGTTGGCAGTGTTGGTAACTATATTAACTCCCAAATAATTATTCCGTGACATCTCATCAGCAATTTGTGAGCACAGTTTTTCAACATATAAATTAATACGGGTTATATTAACTTTTTATCTACCCTTTCTTATCACGATATATATTTTATATTTACAATATTTGCTAGTGACTTATAAGTAATCGCGTCAATTAATTCTTAAAGCAGGAACCACATCTGAACATTATAATATCTTGACAATTTCTTGCCATAATGCGATTGATAATAATATAAACAGTTCTCCAGTCCCACCAAAATGGCTTCCTACTCAACTCGCATTGGTTATTGTGCCATGCGTCGTAACAGAAATAAAATATATTCATTTCCCTTCTACGCGCACGACCTGTTTCCCGTGCTCACGGCCGTCCTATGCGCTATTGTGAATCAGTAGGTTTGAAAACATGGCGGTCAAATCTTATGCGCACGACCTACTCTTACTGTCAATGTTTTTTTTTTTTTTTTTTTTTTTCAATTGTGCATCCGGCGTAACAGTTATTACGGGGAATCAGGTTGCAAGGTCATCACGACAAAATGATTTGAAAACATCCATACCACTTACGGCCAGGGGTGTAACAACTAAATTTCCAAAAGGGGGGGGGGGGCAATATACCTTTTTATAAAGAATCATCGACCCCCCCTATTGAAGCGGGGGGTCCGGGGGTCCTCCCTCGGGAAAATTTGTATTTCAAGGTGGAAAATGGTGCTATTTAAGCAGTTTTATTATCTAAAAATTGATTACACAGCACTTTCTTTGCCCCCGTTTGCCCCCACTTCAAGGTTTCAGAGGGGGGACAAAATACCCTTGCCCCCTCCTGTTGTTGCGCCCCTACTTACGGCCTAAACTGCTTCCCAAAGCTGATATACGTCTTTGATTCTAGTGCAGAACAACATTTTTATTGTAAAAAATAAAGTATTTGAGATTAAACACTGATTGTCTGTATGAAGTTTAATAGGATGGAGTTCTACAACCACTGCAAAATTTATTTCAATGAAATAATTTCGCCACAGCCACAAAATTCTAATACGTTGTAAAACTAATCTAGACGCTCAGAGTTAAATCTTAAAAACCTGTTCTATTATTTACGATAAAAATGTTGTTCAGCCCCAATTTCAAAAGCGTACACCTTATTTTGTCGTGACGAACCTGCAGCCGAAATTTGGCGGTCGAATTCCGACTCGGCCTGTATAAAACATTGTTAAAGTTATTCTTTACGCAGTGGCAAATACAAGAATTTATTTTGTAAGGGTGTTTGTAAAAAAGGAATACAATAAGAATTTTTGTGTTCACAAAATTACGACTGCAGCAAGGGGTTTGGACAGTTACGTTATCTTTCTCACCACGCGTCACTGCGTTTTGTGGTATGTGATTCCACATGCATTACCCTTAAGGGGAATGGAAAGGTACAATATTTTGGGAATCCTGGAATCGAAGATCAAGGATAAAATCTGAACTACTCATCATATTTCTTTGCGGTTTGTTTTGCCAACTAGATACTTTAATTACGGAGGGTTGTGTGTACAGCAGTGGCCACAAAAATGCATAGTTTTTTAGAAAAAAAATTAAATAACTTTATGCAGAAATAAGGGGTATTATCCACAAAATTAAAAATTATACCAAAATGTAATTTTTATATTGTGTAATATAATATTATCTAGAACTCTATTATAATAAAAGTGAAAAACACTTGATCGCTGAATTTTAAAGGAATTTTAACCAATTAAAACCTGCCATGCAACATTTAGGTAAGGACACGCTTGTTGAGCAATTACGTACAATTCTGTATTATAGAGCTCTAGATAATATCCCAAGATATTTTACCTTTCCATTCCCCTTAAATAACAATCTAAAAAGAGTTTGATATAATAGAAGATTTTCTCGCACGGTGGTTGGCCGGTTCTTGCACGCTCGGCTCAGGCGGAACGTGACAATGAGTCCTTTTTTTTCGTGCGTGCAGCCGGCGTTCATCGATTTATAAGACGTTATCACGTCAAAAAGTATCAAATTCGTTACATCTTCTTTCACGTTCATTGATAATGTAAATAAACTCAACGGTGCAGTAAAATTAAATAACAGTTGTGGTAAAAAAATACACATGTGTGCATAAATATCTAAGTTTCTATATCAAAGAGTAAAAATGCACCAACAGCTACGTCATAATTACCAAACCATAGCAATTGTACTTTAAAACTTTTGGTAATAATTGTTTTACTAGAACACAAGAGTACAAATGCGTTAACACTATTAAGTTTAAAATTAAACCAACGCCAATGGAGACTTTGCTGCCACAAACGGTTTGTGTAAAGTTACACAATTTTTATTTTATTTTTTATTTTTTAGTACGGATCTCTCAAGCACGCTTGTAACACTCTGTTCAAGATGAGGAGAGACTATTTTCGACGGGCGATTCAGCTGACATTCAGACTTTGACAGCTGAATATTGAAAGTTAATGATACAAGCACAGATTCATGACGCACCTGACGAACTAATCACGTATCATGTGTCGATGTCGCAAGGATATTCAGCTGTTAAGGCCCCCGCCTACCCGGGCGCACACACGGATGTGCAGAACTTCACGAAAAAAAAAGAAAAAAAAACACGCGGTTTGAAAACTGCTCAAGATACATGTGATAACTGTTCACGAAAAGCATATAAAAATATCCTGATGGACTAGCAGTTCTGTTTCCGTATTTCGTTTGTTAAACTGTATTTATAAGGAGACTGAAAATGACTGTGATGTGATGCCTGGAAACACCCGGTACATATCATTGAAGGCACTCAAATGACTTGCGCACTATAAATTTATCTCTTCATTTCTTCGCCATGAATTTCATGGTTTCCACTTATGTCTCATAGATGCCTTATGCACGACGAGAAGACTGCGCTTTAAACCGCGTTAGAAGCACCAGCGAGCGTCGCCTCACTATCGTACCTCGGAGGCATAAGACACTATGTCAAATTTTGTGCGAAATCAACTTTTATACCGTAAACTTGACCACCGTTTGACGTCCTTTCTAGTGGGATACATCACTAAGATCTAAGATACGTCTAAATTCACATATTTTGAATATAAAATAAGTTGAGTAAATAAGTGAGGTTTATTTAAAATTGTTTGAACTGCTCTGATGGGGAAATAAATATTGTTTTTGTGACATAGCACCTTACAAATGGAGCCTCGGCCTATGTTGAGCGGAGTGCACTCGGAAAGCGCAGGAAGTGGGCGGTTGTCCTCTGGAGCGATGTGACGTCGCGTGGGCGCGCCGGACCCGTGGCCGGGGGGGGGGGGGGGCAGGTTGTGCCCCGACGACCGACCGCCGAGGACAAAAATAAAGAAAATAAATAAATAATAAAGGACGATAAAGATGAATGAGAAGCTGCAGGAAGTCTTGGTGATGATGGTCAAGACGACGGGCGCGGCGATCCCCCCAACCCCTTCCCTCCTCCAGAAACGACCTCTCCCGACCAATGGGCACTCCTTACGACCACGTATATTTTTCCGTTCGGTTCCCCCCTCCCTCCCCCACTACTCGTCCAACCCTGCACCTCACGAAGGAGAGTGATGCCCGCTTGCCTCCCGGGAGAGCGTAAACATGCCGCGAGACGTGACGAAACTAGATTTAGGCCCCGGCACTCAGCTCGCGCTGTATATGGAGCTCGTCCACGGGGGGCCTCACACAACCCGTCAACCAGAAGCGGGGGACAGCGGCGCGGTGCGTCGAGGGAGGAGGAGGAGGGACAAGAGAATGTATTCAAGCGACGACGACGACGACGCGGGTCGGGTGATCGCATGGGTTCATCGCCCGGACGGGGCAATGTCACATGAGGGCTCGCGAGCTTGGACCGCGTCTCTCGTCTGACCGTCGGGACCTCCGCCCGTCGCTCGCGACATCGGTCCGTCCCTGACGTGGTCACGCTAACAGGTGGTTTGAGGGGCGGAAAATGGTTACGCGCGGCCGCCACGCGGTCTTACAAGTAGAACTGTCACAATTCAGTCACATTCTTGAACCAGTGACGGACAACTTCACTCTTGCTGGGTGTCAGATATACAGACAAACACATGTATACATCAAGGTAATTTGAGGGCATGACACGTATTAATTACTACTGAAATTATAGATTTAAAAAAAAGGGCTTATTTTGTCAGCACAGTTGACATGAATAGAATTATGACACAAATTAAAGGAAAAGGAGTATTTTAAAATAAAATTATTTACAAAAAAAACTAGAAAAAATTAAAATGTTATATTAAAATGTATGGATTACACAAATATAAATAATATGTAAGTGTGGGAGAAACTTAATATAAGCGCTGTCAGTGGGGGGGGGGGGGGGGGGGGGGGGAATAATTCGGCGTATCCTTGTTTAAGGTCTGCAAAGCGATTCATTGGCTCATTGGCGCGTGGCCAACAGTTAAATCATTACAATCACAATACAGTTCGCCTGCAATGTATTAATTTACTCGGGGAGATAGCACATTAAAATAAAATCTGGTAAGTTTTTTCAGTACCTACTCGCCAGTCATGTGTAACAACTAACTTCGGTAACGAGCAAATAAACGTGTTCTCATTATGCAAATACACTTAAGTTATAATACGAAACTCGGATACGAAATTTAACGTAGAATTCTTTAACATAATGCCGAACGTGAGAAATATACGCCAACTGTGTTCTCAACCACATTTCTGGACGCGAATCACACATAGTTTTCGCGCCCGCCGCTAGAATTCGCTGCCGGAGCAGCTACATCGACTATCGAATCATTCGATTCGCAGAGCGAAATTTTAAACAATACAATGAAACGGTTCTGATAAAAGCGAAAATGACTTTGGGGAAAAAAACTCAACTAACCTCGGTTTTTTGGACCTGATCTTCGACAAGGAATTTTATAAAAATACTGCCCATTTTGTTAAAGTTGAGACACATCCGCCATAGATGGCAGCACCATGGTTGTTACACATTACCGTTTCTTGAATTCCGTTGCGTTCTCTAAATCACTCCCACCAAATGCCGTATAACGAGAACTAAGATGTTACACATAAAAATTTGTACCTATGATTAATCTTCACAACCAACTGTACTGGCATCAAGAACGGCGGACATAGGCAGGACAACTGAAGCTGCTTTCACTGAGCTTCGTACCCTTGTTTTCGAACCTCGTTTATTTATTTGTCTCCAACATTTGCTTTTAAATTTCTCCCAGGTTTATGTTGGTCCTAGCCCCTACCGCAATCCTACCTATTCAATCATCACCGCAAACAGCCCATATATTCTGCCTGGAGGTGGTGAGTGAACTGGAATTTTCTTTTCGTTTGCAAATGGAACAGGAATCTTCATGATAAACTACAGATATTTGTAAATTTGTACATTTACATGAAAACAACTTCATCACTACAAAATAGTGTTTGCTGTAATCCTGGGTTCGGATCCTTACCCGGGCATTTAATGCTTTGTGTTGTCCCCTATTCTCCGATAGTTAAAAGTTATTTGTAAACCGTTCCCCGAATATCTTTCCAGTATTAACTGCGCACATTAATAAGCATTGTAAAACTAAATAGTCAAACTGTTAAATATTAGGTTATCCTTTTCATGGTTTTAAAAATAATACGATTGGAATATAAAATTATGTGGCAATTTTTGTAAGAAATGTTTAGTAGTGTCTCGAAAAACGTATTTCATATATGCAAAAATAAACCATAGCCAATTGGTTTACAAAGCTACGATATCTTTATTGAAGTATTACAAACTGTTTAATGGCAACTGGTTTCCAAAGTAATCTTTTGTAAAAGTACAGGAATTATTTTTTTCCCTGTGTGCCAGGCTCCCGGCTGCTGTGATTAAGACATTTTGCAACACACTTTGTTGCAGTGGTGTCTGATTAAGGGGGGTTCCTCCTATTTCGGGTCATGATTTTATATTTGCGTTAATCAGAGGTAAATTTGTAGACTTTTTAAATTGTTTAACTTTTACTAAATGAAAAAATATATACAACGCAATCTTTTGCATAATTATCTTCGAATATTACATGTTTATTGTTTTTTCGGAGTACTAATAAGAATAATTAAATGGATTGAAGAACAGGTTTAAAATCAACGTTTCTGGCTATTTTCATGATAGGATTTTCTTGTCTATTACAAAAAAAAATTGTTTTATTTCTCTTAGTTGTGAAAATCCTGACAATTTATCTGAAATAAATTCCAACCATTTATTGAAGTAGCCAGTAGCTTTGCCGTTGAACCTTAAAAAAAAAGTTTTGGTCTTGGTTTTCAGTAGGCGCGAAAATGACTAAATAATTTAACTTTGGAAACTAATTATGAAAAAAGTATATGATGTATTTTTTTTTTAATTTAATTGGATCTGAACCATTGGAGACTTTTACATATTTACCAGTGTTTCACTTTAAAAAAAATTAGTGACCTAAAATTTGCCGCACCCCCTTAAGGTACTGGTCTGAGCAACTGTGTCACTAGTCAGACTCCACGCGCTAGAGAGTGTAGCGAGAGAAGGGCTGTGCATGGATGCTTTACTCCGTGGTTCACGGAACTCGGTGGGTTACGGAACGCGGTCTGCAGGGCGCGGCTCCCCCTCCCCCCCCCCTTGTCAACGGCACTTTCACCCGCGACCCGTGAGACACGTAAAAATAGCCCCTATGCACTACGCGGCCGCAGGTATTAGCGCGATAGGTTAGCTTTCTCCACGCCGCCGTGGGAAAAAAAAAATTAAAACCCTGGACGCCGACTGACGCTTCCTGTTATTACGGTAGAGAAAGAGAGAGAGAGAGAGAGAGAGAAAGAGAAAATAATCAGAGCGGCAAAGCCCTGCAGCACGGCTGTTGCCAACTTGGCGGATGCTATCTTTCACAGATCCTTTCCAAAACCCGTTTGTATCCACACGTAACTGTGCCTAGGAACGGATATAAAAGGTAAGGGCATGGAAAAGGGGGGGGGGGATTAAAGCTATTTCTTCCTCTCCTTTTCCTTCAGAAATCAAAAGAACAGAATACAATCTCATCTTAAGGCTCTTCTTAAAAGACAATTTTTTTATACTGCTAGTGCATAGACGGCGACAACACAAATCTTTTTGCGTTCTCCTTTTTAACAGGCATGACTGAGTTACGCCTGTTTGAAGATACTGGTTGCTTTGTGAAGATTAAATAAAGAAAACTTTGAATAGTTATACGTATATTAAAATCCACCATTATGTTTTATCTTTATTCATGTGTGTGTTGTAGGCGTGTGAAAACGGATGAATAATTTTGAAAAAGCCTGTTCATCTGGCACAGAATTCAAAAACAAACAAAAAAAAAGGGTATTTACGATGCTTACGTAATGAAAAATTCCGTAAAAGTTGCAATGAAACCAAATTGAAGACGTGAAAATCACATGGTCTAACACGAAGGTCTCATCCGCAGTGTAGGCTGTTTCTTTTTGTTATAAGGCCTATTACTGTTAACTACCTTAGTAGTTTTCGTGCATTTGATGCATCGTCACGAATTATTTCCCGTCCATTTAACTTCTTCATAAATAAATGTAGGAGATATGCCATATTACAACACAAAACTTTTCATACTTTTGTATTGGTTAATAACTTCCATTTGGTGTATTGGAAGCGTTTCCAAAAACGTCATTCTACAGAGCAGATTGTTCCAGCAAACTCATCAAATGATAATAATTTGCTTCGAGTGTTGAGCAATCTACACGCCATCCTTACGCCACGTTTTACTAGCTGCTGATTATTATAATTTTTTCTCTCTCTCGCATATAACCTACAAAGGCGAAACTAGCACGCGTAACAAGTGCTCTAACGCCTCTACGCGCAAGATTGTGAATTAGCGCGCAGTCTACTCGTCGCGATGCGAGCAGCTATCAGAACATTAAGGAGTTAATGGAAATCAATATTTTTTGACATGATTTTTATCTGGTGAGATTTCATTCCGGAGGAGGAGAGAATGAGAGTGAGGGAGAGAGAGAGAGAGAGAGAGTGGGAGTGTGTTTGAGTGAGAGAGAAAGAACAGCGGCAATGCTGAGGGAGTTCAAATTAGAGTTTCTAACGTACAAGTTCTTATTTTACTCTTGAAACGTTTTGTTGTGTGAGCTTCTTTCGAGAACTGCCGTGGATATCGTGGCTGGGTCTCAAACGATTGATTTTTTTTGTGGAAGAGGAGAAACGTGGTGGTTGTTGCCGTGAGCTGGTGGGTTTCGTCGGAGTGCTTTCCACCCGCTTTTATTCCGCCAATGCTCCAGCCTCGCATCATCGCTCACCGTCGTCTGTTATGACCCTGGGCCTACCGGTGCACACATGCAGTGTGCAGAGTTTCAGAAGAAACCCCGCGATTTGGCAGACTGATCGAGACGTCCATACGGCGTCTGCTTACGAAACGCATCTGAGAATGCGCTGAGGGTCGATTGTATTTTAAAAAGAGTGAAAACGACTAAGCGTTTTTTTTTAAGGCACGAAACGCCCGGTGAACTTTCTTGAAAGCACTCAAGGGACTTGCATATCACCTTTATCTTCATTTCTCAGGCCGTGCTGTGTTATGGTTACTGCTAATATATTATACACAGGGGGAAAAAAAAAACTTTTACCAAGGATTCCTTTAGATAGGCCTACCATTTTCCAAGAAATATTTTGTAATGCTATAAAAAAAAATATTGTAAATTTTTACAATACATGGCTATGGTTATTTTTTTGCATTGTCATGTTATGAAAACCTTTGAAACTAATGTGGCATAAGTGATTAATTGTAGCTAATTAAACATTTGGTCGATCTACTTTCGTGATCATTTTGTCGCCACACGTCTACATTCAATTTAAATATCTTGTAAATTGAATGTTTAGAATCCCGGCCACAATTTGCCATATACCTTTATATACTATAAGCTTTTTTTTTTTAATTTTTGAAACATTTAAGCCAAAATTCATGATCTTTAATTTGTTTCTGTTTTACTGCACTGTTGAAAATTACAATATATTTACGGACATTTCAAAGAAAAATTAACCATAAATAAGCGAAGAGTAGTTACTATTTTCATATTTTGGAACTTAGTAAAAACTACGCCGTATCTCGACTTGCGCGTTCCGTACAAGAGTACACACACTTGTGGAAGAAATGGTCGTGTTTTTTTTTGCAGGATTCTTAACCATTTTTTGAATGTTATTCTTGTATACCAAGTTCATCCTTGTGGGTTGATGTTTAAAGTAAGTGATCTTAGTACCCGTAAATTAGCGAAGATTCTTGGGTAATATGGTACTAGCGTTTTTCGTCAGTTGAAAGTGAAATTTTTAAATAATAGTGTGTTTGCTCCATGGATACATTCCCAAGTTCCGCAAAGGAAACAATTTCACTTATAGTCACATTTAAAAAAAAAGGGGGGGGGGGATCTTTTTAAGTATATACAAAGAGCGTAAAATAAAATTTAAGGGGCGTGGCCGCCTCGCACGTTAGAAAAAGAACTTCTCAGACTGGTTTCAGCTCTGCGTCAGCTCACTAACGCCGCTGCGCTGCTGCCATCTATGTTGTTGGCGAGTAACTCGAGAGCTTAAATTATGATACAAAAAATTCGCGAATTGAATGGTGTTAGTACAGCACAATTACGGATTATGTGTAAGTTAGGATATGTGTATTTCCAAATTGTTATAAACCTGGAATTTGAAGTTTCCAATAGAGTTCAGGTGTCATGAAAAAAAACAGGCTGAAGAAACAAGCCTGGAAAGCCTACTCAGCATGATCACGTTGTGGTTTACCTACGATAAGACTGTGTGTGTGTGTGTGTGTGGATGTTATAATTGGCAACTAATGACTTTTTAAGCCTTAATTACAATTCACCAGGCGTGTTCGCCAATTTCGAGTTAAATTTGAATTGGTTTTCAGTTTATATTCGTTAACTTCCAAAATTATTTTATATCAATTGTTATTTTTCTGTGGTTTATTATTTTATTTTTAATGTGCAATGTTAATGTAGAGAAATGTAAATGATTAAGGTGGTTATGTGTAAGAAAAGGGTGTATTTCATTGAGTTAGCCACCATACAGTCGATAAAATAAATTTTGTTGCGTTTTTTTTTATGCACTGATGACGGTATCGCCACGACCAATAAGCCTCAACTTAGACCCTACCAGCCGCAGAGAAGTTTCACTTCAGAAATCCAACATGGGGTGTGAAGCTGCAAAGCCGTCCTCGCGTCAGAAATAGGGTCGCTTCAAGGACACCGAAACATCACTTAAAACATTCCACGCTTTCGCACCCTTCAACCCTGCACGCGTGGGTTTTCCGTTTCCCCTAAGCGTAGCGGCGATCCGGCCGCCATTTGCAATGCAAGTTCGCGTCCCGCTCCCTAGAAATAACGGCCGAGACACAAACAAGGTAGAATTGTTTATTTCTACAAATCCATGTTTATTAATGTAGGTTTTTTTGTGGTACCGTTACAGCAGTTACCAATTAATTATTAATGGCAACATTAACTTTTATAGGTTTCGGTTACTAAATCGCCGAAGTTGGAAAGGTAAGTATTTTGAATTATCCCGTTGCAAAGTTTTTTTTAATGTTTTAAATACGTAAGAGCAATATTTTTGTCGGATGTGGCTCCGTTATCTTTGCTCTGTTTATGTTATGCGTAATAGTAATGAGTTTACGGAACATGCCATGTGCATATGTTTTCGCCCAGTCTCCTTTATGTTGCTGTACGTACACGTAGCCTCTAAATACTATAATGAAAATTACTTTATCTTTCTTTTCACTAAGTAGGTCTTATGTTGTGATGATGTGGTATAAATAATTTTTGATGTGTAAACATCTTACCTCTCGGTATACATTATTTGGTAGGAGTAATTTCGTGGATGGAACGGAAGTCGATTGGAAGGCCAATGTAAATGTTTAAACACGGTGCTGCCATCTGTGGGAGAATCAGAAATCTCGAAAATATGGCGGATCCGTGTGATTCATCCGTATATATTAACTTTCTCGAACATCGGGGGATGTACTAAGCGTATTATTTTGCTAAAGTAAACTTTGTAAGTGTTCATCATACTGTTGAGACACAACAAATTGTTAGGCTACACATATTCGACGCCATGTTGAATAAAATAATTTCGTGATTTAACTTTTACTGTTAAATCCTAAATGTTGAGTCAGCTAAATAAGGTATAGGATTGTTTGAAGGAAGTATTACAGACAGATTTATGTCGTTTAAACAAAAACAAATATACATAACATATGTATACTTGGTTATAATATGTGTTTTAAAATGCCTTACAACAAACATAATCTCTCCCCCCTTCCCCCCGAAAAAATTACAATTAAAACATTAAAATTTCATATGGAAAATTATATTTTTGTTTAGTAAAGAAGTGCAAGGATAATGTGTTAAAATTTCATTAAAAAAATTCCTACTTTTATAGAAGCAACCTAAAAATAAATAGTTTTGAAACAAATCTAAAACTTGCTCTCCTGAAAAATTACTATTATGTGACCTGGTGTACGTTTAGGTTAATTTTGTTTCAATATATTTTGGACTGAAACTTTTTGTTTTAAAAAATACTTGAAAGATAGCGTCGCGTTCGTATTGCTTTAGAGAACCAACAAAATGTTTAATATTTTTGACGCCAAGTTTATTCCAACATAATTTACCTGGCTATTATATTACAGTTATTTTTTAAATTGCGATTATATCTTGTTATGACAATCCATGTTTACAAAATATGTTCCTCGATAGTTTTACTACCATAAAGTTCACTTAAATAAAGTTCACATAAAGTAAGATAAACGGGAAAAATTATTAATAAACAATGCCATATTGAATTCGACAGATTTAAAAAGTCTTCAAATTTGAATGTATTCAACCAACAATACCGTGTCGATGTGATGGCAAAAATTATAATTACGGAAAAAAAAGAGGATAAAGATACTAACGTGAATGAGGAATCAACAATACAGTTGCCGTTGCCATGGCGATGAACAAAAGAGTAAACAAATCTACGGTCGTTGCCATAGAGAGTACCCTGAAAACGTGGTTAAAAAAAGTTTTAAAAAATAAAATAATAATTGAAAAACTCAGACAAATTTCCAAAAATAAATAAATAAATAAATAAATAAATAATCATAAGAGGTATGTAAACGGACGCCCAGGGTAGTATAAACGTTAACTAGTTTCACGGCTCTAGGCTTCGCTGTTCCCGCTCTTAACTGGAACTACAGACAGGCAAATTCTCTCCTTTGTTAATATTGATTGGTAGCGTGCCAGATATGACTGATTGCGACCTGTACACCATGCGATTGCGACCTGTACAGCATGCACGGTTGCCAGTCGATCAGAAGTAGGTATTCCCGACGGAGCTAATGCGATTCCGCCGTGATTATGATTAGTCGGTGCGAGGTCAAGTATTGATCAACATCAATACGTTTTCCAAGCAGCTGCTTTCAAATTTTAATGTGCCTGAACTGCCGTTAGCGTAAATATAATTTGCGGTACCTTAAAATTGGAACAACACAAGCCATTAACCAATTTTTTTTTAGAATATTTTTTTTTTAGAATATTTTACCCATGACATTTATGTAGACTATCATTGCACGCGAACACGCTTAAGTAACTGTCTGGATAACTGTACCAACGCTATTAGTGTAATGCAGTTTAAACGTTACGCGAAATAAACCTCTAAAGTAGGATATTTCATTTGTGACAGCAATTTATCGTCTAATATAATTGTGAAAAACATATTTCGTCAAACATATAGAGACCTTTAGGATGGCACCCATATTTCTATTCCATGGGCTTCTGGTGTTAAGGACCAACTTCACCCACCAAGTTTTTGGTTAAATTGGAATTTTTACGAAGAGATGCTTTAAATATGTGACTAGAGAAGTTAAATCGCATACATCGCCCAGCTGTGGAACACACAGCGAATGAATGTCTAGAGAGGAATCATTCAGGCAAAAAGTGCTATAACGAACACTTACTTGCCTTAATTTTTTTACATATAGCAAATAGTGTATAGAATATGACTAGCCACAAAATGTAATACCTGACATAATACGCTTGCTGATACAGTGGAACAATTGGATGCATTGTCCTTGAACAACTCTTATGACACGAATATGCAACTACCCTAAGGCGGGAGTAAACGAGAGACTAGTATTTTTATGAATCACAATTATAAAAGTAATTGGTAAAAAAAAGTTTCAATGTTTTGGCATTTTGATGGTTAAGGAGGTTAAAACGTTTTCAAGCAGTAACAACTTGCATCGTTTAGCATCGAAAATACCTTCTTTAAAAGTATGAAATGCTCATTAAGATATTTCCAAAGACTGTAACATAGTGTTCAATTACAGCATTTTTCAGTTCACTTTGATGAATATAGGTAATAATAAAACGCCCATGATGTCACCGGGGAAAGTATTTCTAGTAGCCATTCGCTGTTAACTTCAGGCATTCCATTAAATTATACATTATGCATTAACATTGCCGACTTTTAAAAATTAAGCGAGAGGTCCTAATTGTTATGGTCTGATAACTGTTGAATCAGGTACCTATCGTTTCCTCTTAAAGGTAAAGCCTTTAAATCGCACAGCACTGTACCTCGGAGGTAAAGAAAGCCGTGTCCATATTTTTATGAAATATAGTTGGCACCATGTTCAATAGGTATTGGTATATAGTACACATGCCTGTATATTCAATGTGCAGTTTTTATATATGTACACTAGCTGAAGTGCCTAGCATTGCCCGCACTTTATGCATCCAGGAGAAGTTTATTTTAGTGGACTAGGAATAGTTTTTTTTTTTAATCTAATGTAGCCTGTAGATATTATTTAGATGAAAATTCTTTTTTTTTTATATTTCGAACATAGTATTTTAAATAATTGAAGGTACGTGATGTTTTTCGTTTGTCCATCCACAGCGTAAACAAACTACCCGGCGCGGCGTACCGAATCTTAAGCGAGTCACGTGGCCTATAGTTGTCCCATGTGAAAAACACCGTGTTTCCAAATAAGTGTCTACCACACATAGTGATTGTCCCTGTGCCTTATCGCTACTCACTGCACTCGCTTGCATTCGAAGGGCAATAATGCAATAGCCGCTGCCAATAAGACGCAGAAGACTTCATCAATGCAGTAGCCGTCGCCATGGAGACGAAGAAAGCATCAAAAAGTGCAATAGCAAAATTTCACCGTCAGAGTGTACCGAAATTTTGCTTTAAGAGGTGTTACGGGAATGGAGGATGGGGGTGGGTTTCCGAAATCTTACGTTGTATCGAAAGCTGAGTGTGCAAAATTCCATCGAGATCGGAGCAAAAACTGTAGATTCGTGTAAGAAACAAGCAAACAGAAACTTTTCTTTATATACATTATATACATTTTTAATGAAGACAAACTAACATATTAAAAATTATATTTTATCTAATAAAGAAGTTTAAGGATAATATTTCAAAATTTCATAAAGAAATTCATACTACTATCAAAGAAATCTGAAAATAAAGAAATTTGAACCAAATCTAACTTGTACTCCTGAAAGGTTACAATTTTGTGACAGGGTGTATGTACGATTCCTCCGGGGTACCGAACTGCAATACATACTTTCAAGACTTCTGTGACTTCAAGAACACCTGATCTCCGAATCGGTACTATTCCCGAATTTGGACACCGATGGTATCACCAGCTCAAATTAAATAAAGTGTACAAAAGTAAATACGCTATCCTTACCAACCCTATTTTCCCCACACGTAACAATCTATACATTAATAAAGGAGAGAGTTTGTCTGTAGTTCGCGTAGCACGGATACAACGAGAACCAGAGTCATGTAATTTGGTACGTGGATGACATAAGTTTGTATGGAGAATATGTATTATAAATATTGTAATACCTTAGGTTTTTCAAAACTTGAAATTACTATTTACTATGACTATTTCAGTTTACCAAATATATTCCAGGGTACTTTCATTGTCATAAAGTTTCATTTGACACACCAATAGGCTCTGCGTGTCCCCTGATTTTTTTTTTTAACGTGACTATGTAATGGGTTTATGTTCACACACGTGGGTCCGCCACCTTCCTGTGAAAAAAAAAAATTCGTTGTAATGCTCCTAAAGAAGTATAACTTCAAAACAAATTTAAAAAAAAAAAACATCGTTTGTTTAACCAACGTAGACCATTCGGTTCACGTATGTCACCGCCGGGGTGTTCCAGAACGTTCTGTGGCCGTTGTGTAGGAGCAGTTTGTGGGTAGTGGTGGGGCGGGGGGGGGGGGAGACCGTGCCCTTGACCCGCGCCAAGGAGGAAAGTGTGGAAAGTCGCCGGGACGATGAGGTGTCGAAGGGGGGTTGGGGGGGGGGAGAAGAAATGGTGGGGGGGGGGAGAAGAAATGGGGGGGGGGGGAGGGGGAAGGGGCCGCAATGGGTCACCGTTATATCCACGCCTCAGCACCGCGCTATAACTCCCCCCCCCCCCGCCCCCTCCCCAGGCCGAATGGCCAGGTGGAAGGAATTCCTGGAAGCTGCATGAGCTGCCCTCTCGCGGCGGTCTTCAGGAGGCGACGGTACGGCACCCGGCGCACCTCCGCGGTCAAGTGGGTCGCCGAGCGATCCAGTTCACTGACGTGTCTCTCTCTCTCTCTCCCCCACCCTACAGCCTGACTTGATGTGTAAGCTTTTGGACATACGCCATTGCTAAGCACACGTATGTCTGTAGAAGAAAACTACAAAAAAACCAAAACACAAAAAAACACAAATTAAGCAAAAATGGCTGTTGTCAACAGGATATATACACCACATAATATTCAATGACAGGAATATGGTCAACAAACAAAGAAAAAACAATGAAAAATGGATTAAGAGAACGAAAAAAACAAACCCACAAATGATGAATTGAACCCCAAAAAAATTCAGCAAAACAGTTGAAACGAGACAAAAACACAAGACGAAAAGACGAAACAAACACATTAGTTTTCCAAAACAGAAACAAGCCCCCAGCTTGCCGAGTCCGCGAAGGATGAGAAGCCGTGCCCGAACAGTTCCGAAGTTCTCCGACGTTTTGCCGTTGGGAAAACACCGTAATAACGCTAACCTAACCTAGCCAACCATTCAGTTTAGTTTATGGAGGTATTAATCCTGGAGTGGAAGTCAGCTGGTTAGTAATTGGATAGCAATATACAAATCGTAGCAGCATATGTAAAGGCTAATATGCTATAAATTTGTTTTAACAGCTTGAAAAGAACTCGCTAGGAATAGGTATCTTACAGATCCTATCATGTATCATGTAGTGAATATTGCTGAACAAACATAATACCAACACACAGTCATTCTAATTTTTGACTGCAAGTATTATTAACATGGCAAAGATTGTACACACTAACGTCCTTACTTCTTGCCTCCATGGTTTAGTTACGATAACCTAACCTACCCTCCCTTCCCTGAAAAAAAAATAAAACTATTTGTTGCATTGTACCGAACCGAATCTAACCTTTTACTTCGGTAAACTTCGGAACTGTTCGGATTGTGGTTGTGACATTCATCCATGTGAACTGTAGGCTATCCGTCCAACGTAACATTCTGTACGAAATACAGTTGAAAAAAAATATATATATACCTATATATATTAAAAATCCGCACTAGCGAAACTGGTCTAAAATCTTTCACATTAAATTTTTTGTATCCAAATATATTTGGCAACAAAGTTTGAGAGTTAATATTGGTGAAATGTGGCTCCAATTTTCAAATAAATTGGGACGGATAGCTTCAAACATGTTAAAAATCCTGTCTTGGATTTAGCTAGCTTAGTCTTTTAAATGTCAAACTTATTTTAAGAATAAAAAATGCATCACATTGCTGAATGAGAAGTTCGAACTTGTTGCGTTGTATTATTTATCAACTTTTAAAACAATTTTAAATTTAAATCTTAATTAAACCACTCGTAGACACATCATTCGTTTTCCCACTTTAATTGCCCTACAAACAGCATTCATAATACTATTTTACCTTTACAACCTCTTTAATCATCCATATGATTTTTGACACTGTAAATATCTCTAAGACGGAAACCAAAGCCATTTTATTTTACGCTGTGTTCGTTTCTTATTGAATGATTCCGTTAAACTTACAACATATTTTATAACCAGTTCTATATACGTACAAAATATTTGAAAAAACTCAAGACATCCAACTATTCAAACAAACATGGTTGCGTTAATGACTTATTTGATGTAATCAAAACCTCCCGAGTCATATTTAACAACTTTATCGGAAATATTGGAAGCGAAAGTTTATTACAACATTTCATAAGTGGTGTAACTTTTGTGGTGTGCTGTTATAACTTAGAAAACACACAACTCAGACACACACAAGATGGATCTTTTTAAGTTATGACTGTTCGGTGTAGTGTGTTATAGCGTGTTTCTAAATGATAACAGTTCTGTGTTGGGCGTTTCTAATGGCCAGTCGCAACATTAGAGATCAAACGTTATCCTGTTTGATAAACTGGAATGATCATGGTTCGACCATATTTTCTGTTGCACCATTTTTCTTTAGAGCTGAACGAACTTCAATATGAACCGACTCAGTGCTAGCATACATATCCGAAATTTGGACGGACTTCATGAAAGTTTTTAATTGGACGTTAATATTAGATAATGATTTAGAAAGTTTCAGAAAATTTGTATAACATGTATAAAAAATGCTACTAATTGTAGTGTTACAACCACTTCTCATGTGAAATGCCCATATTTTAAGTGTTTGAAATGCTCGTTATTTTAATTTAATGATTTCATAATGTGACCTTATTTCGTCATAATTACTTCCCATATTAAATACAGGCTTTAGTTTAGTCGAAACGTTTTCAATATTTTAGATCTTTTTGATCTGTAATAAGTGTTAAATTTCTGTATTTGTTTTAAGTCGTTGTTAAGAATCGAGGCAGACGCCGCATGCACTGCCATCTTGTGGCAACCACATTAATACTTTGCTTGTCGCAACCGATTGTAGCGACTTTATATCGCTCCATGCCACCAATAGAAATTCACCTAACATTTCTTCGACACTGCTGCTGCCTTATTGTCGCAGATTGGAAATGTATGACTTCAGTTCACTCGAGCGAAGTTCGTGTAGTCCCAGAGTATGTTAACTGAACGTTTAGATGAATGTTCCAAATGCAATTTTCAGGCTGAGAGATAATTGGATAGCGGTTCGAAACGTGGAATGGTGCAAATGGCCATGAGCTATGTGTTATGCGTGATTGAGGCGTACCGGGCGATGTGATTCTGCAGTGGTCTAGCATTGCCTTCCGCAGTCTAGAGGCGAAGGGACATTACAACGCGTAGTCCTGAAACCAGGAATAAAGCTTTCCGCAAGCGAAAATTATGTGACCTGGCCAAAACTCGAACCTCTAAGCCAATATCATGGACACAAACCTGGGAAATACCGTGATTTATCATACGGTTTCTAATAGGGCATTTACCGTTCGAAGTAATTATTTTATTTTTACGTTTAACATAGTTACACGTGTAGACATGTTTAGCTATCGAATTTTAAAAAAAAATTGTGTATATATACACATACATAGTGCATAATTTCTGCATCATTTACTGTCAAAGTTGAATTTTTAGAATTTTTACGCAGTATGGATAATGTAATGTGTGGAATAATGTAATGTAATGGAATATGTAACTGTCAATGTTTGGGTTTAAAGGAAATGCTGATGTCTACTGCGGGTTATGGTTAAAATTTCATTTAGAAAAACTGATTTATTTTTATTTAACCTGTTAAAAAATCGCAACCATTTTAAGAATTTTACAAAGCTAGCTTAAACTGAATTTTTCTGAAAGAAATAAAACCATAACATATAGCAGGCAGTAAATTTGACTAGAAATTTTCATTATCCATACTGCAAAAAAAAAGTTATAAATGCATTTTTGCCAGCAAATTATAGAAAAAGTATTGGATTATATAGACATAATTTTGTGAAAAAATCCACACAAAAAGTCGGCGCAAGTTTAACCGTGTATAACGAAAGAATAAAATAATGACCTGGAAAGGGACGTATCCTTAAGGGAATTAGGCCTTGCCATTTTGCAGTAAAATTCCGTGCAAAGATTTTTGGGTCGACGATGGCACAGAACTTAGCTTTGCTACTTGTTGAAGTTAGCACTTGTGAACTGGTGCGGTTATCGCGATATTTGTAGTCGCCCGCCTGAAATAATAAGTTATTTTCCTCGCGGCGCTTACCGACTATAGCCTGTTAGCAAATACGTGGTTGAAACAAAGTATAGAAAGAAGGTCTGGGATGGGAGATATGATTTATGCCTGGACAATGCCAAAAATTGGATGTATAGTTAACAATTAAAATTATAGAAAAATAAGATGGAAAACAAATCCAAGATGGCGTGGTCTAACTTCCCCTTAACTAGTGCTCGTGGGGTAAACCCAGTGTGCCAACCTGCGCAGTGACGTAGGCCAAATCGTGGCGCAGCGCGCGGAATCGCAAGCCCCTCCCCCCCTCCAATCACCCCCCCCCCCCCTCAATCACGCCCTGACTTCCCACACGACAACACAAATAAACGTGATTTTAAACGAGGTTAACTGTAGTCCGACCGCAATGCCGCTCATATCCGTTACGAACACGCTCCGCCCGCGGTCCGTTACAGACGGCATTAAAGCATTCGTCGTGAATTAAGCAAAACACGGGACTCCTGCCAAACAGGACTTGTCGGGTCTCGAGTAGGCCGCGCGCGCGACTCGGCGTCACGAAAACGAGTCTACTGCCTGAGCGAAACTTTTCAGGTCATCGATTGTTTGTTTTTCAGTCAAAATTGCCGACTAAAAAAAAAAAAAAAAAAAAAGTTTGGTACGTGTACTTATGTACGCGCGTCAGAAGTTATAAGTAATAACTTGGCGTAATTAAAAACTAAATTTAATTTCGCACGAAAATAATTAATAGAAATAAAATAATAGATGGACTGGAGTGTTTTTATAAATACGTCTGTTAAAGAATAAAGTCAATAGTAGAATATAATAGCCTGAGCTGGCACAGGATCCAGGACGTGGATTGTGGGTTGTGTCCGCCATCTTTGATCGTGACGTTACGGCGGTCATTTTTGGTGTCAAATTTCCTCAATATTCCTCAAAAATGACTCAAAAATCCTAAAAAATTACAAAGCAGCCGAAATTGAACTCTGGCGTAGTTTATACTAAGATCTAGTTTTATGGAAATACGAAGACCTCTTGGGATTCACACAGATATCTTAAAGCCCCACAGTAAGACCAAAGATTTAAAAATAGGAGCTTTCCAATGACGGTATGTTCAAATAAGTACAGCCCGCCGACGTTCAAAAACAAACAGAAATGCAAACCCCTACAAGATATATGCAAATGTATGTGGATTTTGTATGCATTTAGGGCACCATTTGAATCATTGTCTTTTGCTTCCAGGAAAACCTGCGTAACTCAACAGAACCAAATATTCAATAAAATTTAAAATCAAAACTAAACAACTTAATCCAACTATGAGGAATAAAATGAACAAGCTGTGCATCTCACATTCACAATATTTCAGCCTAAAAACATACATCAGGATACTTACTTGCTCATGACTTCCATACGTCAGTATTATCTATATTCAGGATGTCTCATAACTCATCGTCAAGCCGACAAAAGTTGATAGGCCAAGTAATCACGTTCTGAATAAAGTCTTAGTTTTCGAGTCACTTGTATTTTTTTTCCAAATGTTTTTAATCCACACTCTCCACCAAATTATTAGATACTGTGGAGAAATCATCTTTCTACCCAATCACAAACAACCTGAATTTTAATAACAATTCAAAATAAAATAAAATCAGTTGTACTTTAGGAGGAAACAAAAATATTTGGAAAATTTATGCAGCAGAAAAATTTTAGTCGGGTAAATTTTACTACTCATTCTGTAAAAAAAACATTATTGTGCTAACTTAGCCATTTATTTGTAAAAAAAATGCTAATTAAAGCAAATAATTTAATGAGTTAGCAAAGTAATTTACGTGATGTTCCCGGGGGGAGGGGGCGGCAGGTATAAAAATCGGGAACGACCTGCAGCGCGAGTGTAATACACTCAGACAACGAGTTTAACCAGGCCACTTTTGACGCAAAACTTTACAAGCCTCTAAATGCAGACATCACGACACCTACGAACAGCATCAGTTAACCAACTAACTGAGGCGGTTAGGGTGACCTCCCTCCCTCCCCCCCTCCCACCAAAACCTAAATGCACACTAATTGAAGTAGAGGCAAGCAACAGAGCCAAAGCTACTTATTACTTATTGCTGGACCATGAGCCACCTTTAATTTTAAAATAGCACGCTTCGGAACCCCGCCGTCGTTTCTAATGATTCGAACAAACTGAACGGAGTCGCGATCTTATTTACTTCCCATATAGGGATTTATGGGGGCATGATAGTTTCTGGTGTCGCTGTCACAAGCTCCCGGCCGCGCGAGAGTGAAGGGAGGGTAGTGAACCCCCCCCCCCCACCCAACCTCCTCCTTGGCGAGCGATAGCGGGCGACGAGACACAGGCTTGGTGCGTGAAGATGAGAGGCTCTGAGACGCTGCTGTGGCGCGGTGGACGAGAGAGCGGCGAGAAGCAGTGAGTCGGGACGGAAGCGCATGCTCAGAGTCGTACAAATCTATCAATACCTACCGCGGCCTGCTCATCTACTCCCTCGGTTTCTGATCCCGTGAGGGCGAGGTAGATGGATTTTTTACATGTCCGAATTTCGGAAAACCAAATGTTGGGCACGGGTTCTGAGAACTGGGAAACAGATGCGCCATTTCCAATCGCTACATGGTTCTGACAACTGAACAGCTACGTCGAGACGTACAGATTATTCTGACATACGGCCGGCATTCTCACATTCCCCTCCCACATATGCGCCCTATCAGGGTAGGGTGGGAGAAAATTCCAGTTTTATGTACATTCCAGAGCTTATTTAAAACAGAACTGTTAGGGATCACTCCCTGTTGTTTGATCGGGAGGGTATTAGAGCTTTGGCAATGACCAGCGGCTGGGGCTGAGACGTAAAGTACGACAAGAGCCGCTGTCCAGCCGAGCTCCACTGGGGAGTGTACATAGTGAACAGAATGAAGCGCAATTAGTTTTTTGGACAGCCATCAGACTGTTGTAGTCTAGAGGGAAGGGTAAATATTAATAAATAAACATTAATTAATCAAACTATACTTTTGGAAACCTGTTCCCCAATTTCGTGACAGTATTAATGAATGCACGGCCACCCCCAGCTAACTGGCTCAGGCGGAAGGCAGCATCCAGGTGCCACCAAAAGTTTAAGAACATTACAAAATTTAATAGAATATTTTCATTTAATTTCTGGTTAAATATTGCTTACCAGTCGAAATAAAAACTACTTTATAATGACTTTTGAGAACTAGTTAGTAAATATTGTAAACTATCAAAATAAAGACAATAAATGTTTTCTCTGAGCTGGTATTTGTTTGCTGAAATTTTTTTACTACTTTTGATTTATAAAAAAAAACAAAAAAAAACGAAGATGGTTCTTTTTTACTAGATACATTTTGTCAAAGTATAAAGATTTTTGCAAACTGAATTATTTCAAAAACCATTAAAAATAAAAATAATATGTTGTGAAATTATTTATGAGTCTTTAATATTGTTTTGTGGATAAAAATTACTTTTAACAATGCATTTATTTAATATCGTATTAGTTGATTATTTCGAGAGTTATTAAAATTAATGTGTAATTTCTACTACAAGTTTATAACCAAAACATGGACAGCTTAAATCTACTTTCAGATAATCTTACCTTTTTGGTGGGAACTGTAAGAATAAGTGAGACGCTTACGCCATCTGCCACCTTGTTCGCATGTTATCAAACATCGACAGATACTTATTGTTTGACTTAGAGTGCACAGTTTATTGTGTCAACCTCGCGGTTAAACGACAGAGCGATAGCATGTTTTCTTTTGTTCTCCGCTCGGTGCAACACAACCATAACTCTACTTTTCTGGATAAACTTGCCGATAGAGTGAATTCCAGCTAATAGGAACAGTTGGGTTCAACTTCTCACAGTCTTTATCGTCTAAACAGCACAAGTTTTTATTTAAGGGGTGTAGCTAGGAATCTAAATACGCCATATTGGTTTCAACATTTGTTTTTATGTTAAAGGGTATATTTTTATCGTAAAATATTATTATTTTTCGGTTAAGGCAGAGATCAAACACTAAGATATTCGTAAAGACCGTAGTTTAGTGTATATATTGCAAAATTATTAGAGTTGTAGTCAGGGGCACAACAACTAAATTTCCAAAGGGGGGGCAATATACCTTTTTATAAATAATCATCGTTCCCCCCTATTGAAGCGGGGGGTCCGGGGGTCCTCCCCCGGGAAAATTTGTATTTTAAGATGGAAAATGGTGCTATTTAAGCAGTTTTATTATCTAAAAATTGATTACACAGCACTTTCTTTGCCCCCGTTTGCCCCCACTTCAAGGTTTCAGAAGGGGGGGGGGGCAAATACCCTTCCCCCCCTGTTGTTGCGCCCCTGGTTGTAGTCATGTCGCGCAGACGTCACGGATGTGTAGAACGTGATTGGTTATAAAATTATTCGCACCCAACGCATCGCGTCCGTCGCACTATTGTGATGCATGCATTCCAGCATTCCAGCATTCCAGGTCAACACAATTGCAAAGTTGCAAACATGTCTAAATTTTTTTCATTTATTATTCATATATCTTATTTTATAAATAATATGATCTTATTACATAAATTAAATGATAAAGTGCAAACCAGCTATATCTCAAGTATTACGTTAACTGAGAATATTAAAAAAAATTAATTAGCTGTGTATAATTTTTTTTTTTTGGACATTAACGCTATGGTCGGTTTACATTGTATGTTTGTGTTCGTCTGAACTGTGATATTTTTTTTTAGACTAATTAATTCCATGAATCAAAGTTTTGACATTGGTTGATTTTAGCTTTTTTTTTCTATTTGTATATTAATATTTTTTGTCCGGTCCTGAGGTTTCTCCATGACATAGCATACAGTATAAACCAGCAATGTCACATTAAAAAAAAATTCTGGGTAGGCTGTATTTTGGACTACAGTCGCACATGGAATAAAAAAAAACTATAATGGCAAAGATGCTTGTTGAGAAAAGTTATGTAACTGTATCCAAACCCCGTCGTTGTTGGAGCAAGTTTTTTTTTTTAAATAGATGTAATAATTTTGTTTTAAAATCCCAACCCGAAATAAATCTCCATATCCGCCGCTGCAAGTGAGTCGTTGCGCTCCCTGAAGCAGCTGACCCCTAACCTCGACGCTCGCTTGTTCTCGTGATCGCCGCTTGCAGGGATCTGAGATGGTGCTCCGTGTTGCTCGAGCTCCCAATTTCACGTTCGCTCGAATTGGACCGATGAGCCGCGAACGGGTCGTTACCACAACGCCGAAATACCATAACGCCGAATGTCAAAGTTGACCACAACGCCGACTGCTAGAAAACTGCTGTGTACCACAACGCCGAAAAAACAACTGAATGAATTTGTGTGTGTTTCTTAAATGTACCTTAACGCCGAAATACCACAATAAAACCTAACCTTACATAACCTAACCTAACCTAGCGTAATATAACCTAACCTAACTTAACCTAGCCTATCCTAGCCTAGCCTAACCTAACCTAACCTAACCTAGCGTAATATAACCTAACCTAACTTAACCTAGCCTATCCTAGCCTAGCCTAACCTAACCTAACCTAGTCTAACCTAACCTAACCTTTGTGGCAGTCCTACAATAAAATTTTTCGGCGTTAGTGTATTTCGGCGTTGTGGTACACAGCAGTTTTCGGCGTTGTGGTCAATTTTGCATTTCGGCGTTGTGGTGCGTCCCCGCCGCTGAACGACTTTCCAGCGAAGCGTAGATTCCATTTAGCGTATTTATAAACTTCTTGCCGGAAAAAAAAAAGCTAAGAGTCCTTCAGTACTCTCCAGAGATGTGTAACATCTAACCTCGGTAACGAGCAAATTCATGCGTTCTCATATTTCAAATACACTTATGATACGAAACTCTAACTCGAAATTTAACGTAGAATTTTTTAAAACAATGCAGAGCGTGATAAATATACGCAAATTGTCAAGAAATGTAGTTGAAAAAAAAACAGTTTGCTCAACAGCTGCTAGAATTCGCTGCTGGAGCAGCTAAGTTAACTTTTGAGTCATGTGATTAACAGACAAAAATTTTTAAACTATATAATGAAACAACTCCGATAAAAGCGGAAAACTTAAAAAAAAAAAAAAAAAAATTCTAAACTACGGCTTTGGACCTGATTTTCGACAAAGAATTTTATTAAAATACTGCCCGTCTTGTTAAAATTCATTAATCACTTAATACTATTTCAATTTGGCTTTGTGATGAATTTTGTTCTTGCTATCCGCCATAGATAACAGTTCCGTCTGTTCATTTCCGTTCCTTTCCTTCCGTTACATTCACGAAATTACTCCTAACAAATGACGCATACCGAGAGCTAGGATGTTACACGTAAAAAAAAGGGGGGGGTCTGTTTGTTCAGTCCACACGGTCCGTCTTACCTGACAATATTTATCCAATACGATAAAACGTACAGTAATACGTTGCGTGTGAACTCTGGCACTCTCTGGAGTGCCAGCGGAGTAGTGAGTGAATTCGTAAGTGCGTAGCTGGTGAGCTCAATCCCTTTTCCGTGGCATACTGTGTCATCACGAGTCTCGCAGGTCAAGACTCGAATATATCTTACCTATTTGTATTTTTTTTTTATGGTAGGACTAAGACACGCCACACTGCATTGTGAAAATGCTAACTGCAATGTTCCGTGCCAGCGGCTGTGGCTATTTTAGCCTCAGGTCAATAGTCGAAGAGAGAGAATAAGAACCGTGACAAACAACCGTGCCTGGTGAATGTTTCTGCAGCAACTCTTGACTGAAGTCTTAAAGCTAAATTTATTATTTTACTTTTAATATTTAGTGTTTTGCATTTAAAACATGTTATAACAATATTTAATTGTTTATAAATTAATTTCTAGTAAAAAAAGTCCTTATTTAATGTTTTTTTTTTAATTTAAAGGAAAATTCTATCATTCATGGCATGTTCTAAAAGCATAAATTTATGTGGTATACAGTTATGGATTAACTGTCCATATTTAGCTTTCGTCTTCGAACACTATTTTTAATATATCATTCATAAATAAATATATATTATGTTTCCCCCCCAAAAAAGTGAAAATGTAAGGTTTCTGTCATCCTGAATTAAAATTCAATTACTTGAGGTTTTTTAAACATTAATTTATCACAGAAATTGTCTAAGTAAATTTCAAGCTGGCCTGGAGGGAAAAAAGTTATTTTAATAGATACCAACAGTGACTCTTGCATTTTTTTTTTTTTTGTGTTTCGATATCGCCCTCACTCTATCCTGTGTCCTAGCTTTTCCCACTCAGTATCTGATACATCCTGACCAACCTCTCCCGTGGATTGTCCCAACCCAGTTCTGAAGTTTTAATTCTTTTCTATCCGCATTCATTACTTTCCAGTCTCCTCCACTTCTCCTCCAACCATTTAGCTGTCCTCCTCTGCATGCCCTCTGATTCCCTCCGAAGCACCGCTGTGTAAGTGCCCCACATGGGGCTCGAGTATGGGGCCCACCATGGTGGTAGGCCTGCTCTTCCAGCACACTACTTCCTCCCCTTAGTACCCTGTCCGGCATACCCAAGGCACAACTTCCCCTCCCCTCCCAGATAGCCACTGAGCACTATACCCGGATACTTATAACTTACGCGTATCACATCTCCTCTTCAATGCTTGTCCCTCTTAATCACCATTTTATTTTTGTTAATCTGACCAACTTTGTCTTACCCACATAAATCCTCGTTTCGTTCCTTTCCTTTCCACTATGTCTCATCCTCCCACCTCTGCATCCCCATTCACCACACATTCCCCTTTGATTCCTCCTCCGTATTCTTGATTAAAATATCTCGTGCATCGAGTGCATCTCATGTGGCGAGCAGCCTTAACGGTAAGACACTGCACTCATATTGCAGAGGTACTGGGCTTGAACACCGGCACTAACATCCTGATTTCTGTTTTAGATGATTCCCCCGAAATCACGCCAGGCAGACGGTTAGGTCGCTCTGTTAAAAAAAAAAAAAAAAAAAAAAAAAACTACTAGTTTAACATTAAACCTCGGTAACGTCAAAATTCAAGTATTCTCATGTTGCAAATACACTTAAAATAAAATAAAAACTGGAACACGAAATTTAACGTAATTTCTGCAAATAATGTCGAGCGTGCTAAATATACGCAAATTGTGTTTGCAACTACATTTCTGAACGCGAATCACACGTACTTTCCGCACTCACCGCTATAATTAGCTGCCGGAACAGCTCAGACGACTATCGAATCATTCGACTTAGCAGAGAGAAAATTTTTCAACTATATAATGAAACGGCTCCGATAAAAGTGAAAAAAGACTTGGAAAATACAAATCCCCTGCTTTGAGCCTATTTTTTTTTTTAAATACTGCCCATATTTATAAAATTAATTCAACAATTAATACTATAACGTTTCCATTTGACTTCAGAATGTTGTTCCCGCCATACGCCATAGATAGCAGCACCGTCTGTTACACACTTGCATTCCAGTAAATTCGTGTACATTGTTGAGTCACTTGTGAACGTAAGGGAAGCCTTCATTTCACAGACGAGAGAGCCACACCCGAAGTTCCCCGAAGTTCATACTCGCTTTTTTTCCCCCCGTTCTATCTCAGTATCTTTAATGTAGCTATCCTAACTAAATCAACCGTCCACGATGTTTCAAAGTATTAATAATGTAGCTAACCTAACCTAAATGACCATTAGGTATCATGAGTTACAATGAACCAAAAAAAAAAAAAAAACGAAGATGCACGATCGGACGTTTGGCTCTCTAGTCCGTGAACGTACGCACGTGTCGCCGTGAGGGCCAAGTGGAATGCGGGAATCGCCAGTCCACGGGCTCTCGCAAGAGGACGCGGTTTGGCAACGCTGGGCGGATCACGTGGCAGCGGTCACGTGATCGATGCCGCCCGACGCCTCGCAGTTGTTTCTCACCGTGCGGTCGCGAGGGTCGAGCAGCCCGCGATCCCAGGTATGTACCCTCCGCGTAATTAGGCCCGTGCTACAACGACACGGAAACAGAGACAGACCCCGTACGGATTAGCTCGGCAATGCTAAGATCTTCCATTTACGTAGCTCCGTGCAACAATATAAGCCGAGTATTTGGCGGCAGTGGTAGCCTTGTTTGTTTGTGTATGTTCTAAATACATTTAAAAAAAAAAATTCAAGTACAATAATATCCAGGGGCCTATTATTGCTTTGGCGTTTATTTTTATTACATACATATGTAAATTCAACCCATGCTATGATCTCGAAGCATAATAGATATTTTTAAAATTAAATTAATATTTTGTATCCTTACAATTTAATACCACTGGTTGCTACAATTTGTTACGTTTCTATGCATTGCATAAGCAGCAGACGCGATAGTGAAATTTTTCTATGATAACCGTCTCCGTTTACGTAGGCCTAATCTGTCTCCGTTTCCGTGCCATTAAACCGTGTCTTCTCCGGGAGTGATCACTGGACGTAAAGTGTTCAGGTTCGCACGAACTCGAAAATGCGTACTTCCAGGTCGCCATTTCGAAAAGCTTTTTTGTAGGTTATGTTTGACTGAAAGTCGCGGGAACGTAAAAAATGGAAACGCATCACGAAAGCGTTTACCATTCGCCATCCGTCTGCCTGTTCCACAGTGATTGTGAACGTAAAAAACAACAACCGATGATATTGAATATGAGGGTAACAAAACACTACCATAATTCAATTTTTTTTTCAACTATGAGAATACAACACAGTGGTGATTTACATAGGCCTTTTTTTTTTATGAAAATAAACTACAAAGTAATGATAGAATGCTGGTCATACAAGGACATTGTTGTAGTTGTTT
Source organism: Bacillus rossius redtenbacheri (assembly GCF_032445375.1). NCBI lineage: Eukaryota > Metazoa > Arthropoda > Insecta > Phasmatodea > Bacillidae > Bacillus > Bacillus rossius. The sequence continues at coordinate 31,233,670 of NC_086337.1, read as the reverse complement.
CAATTTTTAACGTGTTTAAAACGTAAACAAGCATGGCTACCACCACGACCAAATAATCTGCCTCTATATGGCACACGGAGTAACGTAAACAGTGGAGTTGGACATTGCCCAGCCCATGCATGCGCTTCAGTTTCCGCATTCGTGTCATTCTAGATACTCTTGTTTCTTGATTTAAATATACGTTTACGAGATCCGTGTCTGTTTACTTGTCATTTTAGAACAGGCGTTAGGAATAAAAATACTCATAAAATCCTTTACATTTTTTTTTATTACCAGAATTAACATATTACGTGAGACATAAACCCCTGAAAAACTCGGGTTTATATTATTTTGGGAAAAACTAATTTTTATGGATTTATGCGTGATGTAGTAATAACGTTTCAAGACGAAGGCTGCATAAAAATAATTAGTACAAAACTGTATACCACATGGTTTCATCATGCCTTTAGTAGTCTACATGCTAGGATTGATATAAAATAATTGCCATTAAGTTCATAAAAACCGTTTAAATAGGGCTTGTTGGTAAAAAAAATTGTTTTATAAGCAATTGAATATGGTTATGTTACCACCTTTAGCCATATGTTGATTTCCCATTCGTAACACGTGTGTTGTGAAAGCGTCATTGGTAAATGCGCACTGCTGCTGCTGCATTTCTTTTCGCATGCCCGTATGTCATTAAAATATTTGCTGCATCTTTGCGAATACTTGCTTTCGCTTTATTTATGATCTTAAATTGCGTGATCACTTATATTCCTACTATTAAAAAAAATAGGTTGGCTTAAAACTTCACCAAAAACAATCACTAAACCCTCTACGTATGCTACGTTAAATACTTAAAGCAGATATACCTCAGTATTTATCCCGTAGATTTAACGTCTTTAAGCTCGCGTGACAGTCTTGGGACCTGATCAAAATCAAATCGTGAACTTTTTAATATCCGTGCATAAAAACAAAATAAAGTCGAAATCCTTCACAGCTACTGACCGCATCTGGCCTCTGGAAGAGCCTCAACATAACGGTCTACCAAGATATTAAAAAAAGAAAAATCTTAATAAAAAAAATTGGTTCTCTAAATTGACAAACTCGTAACCAAGGTAATACTGAATGAATGTGTGTGTGTGACTCTGAATGACATTATTATAAGAATTTTAATTATATATAATGTCTTTTTTTCTATTTAAAACCATATTTAATATTTTTTAGGTTTGTATTTGATTATATTTTATTTGGTTCATGATACTACAAAACGTGTATGTTAAATTGGTAGATGATTCATCAGTAATTGCTGTAATTTGTTAGTATGTCATTTTAGGTTTGATTTCTAGAACTTAACTATACGTTGTTTGTGTCTCACGATTCGGTGTAAGAGAAGGCGTCTACGCCTCAACTGCGCAACAATGAAGGCGAAACAAGTAAATGTAAAGTCTGTCATGCCGTTGTTTTTCGTAAATTCTGCCGCACTTCTTGAACCTTCCGCACTGCGCTGATCACCCACAGCCGAACGTGTAAACGTACCACAACCAATCACCCACTGTGTTGCGTACACCAGACTGCATTCGCGCATCGTCTCAGCCATTGAAGTGACGCCCATTGCGGGCGAAATTAATTTTTGCGCTCTACTGTTCGCATCCTTAGCAAAACATTATTGTTCTGGCATTCCCTACCTGTGTTACGTACCAGCAGTAAAGATTTACGTCCAGCAATTTCCAAACACGATTTTCACCATTTGGCAACAATAAAAAAGTTTTTTTCCCCCTTCTAAATTTTCTATATAATCATAACAAAATTTAACATTAGATATTTTATGATTCCAAGTATATATCATTTTAGTTAGTGTGTTTCATGTAAAGATGTTTACTTGTTTGAACATCAATTTATCCTAGCTTTGTATAATGCATCAAACTAGGATTTGGAGACATGCCTCCAAATTACCCCACTCAAGGTTTATTCGAAGTATTTTAATTTTGTTGTAGATATTTTTTTTACATTTTTTTTTAAAACTAGGTTAGTAGCTAAGATGTTACACAAAAAAAACCTTTGTTTATGAATAGCAGCCTGATGATGAAATTGCTTCTAAATTTTTCCAGCTTTAAGTTGTAGAGGTTGGCAATGCCTTGCGGCTTGTTTTATAAACTCCGTAATTTTGTTGCATTCTTGTGCTCTTGAGAAATATGAGCCCAGCCCATATTTCTCAATTCAGGGTTCGTACGCTTCCTTAATTTCCTTAACTTTGTTTCTAATACGTAATGGCCCTTAATTATTCGTAAATGTTACTATTCATCTTATTAAACTACCTAATGGCAGCATGCAGTGTTTCGCACTTTCATTTCGTGAATGTTTCATATTGCCGTTTGGCTCCCAAAATACTATTTTGTGCCTGCGTATTTTTGTATTTGGTTATTCAGAATATTTGTAATGTTAATTTATATTAATAATTTTACCTATTGTGTATTGTGAATTAAAAAAGGCAATCTATTAATATTTTATGTGTATCTTAAAGTCATAAATATAATTAAAAGGCTGCATAAAAATCCTAAATTTTAATTTAAAAAAAAAGCCTAGGAATGAATGATACCTTCTCCTGTATAAGGGGGGGGGGGGGGGGGAACAAATTTTTGTCTACACGGTGACTTAAGTCGCGAAGTGCACAGAAGTTCGGTGAAGCAAGGATATTTTGTCGCGTGTGTCCCGGCGGGGTGGTAACATTGGCTTTACTGTGGGCTGGGTTCTCTTTCTCTATCCTACCCCTTGTCTCCCCGATATCTTTCTGTCTCCCATCTCTTTTTCAACCCAACTCTTCCCCCCAAAAATCTTTAAACAAATAACCCTAGAGCAATAGCAAAAATAATCTACTCCAGACGGCACCTGACCTTTAAAGTTCAATTTTTGATGTTAACTTCTTACCACTCGTATCCGGAATTTGGTAGGATTAATTTCGTGAATGGAACGGAAATGTGTAATAACGGGTTCTGCCATCCGTGGCGGATGTCACGAACCAAAGATCACAATGCCAAAGTGAAACTTTATAGTATTAACGGTTTACTGAAGTTTTAACAAGTTGGGCATTATTTAATAAAATTCCTCGACGAAAGTTGGGTACAAAGCGGGAGCTTAGTATATTTTCAAGTCATTATTCGCTTTAATAGCAGCAGTTTGATTTTATAGTTTAAAATTTCGGGCTGCTAATGGAATGATTCAATAGTTGTAGCTGCTCCGGCAACGAATTCTAGCGGCGGGTGCGGAAACTACGTGTGCTTCGCGTCCAGAAATGTAGCTGAAAACACAATTTTCGTATATTTATCACGCTCAGCATTTAAAAAAAAAAACATTCTGTGTTTAATTTAATGTCTAGATTTTCTTATTATAAATGTATTTACAACATGAGAACACATGAATTCGCTCGTTACCGAGGTTAGATGTTACTCATCCCTGGCGAGTACTGGAAGATGCGCTCACATTTATGTTTTTTTTAAAAGCCAAATTATACATTTTGTCGTGCTGTTGTATAGTGTAGGTACAATGTTTTAAAACTTTTTTCAAGGCTTCGTAAATGCGTTGAAATAGCCTTCAATGAATAATTTTTGACGTGACGACTAATAAATCTATGAACGCCGGCTGCACGCACGAAAATGTGTCCCGTTACGCACATTGTCCCGTTACGCACATTGTCCCGTTATGCTGTGTCCCGTTACGCTCATTGTACGTTTGCGTCGCATCTATCTCTCTTCCACTCGATTGGAACAACCATCGATTTGACTTTTTCGAGGCACATTAAACTTGAAACACTCCCATTCGTTTCCTACTTTTCCTATCATCGTCCTATCATTAACAGAATAACACAGATTGGAAGAAGTTAAATAGCAAACATGTATAAAAGTTATAGTTAAAATAATCTGTTCGTTAAAGTAATAGACATATTTGAATTAATGAGTGGAAATAAAAGTAAATTTATCAATTAAATTTTAGATTTCATTTCACTCCTTCTTTGTATCCATACAAAATAGTGATAATTCAATAAAAATGATCCAATTTTATTCATAAAAGTATGTAATCATTTCATCAATGTTTTGTTACGACGTTGTCACGTTAAACTATCGTCCGTAAACCGACTTTACAGACAACCAATTTTTTTTAAATATTTAACTGGGAGGTATTCTCAACCAGTCAAAAGTCTCTGGACATGCTCCGCTCCTAAGATTTGACCGTCACTGGCTGGCTACACGGTGCGTGCGGACTTGAGACCCAAAATGTGTCGGTAATAATTTTCGATGGGCGATAATAGTCTCGTGCATGGCATCGTTATTAGCTCTGATCGTTAAACGCGACGAGATTCTATCAAGATAATACCAAGGTGGGTGGCTTGTATGTATGACTTCGGAGTAGCCGGGTTTTCGGTACTTCGTAGAATCACTTTGAGTTTGTCTTGAGTGCCGACTTTAATGTTCCGGTTGTCGAACATCTCGTAAAATCATTAGTCCCTAAAAAAAAAAAAAAAAAAAAAAAAAAACACGTGAGCTACTTTTTTAGTATGTACTAGCTAGTGATGAGTAACATCTATCCATCAATTCATGTATTCTCATGTTGCAAATACACTTATTTTACGAAACTCGGACACGAAATTGAACGTAGAATTATTTTAAAAAAAAATGCTGAATATGATAAATATATGCAAATTATGTTTTCAACTATATTTTTTTGACGCGAATTACCCGCCGCTGGAATTAGCTTACGGAGCAGCCACGTCGACTATTAAATTATTCGATTTGCAGAGTGAAAGGTTAAACTATATAATGAAATTGTTTCGATAAAAGCGAAAAATACTTTGAAAAATACTAAACCATGGATTTGGACCTGATTTTCGACAAGGAATTATATTAAAATACTGCATAGCTTAATACAATTCATTAAACAGTCAATTCTATAAAGTACCCGTTTGGCTTTGTGAACTTTAGTAGGCGTCATTTTCCACAGATACCAGCACCGTGGTGACATATTTCCGTTCCATTCACGAAATTACTCCTTCCAAAAGCCGTACACCAAGAGGTAAGATGTTAACTCATCAAAAAATAACACGTTCGTTAACCAGCATGATTTTCGGAATTATTCTGACTTGTTAATTTTAGTATCGTTTTCTTGACTTTTTAACACATATTTTATCAACAGCTTTTTTGTAGTTAAAACAAGATTGTTTTATTAAAATTACCGCTAAAGAAACTGTAATGATTACCAGTGTCTGAAATTTAGGGTTATTTTTACTGTTACTTTAGAAAAAATGTGTAAATTATATCACAGTTCAGGTTTTTTTACCATAAGGGAAAACAGGGGACATATGAAATTGCATTGGGATAATGTACTACCGGAAATATATGCAAGGTCAGAGAATTAAAATAAAATGGTTAAACAAAGGCTTATCCATGAAATATTCTATTTAGGTTCATTATTTGTTTGTTACAATGCTGTTGTGCCAGTTGTATTTTTGAAGTGAAAACTTCTTTAGCCGCGTTAAGCGATTTTTGTTAGGGGCAAAACTTAAGGGTTCGTGTCACCGACATGCTAGTGACGTGTTGCGCCAGACTGGCGACGCGCAGCGGCCTGTGTACATGTATACGCACATATACACTAATACATAGTATATACTCGACTGTATCATGTGCGTGTTGGACTCTTTCCGGATGGGTAAAATCTTGTGAGCGCGTCACCGACTTGCTGTAGTAGCAGTAAGTGAAATTAAATTGACTCCGTTGAGCGATTTTCTTTTGATAATTTATTTACGCAGCGAATGTTGATTATTTGTAGATTTAAGTTCAAAGTTTTTGTTTTTATTTTTCAAGGATAAAACTTCATTTATTCTAATTTTAAAGTTACTATTGGTAGGGGCAAAACTTATGGGTTCGCGTCACCGACATGGTAGTGATATAATACCAAAATCATTTTCTTACGTACATTTGACGTAGAGATGATGTCATATTACACATTTAAAAACAAAGTTATAAGTTTTCAGTTCTGTCGACAGTCCCCATGACTGCATTTTCTTCTTTTTTTGTGCAAGTGATTCTGAATACCATCTGAGATGGCATATCATAGTGTTATGTGCACAAACATCTGTTTGTGTAAATATCCGTAGTTTTTTTTGTTATTAGTTTTGTCGCGCCATTGAAGGATCCGTAAAAGCATGGAGTTATAAATTTTCAGGAGACGGCATGTAGTTGTAATCACTAATTAACCTTGCCATCGCCATTTTTTCCCGCCCAAAAAATTTGTAAATGATTTTCTGTAATGTCAGATGGTGGTTAGTACGTATTAATTAGAATTCCCGTCTTAAAAACAAGTCACAAATCATTTAAAACTGTTTTCACAATGTAAACACTACACTTCAGCCAATTTTTTGTGCATCTGGCCAATATGGCGCAACAATTAGCTGCAGGAGAAAAAAAAACTGCTTTGCACACGTACTTACCATGTAATCATGCAGACGTGGCCACACACCCCCCTTAAGCCAGCCTCACACGATACCCATTTCCTTAGTGGTTTTTCAAACATATTTTCTGATAGCGCCTGCTCCCGTGTGGGTACAACATTCCAGCACCCTTCCAAGGGGTCTGGCTGTGGATATTTAAGTTTTTATACCCGAAGTCTAGCCAAAACCGTACTAGAACGTGTTCTGAATATCTGCTACATCCACGAGCCGTGTTCATCACGATGGCATATAGCAACATAAACCCGTATGATTTCACATACGTAAACATTAGCGGACGTACCAATCATATTGGGTGCGCCAAATGAAACTTTATGGTAGTGAAACTACCCTTAAATATGTGTTGTAAACTTAAAGTTATAAAAATAAGTAATCGAAAGATTTAAAATACGCAAGAAATCTGGCACTTCATAATACAAAGTCTCGTTCTAAAGTCCAATACTCTCTGTAGCGCGGTGGCAGAGCGCGCGGCTGTGAAACTCAGGAAGCTAGACGTAGTCCAAACCTTGTGACTGGAAAACCTTATTTTACAATTTTTTTAATAATAGATAACTGGAGTGTACAAAATGTGCTTAAAGCAAATTTGTACATTTTATTTGTTTATCAATTGCTATATCATTCATTTTTACTTAAAATAATAATAAAAAATATGTTCACAGATAATTTATACAAATTAATTGTCTAATTAAAACAGCCACGTTTATTAGGAAATGACTAATGAATAACCTAACACTCCATAGAGACTCCACGCCCGTTAGCCTAAATAAAAATACAAAATGAATTCCTTCACTTCTGATTTGTTTGTATGAGAACTATAATCTTAAAATATGCGTGTTTCTTTGTTTCGTTTGGATACAACAATTTATTGTTAGTTACAGTTTCTCAAAGTAGTTCAATAAGTTATTATTCAATTAACATGTATAATATATGTGAATCGTTAGCATTTTGAACTATTTAATACAATTAGCACAACAAATGAACTGTCTGATTAATGTAATATTATTAATATATTATACGTAAGCTATGAGACACGCATTCCTTTATATCCTTTCAATTTTGAATTACTAGATTTTGAAACTAACCTGATAAGGAAAATTCAGTCTCGTTAATTTTTAATTGTTCTGTATTTGTTTTTAAATACTAAACCAACTTTGTTATATTTTTTTTAATAATTCACTGGGTTACACATCTTGTAATATTTTCCCTATGTGGTACATAATATTTTTCTGTTTTAATTTAGTTCGTTTATAGATCCTGGACATATAATTTGCATATATTTTCAGTATTTGGATACTGTTTATCCTACCCCGATATGCTTGCTTTGGTCGGCAACTGCGTTAAAGGTATAATGTGTATGTAGTAACGAATTCTTTCTACTCTTCTGCTGAACAAAATAAAATTATGCCCATGGGTATAACAGAAGGTATAGCATAAATTGAGCATCGTGTGGGGGTGGGTTTACGCACGTAGCGACCATGGCAGTGTTCAGGAGTAGCGCGAAAATTTATAATGTTTTATGGAAATATTATATTTTTGGCTAGTAAAAGACTTTAAGTCAGGGAATACGTTTTTTTTCCGACACGCTGTTGTATAGGTAAAGTTATTTTTGCCGTGTTATTGGCGAGAGGGGGGAGGTGGCCTGCTTTACATTTCCTCTTAACCCAGTTCTTAAAATCCGTCCTTGTATACGCGTTCGTTAGGAATGGTGGAGGCCAAGGCTCATTGTAATCCTAGGTTTGTTGTTGAGATTAGTTTGCCCTTGTTTGTTGTTGAGATTATGTGGCCCGTGCTTGTTGTGAGACAATCGCGGGCAAAGGATCCCTGTGGTTTTGGGGCCGGGAGGTTTCGGGGACAGGTAGTCCTAGAGCAGTGTTGGACAAACTTCGTTTAGTAAAAGTTCCGTATCACGTATCCAAGTTTATCCCTTGATCTTTATGGCATTGCCCTGTACGCATTTTCCCCCCCTCTGTGGTACATAATATTTTCTGTTTTAATTTAATTCGTTTATAGATCCTGGACATATAAAATGTTTGTCCATAAAATTCCACAAGACCTGACATAGCTTGTACCCTAACCGTACATTTATAAAACCGATGGAACGTTATATATCATTTTTACTCCCATTTTTTAAAAAATAAATTATCATTAATTTGTTTCTGCGTTTTACATCTTTAGAATTTGTATAAAATTAACAAGGGATGGGTCATTCTGATCTTCGAAAACAATCAAATCTTAAGCATTAGAAAAATTTAATATTCGAGCAAGAAAGTGTAAGAAAAATATTTCAGTAATAGAAATGTAGAGATGCACTTATGTATCTTTGCAGAAGCTATCATAGAAATGTTTGTTTGTCGTCAGTTACAATGTTTTGGGAATGTTTGTTCAACACTTCAGGAAACACCCTTGATACAAAATGAAACTGTTTGTGTGGCATACACATAACTATGATTATTATTTTGTTTATTTCAAGAATAAAATATTATGGGTAGAATGACTTTTCTAAAACCTAAATTTCTGTGTTCTTGCTTATGTATATAATTTTATTTCTGACACTTTTGATCTATTTTCTGGTTCGATTTACTGTTTTAACAGTTCAATTTGAGATAATATGAATTGAACCTGTAGCTATAGTTAAAACAATTGGCTTGGAATACTTATACTAAGTTTTTGTACAGCAAATATACCTATATATATGTGTGTGTGTGTGTGTGTGTTATTTGTTTAAATATTGCTGCTGCACAGGCTTCGCGGCACACTCGTGAGATTAAAAAAACAACCTTTTTCAAGGCTCGTTCTCAAGCGCCATTTTTTTCCCATCACTTCGTCATTACTATACAGTGTTGTATGGCAGCAAGTAGGGCTGTGTTCAAACGAGCAGCGGACCAGGGGCAGCCAAGGGCAGAAGTCGCTGAATCACAATAAAGCGACGGACGCGATGCGGTGGACACGACGCGACGGAAAAATTATCGCGTCATTGTGAATTATCGTTTTTTAACCGTGCAACAAACGTAAACAAAAAAAACTGAGATTAAATGTGTACTGTCGTTACATACACAGTTCTGCCAAGTACGGATTTTCCGTTTGTAAGACGAGTTATGGAATCCAAATGACACTTTTGAAATATTGTGTGCATCATTGTTTCATGCTATAAATTTCTCTCAAGTAGCTCATGTAATAAGAAGGTAAATTCTTTTTTTATCAAATATTCAACATACATTTAAAGTCGTGAAACCTATTTTAGCTTTTAAAATACCAAGTGGTTTGCTAACCTGTTAATTTTTTTAAAACTATTGAAATGCCGAATGAAAAAAATTCACAAACTTAGTAAACTAAACTAAAACTTAAACTTAACACGAATATTGATAGAATTATTACCGCACCAGTTGAACGCATAATTGTAAACAAGATTCTGACGCTCATTCCAGTAACTTAAGCGCCTGCGACGCGATATAAATTGAACATTTACAATGGCAAGTCTTGACGCGCTGATGTCAAAGATGTGTCGAACATGGTTGGTAAAAAAATATATATATATATATTTGCGCCACGTTCATTGCGTCGCGTCCATCCAGGAAAACACACGGTGTGCAGAGCTACAGAAGAAACCACGCGATATGAAAACTCCTAAACTGTCCGTTTACGAAAAACATTTTAGAACACGCTGAGGGCGGATTAATAGTTCTGTTTTCCGTTTTGCGTTATTTCAGAGACTCAGAATACTTCTTTAAAGTTGGACTCAACAATGATCCACCTCATCCGTCCGTCACCCTTCCATCCGTCAATCACGTGACTAGCAACCAATCATATTTTCCGAAAAGGCCTCCCGCCCGTCCGTCAAAAAACCTTACCAAGCTTTAACTTTTGACTGACGGATGCAGTAACCTCCAAAATGTTAGCAGGGTACCTATTTGCTGAAAACCTTTACCATCTCGAAAGGTTTTTAAGTACGGTTATTTGTTTTAGCTGCTTAAATTAAATGTTTTTTTACTTACGTTTGAACACATTTTTGAACAACTGAAAAATATTTTAATAAATATCAGCGAAATAAATAGTTTTTAATTGTTTTGTTAAGTGCTTAACTTTCGTGATCGTCAGTCTAATATACCTTTAAAGAGTAAATTTTCACCAATACTTAAACCTTCTATAGTCTGTTAGCAGCATCAGCATGTAAAAGTATTCGGCTGGCGCGCGGATCATTGTGAATCGCTCGGTTTGTGAACGGACATACAGACGCATGGGCGACGGGTCATTTTGAGCGTCACAATACCGCCTCACTAACAATCACACCCCTGGCTGGGCGAGGCGCCTTAATCCGGATTGTGCGGGAGGAGATACCGCGAGCGTAGCACACTCTTGACTTGGGACACGAACCCCCAGAAGAGTGGCCCTCCCTGTCTCGCGTTTTTTTATATTTTATTTTTCCGCGAGTTGTCCGCCCAAGTTGTTCTGTTTGCACTTAAAACACCGGCACCCCTGCGGCGAACCGAACAAAGCTCTCGTTCTGGGTTGGATTCAGCAGGGTTTTCATCCGCTCCGATATCTTTTACCTGGACTTCTTTAGGCCTCTGGGCTGCAGCTACGACCTGCACGCCACAACGGGAGCTTTCGCAGACCCAGATAAATTTTCCAACAGAACTGCTGTCCGAGCTTGTATAACAAGCAACTGTGGACTTGTCAATTTGTGTCCGTCAAAAAAAAAAAAAAAAGAAACTGTTTCCAAAAACAAAAGCGTCCTTTTCTGACGCAGCCTTAAGGTCATAGTTTTCTTAATTATATTGCTTCTAATTTTTCGTGTTTTTGCACAAGACTTAAAATAAATTAATAATATAACAATATTTAATAGTTAATGAAATGCATCTTTTATTGAGCAATTACCGAAATCATGTAATCGTGTGATAAACCGTTTTGGATTAACCTTTCGCATGCAGCCTCCCTATAAAACATTTTATTTTGTAGTATACAATGTATAAATCAATAAAAATTAGGATCATCCAAAACCTTAAAAGAAATTACGGTTTCTGTGGTTTTGGGGAAACCTAATGTTTATTGATTTATGTAATGAACTATTTACTAAAAGTTGTTTTAAGGCGAACAGGTTATTCCAAAAATTTATACAACACGATTCCATGCTTTCAGTACACGCTAGGTCTGGTATCAAAATTAGTCATTACGTTCATAAAAAAAGATAAATAAAGATCCATGCATTCGAAAAAAGCCTTTTATAACCAATTAAATATGGTGATATTATGAATTCATTTTTAATCGTGTGAATAACACGAAATATTAGAAGTATCATTAATTAGGGTACTACCACCTTAACTAAAATTAAAAGCTGAATTTTGTAAGAAACTTATGAAAATATGTCAGTAGTATACATTTGTAGGTACGGGGACTGGGGGGTCCTGGGTGTGGTGGTCTATGACCGACCGACCGACCTCTGACGTCACAGCGGCGATCTTGGTAACAAAAGATTTTCAAAAATGACTCCAAAATGCTCAAAATTGCCCTATTTCGAGGGGAAAATAAATGTTTTGAGAGAAGATTTCCCGTTCTATTCCCCAAAAATGCCAGAGGCTTGAAATGTCCCCAATGTGGGTTAAACTCCCCATGGGCAAGCGAAGCCGCCCTAAACCGTTGAGATAATGACCTTGATTTGAAGGGGAATACTACGAACAAGTATGTAGGAAATGAACAAAAAAATACTCTTAGGAAAGCAATTTTCTTAAAATGCACATTAGAGTAAATGGCTCAATTTCAATGGCCTTGCAAGTATAGGCTTTAGTTACTGATATTTATTCCTCACAGTTTCCAGTGAAAGTCGTTTTTCACTACCTGCTACCTGTGTGCAGTTTCAGTCTTAATAATCATTTGTGTACATTCTAAGCGCAGGTTGTTAACGTGAAAACGATCGATAGAGTGGTAGGGGCGTATATTTTTTGCGAAAGGATATCGGGACAATATAGTAAGTTACTGTAGCATCGTCTGTGTTTCTTGATTGTCCGATTTTCTTTCAGTTGCATGTCCGCTGTCTGCATACGAATTACATCCATTCTGTGCGGGAGCAAACACCTTGGCCGAATTAAAAAAAAAAAGTTTTCTTGCAACCTTCGTTGCAAACTAATGATAGTTAAAAAAAAATTCCCCCTTTAAGAATTAACAGAAATATGTCGGATGTATGTCTCTTCGTAAAATATTCCGACTTTAAAAAAAAAGTAAAAATTTAGTGCATAATCACCTATGTAATCTCACGTTATCTACAATTTCATGACCTTGCGTGAAGGAAAAAAAAAAACGTGGATTACTCTTTAATCTTGTCTTGTCTAATCTTATGAGAGAGTCTCACCTTTCCAGTGGATTTCTCGCGCATAAGGAAATGGTTGTTTTAGTGCGTTTCTGGTGCGATGTGACGTTCCTTCAACCGCGCATCGAAGTTAAGTCCCATTTTTTTTTTCTTTGGTTATGAATAATTGAACAGTAAAAATTTTAATGGGACTACGTGCTAAAATACAAATTGTGACGACTATTCCATCAATATAGCTTATGTACCATGTCTAGTGATGTTTAAAAGGGACTTATTGCCAAACCTTTGTTTCTAGTGTATTTCCGCCAAAGCGTAATAAGTGCCGTGTCCAGTGATTTTCAAAAACATGGGCGGAAATTCCTTAGTTTAGGAAAGGGGAGGGGGGCTTGCTAAATCAACGTGAACCAGCAATGGCTATGTTCAGAATAATGGTTTTAAATACATGATAAACGTTAATCCGCACCCCTCTCTCTCCCCGTGGTAATTCTACAGGTTTTTTCCCCAGTTCAAAAGGGTAAGTAAATAAGGTTTTTGGGATTTAGTCCCTTTTGAATATAAACTTTTGAATGAACGCTATTTAAAAATAAATAAATAACTTAAGTTTCAATTTAATGTTTAACCATGCTGGAAAAAAAGTTTTATCATTTTTAATGGCGATTTTTTACTATCATCGCATGTAAACATATTCCAAAATTATCTTCCAATAAGAAGGCTTTCTTAAAGTGTTAATCTAATTGTAGCAGGAGCAAGGAAGTTATAAGGGCGATATTACCGCGTTCACCTATTTCCCCGTCACCTAAAACTATCCTTAATTTCAGTAAGTATTTCGCGGCCATTGTATGAAGTTGCTTGGCTTGTGGGTTCTAGGTATATAGTACCTTGAAGATGCAGACTGTAATTTGAACCGAAACGCCTGTGGAATATTCGCCTTTGTTTGCGGCTGTAACCCACAAAACAAGCAACTTCCCCTTAATTTTATTTATTTTGGCTAATTATAGAATTTTTGAAGAAATACTTAGAAAATGAAATCATACAAGTAATTTTGTATTCGTTATCCGGCTGTGCAAATAGGAAAATGAACTTCTGGTTGGCAACCACACCGCAATTATCGAGGTAAAAAATTTAATTATGACTAAATGTCTCACTTTTTTTTAACAGAAATCAGGCAATGAAGAACATTGTCCTCGATGAGGAAAAAAAAACAATGCAATTAAATTTCCGACTGGACCCTGTAACTTTACAGGATCAGACGCTATACTAATTCTAGTCTGTACCTTTATTGCTCTTGGGAATCTAAATTTTTTACCAGCGCTGTATTAAGTTTATTAAGGCAGTACTTTGGAAATGCTAAATACAGATTCTTGAAAGCAATCAAGGGACTTTCATTACCCGATTATCTTCACTTTCTCCGCCTTATAATGTTACGGTCAGCGCTCAAATCTCCAAGTTGCCCTATGCAAGACGAGAAGACTGCGCTCCACCTTGCGCTCAGAGGCGACACTGCACTAGAAGCACCAGCGAGCGTCGCACTTAACCATTCTGATGTTTCCGTGTTTTCTTGGAATCACTCCAAGCAAAATCTGGAGTGGTTCCTTGGGATATAGGCCATGGCCTATTCCTTCCAAGTTTATCGTTCCATTCATCGACTTGATCGCGACATCGATTACAAACCCTACTGCAAGATGACTCATTGGGTGTAAAGATGAACTTGGAACAAGCTACGGTCGCTTGGACAATCTCGGATTGTTAGCTTTCCTCACCTTTATTCCGTGACTTTAGGACAGGCTAAGTGGAAGCATTACGTACATTACATATATATAATTATATATCCCATTTATATCCTACTTATGACATGTTTCAGTAGCTTCGTAACCTATCGTTCATAAAACCATAGCTTTGATAAATTTTCAACGTAGTGACCTCGAGAAAAAAAGCATGAGAATACGAAACAATCAATGAATGTACAATAGTTGATAATGAATGAAAAAAGCATATCTAAACGATGATTTTAAAGTAAACCTCCTTGGTCTTTAAAACGCATGGGTGTGTATTCGAGTCTCTAGTAACCTCTTTCGTAGTTTCCAAAGTACAGATGTCTCAAGCTTGCAGAGCCTCTTGGTGACACGGATGAATGTATGTAGCTAGGTCTGCAATAAGAGACTTAACACTAAGTTTAAGTAACGGCACCTCCAATATTGTACTGGACTCCGAACTACTTGGCTGTGCAGCGAGTCTGTGCTCGCAAAAGGCGTGGTCATCTCTCGGACTAGACCAGGTCGGCAGTGATGGAAAAATGGTGGAGGGGGGAGGGAACTTATTTAAAGCTGGCAAGCACGCAAGACAAATCGATAACCACTGCGGAATCTCCGTGACGGGCTGCTAGGCTATCGCGGCGGCGCTGCATTAACCTGCGGGAACCACAAAAACACGACGTCTTTAACGTCAGTCAGTGCGACAAAATTTGTGGACGCGACGGACTTCCCGGTTAGAAAGTTTTTTTTTTTTTTTTTTCCTTCTATCGCGTCGCGGGGTGCGCCAACACTGAAATGAACTTCAGAATTTTGTTTTCGGACGATGAGTTAAGTGTTGCATTGGTAAAACACAATTACATTTAGCGTATTTATGAGTTTTTTTATAATCAGCTTGTGAATTATTTTTAATAAATTCTCTTGCAATAGTTTTCCCTTAATAAATACCTAATTTGGGTTGGAAATTGTTTCCCCATATAGTTCCACTAAAAACGATTGAAAAGAATGATTGCAGTTGTTGACGTGCAGTGAAATTTTAGTGGCTAAGGATTTTTTTCAGGTAGATTTCGAAGAAAGACTAACTATTGTAGCAGTTACCATGGTGCGACTTCCGGAAAATTTTGATTTAGTTATTAGTTTTATGGTCTACATACCCCAAAACCATCAACTCTAAAGTTTATTTATATATAATCACATTTTCATAGACACGATAACTGCCGTAATTTTTTCACAAATCACTTGCAAAGTGATACATATAATATAGTAATGGAAAATATCGGTTGAGTTTGTTAATTAGCTAAATTCCACCAAAGGGGTAGAAGTAATTTTTAATGAAAAAAAAATATATCATCTGTTTGAACTTACTATAACTGCAAGGGTTGGGAATAACGAGGGCTGGAAGACAAAAAAATAATAACTTCCTTTGTAAGCATACCGTCGAATCCATTTGGATTGTTTGTAAATCTTATAATTTTTTATCTAAAATTTTGCAACAATTTTTGTTCACACGAACCATTGAGCAAGGAAATGAAAAAAACAAGGGTAGAATAAAATTTTTTTTTGATACAACCAATCTTTTATGCAAAGGGTTGAATAAACAGGGATTCAAAGAACAAAAAAAAATTATAACTCCATTAAGAGGTAAACTATAGAGTCTATAACAATTGATTGTAATTATTCTAAAAATTATCCAAATATTGGGTCTGAAACAATTTTTGATAAGATGAACTATTACTGCAAGGGGTTGGAAAAACAAGGGGTTGAAATAAAAAAAGTAAAACTTCCGTACCATAAACATTATTGAATCCGTTCTAATTTTAACTTCCTAAATATTATCTAAAAAGGTTGTCTAAAGCAAAAATGTATGTAACCAACCTTTACTACAATAAGTGGAAATAACAAGGGCTGAAAAATTCTTAATTTTTTTAGTGGTTGTTAAATATTTTAACAAAACAATTTACAAAACATTTACAAAACAATCGTGCTTGTTAGTAAAGACTATATATGAATCTGTTCTCTATGAAAAATGAAAATGGTGTTAAATATCTGATTTAAGTTAGTAGCACATAATTATATTCAATGTAAAGAAAACAGTTTATGCTAGAAATTAAATTTTGATTCCTTATATTGGGTGTGGAATAATTATGAAAAGGTTCCAGAACAAAATGAGTCTGTAATAAACCATCTTTGAGATAGGAACTATATTTCGACGATGGTGAATATTGTAATAAAATAATAAAATGATGATGGAACAATTAAATGTATATATTGTATGAAACTTTACCGTATAATAATCAGTAAGTAATTTTAACATAATTCACGGATTGTAATAATCTTTATAAAATGTGAATGGACGTGTGATTATGCAAATGAAGGCCGAAGTTTACTTCCATACTGTGGTTCAAGGTTAAAAGACGAGAGAGAAGTCTATTCTACTAGTGCATTAAACGAGACACAGCTATATAGCCAAGATCAACTGTGTGACTCAGAAATAGATCAACTTCAACTCGTCCAGTACATCATTTAAGAACGATTTCACTCCGTATACCAAAGGAAGGAAGGAAGCAAGCGACTTCGCCTTATTATTCCCGAAATCCACCTGCAGTCGAATCCATCATTGTACCATTTTGCTGAGCTATCAGCTGAACCCCAGGATCAAGAATATGATCGTGGTTCGTGACGTGTGTTAATTTCTGCGTGTAGCCGTCCGATAACGTCGCGTTTTCGTTAAGGAACATAAAATATATCTGGTTAATATCACAATCTCCTAAAAGATCATATTTCAATATTGTCCTGATGTTGTAATGCCACGTTAATTAACCCCATGCCCTCGTATTTTGTTCACATCTTATTTGAACACAATCATTTTGGTGCTAATCGTTGACACGTGATGAATTAACTATTTAACTTGACGCGATTAGAGTTTTACATTTTGATTCACACACAGTTGAATTGATTTGTATTCTTTACCTGGAGTACTTTGCACTCGGAGGTACCGCTCTTCAAGATCACTTACACTCGTAAACTCTCCCGATAGTTTTCCTGTTGAGTGCTGGTACAAATCATTTGCTTTCCTAAATACTATGACAGTTTTCATGTGCTTGAAGTGAAATTTACCAAGCTATATGGCGCAAAGAAAAGAATTTGGGTTCGTAACCAGGAAAAGCTGGGTTAGAATGTAGGTTCGGCCATTCTAAACTATTGTTTTAATACGGCTGCCAGAAATCATCCCAGGCAAATGCTGGGACGTTTCCTTACAACAGTAAACTGCCGATTCCTTTTCCCAGCTTGACCTGACTGACATTGTGTAATAGTTGTGCGTCTATAATGACCTCTTTGTCGACTACATTTTGAAAAATGTAGAATTTAAATAAAAAAATCGTTGTCATTCCTGGTACAAAGCCTTCTATTACCTGGAAAACATCTACAGCAACAAAAAAAAAGCAAATTACATTGGTTAGACATTATAATTCATGCAGCAGAACCTGCAGTTTGAAACACTGTAAGTAAATTTTATGGTAAAGAGAACAGCAGGCCGATTATTCCCGTGAGCGTCGATCTTTTTTTTTTCCTTGAAAGGAAAAAATATTGCAGGAACTTGTTTGATTTAAATTACACACCTACGTAGCCACCCCACAGGTTTGTGCTGGTGCGAATCATTTTACGTTTGTAATTTATTAAAGAATCGCTGTGAAAATTAATTTTATTAGACACTGTAATGGTGGAACCCCTTTACATAGAGCCATTAGGTAATGATTTTTTTCATCGAAATTTAAGTAGAATTGTTATTTGTAAGGCTTAAAATAGTCCATATACATTTTGTATGTCATATCTCTATTAATTCAGTTGTTAACAATACTTCAAGATCCTTTTTTTTTTAATATTAGAAATATACCTTTTGCTGATAAAATTTAAAATTTCTTTTTGTAAATGCAAAATTTCAATGTGGCTTATATGTTGTGGAATGCTCCTTACATAAATGAAATAAAATCGTGTAGGGAAAATTAGTAAGTCATTAAATTACAGACGAGAAGTGACACATTTGCAGGAAATTTCTTCATGGTATTTGTATGTCTTCAGTCAATTGTCCTATTGAATTCAAACAATGAATTTATTTAAAATCATGTGTAAAAATACGAAATATTAGAAGCAAAATAATTAAGGTTACTACCATAATAACGCCCCTAAAAAGGCATGAAAGAGCAAAATACCAAAAGTTGCAACTTTAAACTTACCACTGGCAATTACAGATAAGAGGCTTGCTGAAATTTGAATTGTGTGGCGTAGAGAGACTATTCATTTACGAGGTACGGACAGAAAATACGTCTGTGGAATGAAGGGTAGGGATGTGACTTTAAAGACGCCATTTTGATTTTAACCATTTTTAGTCAATAGCAATTTTAAATCTTTAAAGTTTTCAAATTTTGCCTTCGTTAAAACGTAGGCTAGTATATAATATTAAGGACTGCCTGAAATTAAGTGATTTACTGCTACAAGTGGTTTCCCTTGTGAAGTCATTATCGTTTATAATTTTCTGTATATAGGTATAGCCACCAATTTAAAATAAGCCAAGTAGTCTGTGTTGCATTAGATGGACATCTACGCAAATGTATAGCGATTTATTGAAATGTCTACCCCTGCAATAATATTATTAACATAACACTAAATTGTAGCTTTGTAAATCTTTAATGTTGATCCCTGCAAAGTTTCAATTACATAAAACTATAACATATTGTTAGAATTTGAAAAAGTTTGAAACTAATATGTCACCTCAGTTCCTATCTCTCTATCTTAACGAGAAAAAAAATTACAAAAATGGAGTTGAGAAATTAATAACCAACATGGATTTTGTTGACGAATAGCGGTTAGTCAGCAACCGAAGTTAGAATGTAGGTTTAATTTTCCAATTCCCTCTATAAATTACATTGTTTTGAGAGTGACAAGAAATATTAAAAACAGATTTTTTTTTTTTTTTAGACCACAGAACACCATAGGGAAATCCCTGGACGGAGTAGCAGTGCAGACACACGTGTCTTAACTACTCCGACAGTTTTCCTGCTGAATGCCGGTACAGATCACTTGCAATGGTAAATTCTCCGACAGTTTTCCTGCTTAGTGCCGGTACAGATCACTTCCATTTGTAAATCCTCCGACAGTTTCCCTGCTGAATGCAGAGACAGATCTCTTGCACTCGTAAACACTAAATAGTTTTCCTGCACCTAAAGTGAAGATTGCCGAGCGATGTGGCGCAATGGCAACACTTTGGGTTCACGTCCAGAAATTGCCGGGTTCTAAATCCGGTGCAGACGTTCTTATTGAAGGTTACGCACAGTTGCCAACAGAAATCACTCAGAGGAAATGCTGGTATGGCACTTCACAATACGGAATGATAACCATAGGTCGCAGGTTTAAGGGGCCCGCCTCGTCAGGGGTGTATGTGTGTTAGTGAGGCGGGATGATAAGCGCGACGCTCGCTGGTATTTATAGCACGGTATAGCCTCTAAGCGCAAGGCTCTGAACTGCCGCGCAGTCTTCTCGTCGTCACAGGATAACTGTGGAATTTGAGCGGTGACCGTAGCATTTTACAACAGAGAAATGAAGATAAAGGTGTAATGCAAGTCCCTTAAGTGCTTTCAAGAATCTGTTCCGATTGTTTTAAGCCTTAAAATTACTCTGAAAACATGCGTTTTAGCCATTTTAACTCTTCTAAAAATAAATTTAAAAAATTTAATCCGAAATTGAAAGTACTTTTCGACCCTCAGCGAACTCTTAAATGGTTTTTCGTAAGCAGACCCGACTCGAATGTCTTGAGTAGTTTTCAAATCGCGTTGTTTTTCCTGAAGCTCTGCGCATCGTGTGTGTGCCCGGGTAGGTGGAGCCCTTAAATCCCGCAAAGGCGAGTCGTTTGGCGACGATAAGGCGTGTCGAGGTGAGAATGTGAGATCGACTGAAATACATGGGCGCGGTAGTACACCTACAAGCTACAGCAACGTCCGCTCGGGAAATTGTACACTGTTTGACCCCGCCGGGAATCGAACCCGAATCCCCTTGGTGGGAGGCGAGTGGTGTGACCTCTCACCCATTGTGCCCTCACCCGTATTTAAAAAAAAAGAAAGTGGTCACTGATTTCTTTTAAGGCTTGATCTCACACGCCATGTTGGATTTTTGTCAAAAATCAGAAACAAAACCGGGATATATATATTTTTTTTCAATTCTTTTTCACTTTTATCGGAGCCGTTTCATTTTATTGTTTAAAATTTCTGTCGCTTAATGTAATGATTCGATAGTCAACGTAGTTGCTCCGGCAGCGAATTCTAGCGGTGGGTAAGAAAACTACGTGTGATTTGCGTCCAGAAATGTAGTTGAAAACACAATTAGCGTATGTTTATCACGCTCGGCTTTATTTCAGAGCATTCTGCGTTAAATTTCGGGTCCGAGTTTGGTATTATAAGTTTATTTGAATCTTGAGAACACAGATATTTGCTGGTCGCCGAGGTTAGATGTCACACATCTCTGATGAGTACTGAGAGACTCGCTCACCTTTTTTTTTTATCCAGCTGATATTCTGAGAATTTTAAGTATATGGACGATAATCTGCGCGGAATATAATTGTTATTATGCGACCGATTTTGACGTTGAACGTGGAGGTCTTTGATCCTTTTGTTTTTCGGTGGCATTGTATTGCATCTGGAGTACCGTTTTTGCCCCTCTGGAGATCGATAGCTAGTTGTTTTCGTGGAAGAGTCGCTTGGAGGTCAAACTCGTATGGCGATGAGCAGATATTTGTCGACACCTGGGCAGAAGACCGCTGCCAAAAACATATCAAGTATTTCAACTCGCACGCACTGTAAAGAATTATAATTTTTAAAAATAACGCCTTTTTAAACTATTCGACAAAACTGTGTGGTACATTTATGTGGAATATATGAAACAAAATTTTTTACTTAACAAATAAATAAATAGCATTCAAAGAAATTCTAGCTTAGCAAGCAATCACCAACATATTGCAGTCTTCCAGATTTGAAGTTGCAGCAAATATCTAACTTGCAGAATGAACTTGCAGGATAACATTTAAAGGTTTTATTTTTTTTTATTTATAATGCACTCATGCTAGGATAAATTATGGCGCGTTGTTCACGGAAAAAAGTGTACCTAATTGTATCCAATTGTTACGTGGACACAGCGTGGTCTTCGCCATGTATAAGTAAGATGAAGTAACTAGCGAACAAGTCATATGTTATGGATAAATAAATGTTTTGATCTTAAAGAAAGTTGCTCGAATTGATTTCCTTGAGTATGACTAATGCTGTAACCATTTGAGTTTTGTTTAAACAATCACGCATGATTAAACGTGAGTTAAAGAAAAAAACAATCGGCACCAAATTGCGTATTTCCGGGTGTCAATTGCAATTCCTGACGCGTGAATAACCTAGCTTATTAGAAGTAGGGCGTTAGTTAGTCGTGGTTATACAGAATGTGTCATAAGGAGCTACCGCCACTCACAGGGATGTCAAATGAAAATGGGTTCAATTCCCAGTATTTACAGAGGAAAACAAAACATAATAATTGTTTTTTTTTCAATGTGTGCTCTTTAATCTGGTCTGATTTCTTACAGAGATAACATACATAATATAAATACAAAAATAAATAAGATAAACAAAAACATAATCCATAATTTACAAAAAAAAATAAGCTTATATAAACTACACAGTATTACTTTAAAAAACTAAAAACATTTCATTATTTAACCATACGTATTAAGCTAATTGAGTTATAACATAAAATGTATAGGACAATCATTAATACACACACTCGTACCTGGAGTTGCTTAAAGAAAAAAATATATATATATTGTGGTATATTTTTCGTGAGAAGTGGCGTCCAAGAAATTTCATAAACCTTTTTTTTTTTTTTTAACGAGTTAGGCAACCCTTTCCACCTTACAACAGTTGCATAGGCATCGGGCGGACCGAAAATCCAAATTATTGTCACCTGCGTTGGAGCCCCCTCTCTGCCATCGAGCGCCCCACGCCACATCGTTGCACTTTTCATTGTCTTCTGAACGTCACACGTTCGTTTCGCACTGATGACGTCACAGTTTCGACCAACCCTACCGGCTGTAAGAAAGTTTCACTGCAGAAACTTCTTGGAACCCGGAGTCGAACCTGCTATCAGTAGGCCTGAGCATGTGTTGTCGATAACATACGTTCTCAGCCGTCGGTAGAGATAAGGGAATGACAGTTAAGGAACCGTATTTTATCAGGTATGAGTGATGAATGACGCGAGCTGCTATTTATTGTCTTCGTTAGAAACACGTTTATTTGCGGATCGCAAATACAAGTTTAGATATTATGTAATCAACTTCCCGCAACGATTTGAGTGTTTAACATCCAATAAGTACACTTTTGAATTGCTTCAGGAAGAACACCTTAAAGCATCTTCATTAGGTCTGTACGTTGTTTGTTGCAAGTTTTGTGCTGTTTTAGACAGGAACTAACCCCTACCGGTCCTCCGACCTCAATAGCTCAGTTGGATCCACGCCGGATTGTAATGCGAGGGGCTCTGGGTTCGAGTCCCGGTTAAAGGCATGAGTTAGAGAAAATACACTAGAGACTTATACCAGACAGCTTCATGAATGTTTAGTGAAAAATCTGCCATATTTATTAGCCCAGTCAAACAGATGGGCAATATGTGTACGATGTTTTAAAATTATATTTGTTTAAAATGTACGATACCAACTTTTACTACAAGAAAACTTTTTAAATTTTTATACAAATTTATTGGAAACCTTTTTTATACAAATTTATTGTTAACTGGAAATTTTCTAATATCATTTTTAAAAAATATTTATCGCCAGATAACAAAATACATTATTTAACTTTGAACTGATGAAAGGTTATTGTGGTGTTCGTTTTTTGTAACACACTCGCCTGTTGTGTTAGTAATTAACTGTCAGATATTAGTCTGTAGTGTATTTTCACCGTCATTGAAACCGCCAAACTGATTATTAAATTTGTCAAAATTAATCACTAAAGGAGGAATGGTTGGTCATAACTTTTAATAACAAAGTTAATTATAATAATTTTCGCAGGCTTTCATGGCCATTGTCTGAAGTAGCTTGGCTTCTGGGTTGTAGCCGTGTCCTTGGCGATAAATTTACCGACGTTTCGGTCGACATTTCAGGCGCCATCATCAGGGAGCAGTTACCTACTGAGGTTCTTAAAAGACGTTACCCTACCTTTATATACTCAAACTTGTGCTTTCAAAAATCTGTACCGGGTGTTTTATGCCTAAAAGTTATACTGAAAAACCCATTTTGGCTATTTTCATTCTTCTAAAAATACAATTAAAAAAAAATAAACGGGGAAACATAATTGCTCATCTGCACTTAGATACGACTTTTATATTTTGATTAGAATCAAATTGTGTGTGTGTGTGTGTGTGTGTGTGTGTGTATATATATATAAAATTTTAGATCCAGGTAGGTGGAGCCCTTAAGAGGAATTATGCCCAGCCACTTTAGATTTTGTCATATTTGTCCATAATTAAAAATTTGGATTTATTTATCCCAATTTTTGGCATGTCAATCCATAAATCATATCTGCCTGACCTTCCAACCCTTGTTACAACCACATATTTATCAAGCTTTGGTCTACAAATGCAAGGAAGAAATTTAATATTTTCTCGCGGGAGACTACATCTGTCATGACGATCACACTTCAACAAGGTAGCCAAAACTGTGCCACGTTAAAAAAAAACTGGAACATAAGGTTTATTGCAAGTAGTATTAAAACATTAGAAATTGCAAGATGCCGAGGCCTAATCCTCCTTTTAGCCTGTGCACAACCGTGTGATGTAGAAATACTATTTAATTCCAATTCCCTCCCCTTTTTTTTTTTAGAAATAATTCTTATATGTTATTTTACCAGTTTATAGTATTAGCAGAACAATTCTGTATCATAGCCGTCAATCTCCTTGACAGTATCGTCTTAATTGACTGCGCTGTAAACTATTCTTTCATGTGGCGAGATAAGATGACAATAACTCTTTTTCTCCCGCACCCCCCCTTCAACGTCGTGGCTCGTGACTCGTGAGTAAAATGAGTCGGTGACCTACTTGTTCGATGTTCAATTTGAATCATCAAAATAATTTTTTCCTCACACTTGTACCTTCGTATTACCAGATACTGCGTTGCTAATAACAGAGATAGGGGAAAAAATCATCTCATAAAATATTTTTGGTATCTTTGAAGGTTTTAAAGATTGCGTTGATATTTTAATCACTTGATGTGATACGATAACGTCTTATCCGCGATCATGATTCAGCGCCTGCCTAGCCAAGTGTGTTGTGTTAATGAGTCAGAATGATAAGTGCGACTCTCGCTGATGCTTCTAGTGCGGTGTCGCCTCTAGGCACGAGGATCAGAACTGGCGTGCAGTCTTCTCGTCGTGCATATGAGAACTGTAAAATTTTAACTGTGACCGTAACAATATATTGCAGAGAAATTAAGATGAAGGTGTAATGCAAGTCTCTAGAGCGCTTTCAAGAATCTGTACCGGTGGTTTTATGCCTTGAAAAAAATCACTCTGAAAACACGCCGTCTGACAGTTTTAACTCACCTAAAAATGCAGTTTAGAAACTTAATCCGGAATCACAACTAATTTTCGGCCCTCAGCGAACTTTTAAGTTTTTTTCGTGAACAGACCCCGCTCGGATATTATGAGTGTTTTTTTTTTTCAAATCGCGTGGTTTTTCCCTGAAGCTCTGCGCACCGTGCACCATTTGTAAACTCGTGCAGCTGAGTTGCTGGAATTTTCTTATTCTGTCTTTACAAGTTTTATCATTTCTTTTCTCTCAATTCCTGGAAGTGAGACCTCCCCCCCCCCCCCCCCCTGGCCACGTCCCTGACTCGCGAGTCCCGATTTGGGTCGCAAAGTGTCCTTATCGTCGAGAACCATCGCGGGAGCAAGAGGAGCGCACCGGACACTCCCCGTACGCGACTCTGCGATGATGTCCTGACCTCGGCCTCTCTCGCTCTCTCCGTGGGTGAGGGGGGGGGGAGGGTGGTCGCCATTGCCACGGGAGCCCCGAAATGGTTCGTCGCCCCCGCCTCCGCGGGTGTCGCGATCATCATATTCATGCCGCGAGAGATGTTTGTGTCTCAGGTGCTCACGCAAGGTCAGGCTAGACGGGAGGTCAGGCTCCTCGAACAAGCACCGTGGAAAAATAAAAAGCTCGGTAAGAGCAAATTCTTTGTTTTCTCACGTTGCAAAATACACCTATAAATACGAAACTCGGCCTCGCCAGAACTCTTCAAAATAACGCCTGGTGTGACGAATATACACAAAATTATGTTTTCGACTACATTTCTGGACGGGAATCGCACGAAGTTTCCACCAAACCGCCGTTAGAATTAGCTGCCGGAGCAGCTACACAGATTTTTGAATCATTTGATTAGCAAACCGAAATTTTAATCCATCTAATGAAACGACTTCGATAAAAGCGGAAAAGACTTGAAAAAAAAAAAAAAACAGTAAAACTCTGATTTGAAATTGATTTTCGACAAAGAATTCTATTCAAATACAGCTCATTTGGTTTAAATTCATTAATCAGTCAACACTACAACTTTTCCATTTGTCTGCGTAAACTTTGGTTTGCGCCATCAGTCACAGATGGCAGCATCGTGTTTTCAAAATACAGCATGTCCATGAAAGAATGACCCACTTAAAAGTTTCAGTTGTATCAACTGTAAGCGTTGTAGTGTGTTGGTTCAAGCAGAGGTGCCCCCCCCCCCCCCCAAACACTATGACTCACCCCCCCTAACCTAATGATGCGCTCCCCCCCCCCCCCGAAATTTTTATGCCAATTTCTCAATGATTTACTCAATTATTTCATATTATTATACTTTTTTAGTATTATATTTTATCATATTTTGCATTAATTAAAACTGATTTTCTAATAATAATTTTGGTCATATCAGGTAATATTTCCATCCTGAACCGACAGATGCCAAACTGCTTTTGTTGAGGAAAGTGCGGGGTTGCCAATTTGATTTACAAGATCCCTTTCAATTAGCAAAGCACCAGAAACGTATTTTCACATTAGAAGCTATAATTATGTAATTAATATATACATTTTTCTCGTCTTTTAACCACCCCCCCCCCCCCCGAAATTTTAATGATGCAGTTTGCGTCGTTCCCCCCCCCCCCCCCCTTGTGAGCACCCCTGGTTTAAGGTCATAGAGAGTAACTCAAGCAGTCTTAAGATAAGCTCATGCGCGTATACTGCTTTGATGTTTTCTCGCTTGCAGCGTTACCTACGCAAAACGGTGACTTCTGAGCGTAATTTCCCCAGTTAGTAGAGGGTGAACCTGTAAACTTTATTTGGCAACAGTATAGAGCCCCTCCCCATTGGACTCTCTTTTTACGAGAGTGGTTGAAAGTCAAAGTCGAATGTCCCAATCCAACGTTTAAAAGTCGTTGGATTGGTTGTAATGGTCGAGACGACAGAGCTCATTTTTCGCTGACTCCACATTCACCAGATATAACGCCATGCGATTTTTTTTCTTTTGGGGATTTACAAAAAATAGTGTCTACATTCGACCGCTAACTAATGATTTGCCAGAATTGATACACATAATTGCAGTGGCTATTTCTTCCGTTACTCCAGACGTGTTAACCAAAGTGTGGGGAAAATTAGTCTTTAGGTTGGATGTGTGCCGTATAACTAAAGTTGCACATATTGAACATTTGTAAGAAAGACTAGGGTAGTTTACATTTAATTATATGTATGTTTTTTTTGTGAATTGTCTAAATTAAATTGTTTTAATATACCATAGAAACTGGGACATTATTTTATGGACATCCAGTATTTACTTGTTAATAGAGACCAGAAAAATTGGTTAAAATTCAAGTACTTACCTATACATTTGCGATCCTTCTGCTTTTTTTGTCACGTTTTACCTGGAGGACTCTGGGCCTGTAAGAGACCATGGGCTAAAGAGATATCCAGACAACTCTCGGGTCAGCAGCCAATGAGCAGGGGATATTTCTCCGAACATGGAGATGACTGCGGAGTCACTCCTAGAGGTCACTGAACCCGCGACTGTCTCCGGTCCACGGCTATTAAATATTTTTCCTATTAGCAAATTATAAAGTTAGGTACCTAAACCAAATCCAACGCAAAGAAAATGTTTGTCTAAGAAATTATATAACTCAAATATCATTACCATTAGGTACTCTAAAACACACTCATATTAACAAAAAAAAAACCTGCTGCTGCTAAGTTTTATACAGCTGGTCTGTACAAAATGATTTAACTCAAAACTTGATTATGCTATTATTTCAGTCTTTATTTTTTTCTGATATCTCAAATCGTTCCGAAAATACGATGACTAAACCCCCTATATATTTTTTTTTTCAATAAGGCATTAGAATACATATTTGCAAGTACAGTGTGCGTGCTAGTAAATGCATTGTTTTATAGATATTTTCATATTTTACTTTCCATAAAAACCAAAAACAAATTAAAATATGATAAGATTATAATGTGAATAATTCTGCCTCCGCGAACGAAGTTTCATGCACAGTTAGTTCTAGTTAAATATAAAAATATCTCTTGAGTGTACGTTTTTAAGAACAATTAAATTTTTTGTTTTTTTTTCTTGGTTTTTTAATTTTTTCAATTTTAAGGGTTTTTCCTATAAATATAAATGTCTAATTTTATTTTTTGTCTCGAATTTTTTAAAATACATTTTCCTAAAAATTATATAATAGCGGGAAAACGTCGCACTAGTATTCATAAATATGATTACTTAAAAATATAATTTTGTAAGTATATATATATTCATTTTTCATTTTCGAATTAAGTGAACTTAGTACCCCTAATTCTACAAAGATGATAAAAATTGACAAAGATCCCTGGGTGATTCATAACCAGCGTTTTTCGTAAATTTACTGTGAACATTTTTAACAGTTTGTATGTAGCCTACGTATCACTCGTTAATCACTACAGGGTCCTTATATTCTGAACGGATATAGCACTCGGAAGGATAATGCAGCACACGCGTAGATTTCTCAACCTGCTTGCTTCCCGCTGATACCTTCTACTTCCTCTTCCAATCCCGCTTGCGCAAGACTTTCATTCTGCACTATTTATTTTCTGTTAAAATTAAACTTCTTTGCGGCCGGTAGGGTTAAGTTGGAGAAATGATGTGACCAGAACGGAAAGAATTGAAGCATTCTTGGGGGGGGGGGGGGGGGGGGAGAGTGAGAGAGAGAGAGAGAGAGAGAGAGAGAGAGAGATCGCTTAGAGAATCAGGAAAAGTGTAACGATAAGGAAGATAGTGCTGTTTGCGCGCCATTTACATTCCACTTGCACGTTATGACTACATTGAGCGATGTGTCGTGGCAAGGCATAAGGTATGCGGATTACACACAAATTTTTTAACATTTCTTAACACTAAAATAAAATGAATTTTCAAGTTCATATAATTTTTAAAACTCCTAACTTAAAACTGTAATTATTGTACTGCATTATTCCGTCGAATCGCCAATTTATGTATCATATCTTAGCTATCGAGTTACTTGCCGGAATCACAGATGGCGGCACCTGCCGTTAGTGAGCTATCAGTCTGCGAAGTTACGTTAGCAACGTACCCATAAGGTTTTTTTTTTCGAAGACGTCAGTTTTTCTGCGAAACGTCCACACGTGAAGTTCGGGTCGGAGGTGTTATCGGGCACCTGTTGGAGCCGCGTGAGGATGCGTCATCCTCACACTTTGGGTCTCAGCTGCAGGCCCGAGTCCGTTAGATAAGCGTGTATCTCAAGTCCTCTCAGATTTGTTTCGACGTCTCCTTCCTCCTCTCCCTTCTTCACTATTCCACGAACAAGATAAGCGTCGCGAACGCGAGTTAGGTTGATGATCACACATTGGAATTTCGAGTACGAAATCGGTCAAACATTAGTGCTCGCGGTTTGTGCTAATTTGTGCCGTAGAGAACAGAATGTGTGTTACATTACGTAAAAAAGTCATAGCATACAGTAAGTTTTGTCACCAGCTGGGCGTCGAAGTCGGCGACCACCCACGAAAGATATCGACTTTCGGGAATGGTTTCCACGCCACTAATAAGTGCTCACTTTTTGTCACTCACAGCCAAAATGTAAAACTTTGTGCTATGTAAACAAAAATAAGTTACAGCACTTGTTATGTGTGTAGCAAACGGACAGCTGGCGACCGCATATTGGAATTTCGAACTGAAACTTTATTTTCTTAAAAAAAAGTAGTGCTCAATTTGTGCTGATTTGTGCCGTAGAGAACAGAAAGTAGTGAATACAATTAGTTGGTTGCCAACTTTCTCTCTAACGTAGCTCATTCTGTTTTCTACGGCGCAAATGAACACAGTTCGAGCTTTAACTCGAAATTCCAATGTCTGGTTTGGTTGCTAATTTGTAACGCGTGTGCCGACGAAATAACAGTCCCTCTCCGCCGTCTCTTTGGCGAGAGAGTCACATGTCTACACCTGGTGATACTTGAGGTAGGTACTCGCGTCCCAGCACGGTGTTGTTAAGTCGCGGCGTTACCCGTGTCTTCGTGCCAGGTTGATTTCTGCAGTGGTTCATCATTGCCTTCCGCTCCCTGTCGTGGACCCGGGGAGGAAACTTTGCACAGTTAAAAAAAAAAAAAAAAAAAAAAAAATTCGACTCGGCCGAGAATCGAACCCGGGAGCTTTAGCTCACCCGCCAGGACCTCTTACCACTTTTTGAATTTAATATTCATAAATTCAACAAAAATGGCTGGCATCCTTTAGGATACGTAAGGGGGGGCGGATGTGAATTTTTTGCTCGTGGATTTTATACGTCACAAGTTATCTCATTCCCTGCCCCTCTCCCGGGATTTTCGCCCATGCAGTTTTCCTGTAATCACCACAGGAAATATGCTGTTTTGGGTCCTTACTATCGGCCATGGGAAGTAACAAATGTTTGCAATATTACTAATTTATTACTCTCCTATATTTGTCAAGAAAAAAATTAAAACATTAGAAATTTCCCCAGTAACCATTATAGGCCTAGTATTTTTTAAGACTGGATCGGTCAAAGACATAAACTTACTATTAGTAAAAACTGTTGAGGAATACTACCAAAATGATATTTGTAGTGTTCCCCGCACGTGCCATTGATAAGAACGTGAAACTTGATCCAGATACTCAGCCAATACTACAAAATAACTGGGTCACTGATTTGGATTTTGTTTACGGAAACAGCACTGAACAGAGTTGATCACGCCAAGGAACATATCAAAGAGTTTTTTTTCCCTTAATAGTTGAGACACGTGATTTCATAATTATTTTTATTGTCATACTCACCACAGAACTTTTAAAAAAAAGGAATCTAGGCATGCGAAGCGTGTGTTTTCGTTGGTCACTGCATGCGTTAAGATTGTGGTTTGTTTTTATCCGCGTGTTTCTGGGCATTTCGGCAACTATCGTGGGAACAGCGTGTGTGCTTGCTCTACCGACACGAAAATTCTTCCTTGAGGTTGATTATACAATTAATTAATAATTGAGGGGCCCCGCCTAGTCAGGGGTGCATGTATGTTAGTGAGGCGAGATTTTAAAGTGTGAAGTTCGCTGGTGCTTCCAGCGCGGTATCGCCTCTAAGCGCAGTGATGTAGACTTGCGCGTAGTCTTCTCGTCTTACGTGGGAGCAACTATGAGAGTTGTGTGGCGACCGTAACATTTTAAGGCGGAGAAACGAAGATGACGATGTAAGGCAAGTCCCCTGACATCAGTGACGTGACGTCACCCGTCTCCCGACCCGCGGACCTGACGCCGTACAACAATTACGGCCACCGAGACGAGTGGAGAGACCTGATGTTCACTGAACCCGAGTCACACACCCGAATATTTCGCTTCCATGCATCCACGGATTTTTTTTTTTCCTGTCTGGGGATCGTGTCACCTGCAGGATAGAATATGGGTGGTGATTGGGATAGTTTGCATGCCTGTTATCCCTAATTAACTATAGTTGATATTACTGAAATTCTCACCATAAAATTCGTTCTTAAACATATGTGTAGATTTTCTGTATGGTACATTTTACCACGTCTAGGTGACAGGAACTGAAATGAGACGTTGGTTGGTGTTAAGGTGAGCAACAATTTAAAGCATCTCTAAAATCGGTAAAATTTATTCGTTCTCTCCAACAGCTGTTTACACACACATGAGAGAGAGAGAGAGAGAGAGAGAGAGAGAGAGAGAGAGAGAGAGAGAGAGAGAGAGAGAGAGAGACACGTGGAGTTGCATGAGCAAGTGGAAAAGATAGTATACTAGGACAATGGCCACTAAAGTAAGCAATCTACTTTAAACTTCGGGACCATACTATAATAAACTATTACAAAAGAGAAAAAGTACTTTAAAAAATTAAACAATAGTTTGTGAGAATGTGTTACTAATTGTTTCTAACTATTAGACCTATGTCCTTGTTTCAATTATTTATTTTCTAATTTGACGGTGGGGCAGCGCTTCCATTCCTGGAGACACCCGTGGCATCAGATACGTTGGCTTCTGACATGGGGAACAAAGTTTTAATTGCCGAATCTGAGACTTATTTTCTTGAAGTAAACAGTTTTGTGCCCATCCGCTAGATAGTAGCTTTCATAATATATTACTAACAATGCTATATAGATTGTGAGAAGTAATGCATAAGCTATTATCGGATAAACAAACCAGTAAAAATTATATTACTTTATTAGTAACCACTTATTCTGCATCTCCTGCTCAATTATATAGAATTTTTTTTGTTTTTATTACAAATCGCATTAAGGGTTTCTCGCACAGATTGAATCTCTGTTACTTGGCAATTAGTCAAGTAGATAAATTCAATCATATACATAACACTTTGGTTTTGAACCTTCCTTCCGAGTTTTTTTTTCTTCTTCCAGTATTTATGGGCCCACCCAACAAATAGAGTAACATGTCGCGCAAAACATGGTTTCATTTTCCACTGCAAGAGTCGCACTTCCATATCTCCCTCATTGTCTTATGGGTACTGATTGGGAGTTGGTGAATCCGAGATTCTCCCTCTTGTACAAACCAACACCCCCCCCCCCCCCCTTCCCTCATAAGTGCTAACACTCGACGGGAGACGGTGACGGTGACTCTATGCCGTCGCAGGTGCCGGCTTATCGCGAGAATCGTCGCGCCGAAAATGCGACGCAGTTGTCTTATCTCGTGCGGGATGACGCACTGAGCCACGGGAAACGCGCCCTTACGGCCTGTTTCAAAATAGGCGGGTTCCGTTCGTTCGTTTTCGGTCGCGACCGAAAACGAATGAAACCCCCCTTCACACATACACGGTTCTCATACGTTATCATATTAGGTTTTGTGTTCTCTTCCGTGCACTTAAGGATCTCGGAGAGAAGGCAAACTGTTGCCATGTTGTTTCTTTAAATAAAAAAATATCGAAGGAGGAGTTCTGTAATTCATTGGGAGCACCGTCTCATTACTTAAGGGGGTGCCTCCCATTTCAGTTCATAATTTTAGATTTATATGAATCACATATCAACTTTTAGACTTTTTCTATTGTTTAACTTTAATGAAATTAAAAATATATTCATCGCATAATTTTTGCATAATTAGCTGCCAAAGTTACATTTTTAACGTTTTTGGGTTGTACAAATAAGGAGAATTTAATTGATTGCAGAACTGAAAATATTAATTAATTTTATCTCTAAAGTTTTACTATTTTGATAGCCAAAAACATGAAATGAGTTTTTGTGATATAAATGCAAACCATATCATGAAGTAACCAGTGGCATTGCAGTTTATAAACCTAAAAAGTTTCAGTTCTGTAATCAATTAAATTTCTCCTTATTTGTACAACCTAAAAACGTTAAAAATGTAACTTTGGCAGCTAATTATGCAAAAAAGTAAGCGCTGTATATATTTTTCATTTCGTGAAAGTTAAACAATTGAAAAAGTCTACAAGTTTATCTGTAATTACTGTAAATATAAAGTCTTGACCTAAAACGGCAGGGATCTGGAGCGGTGACTGCACGTCTGTCGGCGGCGCCGTGCTGCGAGAGAAGACGCGTGCCGCGGCCGAAGGGACCGCTCTGATTGGCTGGGAGTCGGTTCCTTATCGCGCCCCTCTCGGCCGTGGGTCCGGTCTGCAGCTCCTTGACCGCCAGTTTCCCTCCCGCACGCCGCGAGACGCCTGCGTCCAGGGTCTCCACAGTTAGTACTTTCCTACTAGATCTAGTACTTTTATACATTTTTTAGCGGTTTAGTACAGATCTAGTACATTTTTCTTTAATATAATAATATTATTATTGTAACTCCAATAGGTCTTATTATTAAGCGTAATTATTTTTAAAACAACAATGGAATGTATGTGTGTGTGGTGTGATATTCAAGTTCGAGCATTGCGACTTCGTAAATTGTTAAAAACCGTAACAAATTATAATTTAGTACTGTTTTTCTAATCTAGTACTTTTTTCTCGCCTAAGTTGGTACGAAATATTTTTTTCGTTGTGGACACCCTGCCTGCGTCCCGATGCCGGAACCTCCCGAGTGAGTGAAGCTGGTTGTTTTCACCGTGGCTCTCGGCACAATGCATTTGGCGTAAGTCATTTCGCGAGAATGGAACGGGAATGTGCTGCCATCTGTGGAGGATGGCGAGAACCAAAGTTCACGAAGCCAAAAAGGGGAACTTTATACTTTTAACTCTTTGATGACTTTAAAAAAGATAGGCAGTATTTTAACACAATTCCTTGTCGAAAATCAGGCGCGAAGCCGGGGTTTAGTTTTTTTTTTCCCAAGTGTTTTTCGCTTTTACTGGAGCTGTTTCATTGATATACAGTTCAAATTTATGTTACCAAATGAAATGGTTCGATAGCTGAGTCGACGTAGTTTCTCCGGCAGCGAATTCCAGCGGCGGGTGCGGAAACTACGTGTGGTTCGCGTCCAGAAATGTAGTTGAAAACACAATTTTTGTATTTTTATCATGTTCGGCTTTATTTTTTGAAGAATTCTACGTTAAAGTTCGTGTCCGAGTTTCGTATTACATGTGTATTTGCAACATGAGAATACATGAATTGGCTCTTTACTGAGGTTAGATGTTACACATCACTGGCGAGTACTCAAAGACTAGCTGACATTTCCCCCCCCCCCCCCCCCCCCCCCCCTCTTACCTAACTAAAACTAAGTGTGTATTTTGCAGCTGGGATCCGGGTTTGGGAGAGACCTAGGTGCGTCTCGGCCCGAAGTCTGTACGCCTGGTCGTGCTGGGGATTAGCCGTGCTGGGGGAGGGTCGCATACATCGTGTGCTTTGTGCGGGGATTGACGCCCAGACATGCGGGGGTGAAATATACCTCAATTAGCAATACTGGAGACTACGGGGTGCCAGAGGACGGTATGGATGAAGAGTTGGTGATGGCAGAAAAGAGTATGCCGTGCGAGGGTTCGTGGCTCTTGGAAGAGCGAGGTCCGCTCTCATATTTTAGCCGCATCCGGGATGTGATAACCAGAGACGTCGCCAACGCCCCTGGCGGCGGGCGGCTACACTCACTAACCACACCCGGCTTCCAGCAACACACCTACGATTCACAAATCCTTTCGTACACTCCCGAGCGTGTAACTTAGGGGTATTTATATGTTGGACAATTACGTAGAGTAAAATCGTGACGTAAAGGTATCGAGTGAAGTAACAATGATACTGTTACGAGGAAGGGCCGCGGCCGTGGGACAAGCCTGGCGGTCAGCCGGCCCTTTGGGCCCCCCCCCCGGGGGGGGGGGAGGCACCGCGCGGCCTGGTTGCTCTACCCTCCTCCCCCCGCAGCATTCTTCCGCTTGGCTTTGACATCGACTCTGAGCCGTCCATCTGTGCTTCCGGAGACACCTGCGTGGAGCGGCGTAAATGGGACGCCACTGATCTGGGTGCTTCGGCCGTCGGGTCGACCCTGATGACGCGAGGCCATTCCGGAAGAGGGGGGGCTGAGGGGTATAAAAGCGACGACGCCAGCCTTCGAGCCGGTGAAGTGGCGGGAGAGTGCAGTGAAGAGGCCGAATGACCCCCTTGGCGAGTGATAAACCGGACGACGATCGACGTGCCTCGTGTGCGGAGACTGGTGTGTCGCGGCGCGGACGAGCCAGTAGTTGAGACACAGGTGCCAGATAAATGACAAGCATTAGAGAGAGCCACTGTCGAGGCGAGCTCTGTGGAGGAACTGTGAACTGAACGAAGAAATGATTAATTTATGGAGGGACATTTTAAGTGATTTAATTTAGTTAATAATGTAAATATTATCAATAAATAATACTACTTAATTAATTGGGGTATATTTTCGAACCTGTTTTCCCACACGTAACAATACTCAATTGTTAAAAAAAAAAAAAAAAATATCGGTATAAAAATTGAAGCAAGTATCTTTGTTACGTCATTTTATACCTGTCGCTTCGCGTCAGGTTCTGGTTTGAAGGTTCCTGTCATTATTGAGGCGAGCAGTTAGCAAGAACAGTAGGGACTCGCGCAAGGCAACGCCCGTGTGACTGCTCAGGCCAACGTTAAAACTGTTAATTGCACGGTGGTGGTGGGGGGGGGGGGGGGCGGGGTGAAGCTAATGCACAGCAGACTGTGCCCACGGCCTGTGTGAAATCGGTTCAAAATTTAATTATAATCCCTTTATTTTAGGCAGTGAAATTTCGTGAAGTATTCGACATCTGTTGGTAGTGGACGTAAACAATTATTTTAACAATCTGCTAACCATTCCGCGATAGCTGACCAGTAGCGTGTGAGGTTTTTCAACATATAAATTACTTAATGATATGTTATGCACACTATTTATTAAAAAAAGATTCTAACCTCGTAACATAACATTTTAAAGTATTTTTTTATTTACATTTATCGCTAGTCACTTTTTGCTGATAATTAACCACCGCTTATTTTTAAAGCAGGAATTACCTATGCAGTGTAATATATCGAGTATTTTTCACCACCATTTATGATAGATAAAAAATAAACAGTTCCCAACTCTCGCAGAAATGCCACCATGCTCTGCTCTTACGGGCTGTTTCACCAAGAGTCTGTAAAATAAATAAAATATAATTTCCCTCCATGCACACGACCATCCTATGAAATTTTGATACATCAGGTCATCGAAAGAATTCAGAAATCCTTTTCACGGCCACATGACAATATTTATTTATTTTTTTGTAATTGGAACAATAATATTCATGCAAAATTACAGATATTTGTACATTTTTACATTTACATTGATACAACTGTATCACTACAAAATAGTGTTTGCAATAATACTGGGTTTGAATTCTCACCCGGAAATTTATGTTGTGTGTTGTCCCAGTGCCTCCAATTGTTAAAAATTGTTAAATATTCGATTATCTTTTTCATAGTTAAAAAAAATTCTTGAATGAAACATCAATTAAAATATATTATAAGCCAATATTCTTCCGAAATACTCAGTATTATCTAAAAGAAAATTGTATTTCATATATGCAAAAATAACCATAGCCATGTGTTTGTACAAAGTTTCAATATCTTTCTTGTATTATTACAAACTATTTCTTGGCAACTGATTTTCAAATAATCTTTTGTAAAAGTACATAACTTTTTTTCTCTGCAGTTTCACATTAAATGTAGTCTTAAATTTGAAATGATCTTTTATAAGGGTGTATGTCCCGTTATAGGTCATTATTTTATACATATAAACGTTTTACACGGTTAAATTTGCCGACATTTTGAGTTGTTGAACTTTCACAAAATGAAAAATATACATCGCATACTTTCTGCCATAATTAGCTGGAAAAAGATGCATTTTTAACATTTTTTGCAGTATAGTAAGGAGAATGAAGTGGAATATAACTAGGAACCTTTTAGGTTTAAAGTCAGTTTTACTGGTTGCAATGTGATATTGTATAGCTATTTCTTTCAGAAAAAAAAATTACATGGCCTTTTAAAACATTAGTTTTTTTTTATGATTTCGAAAGGCTAAATAAATTTGAATAAAAATTTCTGAAGGAATTTTAAACCACACCACGCAGTAGCCATCAGCTTGCCTTTAAACGCAAAAAATAATTCAGTTATTTATTCAATTTGGTTCTCCTTAGCCATACTAAACATAAATTGTAAGCATTCATCTTTGCCAGCTAATTATAGTTAATCCGTTTTAAACGTAAAAATGGTACGTACACCCTTAAGCAGGAATCCCGAAAATACCGAAGGCATTTCAGTCTTCTCTAATGGCGTTCAGTTTTGCTTGTCATGTTGACGACCTGGCTCGCTTCCTCGTTGCGCTCCAGCTGATGATATTTCGCAGTCATCTTCCTAAGATAATCTATGCTATAAACATCGTAGAATTCAGCTTAAGCACAGCCTGCCTTACGCCTAAATTAACAAGTACCTATACATCTTTAACTAAACACATCTTTCACGACTTGGTAACAATTTAAGTTTATCTCAATGAGCTTAATATACTCCTCTGAGATTTGTGCTGCCTAATCGAAGGAACATAATTTAAAACAAGACTTAAGTAATAACCTCCACTAAAAACCTGATAAATTCAATACAATTTACAGGTTGATATGTTTTTTATGGGGAGCCTATTTCAACTATCACAACAACAATAAGAAAAAAAAATCCACAAATTCCAATAGTCTTATTTGTTATTCTTTACTATTGAAAAAAAAAAGTAATACTTGACGAACTATAGGCCTACCTGATGTAAATAATTTTGAATAAATGGTTTTTAAGTATGAAATTGCAATACGTAGATAATTTAAAGGACTTTTTATTTAATTAATTTTCAATCGTAAGCTGCTTTTAAATGTGATGTGACGAAATGGACTCGCAAATCTGAATAATTTATTACGCATAATTTACACAAGTTGATGAAATTACGAGAAACGTGATGAAACTGTCTTTTATTTTGCTATAATTCAGTGCTTAAAACTATTTAATGCTTGCCACGTTTGTGCTAGCAGTCTAGACCATTTTCAGATCATTAAGTGGAGTTAATGTTTCCTAACCGAAATACTTATCGCAAACAGAGACAGCCAGCGATGTACAGTCGGGTGGAGATAGTTTCCATACCCTGTAAATAGAAAAATATAGACCTGTGTAATTTTAAAAATACATTTTTATGTACATTTGCAAAAGGATATTTTTAAAATATCACATATTATTACAAAATTTTTAAGTGAAGTGTTGCGTATTAACTTTGGTCATAGCAAAGTGTTAGCTTCATTGCGATTTTTTAAGGTTGTTTTAATTCATCAAGTGAAGTAATATGTCTGAACTGAACAGTTTCCTGATTTAAGTAATATATTTACCAGAACTGAAAAAAAATTTAAGTTTTAGTACACTTTTATCGATTAAAAATACCAGCTGTCATACCCTTCGATACTAGGTTAGATTTCGACGTTATTTATAACCTTAAAAAAGTGTAAACGAAAAGTTTCATTGACATTTTAATCATATTCATGTTATTTTCCCATGAAAAAATACTAATTGATCCCTAATATGTTCTGTTATTCTTTATCAAGACTTTAAAACTCACCATATTAGTTAAATTATAAGGTTTTTTTTTTTACGTATATACGCCTAGTAACCAAATGGTTTTCACCATATTTGGGTCATTTAAAACAAAATTATTTAAATTGGGGGAATTAGATTAAATTAAAATAAACTGTATTAGATATCAAAGTTATTAAATTTTAGATATGTTACTGTTGTTGATATAATTATTTTTCCTCTAAAGAGTTGAAGTAGTCTCCAAGTTATTACGGAATATTAAACGGTGTAATTTATTTTAAAATATGTTATTTAATTTTTTTTTAGTTTAAAAATCCACCTGTAAGATATTTCATTAAAGTTTTAAGATTACAGTCAAATTCCCGTTGCAACGTCATGGACATAGACCTGTTTTGAACTGCAGTGTGTGACATTCCTCGCCTGGAAATAGGAGGCGGAGGTCTAGTTAAATGCCTGAACAGATGCTTCAACTCACAGCTGGAAACTGAGCATTGTTTCATAGCAAGATGATCGCGAGTTATTTTCACCGACTCAAATCAAACTATAGCTTATCTTGAGTGCAAATGCACCCGCTTATCGCTTATGTAAGCTTTTTTTTTTTTTTTTTTTTTTTAAATCGACAGTAGGAAAAAAAATTCACGGCTTAGAAATATGAACGATTGAACTACTAACTCAGTTTGAGTACATTCAGGTTTGTTGGAACTCTTCTGAAATCGACATTTTGGCTGCCGGGTTTAGGTACGCCCCGTCAAGAAGAAGAAAACTCAATAAACATAGTTCTACCAAATTAACGTCTTATTTGACGCTCAGCGTAATTGGTCTCTTACGACCTCGTTCTTTGTCGACCGGACGTAAAACCAGGATAAGACAATAGCCTGAGAAGCGCTGCGCGTTCAACGAGGGGTGGTTTTTCCTAGCGTGTTTTTTTCCTAGCTTTCCCGACGAGTATTGCAGATTTTCCGTAATTATTACGCATTTAGATGTCGAGTCACGGAATATCAAGGAAAACTTTTTTTTTTTAAGTGTGCTGTCAGTATTAGTTTTTAAGCGCGTAATATTTGAAAAAAAAAAAAAAAACGGACGAATAAGTTAGGATTGTTGTCTCCATCCTTGAAGAGCTAACTAACTTGACTTAAATGCGTGTTTGTAATTGCCGTTTTAGACCACAAGCGTCACCAAGTTGGGGGAGCTAAATGAATTCGAGATTTGGGGCCCGAATGTAAGAAATTACACTTTTGAACACTACTTTAAACATTTGTTCACAATTTTATGAGCAAATAATAGTCACGGGATTGAAATTGGTTATTTCATTTGAATGATACATGCAGCCATTTACGAATTACGTGAGGCTTGTTCAATGCAAGTGGTACCTATGTGACAGTTGATAATCTTCCCATAACTGCAATGTTTTGTGGTATCACTTTTTGTCCCTTTCCATCAAGTATTAGTTGGATTGATACCAGAAGAGTCGTCTGCGATAACCAATCATGTTTTTTTTTTATCCAACCTTGAAACAAAAGAAAACTCCTGAACAAATAGTTACCCAAACCCGTTGCTACCACAGCAGCGCAACACTTTATTGTGCCATTATTATAGTGAAGCAGGTTTACTTCTGTCTCACACACCATGTTTTTTTTTTCGTCATTATTTTTTTTAAGGGGCTCTGTCAAAAATTTTAATCTGACATATCCATTTCTCTGCCACACATAACTTGAACAGATATTCTATTGGTATAATATCATGGGTGTAAAAGTTCGCGCAAGTGATGATAATCCCAAAGACTTGCGCGCTTTTTTGCACCAAGTGAATATTTGTCGAAAATATCTGCGCCATAACAACAAATGAAATAGAGGCATGGAGTTGAAATTTTTAGAAACAGCCCTTAAATAAAGGTAATGAAGGCGAAAGAAACGAAAAAAACCAACACGAACGAGCATTAACGTTAATCCCGGCCATCTGCTTTGTCGTTCCACGATTTTCATCTCAAGTATTGTGGTGTCAGAATAATTGTCTTTGATTCGCACCAACTACACGGGAAGAGACCTGATTTTTGTGGTACCGTTTTTTTCGATGGTAACAAATTTTTTCTTGCAACAATCTCAATGCTATACGCAAGATCACCACGATTCCGCGAATAAAAGAAAGAGTTTGATGGTTGGTTAACTTCGCAGGGAAAAAAAATCGGGAGTGTACGCCTACGCAGCTTGACGTTTTCAAGTGCGCGGACTCATGTTCGCGGGGGCAGATAACGCGGAATCGATAACTTCCGTAATCCCCCACTCCCCTCCTAACTAATCGCGAGCGAGATAAGTGTTTCCAGCGCCCGACTGACTCGGTTCCGACGGGGGGTCCGCAGGTCTCCGAAGCACTCTTCTGCCCGCGGGTCCCGAGATGAACAGCAGCGCGCGCCATTTCCACCCCTGGCTGCCGTTGGTGGAGCCGGCCCAGGCGCTCGGTCTGCTACAGGACTGCGTGGTGCGCGCGGCGCTCGCCTCCTGGGTCTACCTGCTGGCGTCTTCGGCGCTCTTTCTGGCCGCACGCTGCCTGCTGCGGCCGCTCAGCTGGTGCCGGGTGAGTCGCCAGCTCTCGGCTCGGGTTCCCGTCGGCCCAGGGGCGTAGCCGGGGGGGGGGGGGGGGGGGGTTAAGGGGTTCAACCCTCCCCCCACCCTTAGCACCAAATCTTTAATTAATTTCTTATTCATCACTCAAACAAATTTCATTTTAAAATATTAATAAATTTTTTACCATTACAATATTTAGATTTAAGTACCGAAAACTTGCTAAAATAGCACTATTTTACACCTTGAAAATCCAAATTTTCCCCGGGGGAGGACCCCCCGGACCCCCCGCTTAAATACGGGAGGGGGGGGGGTCCATGCTTCTTAACACCCCCCCCCCCCTTCCCATACACAAATCCTGGCTACGCCACTGCCGTCAGCCGATCGCAAACTGCATCGGGCGAAAACGGGGAATGACATCAGTTTCCGTCAAAAAAGAATCTTTAAAATGGTGAAGAACACAAAAATGGGCGATTAAAGGAGTTAAGGTGAAATAACTAAAATAATGTTCATATTAATTTTACATGCTAAATAATTTTATATCTAAAATAAAAAAGAACGTGACACGTATATAACTTTTAAAAATCACTGAACAATAATTTTTTTTAACGAATAATGTGAATTGTATTTAAAATTTTAAAAATGGACAGTAATGATATATGTACATTTCAAAAATTATATCCAGCACTGTGATGATTGATTTATTTTATAAATGGTATTAAAATGTTAAAAGGTTTGAGATAGCTCATACCAAAAATAAATTAATAGGGTGACATGAGTTGAACCATATTTGAAGTTTTCTTCTGTCAAACTTTATTTGATGGAGAAAATTGGAAGCTGATATTTATCCATTAGTACCACTCCAACTTTGTTTTCAAATATAGTCGGATACAACAAATTTTACAGCTTTAATACAATGTCAAGATCAAAACAAAATTTCAAAAAAAGCAAGTGGTTGGAAAATAATAATTTCATATATTCCTTTTTTTAGCGGTAATTATAATATAAAGTCACAGGCTAATCTCAAAACAACGATATTCATCGTTTACAATTATTATGCACCGGGTTTCTTTTAGTACATTACGTATAAGCAACAGTTGTTAGTTAGCAGTTTTACTGTAGTCATTTCGAATTAATGAGTAATTGCCCGTAACCGCATACAGCAAATTGAGAAAAATAGTTCTAAAAACTTAAAGTCTTGTTGAACGGGCAACCTTAAAAAGGACATTTATGCTCGGGAATATGTTTCTTTTCGTTCACGAACATTACAGTAAGATTTGGTGCTAAAGTAAACATACTTAACGTTTGTGAAAGTTTGGTATTTTCAAGTCTTTGAGCCTATGACAATGGAAATCCTGGATACCAATAATAGGACTTAAGAAATTTTCATATTACATGTGAAATGTTCATATTAAATGTGCTGCTTGCATTTTTTTTTATTCCAAACTGTTCGCTATGTTGGGATATTGCATTTTAATGTTTACACAAATGTCTCATTGTATACTATTTCAAATTACTCTTTGGTGTTGATATCTGCACTAGAACTATTTGTACGTTATCTGATATTTGTAAAGTGTCATGCAATTATTCGTAGTTATAATTCTGGCTTGATTAGTTGCGTAATGGTGATTCATTGTAACTTTTTACTTTTAAGGTACCATTTAAAAACTATTTTTAGTAAATATCTGGAATAATGAGAGAAAATCCAACATGGTGGATTTCAAGCCGAGCCGTATTGCGTTTCGCGAGGCTGAGATCGCTTGGAGACGATCATTTCCATCCTTACCTTTTCACTCCGCCTCTTTAGCGCGTTCCACGCGAGGTATCAGGTGAGGGCGTGGAGTGTTTGTGCGTACCGGGAAGAAGAATGACGACAAGAAAGGTGGAGGGAACCCTCGTTTTATCTGCCGATAAGAAGATAAACGCATTCTGAACGGCTCTCGCCCATTATCTTAACTCTTGCTCGCGCGCACGAGAGACAAGAAGCGGAAATAATTCAACTGCAATGTATTAAGACTCACAAAATTCACATGA
Source organism: Bacillus rossius redtenbacheri (assembly GCF_032445375.1). Lineage (NCBI taxonomy): Eukaryota > Metazoa > Arthropoda > Insecta > Phasmatodea > Bacillidae > Bacillus > Bacillus rossius. Next base: position 31,190,008 of record NC_086337.1, on the reverse strand, counting down.
TTTTTTGGGTGAAATTCTAGGGTAACGTTTGCACGGTGCTTTCAACTTCTTCATTATAATATGTTTAACTCAGCAACTGGTTACGTGTATTGTGAACATTTTCTGATCAGAGTTATTTCTCATTAAAGCTAAACAGGTTTTGCAAGTTCTACAGATATAACATCTATTCTATATTTTCTTGCGATTGGCTTATTTAACGTTTAAAAAAAATTGCTGAAAAGATGGCCGAAAGCTAGCCGTACAGCAACGGTAAAATTGAATTGCTAAACCGGCTTCACAAACTTGATGTAAAATATATTTAAAGTTATCTTCCACCCAACTTAAAGAAAATTGAATGCCATTTTTAGTCCATTAGTACCCCTCCAACTTTGTTGTCAAAAATATACTTAGATACAACAATTTTGACATTTACAGATAGCAGCACGAAAAAATTGAAATATTAAGCTCCGATCAAAGCGACAAAAACTTATAAAAATTCCAAACCCGTCTTAAGACCTCATTTGCGACAAGTAATTTTATTAAAATACTCTCCATTTGGTTAAAATTCATTAAAAAGGTAATATAAATTGTCTGCACACGTTATAAGCTATACTTCTATGGCATTACTAAAATTATAACCTGAATAATTTAAAAACACGTAACACTATGTATATGTGTTTTCAAGTATTTTGGATTGTAGAAGGAGAATATGTATTATCATCATTTAATGCCAATTTTCTTATCGTTACTCATTATTATAAACAGAGTGTAGCTTTGGTATTGCCGCGTACGAGGATGGTCGGGATTGTAGCATCCTATCGTAATAGGACATTATGAAAAAACTTTGGCCAGTTAGTTTTGACGAAGCGCAAGACAATTTACTGCATCGCTTTCAAGCTATTTTTCACCCCGCGCTGCTAGATGCCACTACTGTAAACGAGTTTCACACACTTAAAAAACATCGGTACACTCCACGCCGCCAGGTTCGCTGGCATCACTTGTCTCGCAAAATTCTTAGTTGACCCTGTTGCAATAGTTATAGGTAGAGTCCCGGAAATTTCGCTGATTCCTCTGGCCTCAGGATAGAATTCAAAGTTATAGGTGTGCTCGATCCATGTTTACTTTCCCATTGGTTGATTTCTTAGCTAGAACATTTTTATCCTTGTTATTTGGCACTACCTGATTCGCTTACTTCTCTCCTAGCTGGAAATCGTTGGCTCACGGATGTAGAGGGGCGTGTCCAGATAACTGCGGTCCAATCACGAACACAGTGCGACAGTGGGGAGGTTTGCATTCTAGCTTGCGACTGAATGAATCCGCGAAATTTCCGTGGCTCTAGTTATAGGAGATCCAGACTTGCAGTTGTTTGATCGACCGACTGTGTGACGGCTTTGAATATATATACTGTATAGAAGTCGCGAGTGGATAGGATTTACTCTACGTTTTTCAGAAGCGTATGATGAGCAGCTTGGGAACTTCACCGCTGCAGTGCGCTGCCGTAACGCCCTGTATCGTCTTAGTTGTTATTTACGCGTTAGAGCGCAGCACTGTCGCCCGCTGTCATTCCCCGCACCCCCCATCCATCATTCACTGCAGCTCAAGGTCGTTCTACAGGAGGGGGAAGGGGTGTGTGAAGAGTTCGACACTTGTCCGCTAGGGTCCACCACAAGTCGATGCCCTAGAGATGGTGGCGATTGCGGCGGTGAATTAACCAACTACCTCAAAACCGTATTAGAAATTTTAACCTGGGCTGGCGACTTCTATACAGTATATATATTCAAAGGTGACGGTGTGTGTAGGACCTGAGCGAGGTGGGGTACAACTCGCTGGCCGACGGCGGCGCCTCGCGGGCCCAGCGGCGCGGCAAGAGCCGGCGGGAGCTGGTGCGGGAGGTTCGCCACCTGCGCAAGGTGGGCGCGCTGCCGCCCGTCTACCCCAACGGCTGGTTCGTGCTGCTCGAGTCCTGCGACCTGCTGCCCGGCCAGGCGAAGCACGTGCCCGCGCTCGGTGGGTTCCTCCTGCACTCGCTCTTTGCCTCTGCCCTTCTTCCTTGTATGTCCTACACCTCGACCTAACCTCCACCCTTCTTCCTTCTATGCCCTACACCTCGACAAAACCTCTGCCCTTCTTCCTTCTATGTCATACACCTCGACCTAACCTCTACCCTTCTTCCTTCTATGTCCTACACCTCGACCTAACCTCTACTCTTCTTCCTTCTATGTCCTACACCTCGACCTAACCTCTACCCTTCTTCCTTCTATGCCATACACTTTAACATAACCTCTACCCTTCTTACTTCTATGTCCTACACCTCGACCTAACCTCTTCCCCTCTTCCTTCTATGCCCAACACCTCAACCTAACCTCTACCCTTCTTCGTTCTGCGTCCTACACCTCGACCTAACCTCTACCCTTCTTACTTCTATGTCCTACACCTCGACCTAACCTCTACCCTTCTTCCTTCTATGCCCTACACCTCAACATAACCTCTACCCTTCTTCGTTCTACATCCTACACCTCAACCTACCTCTACTCTTCTTCCTTCTACGCCCTACACCTCCTCCTAACCGCAAACCTCGAGAAAATAAGAGATTTCAATTTCGAAAAGATCACATTGTGGACCACCCTGAAAATGGAGACTGCAATGTCGATCAAATCTTTTCCTTCCTCTTACATCCAACACTTCCTCCATACCCCTACCTTCCTTCCACCTACGTTCTACAATTCCTATTTACATCTACCTTCCTTTTACACCTACCTGTCCTCTTTACCTCTAATGTCCTTATTTCTACATCCTACATTCTCTCCTTAACTATACTTTCGTTTTTTTTACGTCCTACACTTGCTCCTTAGCTCCAACCTCTTACCTTCTTCATCCAACACATCCTCCTAACCATCTTCTAGAATTCTAGAGCATTTTTACCTCTACCTTCCTTCCATTTACACTCTGCTCTATGTTAATGTGTTAGCTACCAAGCTTTTGTTTTCACAGATATAATAAGTTAGTGCGTGACTTGATACAGGCTGGAAGCCAATTTTCTTCTAAAATAGGCCTTATGGTTAACTTTATTTCAGTCTATACTTTTATACCTAATTTCATGCATCAATTTTCTCAAAAAAGAAAAGTTAAAATTTTGATATTTCTATGTTTGGCCTTTGTCTAATTTAAACAACTTAAAAGGAAGCTCAAATTGTAAAATAAATAAATAAATAAAACATCAGTCTACCTCTAAGCCACAAGTTGAACTTTTGAACTACATATTCATGCTCTAAATATTTTGGATCTGGAGGCTAATTGATCATGCAGTGCAAGGCATATGTATCCAGGTCAAAACAGGTTTTTTCGCCTTGAAATCAAACAACTTTCATGCAAAGGGAAGTCCATGGTGCTATAAAATTATAATTAAATGAAAATATAATGTTCATTCAATAATTGTTTCTTAGGATTAGTTACAAATTTTCTAACTACAGATCTGTTTTATTTCCCCCCTCCCCCAACTTTGTGAGGGGAGAGGACAGCTGTATTTCTTGTCCTTTCCTCAAATCAAGTGGATGGAAAAAAAACAAAAAAAAAAAACCTTTCTCTATTCTGAATCTGATGTTGAAGTCAGTTCAGTTTTTTTTTTAATGTATGATTTTACAATTTTAGTGCTAATGTACTTTAGTAATCTCCAAAATTAAATAAAAACTAAAGTGTTGTTAATGTCTTTTAAAGATGTTAGAAATTCTATTATATATAATGACGATTGGCCATTATTTTTCGAAATTTCAGTCTTCTCATTAAACTAGAAATATTATCCACACCAAAAAACAGCCTTCGGTTAAGAACCCCCTCCCCCCCTTCCCCCCCCCCCCCCACACACACACTAAGTTAGAATATGGGTCCACACTTCCCTGGATACGCTCGACTCTGTGAATAGTAGGTAGTAGTTGATTCTTGTGTGAACCGACATAAGAGAGTTCCTAATAGTGGAATGTTGGCGACGCTGTGCAGGCGAGAACTTCGCGGTGTTCCGCACGGAGGCGGGCGAGGCGCACGTTCTGGATGCCTACTGCCCGCACCTGGGCGCCAACATGGGCGTGGGCGGTGCCGTGCGCGGGGACTGCATACAGTGCCCCTTCCACGGCTGGGCCTTCAGCGGCGTGGACGGCCGGTGCAAGTCCGTGCCCTACAGCGACAAAGGTACCTGGTGGCCCCTTTCCTGCCCTATTACCAGCCCTAACACTTCTCCCCATTGTGATCACACTCGGCCTTCAGCGGCGTGGACAGCCGGTGCAAGTCCGTGCCCTACAGCGACAAAGGTACCTGGTGACCCCTTTCCTGTCCTCTTACCACCCCTATCCCTTCTCCCCATTGTGATCACACTCGGCCTTCAGCGGCGTGGACAGCCGGTGCAAGTCCGTGCCCTACAGCGACAAAGGTACCTGGTGACACCTTTCCTGTCCTCTTACCACCCCTATCCCTTCTCCCCATTGTGATCACACTCGGCCTTCAGCGGCGTGGACGGCCGGTGCAAGTCCGTGCCCTACAGCGACAAAGGTACCTGGTGGCCCCTTTCCTGCCCTATTACCAGCCCTAACCCTTCTCCCCATTGTGATCACACTCGGCCTTCAGCGGCGTGGACGGCCGGTGCAAGTCCGTGCCCTACAGCGACAAAGGTACCTGGTGACCCCTTTCCTGTCCTCTTACCACCCCTATCCCTTCTCCCCATTGTGATCACACTCGGCCTTCAGCGGCGTGGACGGCCGGTGCAAGTCCGTGCCCTACAGCGACAAAGGTACCTGGTGGCCCCTTTCCTGCCCTCTTACCACCCCTATCCCTTCTCCCCATTGTGATCACACTCGGCCTTCAGCGGCGTGGAGGGCTTGTGCAAGTCCGTGCCCTACAGCGACAAAGGTACCTGGTGGCCCCTTTCCTGCCCTCTTACCACCCCTATCCCTTCTCCCCATTGTGATCACACTCGGCCTTCAGCGGCGTGGACGGCCGGTGCAAGTCCGTGCCCTACAGTGACAAAGGTACCTGGTGGCCCCTTTCCTGCCCTCTTACCGCCCCTATCCCTTCTCCCTATTGTGATCACACTCGGCCTTCAGCGGCGTGGAGGGCGGTGCAAGTCCGTGCCCTACAGCGACAAAGGTACCTGGTGGCCCCTTTCCTGCCCTCTTACCACCCCTATCCCTTCTCCCCATTGTGATCACACTCGGCCTTCAGCAGCGTGGATGGCCAGTGCAAGTCCGTGCCCTACAGCGACAAAGGTACCTGGTGGCCCCTTTCCTGCCCTCTTACCACCCCTATCCCTTCTCCCTATTGTGATCACACTCGGCCTTCAGCGGCGTGGAGGGCTTGTGCAAGTCCGTGCCCTACAGCGACAAAGGTACCTGGTGGCCCCTTTCCTGCCCTCTTACCAGCCCTATCCCTTCTCTCCATTGTGTTCACACTCGGCCTTCATCGGCATGGACGGCCGGTGCAAGTCCGTGCCCTACTGACAACCACTTTCGAGCACCTTCGATATTTTAAAATAAAGGGTGCTGTCTACCTGGCACACATATGTTGTGCCGAGCTTCAGAAAAAAATCAGTGTCCTGTGAGATAGAATATAAAGTTATCTAATTGGTTTCTGTTTACGAAAAGTATTAAAAAAAACAATGGTGAGGCTGGATGAGTAGTTATGTTCCTGTATTTCGTTTCCAACATGTGTTTTTCGAAGCGTGAAAATGGCTAAAAAGCATGTGTTCATAATAATATTAAGTATGAAACATCTGGTACAGATTCATTACTCTGCCATAAAATGTTATGGTTGCCACTGAAATTTCATAGTTCTCTATGCATGACGAGGCAATGCCATGCTAGAAGCACTTGTAAACATCACACTTACCATCCCACCTCAATAACACAAATACCTAAACCTCTGGCTAGACAATCCCTTAAACTTTACAATGCTCAGAAGTGAGGCATTTGTGATTGGAGAGGATTTTGAGTGCCCCACTCCTCACTCACGGGAAAGAACAAGTAAAAAAATGCTGCAGTGTGCAACATTTATTTTGCTGGAAAAAAAAGATACCTCTTCAAAAATTTAGTTAAAAGGATTATAATTTGTAAGCCTAAAAATTCCCAATGGCATTAGTGTTTTTTAAAATGTTATCTCTTTTATCATTTAAATAAATGATTGAATATTTAGCTTAATCAATGAAGCTTATTAGGCCTAAAGTGTGAAGTATCACTTCATACGTAGGTACATGATGAACACTTTTCTTTTCTTTTACTGTAGTAAATGTTACAGGTAGGTCTAAATATCATTTAATTTTCTCTGGGACAAGTTTTCACATATTTAGGTGATAGTAACTAAATAAAAAGTTTGTGTTGGATCAGCAACATTTTAAATTTTCTAAAATCTTAGTTAAAATATGAAATGTTGCAAATGTATTTTGTAATTCCGAACGCGAATTCCTGGTAAATAACAACACAAATGCAGACAGATGATGATGTGGACCTATTCTTGTCATCTGCACACACCTCCAATGGCAGAACACAGACATGGCCATCATCTTACAATGACACATTCCAGTCTACAAACTCATGACACACTCACTCGACCAATCAGCATTATGGATGTGTTTAGAAAAAAAGGTGTGAAACTGACATCTTACAATCTTAGCAACACAATCATGCCTTAAAACAAAATGTTCACATCATTTATTTGTTTTTTTAAAAAGTTTTCTACTGCCATATACATGACTTTATTTGACTTAGAGCAGCCGTTTTCAAGGCATTTATTTATGAAAAGTACACTACCGTAGAATGGGGTGAATAGGATAAATATTTAGGAAAATGTTTTATGGTTATACATTGTTCCTAAATTTTTAAATAGGTAGCCACATTTCCCCCCTTTTTTGTTAGTGTATCTATGACTCTTTCATGGCATTACAAGTTTGTATGTTGGTTCACCTGTTTTGTAAAAAAAATATATAGTAAGATCAACTGTTTTGGAGCGAAAAAACATAACTTAAAAACTTTATGTACCCAATCATGTTTTATCAGCAGAAGTGAGTAAATATTTTTATTTTGTGCCTCAAAGTATCATGAAAGTGTAATGTAATTATTATTGCATTTTCTGAAAGACATGTCTTACTAATTAATTTTAATTGGATCAGTGTAATTTCGTATTTTGTCGGGGTGAATAGAATCACCATGCCACGAACTTATGAATGATATAATTTATAATATTCTGTGCTTTATCGTCATTTTAAAAACGGAGACAATGTGAAAAAACAAGGTGGACAAACGTCACTTTCAGAAAGTGAGAAGAAAATAATTTTTGACAGGTTATTAGTTTTTGCTGAATGGGGTTATCCTATGGATGCCTTCTCTTTTCGGCTGTTTATTGAGGTCTATTTGGAAAGAAAGGGCAAAACCGTTAAAAAAATTCAGAGACAACATTCCTGGAGCAGATTTCGCTGCTAGTTTCATGAAAAGAAACAAGGATAAATTAGCTATAAGAATGTGTCAAAACATAAAAAGATCACGAGCAGGTGTAACTTCTACTACTGTTGTAGAATATTTCAAGAATTTGGAAGTAGTGATCAAAGATGTTCCACCATGTAATGTGGTTAATTACGATGAAACGAATCTTAGTGACGATCCCGGACGCAAGTAAATCATATCAAAACTGGGCTGCAAGTATCCAGAGAGGATAATGAACTTTTCAAAGTCTTCAAATTCGGTTATGTTTGCTGGTGCTAGAGATGGTGCCCTCTTACCTCCATATGTTGTGTTTAAAGCAAAACGTGTATTCAACGTGGATTGAGAATGGGCCAAAAGGATGCAGATGTAATCGTAGCTCATCTGGATGGTTTGACAGTGTATGTTTTGAGGATTGGCTCATTAAAATTGCAGTTCCTTATTTCAAAAAGCTGGAGGAGAAGAAAATATTGCTTGGGGATAACTTATCTTCACATCTGACAGTGTATTCAGTTCAAATCTGTGAGGAGAATGCGATTCGGTTGGTCTTTCTGCCACCAAACTCAACGCATTTGACACAGCCACTAGATGTGGCATTTTGAAGCATTTGTGGAGGCAGATTCTTCAAACATGGAAAGCTGGGCCTGGAAAGAATGAAAGTGCTGTCCCAAAATATGTGTTTCCACACCTTCTAAATAAACTGATACATCTATCTCTGAACGCTCAGCTTCAAACATCAAAAGTGGATTTCTGAAATGTGAGGTGATTCCTCTGATTGCAGACACAGTTTTAAATCGTTTACCAAAGGAGAACCCTCACAATATGGATGAGATAAGAACTGCTATGGATGACTCCCTGAAAGGGCTTCTCCAAGAAATGAGACATAGTGACTCTTCCACACCATGCCAAAGGAAGAAGCAGCTTGATATTCCGACTGGAAAAAGTGTCAATGGATGTCTTTCATCTTGAAGCTGATGAAGAAAGAAATGATCCTAGCACTCCACATACCAGTGAGCCTGATGACCCCTCATATAGTGATGAAAGTGAAATAAATTCAAGATTGCCTAAAGAAGCAACTTCAAACACTGAGAGTTGCAGTTGTTAGTGAGCCATTTGTTGATTTTAATGGTAGGAGATACAGACATGTTTGCCATGTGAAAGACACTGATATCAGAGAATAGGACTGTTACTGGTTGCTGCTTTCAACTCTAATGATACTGTGCCTGGTTGTAGCAAAAAAAAAACATTGAATTTTATTGGTGTTGTTATGATGTAGATGTGAATGGTTTCAAAGAATTCTATGGCTCTTTCCTAAGGCCAAAATGTACAAGACAGTTCTGGTTTAATTTTTGGCTTCCCTGACATCAAAGACGAATGTAATTTTGACATTGAAAATGTCATTAGTAAGCTAGAGGAACCTGAAAAATATGGCAGGGGTTTGCCCAAATTTTCTATGTGCCTTAAAGATATTTGTTAAAAGACTTGTAAGTTTACTGCCAACATGGTGTAAGTGTATGTTTAACTGATAATGGTACTGGTACAACTTACTCCATTGTGTACGATTGTTGTGGGTTCCATAGAACTCGTACGGCAACACTTAATTTAACAGTGAATTGTCTAAAACTGCTTACCTGTAAATTAAATTTTTTTTTTTGATCAATTTTTACAATTTTGAATTTTCTTAATTTTGTCTTTTTTCATTAGAAAATGTTTTTAAGGTGTCGTGAAAGATGGTCTATGGTTTATAATGATTTAAAATAACTTTCAGTTATTCTTTTCACACCGAAAAGAGGTTGAATGGAAGAATACAATGAAAATAGTAGACTGATTCTATTCACCCCGACTTATGGGGTGAATAGAATCAGACAAAAAATTCTTTTTTTATAAAAAAGTAAAATTATAATGCCAAATATAATTACACAATCATAAAGTAGTATAACTCACATATTAGACCAGTGTAGATTGGTTTATAAAATTATATACATTCAGGGGTAGCCACAAAAGTTAAAAAGTGATCCTATTCACCCTATTTTACAGTACTTGAAAGCTATTATTAATGGGTAGAGAATAGGCATGGTCTGCTTTAAATAACATTTAATAAAATTTTTCTTTTGTGAAACTTGGTAGAATCATTTGAAAGAAAACCGATATCCATTAAAGAAATTTTTTTTTGCCCTTTTATATGTCTAACAATCTACCAGTATTCTTCACTGTAGTAGTTTTTGCTTTTGAAAGTAGCAAATGGCTTGTCTCGAGCTGAGTGTTTGTCAGGGATAAGGAGAAATGTAGATGCAGTAGTAAAATAACTCACCGCCCCTTAGGGCTGATAAGGGTTCTGTTTCCCACCGGGGGGTACGAATCACTGATTCTCTGCAAACAAGGGAAACATGGCTGACGTCAAGCTTCGAGCCTGTGGGGATACCTCGGAGTACTCCAGTTTCCCCTATCCGTTCCTTCCTTTAGTGCTTCAACAACCATCTCTTTCAACACCCATTAACATCTCTAAAAACAGCAACTTCAATGAGATATACGAGCCTTACTTAATTTATTAATTCATCCAAATCCAACTCTCCAATCACAATTATATCACAATAGTTTTTACTGTTAACGCTGTGTGGACAAACAGTAATTGCCTTCTTTTTTTTCCTGTCTTTCCAACAGCACCAAGCTTTGCTCACGTGAAGAAGTGGAAGTCAGTCGAGATGAATTCCTTCATATTCGTGTGGTACCACGCAGAAGGTGTGGATCCGACGTGGTGGCCCGAGCCCAAGCCAGAGATAGAGGAGAAGAAGTGGGTGTACCGAGGTCGTAACGAGTTCATCATCAACGCACACATTCAGGTAAGCTGGTCAATGTCACGCTTGAAGTATAGCTGCTTCAGTCCAGCCCCGGGCCCCGCACTGGTGCTTTCAAGTTTTATCTTCTGTTTTGTCTAGTGTTCTGTTACAAATGTAGACATATTGGGGAAAAGGAAATTAAATTTTTATGATTTTGTAACTTAATATGCTGGTCAATACCCATTTCAATTCATGATTTCGCGATTCTAGTGGAAAATTTGAGCGTAAGAATTTATAAAACTAAACTGAGGATAATTTATCAGGAAAGAATATCAAAAATCATAAAATAAATAAATAAATAATCGTAAAATAAATCAGCAAAAACATAGTTGAAATTTTAAGTTACAGGTTGGGTTACACATGTTGTTTTAAAGGGTAAAGGGGATATGGCATCCGTAAAAGTAAATAGGCCCAGGGCCCAGCAAAGTCTAGGGCCACTACTGCTTCAGTTCCATTGTGGTGTAGAGCACATGCTTGGTATAGGTAAGTGTAGTATAGTTCAAAATGTTAAGTTCTCCTCTCGGATTCTGGAAGTGATAAACAATGATGCCTGGGAATTTTAATTTTAGAGGCTGGAGAGTGCTTTATGTTCCAAGAGAAATCATTTTCCATAAAAAAAATATTATTTAATGACATCAGTAACAATAGAAAAATTATTTAAGTCTATTTGACATAATAATGGAGAGCTAGTTAGCAGTACCAAGAAGATTTCTTTAAAATAGTTCAAGTTACACTCAAATTAAGTTTAGAGAAAATTCCTGTATTTTTTTTTTCTTTATTGCATTAAATACCAGATAGTTTGAAAGAATCAACGAGCAATGTTTTTTGTTTTGATTTTATGTGAATAGAATCTGAGAGTACAGATTTGCGTGGGAAAAACGTAACCCACTTTATGTGTGGCCTCGACGCTAGAGGATATATTTACACTTGGGTCTAACTCGACTAGCTATTTGTTTGCCCTGCGAAGCAGTTTGGCTCTGTAATTTTGCAAGCACACTGACCTAGACAATGCATACACATGGGTGTTGAATGTTGTACCGCCATAACAATTGTTAGAGCAACAATTTCTGTTAACAAGATATACATATTAATTACACAATTATTACTGAGGATAAAAAAAAAATTGTTAAAAGACAACTTGCAAAGCAGCACAATTAACTATGGAAATCACATATATTTGATGTGAATGCTGAATGCAACTGAAAAAATCTTTAGATTCAAACAAAAAATATATTTGAAGTCAGTGCATTAAGTTTCTGCACTCAATTGTAAACATGTAGACTCTTGATGTACACATGTATGGTAAAATACGTACATGTAAATAATAGGCACACGCTTGCCCTACTTGCATAGTTTTAATAAATGTAAATTAGTTATAATTGTTTGAAAAAAAAATAAGTCCAATATATCACCATACAAAAGGTAACAAGTTTAATAGAATAAGTCATCAAGTAATAAATTCTGATAGAGTTTAAACTGCTTTGTGGGATGAACTGGTAGATAATATAAGTGACGGGACACAAGAATCGTGTTACGTTAAGGACTTGGGTACACTTGAGGAGATCTTGTGAGGACAACAACATAATCTGATCATTTTATCCCACCAGTAAAACTGTCGCCTACTCAGGAACCTTGTGAAGGCCGTGTAGGGAGCGCGAGCAAGACCTGGCGACGCATGTGCAATGCCGTTGAGGTAGGTTATCAATTTAAATGCCCGTGGTGAGGAAGGAGGGGGGGGGGGGGGGGGGGGGGGGTCGTGTGAGGAAGTCGCAGGTGACGGCGGAATCTCTCCCGTCCCCAGATGGATCGCACCGCCCACGGAGTCTCGTCTGGCGGAGACAAGGGCACACATTTCAGATGCAACATATTGGGGCCACTTGGGCTAGGCGACACTTCGCACCCGCCGCTCGTATATCATAGTGGCGGTCGATGAATCATGCAATATGGGGGGCTAGTCGCAGTAAGCCGCCCCGAGAGTCACCTTCAGCATTTGAATATGAAAATGAATTGTGCGGGTGCCACCGGCTGCGATAGCATCTACCAAATGTACGCATGTGTGGGAAGCTTGGCACATGGTTTGTGAATTTTCGGGAGATTTGCGTTTTACCGGCGGTCGTTAACATTTCGCCATTTTTGGGTGTCGCCACATTTGTGAAACATAGTTGAAGGAATATTTTTGAAATTTTTGTGCAACAGTGTTCTAGTAACAGATGGGCCATGGAGGTGATTTTTCCAGCAGACATTTGAATGCGAGCAAGCTTTTAAGCATAAATCTTATTTCAATTTCAGACTAAGTATTGTGCTAACTCTTTTGAATTTATTTATTCTGTACTGTAAATTATTTTAAAGGAATATGTAACACATAATACAAGCTTGTTATTGCAAAATGTAATAGATGTTCAGAATTTAAGGAAAGAATGTTATAATAAATTATTTTAATGGTACTACAGTAAGATGAATGGTAACGTAATAATTAACTTAGCTGTGTTGTACTTACAAGTAAAATGCATTAAAATCTCAGTATCTATGAACAGTTCAGCAAACTAGTTCTATATAGTCTACTTGCTGAATATTTCTCAGCTTTATACAATCTTTTCTACATGTGTTAAACAAAAAGTTTAGTTTTTGTTTTTAAGTTAAAAAAAATAATTTATTGAAACCAGTATGAGATGTGTACCCTACATTTTCAAGTATTTTTTAGTATTGGCCCCAAACTACTTAAAAGTTTGTACCAGCTTAAAATAATTGCAAGAAAAATGCAGGCAAGATAAAATTGTAGCAAAAAAGGTTAGAATTTTTTTTTAGCTTTAAAACCTTACCGGTACCTACCAAAGATAAGAGTAAATGTGTGTTACTTTTGCGGGAATAATTTTCCCTTTACAAATCTCTTAAGTGATTCTAAAAAAACTGTTTTATCACTATTATCTTTGAAAGATTTGTGCAATGGGAGTGCATGACTTGATGTAAGCTTTTGGACATACGCCATTGCTTAACACATGTATGTCTGTAGAAGAAAACTAAAAAAAGACACAAATGACAAAAAACACAAACTTAGCAAAAAATTGCTTATGTCAGGATTTAACACCACACAATACTCCACAACAGAAATATGGTCAACAAACAAAGAAAAACAAAGAAAAATGGACTAACAGAACGAAAAAAACCCCACAAATGACTTTTTTGGGTTAAATATTTGTGTGGTGCTGTCATCATTTGTGGGTTTTTTGTCGCAGGGTGGCCACTCGTCCTGGAAAACTTGGAAACCTGGAAATGTCAGGGAATTTTGTAGCTACAGGGAAAAATCAGGGAAAGTCAGGGAATTTCATCAAAAATCTGGAAATTTTTCGTTGAAACAGGATTTTTTAAAAATATTACTAGTAAAATAGAAAATGAAAGGTAGGATTTATGTTGAATTTGTGTTTTTGAGATCTCGTGTTGTCTCGTAACATTTTGCGGCTTTCATACATTAAGTTGGTGCACCTGTCTCGCTATTATTTTATGGTTTGTAAATCCGTTCGTTATTCCGTTCTGTTGTTTGCATGATTATTAGGCCTTGCATATAACCATCTGCGCATGGCATGTTACAGTTAAATGGATAGTTTTTGTTGTAAAACTTTCTTGTGGCGTGTTTTTTTAACATTGTGAATAAAACAAGTTAGTGTATGTGTTAAATAATAAAGAGTCAAGTTGAAGAATTTGTTTGTGTTGTGTGATATGCTACAAAAAATGCAAGTACCAGCAGCTTGAATAGGTATGTACCTAGGCCTGAATATATCTAAATTTTTGCTTTAAATTTTAATTAATATTGGAATTTTAACTAAGCCTACACTGTGCATTTGTTTCTCTTTTTAATTTTCTTTGTTAGAAATAAATATTTAGCATGATTTGTCTGCATGTATGTGTTGTTTACAACGGGCCTTTATTTTAAATTAATTTTGCCGATTTTGACTGGTCAAGAAAACCTGGAAAAGTCAGGGATATTTTTCAGCGGAATTGAGTGGCCACCCTGTTTACGTTTCTCTTTTTTTTTTGTTTTTTTGGAAAACTATTGTGTTTGTTTTGTCTTTTCGTTTTGCTGTGGTTTTTTTTGTCTCGTTTCAACTGTTGTGCTGAATTTTTTGGGTTCGGTATTTTTGTGCTGTCATCATTTGTGGTTTTTTTTTTTGTTCTGTTAGTCCATTTTTCTTTGTTTTTCTTTGTTTGTTGACCATATTCCTGTTGTGGAGTATTGTGTGGCGTTAAATTCTGACAACAGAAATTTTTTGCTTAATTTGTGTTTTTTTTTGTAGTTTTCTTCTATCACTATCAAAAGAAAATAATTCAAAAGCTGACAGCAAGTAATGAGGTTCTATCGAAATGAAATTGTGCACGCACTTGCGCAGGAGATACCGGAGAACGGCGGGGACGTCGCCCACCTGACGACGGTGCACGGGCCCAGCATCCTGAACGGCAGCGACCTGCGCTCCGACAGCCTGCTGTGGCAGTTCTCGTGCCACGAGTGGATCGCGCGGTGGGACCCGGACGAGACCCCCGGCCGCGCCCACGTGGCCACCATGCGCCTCAGGCACGAGATACGCCTGTTCCAGAAGATCGGCGTCCTGGGCATGGACGTGCGCGCTCGCCAGGTCTGGTCTGGTCTCCTTTAGTTTAGACAATCCCCTAGCATTTCTTATGTTCCGGGGTGGCAGCACGAATCTGTGAGCAACTTTACCCTGACTCTCCCCTTAACTTTCAACGACCGAAAATTAAGAATACCATTTGATTCGACTTCGCCAGGAAATTTTGCTATTTTCGTTTCATTTGAAGCTTCGGTCGCGATGCAGCTTCATCTCTGAAGTTGAAGCTTTGCGTTTGTTGCAAAGCTTTTGAAAGCCTTACAATTTTTCAGAAGCAAATCTTAATTTAGTTTTTTTTATATATATATTTGCTTGGATTAATTTGGTTACTTTTTTTTAAAAAAAAGAATGCACTCCATTTGCTTTTATGAATGCTCCATTTTAATATTATAAATGGTCATTTAATAATTATTATTATTGAATGATGTTATACATAGGGTTAATCACTTAATCAGTTCAAACATTACAAATGTAAACAGTATTTTTTTTTTAGTTCAAAGTAAAATTTTTTTTCTTCATGTAAAAAAGTGTAATACAGATCCACTGAGACCAATACTCAGAATTCGATTCGACTTTGCAAAACATTGAAACATTAGGTTTGATATTAGCTTTGCATTAAAAAACTGGTATTTCCTCAGGTATAGTAATGTGTAAGTTATCTTCAAATTTTAGGCAGGCATTTCCCACTACATGCTTTATGCAATGTTCCATCACTTGACTGCTACCTCCCACAGTCCACTTAAGTTCTGAGAATGTAGAAGAATGAAACACCATTGTTTAAATTTGGACAGAAGACATATGTACTTGCATCGTTCATGTGATCTTCATCAACATGAATCAGTTTCGTATGATATCACTATGTATGAATGAACATACACACAGTAAACCAAGCCAAAATTAGCCGATGTTAAACTCATAGACAGCATAGAGACTTCCATGGAAGGACTGTAATATTGTTCTGACTAATTCCTTCCACAGAATTATCTGTGTGTGTGTTTGTGTATTTGTTTTTGGTTTCACCGTTCATCAGGTTTTCTCTAAGATGAACACTGTAAACTATCAATGGCTAGAGACAAGCTTTAATGGTTTTATTTTTATAATATCTGTTATGTTGTACTTACAAGATGATATATTCGCCTTGGACACAGTTACAATCCAGAAGCCAAGCAACCCCATCTCTGAAAAAAGTTTAAGCAATCTCCGTACTCGAGTCCTGTTTTTTTTGGACAAAAGGGCTTCATTTTGGTTGATTTAATGAAACATGAGTCAGCAATTACAGCAAAATGTACAGAATTACGACTGTCAACCGGTTTAATTTCCAGGCGGCGAACTTTTAGGCAGAGAGGTTTTATAAACTGATAAAAGCGTTGCGAAAAGTGTTTGGAACTGAATGGCTTGTAGAATTGTAGTAAACTAAAACTATCAATAAAACCTTTTTTTTTTTTCTGAGTTTATTTTTTCAATGACTAAATGGTACTTACATTCCGGACACGCCTCGTATTTCGGTTTTATCGCAATTCACTATATAATCTTGACCCTATGTCTAACACAATATTTTAAATCTTATCACTAGTTCATGGATCAGAGGCGGCTGGAAGGCAGGGCAAGCCGGGCAGTCGCCTCGGGCCCTGCGTCTATGGGGGGCACCGCAATGGTGTTTTGTCAAGTGTTCTGTTAAAAATATGGACATCAAAGGAAAATAAAATTTTTATTATCTTGTAACTTACTGTACTGGTCAACTTCAATTTCATGATTTTGTATTGGAAAAACTTTCAAACATTTTATTGACACGTATGATGATGTGATTATACCGGAAATTTGATCTTAAGCATTTGTAAAACTGACCCCGAGGATAATTTATCAGGAAATAATATCAAAATATCCTAAGATAATAAAGAGAACCACCGTCTGAATTTAAGTTCCAGGTTGGGTTAAAAATGTTTGAAAGAGTACAATTTTTTTTTCCAAAAAAGTAAATAGCCCAGGGCCAAGTCAAGTTCAGGGTAGGGATGGGTCGATTCGATTCTCCAATTCCTCGATACCACCGATTATTAAAAAATTTGGGTACTCAGTATCGGGTACTAAAAAAGGGCAAGGTAGGTTAGGAATCGGTTAAGTTAAGAAAATACAGTAGTAATATATTTTCGTCTGAACTTTACTTACTTATTTTAATATATCTTACCTGCCGTATGCGCATAAAATTCCTAATAATGCTCATTATTATTAAATATTAATTTTATACGAATAAAAATAAATAAAAACAATGTTACCGGGCATGTTTAACCTCTAATTAAAACTCCACGATCGAAGAACATTATTCCTCACTCATGTATTAGACGTAAATAAATTGTAAAAAGACTTATTAATTTTATTTGCAGTTAAGAAAAGTCCATTGTTTTTTGTGAAGAAAGTGACGGTTATGAAACGAGATCACATCACGTGTCGTCACCATTTTAGTTGTGAGCACGGTCTAAAAAGGGGAGGTCTGGACACTCCCCAACCTGGCCAGCATGCAAAAGTGGCACACCTAATGTCTCCGTAGTTCCGCTCCGCTCCACCATCTGAAGTGTAGCGCTGGTTGTTCTGCGGTGGTATTTTAAGCTTTGTTGTTATGAACAACTCAAC
The DNA here is from genome assembly GCF_032445375.1 of Bacillus rossius redtenbacheri. Taxonomy (NCBI): domain Eukaryota; kingdom Metazoa; phylum Arthropoda; class Insecta; order Phasmatodea; family Bacillidae; genus Bacillus; species Bacillus rossius. The sequence goes on along the minus strand of NC_086337.1, from coordinate 31,172,497 downwards.
ATAATAATCATTTAAATTTTCATTTAAATGTTTAAAATGCATTAATCTCCAGATATCGATACAGTATTAAATTGGATGTGTTTATTTTTTATAAGTTTGGGAATTATTTCATAAATTAGGTCAATTAGGTTACGAAGTATAGTTTCCACATTGGCATTGGCGGGAACTTCATTGTGAGCAAGGAGCATTGATTGTTAGTAAAGAGAATAAGCGTATATTATTTTAATTGTGAAAATGCCCAACCTTTGTGTTGCACCTGGGTGCAAAACAAATTATCAGGCAAAGTCGGACGAGAAAGTTGCAATATTCCGAGTTCCCAATGATGACAATGTTAGGCAATTGTGGCAGAAAGAAATTCCATGAGACAAGTTTGTACTTAAAAGATCCCATTATGTATGCGAAAAACATTTTGTGGAAGACGACATTCTCACAAAAAAAGGAACACAAAGATCAGTTCGGAAACGTCATTGGAATAGTAAGTTAATTTTTATTATTTGTATGAATGTAGTCTAAAGATTACTTATTTTTGTATAGGCCCAACTTTTTTAAAAATGGAATGTATGATGTCGAATTTTATTAATGACCAGCACAACCCTGATAATACCTGTTTGTAAGTAGTTTGACAATACACCATTTTTTATATAATACAAAATTTGCAAAACGAGTGCGATCTCTTCCTTAAAAAAAATAATAAAAATCCCAAAATACTTTTATTCAGTGCTTTAAACTTTCCTTTGTTATCTTAAAAGGCGCAAATACGGAATTCAAACTCGTTTAGGAGTAATAGCAGTTTGTAATTTACATTACAATACCTGTGCATTCATGCGGCTATCAAAATTATTTTTGCTTGCTGTGTATGTGCGTCTTGTTTGTTTTCGACAACTTATAAAAACGTATATATTTTTTATTTGGATATTGTAAGGCAATGTAAATAAAAAAAATTAAAAAAATACGTCCCTACTATGCACCCAAGCTGAAGCGTCAACACTTGACATGAGACACAAAACATTGACGATGGCACTTATTTGTGTAGCAAATAATGTATTGTAAATGCAGGTTTGGTATTGTTATTCAAATACGTAAATCAGCCAAGTTATGTAATTTGATTCAGCCTTTAATTTTAAATGTTAAAATAGTGTAATTATATTAAAATTCATTGCAGTGCATCAAATACTGTCGTAACTCTCTACGTTTGTAATTATGGAGTATAGGGCCACCATGGAAATAAAAAAAGTAAAAACAAAACTTATTTTACTTCCTTACATGATTCCTGATCATTCTGCAAAACGGCATTGCGATATTTCCAGTAATTTGCATAAAAATTACCTTTTTAAACGAGTGTATTTTTTAAAGTTTTATAGACAAACAAATTAGGTTGCGGAAATGTGGCCCTATGCTTGATTATCACGTTACTGTGCGTCCTCCGGCGATGATTTTAAACTATCGTTGTATCGTATATTATTTACCTCTTGTTTGTTTTTCACGAGAATTGACAAAATCATCATAACTCCTAATGATATATTTCCACCGCAAGACACCTAGCGCTAGAGTTGAATAGCGGACGTCGAACGAACTATGGAGACAGTAAGTGGTCACTTTTATCTGGCGAGTGTCCAGACCTCCCCTTCTTAGACAGTGGTTGTGAGCCATTCAAGGATGATGGCCTCCACAAAATCTCTGGTGGCCATAAAATATAAAGTCAAGTCGAAACGTATCGATTCGTTGCGTACGGGACAAATTGTATAATGAAAGCAACAATCGATTTTAAAGAATTCTCTGGCCATACCGCCAACAGAGGCTCGTGTTTATTTCTTGCAAAGGAAAACCGTAATAATTACTAGAAAAACACTTGAAAATAGTTTTAGCAAAACAATATTTGTGCCAAATATATAGCATAAATGCGAAACAATTCACAGTAACCTCAATAGCACGACGGTGAATTACGGAAAATAATTTTAGCAAAACAATATTTGTGCCAAATATATAGCATAAATGCGAAACAATTCACAGTAACCTCAATAGCACGACGGTGAATTACGGCGTAATTCACCGTCGTGCTATGGAGGTTACTGTGAATTGTTGCGCATTTATGCTATTTATTTGGCACAAATATTGTTTTGCTAAAACTATTTTCAAGTGTTATGCTAGTTTGTTAGTAAAAAAAATGTTCGCCGACTGTCGTTTCAAATTACGATGCGAATGGTCTGATATTGTATCAACATGTCTAAAGTTTGGGAACATTTTCGCATCAATAGTGAAAATGACAAATATGCAATTTGTAATCATGGTAGTGCGCAAATTTCACGGAGCGGTACTTACAAATCTACAACCAATTTAATGAAGCATTTGAAATCCCGGCACACATTACTACCAGAAAAAATAGTCTTTGAAGAAAAACAAACTTTTGTTTACAGCACTGTCACCAACTAAGTCAAAAGGTACCACAGAAAAAAGTAGTGCTACCTTTGAACCCATTTTGAACAAAGATGTTATGTTATCGGCGTTATCGTCTGTTAAAGAACCCTGTCTAAATGTTGAACTTCTTTGTGCACAGCCTAGTACTTACTAGCAAACAAACTTTATGTGAAGATGCTTCTTCACTGGAAATTGAAAAAAAAACCCTCAACATTTAATCCTAAGTTTATAATTATCCTTTATACATGTTATTATCATTATGTAATGCATTCAATTCTTAAGTAGTTTTAATTATGTGACCAGAATTACCAGGAATCGAAAACTGAAATGACTCGGAATCGAGAATCAAAATTTAGGAATCGGTACCGGTATCGGAATCGATAAAAATGTGTACTCAACCCATCCCTAGTTCAGGGCCACTACTGTCACGGAGCAGCCCAGAGATGGAAGTGTATGAATGAAGCATTATGTCTGTTTCTGGCTAGGGGATAGAAGCCCAGGGGCAGTGAAGCTCACATATAAACATGGCGGTTCCTCAGTTTGCGCTTACAGTTGGTTCACCTTTAACTGAACATTTACGAAACACTGCATAAGATCTACTTTCAACATCTCTCTGCCAGATGACCAATTCAACATGGCTGTGGTCCAAGCATAAATCATGTAAAAACCATTAAACTGTCACATATCTAAAAGATGTTATTGTTATACAAAATTTCATCTAATATTTATAAAGAAAAGTTAATGCCAGTGAATTTTGGGGTTGGACAGGGCTTAGGGATTAAAAATATCAAAACATGCAAAACTATGATAAAGGTACACAAGATAGCAGAAAAAGTGGCAAAAAAAAGTATTTAAGATTGTTTATTGTCAATTACTATTTTTTATGTCGTTAAGTTTGACTTTTCTTGTTCTTCTAAGCCAACTGATGTGGCTCGTCGTTTAAGTTTGTCCGAGTAAGATGATAAGTGAAACACCTTGTCTAATGCAAGGAGCTGCATTGGAGGGAGGGGGAAATTTCTTTTCCATTCCCCTATTCTCTTTAACACAAACACATAATTTGAAACACAGTTGGGACTACTAGGTATAGGTGTGCAAATATTAATGCAGATATATTGTGGCTACCTGCAACATAATTGCTTTTCTAGCTGTTAAAAAAAAAGTAGATGTAATGTAAAACATGTTTCTCTATCAGCTGGTTACACTACAAAAAATACAAATTTTTAAATTCAAACTTTTAAAAGAATCATTAGTGAAAACAAAAATACTTTTAATGTTGGAGGCAGATTTTTTCTGCGTAATTCAGTGTCTCCTCAATAGCCTTAAAATTTATTATGAGGCTTGTAAAACACCTTAAAATAATCTTATTCCAGTGGTCTGAAAAAAAATAAACACATTGTGTTGCATAGATTTTTGGACTAGCGGCAAGCAATATTTTGCGAGTGTTTCACAATGTTGCACGTGAACATCATAAAGTACTCTTTAAGTGTTTGTGTTTGTTTTATCGTTAGGGAAGCAGATGATTTTCACAAGTTTAGTTTTTGTACAATAATAATTCTACTCATTGTGAACTTCAAAGTAAAAATAAACTTAATAATATTCATGTATATTTGTGAACACATTAAAATTCTTAAAGGACTACTGATAAACTCCTTAATTTTTTATTAATTGATTAAGGTACAAACCATGCATGTGTTTGCAAAGTGCAGTAAATCCCTGTTAAGAAGCTTCTCAAGTATATAAAAATTTAGACATATCAACAAGTAAATTTAATTAGGTGGGATTTTCTCAAGAGGTTTTAACTGTAACTACTTCTCGTGCCATTTTGCAGATTGGACCGGCGTACGTCGAGCTGGACTTCACGACCTCGGTAGGAAACATGACTATCCTCCAGTGCGTGACTCCGCTGGAGCCAATGCTGCAGAAAGTAATCCACCGACTGTACTGCCCGAGACACATGTACCTGTACGCGACCATTGCGCTGTGGGGCGAGAGCATAATGGTGAGTGGGAGTGATTCCGGTACATTCAGTATTCGTGAATAATCTGGTATTGGATTTGACATTTCAAATTATACACATAACCATGTTGGACTACTCATTCCCAAAAGAAAGAAAAATTAGAAACTTAAGATTCCCCCCCCCCCCCCCCCCCCGTAAATTATTCACACAATTTTTTAAATTAAAAAAAAAATCACTGCTTTTGATTTAAAATTATAAATAATACTCAATTTCATGAATATGTATATTCAGTTCTATAAACAAAACTATTTTAGAACTTAAAAAATTTACTGGTTTAGTTAAGTAAATGTAATGCTAATTTAGTTTTGATCTTCCTTCACTTTATATCTCTTTGTTAGGGTTCCATGTGTATTCATCTTTTTATTTTTATTTTACTGTATGTTAGTTCAGCATCCTTGGATTCCTGTGTGTAGTTGTGTTTTGGGAAGGGGGGGGGGGGGGGGGGGGGTTTCACTACATGTTAAAATTTGATATTTGCGAATATTGTAAGATCCGATACAATTGTCAGAAGAACAAAAAAAAAATTGTATTAACAGGGAGCCTGAATTCTAGGAAGTTATCTCCTTCATGAAACCGTGTATGAATCTCAAAGTATACATAAACACAATAGAGAATAATTTTGGGCAACTTTTTACAAGCAGTGTGACAACAAATACAATTTATAGAAAAAATTGTAAAATTGTGTTATATTTTCTAGTGCCAAGTATGATTGACATCTTTTCAAGAAATTTGAAGCACACAAGCTTTTATTTTTCCCCATTAATATGTATAACGATAAAAAAAAGGTTTTCCTAAGGGGAAAGAAAGATGTTTTCATTGTCATAATGTTGATACCATTCGTATTACAACACACACATTGTTCATACTGGGCATACCGTCTGCCATCGGAGTGATGTGAAAACAATGCCAGGTTTTCACTCAAAAATCTAGTGCATTTGCTACAGACGATGTGGAGATGCTGAGAGCATAGTGGCCACAGGTCAGGTCGCTGCAGTGTGGAAGCTGTCTAGACACAGTAATACTACAGTCGTTTACCATTGCTTTGCACAGTATGAAGGTAAAAGGACAACACCACTACCAGTTATACCTGAACCCAAGAAGTAAATTTTCCGCAAGTTAAAAAACTCTCCTACCCAGCCAGGAATCAAACCCAGAACTTTCGGCCCAACATCCAGCCAAGCTGTCACGATACAGTTATTACTCATTAGGTTTAATTCTAAGAGTTCATATATTTTTGAAAAGGTATTGCAAGATAAAGTGACTACTCAATATTTAATAAATGTGTTTTGATCATCTTTGGTAATGTAGATCAACAAAATCTTTGATAACACAAATTCATGACAGTGGTGTTATTTAAAATTTATCAGTCACATTCAGTCTGCTCGTTTCATTTCAATAAACATTTGTGCTGTGTAAGAAACTGTAAAAAAAAAAGTAAGCTGTCTTTTAAATTTAAGGATTATTAGTATTACTAAACAGTGGCTGCCATCACAGAAGGATTAAGGTGCAAACTGAAAACAGAAACGACTTGTTATAAAAATGCTAACTAATCCATAAAACTTAATCCTCGAAACTACAAAACATTTAACGTGATGACTCCATTAGGTGCTCAGGACCATCCATATTGAATTTCAATTTAAGTAAACTTTTTTTTAGCATAAAATAACATAAGAAAATGAATGTATTAAGCAACATTAAAAAATTGGTCACTGATAGATCTAGCTTAAAAATTTTGAAACTAATATAATAAAAATTTGTCAGAATACTGTCAGAGCTGAATGTCTTGGTGGCCATTGAAATAAAATATCTAAATCGCAGCTGCAAATGCATAACCTCGAAAGCTTCCCACAGTTACGACATGCACTACACCATCTACTTCAAGGTTACAAGAAATGGATAGGTAGTGAAAATGTAGGACGGAGCAATGACCGAAAGCTATGTTGGGGGAATTGGGAGGATCCAGAGAAAAACCCACACACCCTCGCCCAGGTTTCCCACTAGCAAACAATCACGTAATCAAACTCGGATCATCTTTGGAGTGGCGAGAGATCTGACCACTCTCTTCCCCCCTCTCAAATGTGCAGATAAGGCTGGAACCTGCTATAGCATGGTGGCCACTCACAGTCACCAAAAATATTCCCTGATTTCCCTGATTAAAAATTCAAAATTTCCCTGATATTTACTATTACAAAAAAAACATACTTTTGATGAAAAAATATAATATTATAGAAAGAGATTACTCATATTTTAGCACCCTGCTGTATTTTCTTCATTATATACATACGGAAGTTCGTTAAATAACATAATACATTTTAAATATGTCACTTTACATTATAGCGTCCTTTTCAATGACCTGCAGTCTGTGTTTTGTTTTATGTCTAGAGACCAGAAAAATTCGCGAATTCATTTCGCGATAGGCTAAAATACAAATAGTTATACCTCAGTGCTGCCTCTGCCATTGGCTCACTACTCACCTGGATGACTCTGGGCCAATGAGAAACACCCGACCAAAGCTTTATCGAATCTCAGGCTGCTACGTTGGGACGTCTCACAAGACAGCAGCCAATGAGTGGGTGGCATTTGACAGAGAGTACGCAGAACTATGGAATTCATCCTACAAGTCATTGAACCAGCAAATTTTTTCTGTCCCTAGTAATGGGGTATTTCAGTGGCGAGCGCTCAAACATTTTTTCACACAACTTTTGATAACTGTTCTTACATTCATTTTTGAAGTGTAACATTTCTAGTTGTGAAATATTCTTAGTCTTAGTACTCTCAACAAGGGATAACAGTACAGTGCATATTTTACCTTGTGTTTGATTTAAAAATGAAACAACTAATAGATAAATCTTCACTGCATTACAATCAGTACTCCCATCTGTAGCTAAAGCAAATGGTTCACTTACTAAAGATTCAACAGTTTCAATTTAGTTTCACCAGCCATATAATCCACTAAGGCAGATGTTTTTGCTCTCGCACAGCTGTATTTCTGTGCAATTTTTGAGTCCGGAAACATAGCTCTATACAAATTACCCGAATGATCGGCTACTGCTATCGGTAAATTGTGTTCTACCAAAAAACTTTAAAACAATAACTCTGCGTTTGTTACTTTTGTTTCTTCAGATGCAGTGAAAAATGGCGATATAGATTTATTTCTCGCCACGGCTTTAAAATGTTCTGCATGTTTCTTTGATTCAATATGCCGTCTAGTCATCCCTTCCACCATGTGCAATCGAAAAGTTACACGTGCATACATTACAAAACGCATGGCGTTCCAAAACATTTGAAGATAAAAAGCATGGCCATTCTTTTGAATAGTTTGGTCGAAAGTTCTGACGAATAACGTTCTTTTTTTTTTTTTGCCCCAGATACACATTGTTCTGTCACACGCTTCATTTCTACAACCGGCACTGAAGAACACAACACTATCGAACAACATAAAATGGTTTCAAGTCTGTAGACACGACAAAAACACTTTGAAGAGAAAAATGGCTTTCAAGAAAGTAATTAACACAACACAGGTTAGCCAAAGTACCGTACAAAAATTATCGTGATGTAAGTAGCTAACAAACGAAAAGTCCGAGAATATGTACAAGTTGTATCATGCAACGGACTTAATACCGTACCATTTCTATTACAAAACACAATAATTAATCTACTTATTTCGACAGTATATGTGCACATTTATTAGTTACGTTATGTGCGCAATCACGTGATGTATTCGAACTGCGTTCACGAAACACGCATACCAGAAACCGAATTTTTTTTTCCCGTTACCCAGCAGCACAAAGCCTCGTTTCCGTAATAAACCAGCGATGTTCCGTAATTCCGTGTTAAATCTGTAATAATTACGAAAAATCCGTAATGGTTGGCAGCTCTGCGGAAATATACATGACACAAAAAATGCCCGGTTACTAAAAAAATTCCCTGACATTTCCCTGATAATTCCTGATCAACGTGATTTCCCTGATAAATCCTGGTTTTCCCGGTGAGTGGCCACCCTGTATAGGTAACATGCATGCCTAACTGGGAGTTTTGTGTTTGTCCCAGTTTGAGCGGGATGTGATGGTGTGGAACCACAAGACCTACATCGAGAAGCCCCTGCTGGTGAAGGAGGACCGCAACATAGCGAGACACCGGCGCTGGTTCAGCCAGTTTTACTCCGAGCACAGCCCTCGGTTCCAGTTCCGCCAGGAGTCGCTCGACTGGTGATCACCTCCCGCGAGCTGCCACGTTCCGGCGCAACGCCAGCACTACCCGACGTGCACGTGACGGTGAACATCACGTGCTGACACAGACACCGTTGCATTGACGGGATGTGAAAATTATCCTGTAATTAAGTGCCACTTATAGAGTTAAAAAGTTTAGTGAGCAATGAGTAGTCAAGTCTGATCTACAATTTTCTCACAAAGGAGTAATGTTTTTCACATGTCCATGTCAATAGGGTGCTTGCCAATTTTCTAACAACCCACCTGTAGCTTTTTTTGAAGCAGGCAATTTATTAATTCCCACCCATTTCTTACATCACTTTAATTATTTTTTATAGCAAATGAAGTAATTAATATGACCTCGGAATAGTTAAACCTACTGAGACAAAAATTCTCAGATCCTGAATAAATACATAATTCTTTATAAAAATTTAGACAGTTGGAGCTGCAATATGTAGTAATATATGATTATATACTTAAGGATTTTCACAAGTATGCACTTTATTGGTATTTTATACATGCATACTCTAAGTTTTAGATAAAGATGATAAACATGGAACAATTTTAAACTGAAGTAAACAGGCTAAAGAGTCTTCCTTTTAACAGAAAGTGGTGCTGTTCTTTATCACTGTCTACTTCGGTAGAATTTTAATATAAACATGTAATAATGAAATAGGAACAAATAGTTTGTAAGTAGTGGTCCCACATAGTGGTTTTAATAATTTTTTTTAAACTTAAAAATAAAAAAAATTTGTTTTACACGTTTTGATAAGTTTGTAAAAACCTAAGAAATTATCTGCAAATATGTAAAACTAGTTTGCTGAACTTTTCATAGATACTGAATTTAAGCACCTTTTACTTAATTTAGTCTTGGGTCATAATATGTATTTGATAGAAATGAATCTATCAATGTGTATGATCCAACATAATTGTTTTTAAGTTTATTTATAGTAATGCTATAAAATATAAGACAATTACTTTCATTAGTTATGGCACTGGAATTTATCCATGTCTAATCTAGTTATGCAAATCCCAAAACCAAAATGAAGGTTTAAGGTAGATAATTTACCCAAACATAATACAGAATATTGCAAACAAATATATGAACAAACCAATAAAAAGTACAAAAATTTCTGAGAAATTTTTTATTTATTTAATTGAATCTAGTGTTGTATTGTGTTTATTTTTATGAACAGTGTTTTAAAATGTTAAAATGTAAATATTATTTCCAATATTTCTTGTCTCTAATATAATACGATAATTGTGTTTTCAACACAAAATAACTTTAAGTTCAATCAAGGATGGATAGCAATCATTGCTTCAACATATGGTGCTGTTAAATTTTAATTGTAATGTATTTAGTAAGATAATGTAGTCATTTTTTTAGAATTTGTAATTAGTTTAGTAAGTAACACCTGAAGTTAAGCAGTAAAAATATTTGATATAGTATGTTGTAAAATTTTTGCCAAGATACTGGAATATATTTCATGTGAAAAAATAAAAAGCAGTCCTAACTTTTGTACATCATGAAGTTATAAAATTAGAAACCAAGAATCTCGCGCATCTGTAAATTCCAACTAACCATTTGTAAATTTGAAATTACTGTAAATTACGGAGAATATATTATCAATTTATAGATCAAATGTTATAATTTTTAACTAATTATGCAGGATAATTTCTTTAAATGGTTTTAAATAAATTTTATTTTGCCAATATCAAGAGTAATAAATATTTTTGACACACACAAAAACACGTGTAGCGGCATATGGGTGTAGAGTGTGTGTGCGCGCGAGCGCGCGCAATTCAGAATCACACACACAACCTCCTCCACACATGCATGCGTGCGAGCGAGGCCACTGGCATGCATGCATGCGAGCGAGCGAGGCCACTGGCATGCATGCGAGCGAGCCAGCCAAACTGGAATGCATTCCAGCGAGCGAGCCAGCCCACTGGGATGTATGTTCCGAGCCAGCCAGCCCAATGGCATGCATGCGAGCCCACTGAGATGAATACGAGCCAGCCAGCCCACTGGGATGCATGCATGCGAGAGAGCCCACTGGGATGCATTGAGCAAGCCAGCCAGCCCACTGGGATGCATGCAAGTGAGCGAGTCCACTGGGATGCATTCGAGTGAGCCAGCCAGCCCACTGGGATGCATGCGAGCGAGCTTGCCAGACCACTGGTATGCAATGCATGCGAGCCAGCCCACTGGCATGCAATGCATGCATGCCTGCCAGCCCACTGGCATGCATGCGAGCGAGCTTGCCTACCCGCATGCATGCATGCGAGCAAGCTTGCCAGCCCACTGGCATGCATGCGAGCGAGCTTGCCAGCCCACTGGGATGCATTTGAGCGAGCCCACTGGCATTCGAGTTTGCCCACTGGCATGCTAGCGAGCGAGCCCACTCGGATGCATGCGAGTCCACTGGCATGCATGAATGCGAGCATGCCAGCCCATTGGGATGCATGCGTGAGAGCGAGCCAGCCCACTGGGATGCATGCGTGAGAGCGAGCCAGCCCACTGGGATGCATGCGAGCGAGCGACAGCCAGCCCACTGGGATGCATGCGAGCGAGCAACAGCCAGCCCACTGGGATGCATTCGAGCGAGCGAGCCAGCACACTGGGATGCATTCAAGCCAGCCAACTGGCATGCATTTGAGCGAGCCCACTGGCATGCGAGCGAGCAACAGCCAGCCCACTGGGATGCATTCGAGCGAGCGAGCCAGCACACTGGGATGCATTCGAGCCAGCCAACTGGCATGCATTTGAGCGAGCCCACTGGCATGCGAGGGAGCGAGCCAGCCCACTGGGATGCATACCAACGAGAGAGAAAGACAGCCCACTGGGATGCATGCAAGCCAGCAAGCCCACTGGCATGCATGCATGCATGCATGCGAGCCCACTGGGATGCATTCGAGCGAGCCAGCCCACTGGCATGCATGTATGCATGCGAGCCCCTTTAGATGAATGTGAGCCCACTGGGATGCATGTGAGCGAGCCCACTGGCATACATGCATTCGAGTGCACTGGGATGCATGCATTTGAGGGTGCGAGCCCACTGGCATCCATGTATGAGAGCACACTGGGATGCATGCGAGCGAGCCAGCTAGCCCACTGGCATGCATGCATGAATGCGAGCCAGCCCACTGGGATGCATTCGAGGGAGCCAGCCAGCACCTTGGGATGCATTTGAGCGAGCCAGCACACTCGGATGCATGCGAGTCCACTGGCATGCATGCAAGAGAGCGAGCCAGCCCACTTAGATGCATGCGAGCGATAGAGCGAGCCAGCCCACTGGGATGCATTCGAGCGAGCCCTTTGGCATGCGAGCGAGCGAGCCAGCCCACTGGGATGCATGCGAACACACTCGGATGCATGCGAGCACACTCGGATGCATGCGAGCACACTCGGATGCATGCGAGCACACTCGGATGCATGCGAGCACACTCGGATGCATGCGAGCACACTCGGATGCATGCGAGCACACTCGGATGCATGCGAGTCCACTGGCATGGATGTATGCGAGAGAGCGAGCCTGCCCACTGGGATGCATGCGAGCGAGTGAGCCCACTGGGACGCATGCATGCGGCCAGCCAGCCCACTGTGATGCAATCATGCAAGCCCACTGGTATGCGAGCGATCGAGCGAGCCCACTGGGATGAATGCGAGCGAGCCAGCCCACTGGGATGCATGTGAGCCCACTGGGATGCATGCACACATTTGAGTGTGCGAGCCCACTGGGATGCGAGCGAGTCAGCCCACTGGGATGCATGCACACATTTGAGTGTGCGAGCCCACTGGGATGCATGCATTTGAGGCTGCGAGCCCACTGGCATTAATGCGAGCGAGTGGCCAGCTTACTGACATGCATTCGAGCGAGCGAGCTCACTGGCATGCATGTGAGTGAGCCAGCTCACTGGGATGCATGTGAGCGAGTCAGCTCACTGGGATGCATGTGAGTGAGTGAGCCCACTGGCATGCATGCATTTGAGCGAGCAGGACCACTGTCATGCATGCGAGCGAGCCCACTGGGATGCATGTTAGAGAGCGAGCCAGCCCACTGGCATGCATGCGAGAGCGCGAGCCAGCCCACTGGCATGCATGCGAGCCAGCCAGCTCACTGGGATGCATTTGAGCCAGCCAGCCCACTGGGAAGCACGCGAGCGAGCCAGCCCACTGGGAAGCACGCGAGCGAGCCAGCCCACTGGGAAGCACGCGAGCGAGCCAGCCCATTGGGAAGCACGCGAGCGAGCCAGCCCACTGGGAAGCACGCGAGCGAGCCAGCCCACTGGGAAGCACGCGAGCACACTCGGATGCATGCGAGCGAGCCTGCCCACTGGGATGTATGCGAGAGAGCGAGCCTGCCCACTGGGATGCATGCGAGCGAGTGAGCCAGCCCACTGGCATTTGAGCGAGCGAGCCAGCCCACTGGCAATCATGCGAGCGAGCCCACTGGGATGCGAGCGCACTGGGATGCGAGCCAGTGACCCAGCTTACTGGCATGCATTCGATCCAGCCCACTGGGATGCATGCGAGCGAGTGAGCTAGCTCACTTGCATGCATGCGAGTGAGGTGCCAGCTTACTGGCATGTATTCGAGCCAGCCCACTGGGATGCATGCGAGCGAGCGAGCTCACTCACATGCATGGGAGCCAGCAATCCAGCCCACTGGCATGCATGCGAGCGAGCCAGTCCACTGGCATGCATGCGAGCGAGCCAGCCAGCCCACTGGCATGCATGCGAGCGAGCCAGCCCACTGGCATGCATGCATGCGAGCCAGCCCACTGGCATGCATGCATGCGAGCCAGCCCACTGGCTGGCATGCATGCATGCATGCGAGCGAGCCAGCCCACTGGCAGGCATGCATGCATGCATGCGAGCGAGCCAGCCCACTGGCAGGAATGCATGCGAGCGAGCCCACTGGCAGGCATGCATGCGAGCGAGCCAGCCCACAGGCAGGCATGCAGGCATGCGAGCCAGCCCACAGGCAGGCATGCAGGCATGCGAGCCAGCCCACTGGCAGGCATGCATGCGAGCGAGCCAGCCCACTGGCATGCATGCGAGCGAGCGAGCCAGCCCACTGGCATGCATGCGAGCGAGCCAGCCCACTGGCATGCATGCGAGCGAGCGAGCCAGCCCACTGGCATGCATGCGAGCGAGCCAGCCCACTGGCATGCATGCGAGCGAGCGAGCCAGCCCACTGGCATGCATGCGAGCGAGCCAGCCCACTGGCATGCATGCATGCGAGCGAGCCAGCCCACTGGCACGCATGCATGCGAGCGAGCCAGCCCACTGGCACGCATGCATGCGAGCGAGCCAGCCCACTGGCATGCATGCGAGCGAGCCAGCCCACTGGCACGCATGCATGCGAGCGAGCCAGCCCACTGGCATGCATGCGAGCGAGCGAGCCAGCCCACTGGCATGCATGCGAGCGAGCCAGCCCACTGCCATGCATGCATGCGAGCCCACTGGGATGCATGCGAGCGAACGATCCCACTGGCATGCTTTTGAGCATGTGTGTGGAGAGAGGTCTGTTTTTCACTCACTCACACACACACAGGTTTTTAAACATTTAGTCTATACATTTCAATTCTTAATTGTATTGAGTTTTAATCCAACAAGTTGTACCGAATGGCTTCCTGACAATCTCGATAATACTATATAGCATGTAAGACACACTCAAACATATAGTGACATCTACCGTAAAATGTCTTTAAAAGGAATTAATATCATTTATAATAACGTTAAAAATTAGCTGAAATTTAACTTTGGGTAAGCTGGCACAAGAAATGTTTATAAAAATAATTTTTAGTTTTTGATCTAAAATTATTATTTTTTAAAATAAATATTTACAAAGAATTTTTATTAATAAAAGGAAAAACAAGAATTACTATTTTGTTAAAATACTTATGCTGGTTACCTTAATAAAACATGAATTTGGTCAACTATTTATTTGTCATAAAAAAGTTATGTTACAGTACCTTACAGTATCTACATCAATACAAATTAAAATGTTTTGGAATGGTTAACAAAAATGAAAATTTATGCTGATATGTGACAGTCTTACATTCACAATGACATACAAAGTTTATACTGCTGTGGTACACATTTTCTGCATCAATACACAAAATGAAACACTTAGGCCTCAATGATAAATATACCAAATTGAACAAGTACAAAAGGGTTCTAATTAAATGGCTAATTAAACACAGTAACTAATTTACTTCAATACCGAATCTATGTCTTCATTTTTTTTTTTTTGCTTCACAATACAGGTTATTTCACACGTATGATGTGAATCAACGTTCACAATGACAAAGGTAAACATTACAGTATTAACTGTTTGAACAAGATGGGCAGTACTTAAATAAAATTTCTTGTCAAAAATGAAAGTCTAAAACTGGGGTTTAGTATTTTATATGCTTATATCACAATTGTTTCATAATAGTTTGAAATTTTGCTAATTTGTTAAATGAATGGTTAAATAGTCAACGTAGCATCTTTAACGATTCTGGTAGCAAATTCTAGCATCAGGTGTGATTTGCATCCACAAACGTAGTTAAAAACTACTTTGTCAATATCACACTCAACATTATTTTAAAGAAATTACATTTCATGCCCGAGGCCCAAGTTTCGTACTATAAATGTGTTTGCCACATGAGAACACAAGAATTACCGAGGTTAAATGTGTTGCGTATCACTGGTGAGTATTGAGACTCACTCAAAGGTTTTTTATGGTATACATACTAAAACTATATTGACATTCAATTACCTAACAAAATTGCTAATCCAGCATGGCTGTCATCATGAATGTGTAGTATCAGAGCCCTTAATGTAATTACAAACTAAGACATCAAAGACAATCATCACCCCAAACTGGGTGCAAAAGCCAAAGCACATCTGTACAAACAGCTGAATTAAAAAAAAAAAAAAAAAAAAAATTGCACAGTAACAGGATACACTCAAATATGGTTTGATGGGTCTTTGTTCTTGGAGACAGACCTTCCCATCAATGTCAAGCACAAAAAATATGAAAAAAGGTTAATTTAAATTTCTCAATATGTACCATTCTTTTAAATATATCCAGAAAAACATAGTTTTTGTTCAGAATACAGCTCACAAATTTTTTTTCTTGGTGAGCAGTATACCAAAACATATCTTTAGTTAAAATGAATGAAAAGGCATGGGCAGAGAAGCCTGACTCTGCCTACAATGTTTTTAAGTTCCTTCAAAAAACAACTTCAGTAGACAATGAGTGCGCTACATCAGAATCAACACCAATGGTACACAAAACAGCAATTTTAAAAACCCAAATTTCAAAAGTCTGTACACTATTAATATAGAACAGTTTGTGGCTAGTATAAATTCACTAACTTAAGTATAGCCATTCAGGTAAAAGAATAAAAATGCATAACAAATTGCCATATACCTTGAAAATTGTAATTTTTAAATTGGCAACAAAATGCAGAAAAAAGATTGAGTGATAAATACTGATAGTCATTTAAAATAAAATATGCATATGTGATATTCTACTACGCTTCTAACCCATGGGAACTAAAAAATTGCTAAAAATCAATAAAAGTCACTAGCAACACATCGACATCAGAGAATTGACACACTAAAAAAATATATATAAAAAAAAAAAACTTTTATAGTGACCTTTTCAATAATTCTGGTTTTGTATACAAGAAGGTCCTTTCACAGTGTCAAACTCCCACTTCCAACAAAGTTGGTCAAATAATGTTGGATAGTTATGAAGACATGTTTTTTCGACAATCTGGATGACTTGAGTTTCTATTAAAATAACAAGATTTGTTATTTGGAATGAGCCAATCAGAATCATGTCAAATTTCTGGCCCAACAAATCTTAAAATTGCAAAGCATGCATGGAGTATTAAGAAGGTTATAAAGGTAATTAATGTTATATTATGAAAGTCACCTGTAGAGAAATTTCTGTGGGAAAAGTGAATAATGTCTATAATTTTTAAATATTGCAGGACATTAATTTTATCATGCAACTAATATTAAGTGATTTAAAAATACACTTTTTTTTAAATGTTAAGAAATGCATAGAAACCCTAACATTCAAAAATTATCCATCCTGCACTGTAATGCATTTTCATAATTTAAAAATATTTAAATTGAAAAAATCTAACTAGCTTAGTTCATCAATAAACTTTTATAGTATGACAGTATTTAACACCTGTTTGATGTTACTTGTGCAACTTTATTTGATGGATAAATCGAAGGCCATATTTAGTACCATGTTATTCTTCAAACTTTGTAGTCAAAAATAGTTGGAGACAACAATTTGACAGTGTGACAGAAACCAATTGTACATTTAGTTTTTGAAGATTAAAAATATCAATCAGCTTGCCTCATAAGAACACAGTTTTATTATTATATGCAGCCAACCAAAATTAAAACTAGTATCCATTAAAAATAAATTAAAAAATAGTTACAGATACACTGGTAAAAACACTGTAAAGCTTAAACAGTAAAGCACACATACAAGGCTATACAAAAATTCCTTGGAAGCTAACTACAAATTCACAATGCAGAAAAAAAACTAATATTCGATATCTGTCAATTATTACCTGTACAAATCCACAGTCAACTGTTTCAATAATAGCAGTTCATTAATACAGTTTAAGAAGTTTCTGTTGAAACATTTAAAGACTTTCTGCTTAATTTCTGCACATCTTCGACAAATTCAACACCCTATTCGACTGTTTCTGGTTGAATATTTAAATAATTTCATTACCAAATTTGTTATAAATAAAAGAAAATATATAGGAGCAAATAAAAATTTATATGAAATGAACATCCAAAAACTAAACAGTTGACCAAAATGAAAAGACTACAGTGCATATGCTTTCTCTAATAAAATCAGATAAAATTCTAGATTAGAAACAACATAATATAGTTCTTCAAATAATAATAAAAAATAATAATTTATAGATGGACTATTAGAATAATTCTTATTATATAAGTGAGGTTTTTTTCCTATTAAGTAGTAATACTCTGTGAAAAACACACAACCTTAATAAATGCCTGCATTTTTAATATTATTTAAATGAAAACAAAACATTGGACCCAGAAAATATGGATTTGGTTTGTAAAAACTACAATAAAATGGTAGATATTATTAAACACTTCTGCCAAAACATCTGCATTAACATTTTTTACAGTCTTTTAATTTGACAATATTTTACACTCTAACACTCCGAATTCACTGAATGTAGATACAATTAGTACAATTATAAAGATGCTTTGGTTGTGACAGCTAAGTAGTCTTTAAAAGATAACTATTATATTATATTACTTTACTAAACCCGCTACGCATACAACACTATACGTCAAAAAATAAAAAGTACAAATATAATGATCATCACATTACAAGGAATATTCAGAAAATATAACCACTTTTATTATTGCTTCACCACTTAAAAAGGATTAAAATTTATGAAATTACCTGCACTGGAATTCACACAAATCTACTTAAATTCAAAATGCAGTTTTAATAGTTCAGTCAAAGCTGCCCCAAGTAACAAACTACCTTAAAATGTATAGGTAAAAATTCTGACTAAATATTTCAATACATGAGGTAACATAAATAGAAGCACAAGATGGTCTGTGAAGTACAAAAGAAAAGGGTTCAATTTTTAAAACTGACATCCTTTGATCCTATACAGGCAAGGTCTCGCATGCCAAGATGGTTATCATTTTCTTGTCATAATAAATTCACAAATTTCCCTGTAAATTTATTTTGATAGCTGTACTGATTTGTTATAGGTCACAAATTCTCTCACCAGATAGGTGGTTAACGTTGTTTTTAAGATATAATTGGTGATCTAAGTGATAAATTTTATGAACACTTGAGCAACAATTTGAAATGAAACTTAAAATGAGAAGCAATAACATTATGTGATGAATTACACAAACAGCCCTAAAATAATATAAATGACGAAAAATGAAATAATCCAACATGGTGTGCGAGACATATCCTTAAATACTTTGCATCTGGTTACAACAAATCTGCTTGAACCACAGGATAATTTACTTACCTCTCATTTTATGCAGCAGAATTCCAACAGAATAAATTATATTGACTCAGTCGGGCTTTGGAATTCACTCAGGGCTTTGATGGGATTCTGCACTTTCTTCTGCGAGCCTTTGCGAACCTTGGCACGCACTTCTTCCGGTTTCTCCGGACGCACTAATGGCTTCTTCTCCGGAGCCTTCATCTTCCACACGACAATGGGGGACTGCAAAAGTATGATCAAAATTATTGAATGAAAAAGGTGGAAGAAACAGGAGTAGCAAAAATAAAAAACAGGAGTAATGGCTACTATGCTTCCCACACAAAAATTTTCATATATGACTATGCGGAATCCAACATGGAACATCTTAGTAGGAAAATATGATCACAGCATGCATCAATAGAAATATTAACACTACCAAGATTTGTTGTTTCATTCGATAATACAAAAATTATTGTTAAGCGTTAACTCGAAATCACTGCAGGGATAAAACCATTTCGCAAAAGTTTAAGGTTATACTCATCGTAATTAAAAATGTGATATTTAAAGAACACAACAAAAATATAAAAATTATATATTTTTTTCTTTGTTTTGACATCAAAAGGCAGAACTTTACAAAAATGTGTTTGGCTTTTTAGCATTTTATTTTCATTAACTTGAGTAGTCGTATTCACCTGCAAATTTTTTTGGATTAGATTTTGATTTAAGAAAATATTTATACAAGTTACTTTATAAAGAATTTTGGCATAGCTCAATGTGCAGACAGCACTTTTTACCCGCTCTATTATTCCACGCTGAAAAGAATACTTTTTTTTTTAACTTGACTATATCCATTTACAGTTCAGAAACTACCATTGATATTTTGGTTTTTTTTTTTTGATGAATTAGTATATGACATTATGACAGATTTAATTTTTTATAATAAACCTTTTAGCTGGGCATTGTCTCATATAGCCATATAGCATAACTGATATTTGACGTTTTTATTCTGTTGAGTTATGCCTGTGCATTCAGTGGTTATCACGAGCAAATATTGTACAGATTTACATTTTACTTGTGATATAATTACTTTTATTTCTGTTGATTAAAAGTTAATAAAAATAAATGTATATAAAAAATAAATTTATTTAAGATGGAGCCTTAATCACAGAAGAAAGAGTTGTGCACAAAATAATTTTGAAACACAAATTCGTGGGTGATCATGGTTAATTAAAGGCAGCACATGTGTCTAAAAATCCAAGGGACATTATTTTTTTAAAATACAGAATTGGCGTTTCAGTCTGAAATTTAACAAAAAGTAAATTTCAACATATATATTTTCTTAATTTTAATATCGTTCCAGAGTAGTGGAAAAATAACAGTATGGTCCAAAACTGTCACAAACACTTGCACAAATTTGATTTCCATAAAAAATAAACGTACAGGTATCCATAAGGTCCTGTTACCATTAAAGAATGGGGATCCTTGGTGGCTATGACTGCTGAGGCATCAAACTCATTGTGGCACAACTTAATTTACCAGCGCAGTGGTTAAGGACGCACTATAATCTTGCAGGTCCACCACCTTACGCCTCTGTGGGGTAAGCGTGCAACAGAAAACCTCGCCTTTAGCTTCTTACTATTTCAAAACATTATTGCTAGGGACAAGTTTATAAGGTGAGTAGCGATTAAACCGAAATAACACCGAAATGGAAGTTTATACAAGATAAAGCACTGAAATGCTACTGAAATCACAAAAACTGATTCCTAATATATATTAAACTCTAGGAATGTTGTTCCAAACTGATGTACTAAACAGATTGACTAAACAGATTGACTTTTTTTTTTTTTTTACATATTTTAAAATCTTTTAAATAATTACTAACTCATTTTTACATTATAGCATTGGTACATTTTCCAAAGTATTATATCATAAATGAGCATCATATGTTAGTTGTAATAAACTGTTTTGGTGATTAAGTATTACGAAACATTTGTTTAATATGCTAGATTTATAAATAAAAAGTTTATAAAAAATAACATCAATAACACCAAATCTCCTGTTTTAGCAACTAAATTAGACTAAAATAAAACCATAAAATCTTGTCATTCTTGATGATTTCACAGGATGTCTACAAATACCTAGCAAACCAATTTCATGACCTTTTTATAAAACATTTATGCCAATTTCTTTATACTCACAAGGTATTTTTTTTAATTCATTCTAAGCACAACTGAACATAATACAAAATACATCTGCATACTATTTGCTGTATTGGGCCAATTCTTATGTTAGAAAGCTAAAACCATTTCAGAGACAACTTTCACATGATTATAAGTGGATATTCCACAACTGTATACATTAAATTTGCAATTAAAAACTGAAGTGAGGTGTCAGAAAAACCAAAAGACTGCTATTCATATGTACACAGATTTATTTCAGTACAGTTAATTTAAATATAAGCCTATCTTGAACATAAATGGCTGGAAAAATATATAGCATGACCTCACATGCAAGCCATCTCAAATGTAAGGAAGGCCTAGAAATGAAAGGGAGTCTCTATTAATGGGTATATTATGGGTATATCAGTTTAATGTGGACTATTTACAACAAATCATATATCAAATTGAAGGCAAACTAACCTCGTTTTTCTTACAAATGTTCAATACGTGCACCTTTAGTTATACATAGAGAGTAGATTTTATGGTTTTATTTTTAGTCCCATTTTGTTTTTAAAAAAAGAAAATTTCATTCCGTGTTTTTGTTTTAATTTTTATAAATTCTGTTTTGTCCACAAAAATAGTGAAAATGTTTATATGCTGCTTCTTAACGATAAAACAGTTTGTAATAAATTAGTCTAAATCAGATACATGAGGAACATTAAAAATAAATCAGTGAGCATTTGTAGTTTAAAAGTGATTGAACAACCGATGCACGATCCAAGAAATTAAATAATTTTTTTCTGGTCCCTGAACTTTGATACAAATTCTGTCCAGATATAATGACATTCTTGGAGAATATATATATACACACACATACATACACACATACATACACACACAGTGAATTGAATTAAGTTTTGGTTAAATACTGCTTTTTCCATGATATAACTTGCATTCCGGTGTTGTATGGTGTTTTAACTTTCATTTTGGCGTTACGCGTTGTATTGACAAACTTCCATGTGTTATTTTGGTTCTTGACAATTAGTGATGGGTCAAATCCCAATTTCCCAGAATCCGAATCTTGAATTAGAGCCCCAGAGAGTACGTCAAAAATACCCCTCAAATCTGAATCTAGGTGTCAAGGAACAAAATAAAAAAAAAAGTACAATAAATTAAAAATATTAACTATGGCGTTGAAACATTCTACCCTTTAAATGGTTCTTTCAGAAACTAAGTTTCCAGAATCAATACACAATTACACATGTAATTTTATTTATATAATTAAATTGTTAAAATACAATACTATCTGGTGAAATGGTTGCAGGATATGGTTGAAGAAAAAATTTGACCTAGGAAACTTCAGAGGTTATCATTGTTGAATTTTTCAATTTACTTTAGTTTCTCTAATATTTTTTTTTGAATAGTTTTTCTCAAATATCAATTTCTTCAAACACTAAGGATTTGATTGGCCCATCCCTAATCGCAATTCACCATATAACTTGTCTCTAGGTATACGGCACATATCCAACCTAAAATCCCTAAAATCCAATTCTTCCCACACTTTAGTAAGTCTGGAATAATGGAAGCAATAACTACTTAATTCTGTGTCTCAACTCTGGCAATAATTAGGCAGTGGCGGAACGTAGACACTACCTTTCATAAAGCCGCAAAGGAGAAAAACGGTCAACATCACAGATGCTTTTGGTAGTCCTGTGCTCTTCGCTATACAAGCACATCCAGTCGTTTTGTATTTCCTATACCATCAGCGGATGGTTTTGCCAATAGGGGATCACAATTAAACTTTAAACAAAATGCACGTTGAACTGAAATTACAGATTCATTTTTAGCAAATTGCAGAACACAATGTTTTACGCTTAGTAGCAGCCTTTTTGCATGGGTGGCACTGCTAACAGGAAAACAAAGCAGTAATTGCGCATGTGCTTATCTAAAACTTTTTGAGCTACTCTTTGTGACCTTGAAACAACACACTACAGTGCTTACAGTTGATGCTATTAAAGTTTATAACTGGAACATTCGTTCATGGACATACTATAAATGAAAATAAAGATTTTACTGTGGCCAAGCTCAATGTGAAATAATAATTAATTTTCAGTTCAGTCTTGCAAATTTCATAATCTACATATTTTAAACTTAATTTTTTAAGATTATAAACTACTATTAAATTTCCTATTTTAATATAAAATTTTTTTCCACACCGATTTGAAGAATTTAATGAGATTAATAAGTTCCAAGTATTCTATTTTTACTGATTGGAAACCATTACATTACGTTTATTTAATGTTCCAAAATTGTTAATGATTATGAATGTGGAGCCGCTATAATTTCATTCAAAAACAGCTGTATTCACACTATAATGTTTGTTTATAATCCATAGTACAGTTATGTCACGTAACATCTCAAATTGATAATTATAAAAGTAGTCTATGTATCCTTTCGCCATTGTTGTTCAGTCAACAGTGTGTGTCACCAACATCATTTGTTGTTAACAAACATCATGTGATGATCTGCAAGTGACAATTGGCAAATGGGAACCACTGTAGTACTTTTGAGAGCAATGAACTTTGATCACAAATTACACGACTATAAAGATATTTCTGTTGAAAGCAGAATTTTTGTCAATTATAACATTTTTGACTAAATGGAAGCAGTGCATTTGAAAGCACATTCAAATCGTTAAGATACAATCTCACCAAAGGGATACGATCGACAGGATACGATTCCATCAGTAGGATACAAGCTCATCAAAGGGATACAATCTCATCAAAGGGATATGATCCCATCAGTAGTATATGATGCTATCAATGGATACAATCACATCAGCACACTTGTCTACAGCAATTATAAAAGCTGGGCCTTACCGCAACAGTCCCCTGGCGCGGGTATTTTGTAGATGCAACGTACGAGGCCTTCACAGTCAGCACAACAGCATTCATCAAGTTCTTCGCAGCCTGAATCAGCGAGGTAGCACTGTCCAACTAAAAGGAGGGGAAAAAAAAAAAAAAAAAAAACTTAAGTGTTACATGATTCCTGCAGCATGACTTCTAATTATTCAGACTGAAATAATCCTGTTCTCAATTGGGAATGTAATATAAAAATATAATATACATGCTGACAATCAAAAACTACAAAAGAAAAGAAAGCACATATATTGGTAGAGTAAAATATGTTACGTAAAAAAACTACCAAAATTAAATATAGTTTTGTGAACTACAAATCAAACAAATTTTGGTAAGGTGGTAAAGCTTGATAATAAATAAACCACTAAACACTTGGACCAATAGTGGTGTTTTTTAACTCGTGGCTGAGTCTAAGGAATTTGACTTCATGGAGAGGAAACAAACTGGTTGCAGCAGAACCTCAATTAACCCAGCTTTGATTAACCAAGGTTCCGTTGTATTCGAGCAATTTGCTTAGGAAATGATCTAACCATTTTCAAAAACCTTAACGAAATAAACCTCAATGATGCAATTCACTGGTTAATCGAATCATTAGGTGAGATGAAAGAATTCAGACTGAAGAAACGCTTGACAAATGTTTCCCCAAAAAATAGCACAACTAAAAACCACAACGATTTTTGAATTGTGTCTGTATTATAAGAGATATTTGATTACAAGAGGTTGCTGCGGTCCACATTAACTCGGTTAATCTGGACTCTGCTGTACTTCTCTCACCTTAATCACACCAATACTAAACATCTTAGAATGAAGGAAACAGCAATTAGAGAACATATGTTCCAAATGATCTAGGAAATCCCTCTGCAAACACACCACCTACACTGCACTAGAGCAAGGTGGTGCAGAGGCTAGACATTGAAATCACATTTCTGAGGATATATTTTTTCGAAATCACTCCAGGAAAATGTTGGTATGGTTCCTTCCCCCAAAATACCGGTTCTGCGTATTTTTACTGTCTCTAATGACTTCATTGTTGACTAGAAGTTACACACAATAAAAACTTGTCGCAACCACACGTTAGACTACGTGTAGTTCTATGTCAGTTCACAGAGAATGCTGCTACCACCATCTGTGATTTCGGCAAACAACTTGACAATCATAAAAAACAATGCATCAATTTGAGGGGTCAGAGTGGTGATCCTATAAAAATACAATATCAGTTATGTGTTTTCAAATATATGCAAACTTAAAAGTATTAAGATGCTTCAGAATAATGTGTGTGTGTGAAATGCACAATTGACTTAATAGCAGCCACAGGGCCTCAACACACATAACCTAAACGCTCCGAGTCGCCACAGAAATGCAAGTGGGGAAAAAACATGGCGCCAACTAGCAATGCAGTTACACACACTCTCTTCCTGATCGTTGCACCTTCTGCTACGCTCCAAGCGTCAAGTTCCGAGGCCGTGATACCTGCAGTTAAGGAAGTTTTACTTCAAACAGAACTCACGCCAGAAACGATGAGCTCCCCGCTGATGTTCTGCACATCGGCCTTCACTTTGGAGGTGATGTTCATCTGGTGGCAGTAGAGCGCGATCCTCTGCAGGTAGGCCAGGAGGTCCTTCTTGGTGGACGACTCGGGGCACTGGTCCGCGATCTGGCGCGTCAGCTTGTCCAGCTTGGTGCCCGCCTCAGAGATCTTCTTGGCCGCGTTGATCACGTCCATCGTGGTCTTCAGCGGCCCGCGCCCCCTGCGGCCGCGACCACAGTAAGTCACTCGAGTGAAGGGACGGGCCAACGAAAAGCCCAAATACCAGTTTGAAAAGTAGCGGTGCGACATTCATGCGAGAAAAGCATTTTCGCTGAGTTGATGTAAGTTTTTGGACATACGCCATTGCTAAGAACTTTTTCTGTTGAATAAAAACTAAAAAATAAAATAAATAAATAAAACCCAAAAAAAGACAAAAAACACAAAATTAAGCAAAAAATTTCTGTAGTCAACAAGGATATAAACACCACAAAATATTCCGTAACAGGAATATGGTCAACTAAACAAAGAAAAACAAAGATAAATGTACTAAGAGAACGAAAAAAAACCACAAATGATGATGACACAGAAATATTGAACCCAAAAAATTCAGCACGTTTGAAACGAAACAAAAACACGACAAAACGAAAAGACGAAACAAACACAATAGTTTTCCATAACAGAATAGAACGATAAAAAAAAAAACCCACAAATGATGACAGCACAAAAATATTGTTTTGCCGTGTTTTTGTCTCGTTTCTACTTATTTTGGATTCAATATTTTTGTGCTGCATGGAAAGTACGTTTAATTAAAAATCAGAGTATACAAGAGCATGCAAAACAACTTAAATTAATTAGTCATGCAACAAAAAACATACTTTGTTCAACTTAAAACTGTGACCCCCCAACGTGAGCCGGAACTAACATACCTAGTGTACCCATAACAATCATTGTAGTACACTCTCACCACGAAAGAGTGCGGGCTATACAATACAGTTTACTCAGCACAAGACAGCACGCACGCAATCTATACGGGCATCAATGTAACCAAACTCTAATGATTGTAAATGAGCTGGCTACATTTTTATACGCGCTACATAGCAACGACGAACAAGTTTTAACGATTGTAAACATCTTTAAAAGGAAATTTACACATCCGACAACTTTGTATTTCTGTTAATTGAACAAGCAAGCAGTAATCTATCTTAACAAATAATAAATTTCAACATTAACATATATTGTTTTATAAGGGAAAATAAGTCTATTAACCACATCACACATGGGAAAATATAACACACATTTTAGGGAATAAAATGCCGGACAGCAATTTAAAAACTGATTCCTATTGCACGTGCTTTGTCCTGTCATATATGGCAAAGTCATGTTTACTACCTAAACAATACATTCGGAATCTAACAACGGGACAAAAAAAACATAAAGCAAATGTTATGCGAGAATTTTTTTCCTCCAAATTTTGACACTCTAAAAATTGATAATGATTAAAAAGAAATTGTTACATAATATCAGATGCAGTAATAAAATTGAAATAAATTCAATATTGCCATTTTAATTTCATACAAAAATAAGAAAACTAAACTCACCGTGTGAAGTCAGTCATTTCCATCATGATCATGCACATGTGTTTAGCCAGCACGATGATATCGTTGCCTGTATCATCCCACTTTGCCACCTCCCGGTCAAACTTCAGTTTCTCACTGCGGAAATATTCCACTTGCTGAGCGATCTTCTGCTTGTCCTCCTCGGTCATCTTGCGCATGGCTTCCTGCCAACACACATTATACCAATGGTTATGTTCAATGTTTCACATCAAACCACATTTCTCACTAACACCACTCCATGAACAGGACTTTAAGGTAGATGAGCTGCTTTACGTAACACTGCAAATCCTCACCATGGAGGAGTATGGGAGGCTGCTGTAAAATCGGCCAAACACCATCTCTGTTCTGTTTGGCGGCCCGGTTCTTTACTCTTGAATAGTTGACGACACTTTGTGCCAGAGTCGAGGCTGTCTTGAACTCCAAACCATCAACTCCCATATTGTAAGACCCTCATGAGACCTCTGCATTGACTCCTGGTAATTTTATGATTGTAGCCTCTTGTAGCTGAACCAGAACCAGACGCTTTGCCTTTCCAAAAGATGGTACCCATTTCTGGAAACACTGGCACAGGGAATATCTACAGCAGTTGCAGCCCCCCGAGGGAAGTGAATCATTGGCCAGAGTGGTTAAGGTGCATCCAGGAAAAGACAAGAGTCGTAAAGGTTGCCACAGTGCACCCAGAAGAGAGAGCTTTGTCATCCCATGCACAAGTTATGCAGACTTCTTGTCCAGTAACTAATGCAGTTTCTGGAAATACCGTTCATTGTAACTTGTGTGACTATCTGTGTATTAACTCTCTCGGAGACCTCAGTGTTTGTCTCTGTGAGCTGTATGTTTGGGACTTTTGGTTATGGTAGGAAATTTTTGTTACAAAATTGTGTGATCAGCATCTCCAGATGGCAGACAGGTAATAGTCGTATCGTGCATGACACTCCGGGATTTTTGCGTAATTTTAACATGACTGTGCAACAGTGGTACTGCAATAAAAATTAATTTGAATGGCGAGAATTTGTTGCAAGTTCAGCAATTTCCCATTTAATTTTGTTTATAATCTTTGTAACATAACATTGATTCAGACAATCGTGCCTGAGATGTTAATGGCATTACACTGCGGTAAACAAATAGCTGCATGTCACAGCAAACTCAGAAACAAATACATAATGCAGCGATTACCAATGTTAACTACTTTGATATATGTATACACTTACTGTGAAGCCTTTAATAAATTTAAGGTTAAAGAAAGTGGATAAAGAAAACAACCTATCCTCCCCACCAAAGTCTTTAAAATGTTTGTATCTTAGACTTACAGTTTAATATAATGAACTTCTAACTTTGGCACAAGGATCAGCATATGTTACTTTAATAAATTATAAATATGAAAATTAAAGAGTTTGAAGTGAACTTACTCTAGCGGTTGTGATGCCACTGATATCAGGATATTCATCAACACCATGTTCACCAGTGTGGGCGCTCGCTGAAACCAAACAGACAGAGTAAACTTTCAGCATTTATCAGGAAATTAACTAGAAATTACTATTGTTATATAAATACCATAAAATCTTTATGCACTTGTAGATATTAATAAAATATAAAGACAGTAGATTAACATTATCAACTACAGAAAGCTAGTAACACAAACTGATTTGCTTGAAATTATTTCAGTTCTTTGTAATCTGAATATTTTGCCAATGACATTAATTACAAAAGGGACAGACAACTAAATAACTAGCAACGCTAAAATACAAATATCAGGACACTAAAAACAATGCAAACAAAAATAAAGACTGCACGCATACTGAAGAAAACTTGGGGAAAATTTTACTGTCACTAACGGCTACTCCTATGAAAAGTACAAAAATTCAAAGCAATAGAATTAAAACAACAACTAAATATGGTGGGAACACAGAGTTTACCTAAGTTACATGGTTATACTCACAAAGGTGTAAGAGAAAATCTCCAAGAGTAAAGTGGGCTCAGAACCACTTAATACTGTGCTCATATTAAGATAAATGATTAACACAGCATGGTGATATACATTAACTACTTTTGTCCAGATTAATAATTAATTTAATCAACGATTCTTATGTAATTTGGGTTACAGTTGTGCTTACATAGAAATGATGCACTAGCCTAGAAAGAAAACCTTGGCAGCAAATAATTAAAAAAAAAAAGATTAATTTTAAAAAATCAGCTTCTAACCACTGTTTTTCAGAACGCAGTTTAAAAATTACGAGGAATGATTCCTTACAGTTAACTAATTTACAGCCAGAGGGTGTGGTTTTACAAGTATTTCTATTACTGTAGTTACAAACAATCTTACATCTGCTCCTGGTATCTATAGTGAGATCTTCTCCAGGTTCAAATTCAGTATCTGTGTCAAGATCTTCCGAGGTCTGAAAAACATGGGGGCACAAGAACACATTTAACGCGCTACAACTACACAGCTGGGAGCAGAGGCAACGAGAGCCATAGTGTCTAGCACGAAGCTTCGTTGTTTGAGCGATCAGAACCTCATAGCAATTTGAAGAACCTCTGCATTAATATTCTCCTTACGTGAAACCGGCTCATTCAGCATCTCATTTATTCTCTTAGATATACGCTACCCATTTCATCTAACTGTACAGCACTTGGACCTTCTACCCATTGCCGATTTCTCCCATTACCAATTTAACCAATTTTGGATGACAAAGAAAATGCCTAGCTTGTTTCACTATTTCTTTTTTTGACAAACACCACCACAAATTCTGCTCCGCAAGGCAATAAAAAGAAACCCCTTCAAAATGCAACAGAGAATACTGAGTTTTAATTGAATTGTTCAGAGAAACAAGAAATATGTAATGATATTTCAGAGTGGTAACAATCACAAAACATAAACCATGTGAACATTTAAGATATGAAATAAAAGGGGTGTGTTTCACGACGACAACTGTAAATACAAAAGAGAGTTGTAAGCAAGGATCAAAGAATGCCTGGAAAATCTAACTTACCTATTTGGAACA
This sequence comes from Bacillus rossius redtenbacheri, assembly GCF_032445375.1. NCBI lineage: Eukaryota > Metazoa > Arthropoda > Insecta > Phasmatodea > Bacillidae > Bacillus > Bacillus rossius. The sequence continues at coordinate 31,142,612 of NC_086337.1, read as the reverse complement.
CAAACTCTTTTCAATGAGTTGAAGGGCAAGCCATGCAAGTAAACACGTATAGCCATACTGAGCTACTATATAAATAATTAATAATATTATTGTGTTGTGTGTTGTTCTGTACTTGAGATGGCAGGAGACTACATGGAACAACAAAGCAATGCCATGATGAACGCACAACTGTTTGATGATGTAGCATAGTAAAATCCACGAATGCCTCGACAATAACGTTCCATAAAGCATCAGCACTGGAGGAAAAATACAATATTATTCATAGGTTTATCTGCACCATAAAACTGAAATAGAATGGCAAATGTAAAAAAACTGGACACACATTTAAAGCAACGTCGAAATCGAAACCTATCTACCCTAGCTTGAAACTAATGTAAAGGTATTTACAAATTTTTTAAAAAAGTATTTTGGCAGGGAGGGGATAGGGAATATTGACTACCACAGGCAGCAAGAACTGTGACTAGGCACATACATGTAATAAGGCCAATGTGTCTGACTTGCCTAAAGTAGTTCAAGAGCATGTATATGCATCCATCCTAGTTTACTGCTCTGAGGATACGTGTGACATGAACGGTTGTCAGTAACATGAAGATCGTTGCCTACTTATATTCCACCGACACGGCCCACAGACAAAATGGGAACGGCAAAAACGTACTACGCGAAACGCTAAGCACGAGCCACGGCAAACGGACCGGCTCAAAACGGAACTGGTGGTCTTGTTGCCTCTGCCGCCCATGTGGAGACATGTGCATCAGCCTTACATTTGCTCCGTGTCTCAATGGTGTAATGCTCATCAAACTCTACATCCTCTGGGTCGAGTTCCTCGTCAGTCTGGAGAGAGAGAGAAACAACCACAACATGAGGGTTAGTTCGCACATGCCTGGCATGCTCCACAACCAGCCAACACGTTTGCCAGCCCAAAGAAAAAAAATTACCTTCAGTTACAACATAAAAATGCTTTGACTCGTAGATGAGTGTTGGACTGATACCACAGAGTAACCAAGAAACACACACGTCACTCCCATGTTTTGGGGGTGGTGGGTGGGTAGCAGGTCTCTGTATACGTAATCTCAGTCAATAAAGGGAAACAAAACCATTCACTAGTACGTAAAAAAAAAGCATTTAAAAAATTTAGTAGTACCTGCATCCTATACATGCTAATGGTAATAACCAATACATTTGTGTTAAACTGTTTAGTGCTTTTCTTTTGTCAAAATTAGTGATGGCCCGATATCCAAAAACCCGATACCGATTCGATAATTCCAAATTTACCGATCCGATACCCGATATTCCGATAATAGGCCTATCTCATTTCTAACACTGATTCTATAAAATTGTGGTTCTGGAGTACTGTTAGAGACAATAACGAAAAATGGTTATATTAATAAAACATACTTATGTGAATGTATATTATTTTTATTAATTGTAAAACATTGTAAATTCACATTATATGAAAGTTAATAAAGAAATTTTCATAATGGCCTAGAAATAAGCTCTCTAAATTCAAGGTCTTAAAATATTAAATTGTTTTTAAAGGCCAGATAAAGCAATATTCTGGTGTAGGTATTACCTACAGTATGCAAAAAAATATTGCAACTACAAGGAAACAAATTTCAGATTTTTGTGGAGAAATGTTGAGAAATCTTGTAGCTGTCCGGTATTAGTCTAGTCTCTAGTGTATTTGCTTATAATGTATGAATCACGAGTCACTGCATGTACTTAGTCCAGTGTCTCAACTGTAATCTACGAAAAATACCGTCCGAAAAACATCAAACTTATGTACCCTTTGTAAAATTTCATCACGGTAAATGACACGCTAGAAAGGAAGGTCTTCAAGTAGCAAATTTTGTGACCATAGTTCAAGTGTATCACTCCATTTATTGGTGCGAAAACACGTTAAAATACGTGAAAAGTAATTTCAATACAACTCTGAAACGTACTGCAGAGTTTATAAAACCACACATCTTTATTTATGTTGTTGGCAATGCACTCAATATAGCCAACATAATACCTTTGCTGCAACTTGCCCTACTTAAACACGTTTCATATTTTAGCTTTTGTAAAACTTACGTAACGTCTTTGTATAGAACAGCAGTTGGCGACCATGAAACGACACGGAAAGAAAATGCCTGTTATATCAAGTAGCAACTTTATTCTTCTTCATTTTTACTTGCGGCTACATCACTTACTAAATTAAATATCGTAATTATTTTTGTTTATGTTTTCAATTTATGTACACTTAGTGAACTTCGAAAATTCATCAAGCGAAAACACTTTGCGAATATCTGAAACGAATAAATATGCACTAATGACTGGGATTTGTGTACACATGGAAGAATTGTACCGTCGGGATGCATTGCAGTATCAGAAAGAAGAAATAGGCTTGAAATTGTTTCAGTGGAAAATATGCTTGGAATTACTAGGTAATATGGTGACGTGAAGAAAGATAAATTACGCCAACGGAAAATAAGCTTGGAATTACGGTTAAGGTTATGTGAGAAGTATTATTGGCGAGAGCAAACATCGGTTATCAAAATATCGCAAGTATTTACCGATGTCCGATATTGAAAAATGTGCCGATATTACCGATCTACGATATTGAATATCGAATATCAGGCCATCACTAGTCAAAATACATTTTATATGTATTTACCGTGCTCAAAAAAAAATATTACCATGAGAATGCCATTTTCATTAATTTTTTTTCTTTGCATAGGCTAGTGTTTCCTCAATGTTTTTTTTAAATTTAATTTGTTGTTTACAATTCACACCCAAAATCTTTTCCGTCCCATTTTCAATTTTTGAAATAAATTCAACCAGAGTTTTCAAGTTATCTAGCAACAAAAACCACTAAAGTATAAACGTGCATAAGACTATAAACATCTGCCACAGAAACCAAATCAAATGTAATGATATGACCACCCTTTGAACAGTTTGATTAATGTCCCCAAGAAAGGTGACGCATTTCGGCACACTAATATAAAACAGCTTTATACCATTAAATATTCAATAATGCCAAAATTTTTTGGTTATTGAAAAACAATTATTATAGCTTTAATATAAAGCATACCTTTAAAACATACAGATTGGCACATTGTTTCAAGGTTGATAATAGCATAGGGACTAACTTCAGATAAGAGCTCCGTAGTACCTATCTAATGTCGGCGCCCTGACAAACATCATAGCATTTTTTTGTTGTCACAGAAAACCTAGAGCTCAACAAACCAAAAGTGTAATTAGGACCAACAGAGCAAGGTTATACACACCTCTGTAATCGTCCTTTTGGTTACTTGAGCCTTATGTTTTCTGTGATGACAAAAACAATTCAATGGAATCAGCCAAACATTCATTTATGATTCATAAGTTACCACAGCAACAATTTTTCACGGATCATAGTATGGTGTTACAGGTTCAATTTCCTGCAGCCCTCTTTTGTGGGACATGGATACTTTCTCTTCATTCCTTATCATAATTTATTAATATTTTTAAATTAAAAATTGTGGATGGTGATGAATGAATGAATGAATGAATGAATGTATGTATGAATGAATGAATATATATATATATATATATATATATATATATATATATATATATATATATATATATATATATATATATATAAAATATGTGTGTGTGTAACGTGATAAATGATAAGGCTGGCATTTATAGGAAGACAAACAAAAAGTTTACAAAATTTATAAGCTATAAAAATAGCTCAACACCAAATTTACATCATCAGTTGCTTCCATGAATAAAATTTAAATGCTATTTGCCCAATACATGGTACCACACTACTGAATGATAAATATTCTGCATGTAATGAACCTCTATCTAGAAACTTACATGTGGTTTGAAGAATGCAAAATAGCTAAAAATTAAATTTAAAACATATATATCTATTTAGGTGTATAGAAATTCCTTGCAAATGTTAGGTAAATTTTTTAATAAAAAAAATGTTATGTGCAAGTAGTACTAGTATAAAACATAATGACATTCTCATATCATACTTAGCTGCAGCAAAGTTTAATACATTGGAAGGATGAAATACTTCTGGCTACATTGAAAAATTCGTATTTCCACACCAAAAATCCATCCCTGTAAAGGTTAGTATTCAGAACATCCACAAGTCAAACACAGGAGGCTATGCTTGATTCTTGTATCAAACAGGTGATTAAGTTTAGTTTTTAGCACAAAAGCTTCCCCTTGATACTGTATTTACCAGAATAACCGGCTTATTTTAAACTTGACAACGCCGCATGGCAACGCTGCACAGCAGAATTCCACCACGCTACAAGGTTGGCTAACCTGCTATTGATTTACGGATGACGGATATCACTTGTACATGGTTTGTGTGTTACTGTGAAATAGACTTTGCACTAATTATTAACTGATAGTGGTTGCGATCATCAATGTTTGCTGAAAAAACTTAAAATGAGTTCAGGAAATGGGAAATCGTGCTGTGAGAAGACAGTACGTTATCATGGAAAGTTATATATGTGACTGGATGGAAACAGAATATTTGTGTTTGAGTGAGAGTGTATTAAAATCAAATTTGAAAAGTGAGTATTTGTTGCATGTGGTTCTTCAACAATTTCTCAAAATATTTTGTTATATTCCTTTTAACATATAGCATTGATTTTGGTTAGTGGTGCACCGATATGACTTTACCGATTACCGATTAAATTACCGATTATGAGAGCAATAATCGGCAGATACCGATTCAGTTACTGATTATAATGAAATTTTTTTAAGTGTAATAATGCACACAAAAATTTTTATTCCCATGTGAATTTAATAACAAGATTAGGTAAAATCGAGAATACAGTTATAATAACAGTGTAAAAATATATAAAATACACTATTAAGTCATTGCAAAGTGTAAATTAAATTAACTTCTATTTATATTTGTTATTGTAAACTTGAACTACAGTATAACAATTGTAATTTACAATGGGTAAGTTTTTGTTGCGGAAAACTAGCATTATTATTGACTATCACATAAGGTTGCATCAAGAAATTACCGTTTAACAATTTAAACATGCTGCTTTTTTGAGTTTATAGAAAAATGTTTCCACACTTCATTTTTTTTCTCCCTACTCGCCATCTCACTATAATTATATAAAAATGACTAAAAACTAGGGATGGGTTGAGTACACATTTTTATCGATTCCGATACCAGTAACGATTCCTAAATTTCGATTCTCGATTCCGAGTCATTCCAGTTTTCGATTCCTGGTAATTCTGGTCACATAATTAAAACTACTTAAGAATTGAATGCATTACATAATGATAATAACATGTATAAAGGATAATTATAGACTTAGGATTAAATGTTGAGGGTTTTTTTTTTTTTTTTCAATTACCAGTGAAGAAGCATTTTCACATAAAGTTTGTTTGCTAGTAAGTACTAGGCTGTGCACAATGAAGTTCAACATTTAGACAAGGTTCTTTAACAGACGATAACGCCGATAACATAACATCTTTGTTCAAAATGGGTTCAAAGGTAGCACTACTTTTTTCTGTGGTACCTTTTGACTTAGTTGGTGACAGTGCTGTAAACAAAAGTTTGTTTTTCTTCAAAGACTATTTTTTCTGGTAGTAATGTGTGCCGGGATTTCAAATGCTTCATTAAATTGGTTGTAGATTTATAAGTACCGCTCCGTGAAATTTGCGCACTACCATTATTACAAATTGCATATTTGTAATTTTCACTATTGATGCGAAAATGTTCCCAAACTTTAGACATGTTGATACAATATCAGACCATTCGCATCGTAATTTGAAACGACAGTCGGCGAACATTTTTTTACTAACAAACTAGCAAAACACTTGAAAATATTTTTAGCAAAACAATATTTGTGCCAAATAAATAGCATAAATGCGAAACAATTCACAGTAACCTCAATAGCACGACTAGCCAGGTTACTGTGAATTGTTTCGCATTTATGCTATTTATTTGGCACAAATATTGTTTTGCTAAAACTATTTTCAAGTGTTTTTCTAGTAATTATTACGGTTTTCCTTTGCAAGAAATAAACACGAGCCTCTGTTGGCGGTATGGCCAGATAATTCTTTATTATCGATTGTTGCTTTCATTATACAATTTGTCCCGTACGCAACGAATCGATACGTTTCGACTTGACTTTATATTTTATGGCCACCAGAGATTTTGTGGAGGCCATCATCCTTGAATGGCTCACAACTAAAATGGTGACGACACGTGATGTGATCTCGTTTCATAACCGTCACTTTCTTCACAAAAAACAATGGACTTTTCTTAACTGCAAATAAAATTAATAACTCTTTTTACAATTTATTTACGTCTAATACATGAGTGAGGAATAATGTTCTTCGATCGTGGAGTTTTAATTAGAGGTTAAACATGCCCGGTAACATTGTTTTTATTTATTTTTATTCGTATAAAATTAATATTTAATCATAATGAGCATTATTAGGAATTTTATGCGCATACGGCAGGTAAGATATATTAAAATAAGTAAGTAAAGTTCAGACGAAAATATATTACTACTGTATTTTCTTAACTTAACCGATTCCTAACCTACCTTGCCCTTTTTTAGTACCCGATACTGAGTACCCAAATTTTTTAATAATCGGTGGTATCGAGGAATCGGAGAATCGAATCGACCCATCCCTACTAAAAACCAATACTAGCACATGTGATTTTATTTATGTTGACTGAATATATAAAATTATAAATACTTTTTCACTTCTCACGTCATACAAATAACAAACGGATAATGTTACCAAAGACGCCCATAACGAGTTTGTAAAACGCAGTGATAAAAACTAGAAGGTATCGGGACCACGATTTTGAACCGCTACTACGACTCGAAAAGATCGATTGTCATAGAATCCACTGCAACTGTTTGTGGTATTTTGATTGTGTGCCATATATTTTACGTCTCTGGCTATAGATAATGTACAAGGCCACTAAACAAAAGACTAAACGTAAATAAACGTGTAGGAAAAATCTTTTATTGTTCGAGGCAATGAGATTTATTAAACTTAACGAAATATCTGTAATTATGATATGACGGAGTTAGATGAATTTTGTAATATATACAAATATTACCGTATTTCATCCTAAAAATTGTGTAACAAAATATTACACGGTAAAAACCTACTTAATTACGCCGGGACGTAAATAATCGGCAAAGTAATCGTTAAGATAATCGCCGATTACGATTAATTGGTAAGTACCCATAATCACAGATTAAGATTCATCGGTATCCGCATCGGTGCACCACTAATTTTGGTTATTCATGGCTGGGATGTTAATGGTGTTTCACTGCATTAAACCAAACAGCTGTGATCGGTAGCCATTTTTATATTCTTCACGCTTTTTCCTTGCATCATGGTAACCATACTATCATTTACAGTTAATCCCTAAATAAAATATTTATTGCCCAATGTCTGTAGGGACGTGTATTTGCAAAAAGATTATTACTGGAAATATTGATACATTTAGTAGTACACTTGTGCTAGAATAAGGAGTGCTTAAACCAATATCCAACAGACATCAACACCTGTACAATAATACTATTAATATTACAGAAAAAAAAACAAAAAACAATTATATTATAACTCTGAATAGTTACCAAAGTTCTGCATACACATTTAATAAAAATTAGAAATATTATTACAAATTCTGTTTTAAAAGTTTGGTGCAAGGCTTATTCCAAAAAAACAAATTTGTACATAATATTAGGGGTGCGAGGAAACTTATTCAGGTAAATACATTATTGTTCAACTCATTCAGCAAAATACATAAATATCATTTAATTTTTTTAAAATTGTTTTGTTAATACCTAAACAGACATGTCAATGACAATGAGTTGAATGAATGAGTTAATAATGTTAGGCCTGTACGAATATCAGTTTTTTTTAGTTTGAATCAAATATGAATATCAAATTATTCTAAAATATGAATATCAAATCTGAAATAGTAAAAATTAAAATCCCATTAAACATTTTTCTCTCACATATAGCAAATAAATATTGAAAGAAAAAGTAAATGTGTAGTGTCATGGCTTCTGGGAAATTAGATAAATAATACTAAAGTAAAAGGTTAGTTAGGTTAAGTCAGCTAAAATTACTATAAATAACATTTTTTTTGAAAAATTCAAATTTTGAAAGGAAAATATAAATAATTATATTTTATGTTAATCAAAATATGATCTACACAAAAACCTTTTTAATAATAAACAGTGCAAAGCAAATATGTAAGGCAATTATAGTATGTGTGAAGAAACTTCATTATGATGTAGGCCTGAAATTTTTTTTTAATGTACTTGTATTTTTCAATTGAACATTAATTATTATTTATATTCAAACATATTAACATTAATGGATTATATATTTTGACTTGTTTTAACTAAAGTGTAGGAACACAGTAGCTGCTAAGAATGTTCCTCTTTTTTTCTGTCCAGTGTATGTATGCCTGGTAAAAGAGGGAAAGTTTTTTCTCCTCTTAGTCTGACTTTTTTTTCCCGCCACACATGACAAGATAATTGCCTGAGCTGTCACTGCGCTAGGAGTGTGAGTGTGTGCGCGGAACTGTATCTAGTAGTCATCGTTCGCTGTGTATTATTAACTAAAAAAACTTTGTCGTAGGTTGTTAGGCTTTAGGAGTTTTTGCTATGATTATGCGACCAAATGTTTTCCACACTATCCATACAAGCTTTTTCTCTTCGCTGTCCCGTTCTTAAGGAAACTAAACACAAATCTCGTATGTCCTGGTTCTATCCTCCAATTTGAAAACGGTCAACTTTAATATCCATGCAGTGTTTCACTTTTTATGGACAAGTATTTATCCTTACCAGTATGCTACAGTTTTAATCTATTTTTAACGACCTGCCAAACTCTCTTCTCGGTTAAATAAATTAGCTGATAATGTGGGTGTTAGTAATGATTCCAAATTACTGAGTTAAATCCGGCTTTACTCAAAATTCATATGGCCAGATGTAGCAAAAAACTCCACATAAATAATCCCAAAACATTACAAATATCCTGTGGAAATGTTGTCCCTTTTTCCAGACTTTTGTGATCCCGCAAAGCCGTATTCGTAAACGACTGGATATTTGTTATTTTTTTGAAGTGTTAATAATTGAAATCATATCGAATACGAATAATAAACTATTCGTTTTGACATTTGAAAATTCAAATGTTTGTACAGGCCTAGTTAATGTAAAAAATAGGCTTGGTTCTGTAACAAAAATTTGATTCTAACAAAACCACTTAAAAGTTAAATTAGGCTATACATGGTAAGTTTATATGATTGGAGGTGGAACTGCATACACATTCATAATGGTCTTGGCAATAGAAATGACACAAATTGTAAACAAATTTTACAAATAGACCATTAATTTAAAAGTGCTCACTTTGATGTAAAATAATATAAAAAAAACACTACTATTTTATCACAATACACAATCCAATCAGCAATTAAAATTTAAGCCAGATGCCTATCATTTTTAAATTACTGGACATGCATTTTCACAAATCACTAGATACTAATCTACCAATATCAGAAAAACAAGTGAACAAAACTTGAAAATCAAGTATATATGCACTGTGTAACTCACTCGGTTCATCAACACCGCACGGCGTATTTCCCTCACGCCATCATAAACCAGCCTAGAAGCATCAATGAACTCGTTTTCATCAACATCCTTCGGGGGATTTGAAGACAATGCATCAACTGCCACTTCCACACGCTGAGCAAAGTTGGGCATCACTGTGGTACAAAAATGAAACAAAATAAAAAAAATTCAAAAGCCAAACTATGTCTTCTGCTTTCCGATTACATGCAAGGAACACAAAGTTTCACATAAAACAAGTAACAATATGAAAATGACAGAAAATTTGTTGTGAAATGAAATGAGTATTAAACAGGGTTGCCAAATAAATCTGTAATAATTTTTCCCTGACTTCCCATGACCCAAAATTGCAAATTTCCCTGACTAATGTTTAATAGCAATTTACCTATTTTGAAATTTTCTGAAAGAAATAATAAGAATACAGCCTTCACCATCCCATAGCTGACCTAATTAAAACATAACCTTGAATGTATACACCATTTATAGAATCTATGACTATGCCCCAAAACACATTTTTGATAAAAAAAAAAACTGAGCACACTGGAGCATGAAATTTTCTTCTCAAATTACTTTCACTGGGGATTTTCCATGAATTTTCCAAGATGTAAATTACATTCCCAGACTTTCCCCAATGAGGACACATTACATCCTGTTAACAGCTCGTCAACATCTTGTTGACATTAAGTTATTATAGATACAGGATGACGAGATGAGAATGGAGCACTGACAGAATGCACAGGTGGTGAAAACAGCAGCACCCTGACAAAAACCACAGACTCAAGGCAACATCCCAAGGTCTCCTACTTGCGAAATATCCGGGTTGACTCCGCCGGGATTGGAACCCGGCTTGCTTTGATGGGTGGCAAACAATCTCGGGATTCCCACTCTCTTACTTCACTTAATTTCTTTGAGTTTTGTCTGACCCATCTAGAATTTTTACTCTGAGTTGAAACCACATAATGTGCAGGTTTGACTATACAATGTTTTCCTATCTAACACATACCGTATTTACCTGAATGCAAGACGATTATTTTTCTCCCGGCAACGGTAAAAAATTTCACATTCGTCTTGCATTTGAAAATCTTGATTTTTGATGGTAGTTTGTCCCACATTTTTAGGCTAATACAATGTGAAATTACTTTTATGGTTACTTTTATGGGTACAGGCAATAAATAACTATTAACATTATAATCATTTAATGAAAAATACAGTACAATTTAAAGCTAATTTGTACGCAAAAAGATTATAAAAAACATCTACGGTACTAGTCGCCATGCTTTGTTTATTTGCGCTCACGCCATAGATAAAGTATGCACGAAAGAAGACGTGAAACCTAGACTTGGTAAACCAGGTCATTTCTCATGCTGAATTTTGTAGTACATGATATCTCCACTATGTTGCGAGCGCTGTAACAATTTTAGTAACCCAAAGTGTTGTATACGTTTTAACAATGTTATTCTATGTAAACGAAATTGTTTATTTTCGTTAATAAACAAATGCGGTAAATTGCAGGAACCTAAAATGGATAGTGTTGAAAGGCGAGGAACATCAAATTCTTTTATAAAGAAAGGCTCTCGAACATATGTTATGTAAAATGTTTATTTATAGCTTGTTATATACTATTTTCTGGTTTATAAAGGTTAAAAAGTTGACCTCGTCTTGCATTCGAGTCGTCTTGCAATCGGGTAAATACGGTAGTTTGTACATAGCTTGTAAACATTGGTACCAGCATGCAAGGTTTATTGATGAATGATGATAAAGTACATAGTCAACAAGCAGTTACTAAAAAATATTTTTAACATCTAAACAAAATAGGATTAGGTAAACTAGATAATCTAAATATGACCTAGCACAAAGAATGGTCTGCATTCGATGGTTTCAGGCCCAGTCAAAAGCTGTATAGTGTTAATTATTTTGATATCCAGCAACAGCTCAAGTTTACACATTTAAATTTTTTTTTTTTTTAAACTATGAACCTACTACAAAAATCTTATCTATACTAATATTATAAAGCTGAAGCGTTTGTTTGTTTGAACGCGCTAATCTCATGAACTACTGGACCGATTTCAAAAATTCTTTCACGGTTTGACATGTACGTGATCCCCGAGTGCTATACACTATTCATGCACCACGGGCGAAGCCGGAGGCGGACCGCTAGTTTATAATAAAAAACACTGCCTTTGCTTTAAAAAAAAAAAAAAGACTATCTCATCTGGGGCATCTCGGTATAAAAAAAAAAAAATGGCCAAAACACCAGACACACCGCCGGTCGGGGGAGGAGCGACGACGGCTCACCTTGATCCCTCAGCACCTTCACTGCCTCCAGCACGCGCTCCGTGTATATCCCCGGCTCGTAGTTGTCCATCTCCGCCCCCACCACGTTGCAGACGCGCGAGGAGCGGCCGCGGATGGCTCCGGCCGTCCGGTCCAGCGTGTCAGCGTCGCCCTCCTGCAGCGCCAGCACGCACTTGTTCACGTCCTCCAGGATGTGGTTCTCTGCGGACACGAGCGTTCCGACACGCACGCTTCACAATCGGCCATCTTCCCCGTCGGCTTTCTCCCAACCAAGCTTATCGTGCGGAAAAAGCAAATGGGTACGTGGCCAGGGGCCTATTCCACCAATAAACTTTGCAACTTTTCAATTTGCACTTTGCATATAACTGAAAAGTGCAAAGTAAATGTGTTCCACCAAATTTTTTTTAACTTCTTTGCATTCCAACAACAGCCAGTCTGCAAAGTCTTTGCATTATTTTATTCAATTGTTTACATTACTGTTACCTAGTTTGTAGGTTATAGAGTGCATGATGAGTAAGAAAATAGAAGTTGTGCATAAAAAAAATTAGCAGTATTAGAACTTATAAAAAAAAAAAAAAGATATATTATTTGCAAGTATCTCGAATACAGTAACACAGAAACAAAAGGAGAAGGAATGGACTGACGTTCTTTTAAAAGCACAATGAATATCATTGTCAATCATGAAATTTATTCTTAATCTGTACACTTTCCTTACTGGAACTCTGTCATCTTTATCAGATTCATCACTTGAATGCAATAAAATATGCCTCCTCATTTTCCTTCTTTTACTTTTGTAGGTTATGTGTTTATGTTACTATGTTTTCATTTCTCTCAACCACATTAAATTAAATAAAATAATTACTTAGATGATAAATTTATAACAAACAACACTTTTAACCACCTCAAACAAATTATTTAAATAAGATCACACAATAAAAAGTTAAACTGCAAAAGCAAAATGATATTTGCAAAACCTCTGAAAACTTTGCAAATATTTATAGATGAGTTATGCAGAGAGAGATTATTGTGGAACAGAAACACGTTCAAAAGTGCAAAGTCTTTGCACTTTTCAATTTTTGCTTTGCGAATTCTAATTTTCGTGGAACAGAAGTAAGAAACAAAAGTGCAAAGTGAAAAGTTGCAAAGTTTATTGGTGGAATAGGCCCCTGATTGTAACTTCACAGCTATAGGTAGGGGTAGTCAAATTTTGTTAACGACGAAATCACAAATATATATATATATAATATATATATATATATATATATATATAATATATATATATATATATAAATATAATATATATATATTATATATATATATATATATATATATATATATATATATATATATATATATATATATATAATCAGCTGCACATGATGTGTACTTCAAATAACCTTACTTAGTAACGATAATAAGTTAATATACTGCATTTCCTTTTAAGGTAATTTGCTTTGAAGTGTGGCTTTCAAATCACCAACGATGGCTGTAGTTTTGTCATGGAATGTTGCATTTGAAAGCTGAGAAATCTCACACAAAAAAACAATTATGTTGGGTCACAGTTGCATCTTAAAAATTTTTCTCTAATAGACAGTGGATGGAGATTTTGCCAGTTCAGGGACATTTTCAAAAGGTTGGACAGGGAGGGAGGGAGGGAGGGACAACCTTCAACACCACTACATGGCCACACATACTCACAGAACCCACACACAAACTCGCTGGTTTATTTTTAGATTTCCTCTCAAGCCAAATGCCTGCCAACCAAGTCATGTCACTCGCGGGGCCACTTTTTACACACTGCTCATATATTTTAACTGAACACTTTATACTTACTCGTAACATAATTATTAAAAACCAACACAGGGGAGTTATTTATACATATACTCAAGACACACAGCATTTATAAAGTTTTTTTTTACCCAAAGTTATAAATTTGCAGAATAATCGCACTTCACTTTTTTAAAATAAAAATTGGCATAAAATATGCTACCCATACGCGGGTAAATACGGTGATCTTCACCTACATAAGCATGTGTTTCAGAACAGTTTCTGACTTGTTTTATAAATGTATAGTACCTGGATGACCGAGCTTTGCTCTGTATTTTTTTTTGGTAAATTGTGTTATATAGAAATTATATTTAAATACGAATTACATACTGATGAAATGATGAAATATGAATAATATTTTTCGATCTTACCGACATAATAATAAGCGATTTTTTCAAAAATCGTTTAGGCATTTTAAAGTGAACACATGAGTTAAAAATACACAAATAATATAAGTAAACAACTTGGTCCAACCTCAAACTAAACACTCATTGGTTTTTATTTCTATACATGTAATAATTTAAGCCTAGGCGTGTAAAAGTCAGAGTAATTATAGCAGGAGACAATCTAAAATGCACAAGGGAAAAACGTAAACTCACGAATGTATAAACGTAACGGGAATGTCTGGAATATACATGACTGCTTGTAAGTTCTGATACCGTATATGTTCCGACTTTCTGTGTATATAATTTGAGCATGTTTAGTGTAGTGTATAGACTTTGAACATTTTAAACTTCCCGCCCAGCAGGGCATTGTGGTTGGTCACTCTGGAGTGGCCAGGAAGTAGGTTGGTGCACCTGCGCACAGGAAGAGGACAGTCTGATAATCAACATGGTGGTGAGTGGATGTTGGTTATTATCGCGACTCGTTTCAATCTAACTATAGTTGCTTACAAATGTTGCATCTGCTGATTATTTCAGTCCACATCTCTTCGTGCAACATTTTTGGTCCTCCGGGCCGGATCTGTTCCGGGATTCGTCGTAATTTGGCGGTGTTAATTTCGCTTTGTCTCTGCCCACGCGGTACGGTTCGGTACTCGCGCTGTTTTTCGTCTCGGCGACAAGTTTTGTTACTTTGTTTCGTTGCATTTCGTATTCTTCTTTTGTGGTGCAAGAGATTTGTCCGTTATGCACTCCATACCTAAGTGCGTTTTTGTTTGTGTTTTTACAGACCACTTAGGTACGTTTTGATATGGTGCGATCGCGCACATGGTGTGACGTCGTGGGATACCGGCAAAATTATCACATCGCAAGTCTCCTATATTGTATGGCGATGCTCTCAGTGCCTCGTCAAGTCTTTGTGTTATTTTAGTTGTCGTTGCTGTGGATTATTGGACGGTTGTCCCCAGTTAAGGCTGATTATCCACTTCGTTATTCTGGAATGGGCATCTGTTTATTGTTTGTTTGCTGGTGTGGGGCTCCCAGGTACCTTGTGTCGTTTCGCTGTTCTGTGCTTGAGATTTCCTTATTATTTGTAGAGGTCATAGTTTTCAGTTGTAGTGGTGCCCTAACCTCACATATTAGTCTCGTGACGTCGTTGTCACAATGGCGGCCGTACGGGCGGCAATGGTTAGACTTAAGTTGACGGAAGGTCGCATGAAGAGAGCGCACGACCTTGCACAAGCCGTACGCATTGACCCAGCCAAGCAGGGCTTGTTCTTGGCCACTGTACGAGACCTTGCTCAGCTCCGCGATCACTTTGATGCATTCAATGTCACAGTTGAGGCCGCATCTGACACCCTCGATGAGTTCAGTTTGGACGACCATGCTGCTCGCATGGATGAATTTGAAGCTAAATATTTTGATGTGATAGCCGTACTTGACAGCTTGTCAGGTCCCTCTTCCAGTGACTTGCTGCCCCTGACCGGTCCGAGCACCAGTCCTCGTGTAGCACTTCCTAAGATAACACTGCCTAGTTTTGATGGTGACCAGAGGCAATGGCTGAACTTTTCCAATTTGTTCTCCACACTTATTATCAACAATCGTGATGTTTCCCCAATTGAACAGCTTGAGTACCTGAAAACCTCCTTACAGGGTGAGGCACTTAGGATGGTTCAGGCGCTGCCCATGACAGCTGCTAACTTCCGTGTGGCGTGGGATTTGTTGACTAACCGTTACGAAAACAAGCATTTTGCTGTGAGCATACACGTTGTGGCATTGTTACAAGCACCAGTTGCATCACTCGACAATCCTAAATCCTTACGACATCTGTTATCGGTTATTACCGAATATATTTCTGCTTTAAAGGCCATGAATGTCCCGGTCGATCAATGGAATTTGATACTGCTTCCAATTCTTTGTAAATGTTTGGACAATGTGTTGCGCACTAAGTGGGAAATGACTTTATCTAATGAATTCCCCACCCTCGGTGACTTCATAGCATTCCTTGAGAAGCACTGCAATGCGCATGAGGCAGTACGTTCATCCCGACCTAACTCTAGATCCGTACCGGCACCCAGGTGGAAGCCACAACCACTGCCTAGATGGACGCCTAGTCGCATGCAGACGTATACAGTAGAACCCTGTTATAATGTTCCTGCATATAATGTTTTCCTGCTTATAATGTCATATTTTTAAAGTCCCAATATTTCCCCCATAAGGACAATGTATTTATTTCCTGCTTATAATGTTCATAAATAGTGTAATTTCCTGCTTATAATGTTTGCTTTCTCATTCATTAAATGGGGGAAAAATGTTTTAAAACCAAATTATTCCAACACGTACGATAAAAAATTTCCTTTATATATGTTTACAATCACTGCCATACAATACATGAAGTTTGTTAAAATACAATTTTATGCAATATACTGAAGGTACACAATGTTCATAGTTACGTGTCAGTTGGCATCCTTAGTCAACTCTTCTCTTCCTTGCCATTCCAGTGGGTATTCAGATGCACGTACATAGTCCTACAATATTTAAGTTGCCAACCATTGAGCGAGGGCATAACTATAAGTGTTTTCTTTTGCTTACAAATATATATATATATATATATTTTTTTTTCTTCATTCATACGTAGGAATCCCAAAATTAAACATTTTCAGGTGGCGAAGGAGTAGACATTCTCACTCTTAATGTTGTCATCATGAATCGTGAGACAATTTTACAAAAAATGTGGCAGTGTATCTTTAAAGACAAACAAAATTTAACCAGGGAACAAGACGAAGTTGAAAAATTGTTGGCTTGTTTCAGAAAATTCATGTATCAAGTATACTATCTTTGGTTTTAACATTAAAGTTGTTTACATAGCTTTGTGAGTCCATTGGTACAAAGCTCGAACATTGTTAAGTGCTGAATTGAGATTTCCTGCTTATAACGTTTTCCTGCTTATAATGTTTTTTTCTTGTGCTCCCTTGAAAAACATTATAACAGGGTTCTACTGTAAGTGTTTGGTGAGTCCCCAGCAGGTGTGCGTTGTGTGCGGAGCTCCGCACAACCTGTACTCATGTTCACAGTTTTTGCAGCAAGACCCTGCAGATCGTTATACTGTTGTGAAGGAACATAGGCTCTGCATAAATTGTCTAGCCGCTTCTCATCAGGCCAAGCATTGTGCCTCAAAGTCTGCTTGTCGCCGCTGTGGAGTGCGGCTCCATTCGTTGTTACACTTCAATCGAGCTGTCGAGCCTAATGGAGCTGAAGATAATGTGGATACTACCCTGTCTACCCATGAAGAATCCAGTGCAATAGTTTCTGCCATTACTCCAGTAATGAAGCTGGCATCTAAGACAATTCTGTTATCTACTGCTCAGGTACATGTTTTTACTGCTTCTGGAGCACATGTTGTCGTTCGTGCATTACTGGATACGGCCAGCCAGGCTAGTTTCATTTCTCAACACTGTCTTCAAACATTAGGGTTACCTTGTAGAAGAGCTGGCTTATCGGTACATGGGTTGTCCAACACCCCGGTTACTGTAGCCAAATCGTACACCTAAGTTGTAATCTCGCCCATTGATAGTGATATTCACTTTGCTATTGATGTATTTGTGCTTCCGAGGATAACGAATCAGTTGCCCAGTATGCCATTGTCCTCGGAGGTACGTAAGGCTGTGAGTCATTTCAAACTTGCTGACCCGACCTTTGATACACCTGGTCCGATCAATCTGCTCATCGGTGCTGATTTACTCCCTCGTCTTCTAACAGGGGGCAAACGCGAGGGTGACCCTGCAGCCTTGGAGTCGCTCATGGGATGGGTCTTGATGGGTCCTGTAGAGTCCCAGTGTCCCACTGCTAAGGCCTTTTGTGTCTCTCTTCTCATCGTTCCGGCATTACCCGACATTATGAACCGGTTCTGGTAACTAGAGGAGTTTCCCCCTTCTAAACATCAGTCACCAGAGGACATTCAATATGAAGAGCATTTTGTGCGCACCCACTCACGAGATCACTTAGGCAGGTACACTGTGTCCTTGCCATTTCGTTCTGAAACTCAAATGTTTGGGATCAGTAGGCCACAGGCTTCAGACTCGCCTTCAGAAGGACCCAAAATTACATCATGTCTATTGTGATTTCATGAAAGATTTTTTGGATAAGGGGCACATGGAGGCTATCAAGTCACCTGTGGGAACACCGTCGCAAATGTAGTATCTTCCGCATCACTGTTTGGTCAAAACAGATAGTTCGACAACAAAGCTCCGAGTAGTTTTTGACGCATCAGCGAAGGATTCGTCGGGGACCTCATTGAACGATGCCTTGCTGACAGGTCCTAAACTCCAAAAGGAGATTATAAATATCATGTTATCCTTCAGACTACATACCATTGTCTTCACTGCAGACATCAAGCAGATGTTGCAAGGCTGAAGAATGTGATAGGTGTCAATGGCAAGATGTCTAGTGGCGAGCGAGAGGGGTGGAGATAAAGCAGACAAATAACCAAAGTGCGCTTCACGCGATCACGCCGTAAATTTCTCAAAAAGACCTCGTTATAGCCGTGTTCTCGCTATTACCATGCTCGCTATAACGGAATTCTCCTGTAGTAAAAAAAAAAAAAAAAAATACTTGATTGTATTTGTGAAGAATATTTCCCCACTTTCATCTCGACTGACCAGAAACGGCGAGGAAGTCGTCGATGGTGGTGATGTCGTCCACGGCCTCCGTCAGGATGCGCACTTGGTTCTCCCAGGCGTCTCGGAACACATCCATGTTCTCCTGGGCCACCTTGGATCGCGGCCGGGCCGCCAGGATGCGAGCCGCGTTGATGACTTGAGGGCACAGGTTCTCGATCTGGGCGGCTGCGTACCGCACCATCTTCACCCCGTCCTCGTTGTTGGACATGCTGCAGGCGAGGTTCGCGACCTGCGACCACAACGCCACAGTGCAAGACGCAGCGCGCCGGAATGCCAGCTATACCAACACAAACCCTGAGCCCCTGAATGCAACTTACACCTCAGTTCCGTCCACAGAAGAAAGACAATATAGCAATTAGGGATGTGCGAGTACCCGATATTTTCGGGTACGGTTCGAATCCACAATTACCCGAACCCGGAATCGTTGCACGTACATGGATTCGAACAGTATTACGAATATTCACAAAAGTTATAAATTAATTTAATACGGCTCAAAAATACTAGCAGTGAAAAATAAAATTAGGCTACTATTACGTAAGTATTTATAATATGATTTATCTGAGAAAGATATGTAAATTAAATAATTAACACAGTGACATTGAAAGAATTTCGAGATTTCGAGAGCTTAAACTATAATTACGAATTTCGTCGTATAGCAAACTATAAACTAAAAACAATTACATACCTACAATAAAAAAACATCTTGGCTATTTATTGGAGAAAAAATGGTTTCGTTTACTGAAACGTTTATAAAACTGAGATTTCCCTGTAACCAGTCCAACTGTTTACAGTTATATATATTATTATTTTTATTATTATTGTAACATAAATTGTATATTTCATGAGCCAATATTATGAATTTAATTGTTTATTGTAAAGAGGACAACCAAAGTATAACAGATATTACACATCTTATTGTCAGAGACAACACACTTTTAACTTCAGGGTCTTTGTCTGGGCTCAATCGACATAGTGGACTGTATAATTAATAATAAACACAAACTTATACTGTCGCGCACGGCCGACCTACCGAAGGGAAAACAAACGATAACGAACTGGTCACAAGATGGCGTGAGAGCAGCAGCGTCACGATTCCAATGCTGCGGGCGGGAAATTCAAATTCAACATTTACACTCGGCCTGAACATCCCGCCCACCTTGAAGTGTCCACAGTTCAAAAACAAAGTTATTAACAACAAACACTAGTCACACTATGTACAGACCACCAACTCCATCCTCAAGAGTTACTGAATGGGGAGGGGACACAATTTCACTACAGGTCGAGTGAATGTGCCATGAGGAGTGCGAACTTCTGCGACACGCACGACTCCATCCTTGCCAGGATGGACCTTAACAATTCTGGCTACCCGCCAACGCAGTGGGGGCAGGTTTGAGTCCTTGATGAGCACTAGTTGTCCTTCGGTCACATTCTTGTCTCCACTGATCCATTTTTTCTTCTGTTGGAGGTGATGCAGGTATTCCTGGTGCCATCGCTTCCAAAAGGATTGATGGATTTGCTGGACCAGGGACCATTGCTGTAACCTGTTCACAGGAGTTGAAGTAGTGTCGTTAACTGGGAGCACTTGTGGAGGCCCAAAGGTTAGGAAATGATTTGGGGTCAATGCAGATGTGTCATTGGGATCAGTTGACAGTGCGCACAGAGGTCGGGAATTTAGGGATACTTCCACCTGAGCCAACACGGTGCATAGTTTCATAGGTGAGCAGTTGCAGTCCTACAGACTTCAGTAGAAGGGATTTCACACTCTTAATCCCTGCCTCCCATAATCCGCCAAAGTGTGGAGCAGCGGGTGGATTGAAATGCCAGGTTGTCCCTTTGGGAGCTGCAGTCTCAACAAAGAGTTTCTTCGTGGTGGCATCAGCCAAAAATCTTGCAAGATCAGTCAATTTACGATTCGCACCAACAAAATTGGTGCCACAGTCACTATATATGTGGGCACAGTGTCCTCGTCGCGCAATGAAGCGTCGTAAAGCAGCGAGGAAGGCATCTGTAGATAGGTCAGATGCAAGCTCAATATGTATGGCCTTAGTGGTAAAGCACACAAACAGGCAGATGTATGCTGAGAGAAGTCGAGGTTTTCTTACCTTGGCCATGGTAATGGACAAGGGGCCACCGTAATCAACACCGGTGTGGAGAAAGGGTTTAGCCTGAGACACTCTAGATGCTGGCAAACTAGCCATGACAGGTGAAACACTCTTTGGACGAGTTCTGAAGCATTTTAGGCACGCTTTCAAGCGCCGGCGAATTAAATTCCTGGCACCTATGATCCAAAACTCTTGCTGGAGCAGTGACTGTACCGTAAGGGCACCTGGGTGCAGGAATTCCTGGTGGAGCTTGTCAATGAGGAGAACAGCTAGGCGACTGTTCTTAGGAAGTAGTATGGGATGTTTCTGATCCGACGGTAAGGCAGAATTCTGAAGCCGACCGCCCACCCGTAGAATACCATCACCATCCACAAAGGGTGTCAAACTCTGAATGGCGGGAGTGCATAACTGGTTGCGTGAGAGTCTGACAAATTCCTCAGAGAAGTCAGTTTGTGTTTCCTTGATCAAGATCTTAAATGCAGATTGCACTTCCTTAGCTTGTAGTGGACCTAGAATTCTTGCGCGGTTCGGACGTGCATTATAGCTAAATCGAAGACACCAAGTCACTATTCTTTCTACTTTACGCAGGCAGGAGAATTTGTCCATTAACGTAGCTAACGGAGATGACTCTATGACAGTGTGATGAACAACAGACGAACGTTTCTCAGAGTGGGCTTCCTCAGATATCGTGATTGGGGAGACAGGCCAGTTTTCTTCGGGCTGACGAAGCCAAGGAGGGCCGGACCACCAAAGTGGATGCTGTACTAATTGTGCAGGAGTGAGGCCACGCGAGGCACAGTCAGCAGGATTGTCTGCGCTAGAAACATGACGCCAGCAGTTTGAGGATGTATAATCCTGAATTTTGCTTACCCTATTGGCCACAAAGGTTTTCTATTGATGTGGGGACGCTTGGATCCAGGCTAAAACAACTGATGAGTCAGTCCAAGCGTATACTTCTCTCATTGGCAACTCAGGGGAGTATGCTTCGATCAGAGTATGTAGGCAACGTGCCAAGAGGAGAGCTGCACATAGTTCAAGCATAGGGAGAGACACTCGTTTCAAAGGGGCAACCTTGGATTTTGCAAGTAACAACTGGGTTGAAATTACACCTGAGGCGGACACCAGGCGCAGGTACACAACTGCAGCATATCCCTTATCAGAGCTATCAGCAAATCCATGTAGTTCGATAAGGGACTGAGGATGATGCTTGTTGGTGCAGCGAGGAATGGCAATGGCAGAACACGAAGACAGCTCACTTCTTATAATTTCCCATTTTGCTGCTATGTCGGATGGAACAGGACTATCCCATCCAATGTTTACTGACCACAGACATTGCATCAGGTGCTTGGCTAGAAGCATCATAGGCGACAACCACCCCAACGGGTTGAAAATGCGAGCTATTTCGGACAAAATCCCCCGCTTCGTGAGTACAAGTGATCGAAATTGGAAGTCATATGAAAAGGTATCCTGAATCGGGTTCCAGTGTAACCCTAAGACCTTTACAGAGGAGCTATCATCAAATGAATATGTCTCAGAAGGGTGTAGTACAGCTTCTGGAGGTAGGTCATTGAGGAGTTCAGTAGAATTGCTGGCGAACTTCCGCAGTTGAAAACCACCAAGCGAAAGTAACTGTTGGAGGTCTTTCCTCAGGCTTCGAGCTGACTGCAAATCATTGGTCCCTGTGACAATGTCATCAACGTAAGTGTTTTGTAACAGAGCTTTAGCAGCTAACGGGAGATCTCCCCCTTCATCCTCAGCCAGCTGATGTAGTGTGCGTAGAGCCAGGTAGGGAGCCGAACAAATGCCATAGGTAACAGTATTCAATT
Source organism: Bacillus rossius redtenbacheri (assembly GCF_032445375.1). Taxonomy (NCBI): domain Eukaryota; kingdom Metazoa; phylum Arthropoda; class Insecta; order Phasmatodea; family Bacillidae; genus Bacillus; species Bacillus rossius. Next base: position 31,119,880 of record NC_086337.1, on the reverse strand, counting down.
TGTATGTTTGTACTGGTTGATCCTCACTTGCTCGCCACAGGATACACTGATAATTTCTGTGGTCGGGATGTACCAAAATTTGACGGTACATCTGTTTGATGTCAGCGGTAAATACAATTGTGGGAATCCGAAACTGCAGCAATACATTCACAATGTCACATTGTAACTTAGGTCCGGTTAACAATGTGTCGTTGAGCGAATATCCTGAGTTGGTCTTAGCAGACGCATCAAAGACTACCCTTAATTTCGTGGTAGTGCTACTAGGTTTCTGAACACAATGATGAGGGATGAAGTATGACTTGGCAGGAACCTCATGAGAACCATTAGGACTCATGTGTCCACTGGCTAGGTAATCATCCATGAAATCCACATATTGTTTCTTCACTTCCGGTTGTCGATTCAAACGGCGCTCTAAGGACTGAAAGCGACGAAGCGCTGAACTGTGCGAATCCCCTAGATCTGGATCGACGGTCTTGAAGGGCAATGTGACAACATATCTACCGGTTTCAAGTCGGGTGCATGTTTGGCTAAAAATGCTTTCACACTCCTTTTCGTCTGGCGTGGGAGTGAGCTTGACATCTGGCAGATCCTCCAGCTGCCACAAACGTTCTACAGCAGCATCTAGAGTCTCATTACAAGAAGAAACAAACAGGGATGTAATTTCAGCAGTGGGAAAGAGAGTTTCAGTGGTGTTTGTTACTCTACCCATAAGTAACCATCCGAAGCTTGATTCTAAGGCAACAGGAGTGCCAGGAAGGCCCTCTAGTTTCCTCCCTGTCAAGATATTTGGAATCAGTTCTGCGCCTATCAGCAAGTCAACAGAATCGGGAAAGGCATATGAAGGGTCTGCTAACCTCAAATGGTTTAGATGATGCCAATTGTTTGTTTTCAATGGTGATGATGGGATAAGACCTGTTAATTGAGAAAGGACTAGCATTTCTGTTGAGAAGTTAGGCCCTTCCTGTCCATTAGGTCTGATCAAACATGAAACAACCCCACGTGCTATCGTGAGTGGTGTTTGGGAAATACCCTGAAGAGGCTGCGATGTCCTTCGTCGACGAAGCCCCAATTGATTAACGGCACCCTCAAGAGATGAAATTGGCTTGGCTTCCAGAGTCCAACAGTACTCTGAGTTGCTGAAATGCTCCCGACGTGTCTTGAGCTTCCACCAATGCTGTAGAGAGCAACACTATGGTGTAAGTAGATCCTCCGGAGAATGAGGACAGGACCGATGTAGGTGTGTCACTGTCTACCACAACCTCCTCATCAGGTGGCTCGTTGCTGACCTCTTTCTGCCGATGTTCAGTGCTTTCAAAATGCAGCAAGGAATGATGGCGAGAAGGACAATGACTACATGAAAGTGACGATGGGCATCTTTTCACAGTATGATGGGGCTTTAAACAGTTTATACACAATTTTTGATCCTTAACAAATGCGAATCTGTCCCTTGCGTTTCGTTTAGTGAAAACCGAACATTGGTACAGAGGGTGTTTTCCATTACACATACAGCAAGCTGAAGATGATGCAACAAAGTATGTGCCAGATGCATTGTGCCATTGACCTTGTGTTGTGCGGTTGATGACTACCTTTGAAGGCCCGGGTTTGGTATCCTGGCCGCGCCCACTGACACCCACTGCTTCTACGGATCTGCACTGTTTTTCCAGGAATACCACAAAGTCTTGAAGTGCTGGTGTTTCCAACTCTTGAAAACGCAACTCCCACAACCTTCGTAAATCTCCGCTAAGACGCTTCTCAAGCAGATGAAGCAATAATAGGTCCCACTGATCTATCGGTAGTCCTAGTGCTTGCAAAGCTGCCACATTCTCACCAATTGTAGATAGAAAACTACGCAGGGTAACCACTGAGGTCAAGGTGGCAACAGGAACCTGCAATATGGCATCTAGGTGATGTGATATTATCAACCGCCGGTTATCGTATCTTCTCCCCAATAATGTCCATGCCACCTCAAAATTGTCACCTGTCAATGGCAGTGACTGCACTAATGACAGGGCCTCACCCTCCAAGGATAGCCTTAGGTATGCGAACCGTTCCACATTTGACAGGTCACGATTATCAAGAATAAGTGTTTGAAACAAGTTAGCGAAGTTGGTCCAAGAGGCTATTTTACCTGCAAAACATGGTAGCTTAATTGAAGGTAGTGACACTCGCGGTGCAGGTGAAGAACCTTTGGAGACCTGAGTTTGTTTTGAATCACATACTGCAGTGTCAAGGATTGACATTATGACATAGTAGCGGTCATAAAATTCATCTAACCTATTTGTGTGCTTGGCGAGGTCAACATGTGGTTTGTCCTTGCACGTCAATTCGAGTGTCAGGTGATCCTGTTCAAAGCCAAGTTATAGGTCTGGTAGATCTCGGCAGGTAGATATAAACAGTCCCCGCTGTGAGTTGTCAGTCTCAAACTTGTTAGCTAAGGCTGCGGCTCGTTGTAATCTGTTCTCAGCTCGCTCCAGTCGGCTAATGAGAACTTCTGCCTTTTCAGACATGACGTGCACGAGATAAGAACACGTGCAAAACGTAAACAAATGGACGTGAACGACCACACAATTACGATTGATTGGTTGCCATCTCGAACAATCGATATAACTCGTACTGCAAGTGTTGACGTCACAGCTTCATCACCACGTCAATACGTACATGTACAATATTTTATTATAATAAAACAAAACACGTTTTCTTCTCCAAATCTATATATATTGTTTCGATGTCGATTTGCCTCCTTAAATTATCCCGGTAATACAACCACGATTCCACGGCGCACAAAGCCGGCACAACGCACGTGACCGAAAGACGACACAAGACGAGACGAAAACACGTAAACGACTAACAATAAATGTTGTAGGATCTTGGATCCGGCCCGGAGGACCAAATGTCTGGGCTCAATCGACATAGCGGACTGTATAATTAATAATAAACACAAACTTCTACTGTCGCGCACGGACGACCTACCGAAGCGAAAACAAACGAGAACGAACTGGTCACAAGATGGCATGGGAGCAGCAGCGTCACGATTCCAACGCTGCGGGCGAGAAATTAAAATTCAACATTTACACTCGGCCTGAACAGTCTTCTAAGCATTATTCTTTTGAAACTTTATTCATTTGGTCATAGTTCAGCACTCTTACACGCTAACATCCAAGTTTTATTTCACTATGCAGTCTATTCGGTTTGCTGATAGCTATAGCTCCTTGGTTGCTAGGGACTGAAAGTAAATAGTTAGAAGGAGGAAGGAAAAGAGACGCCATCGCCATCTTGCAGCGGGAAGACGTTTCTCGGGCTGGGGCGAACCAAAGCCTTGGTTGCCGCCCGAGGAATTGAAGATTCGCGTCATCCGCGGTCGTACACTATCTAGAACTCTCCATTCTACAAGTTGGGAGAATAGTATCTAGACTGAATAAGTCTTAGATAGGGAGTATCGGCGACATCAAGTGCCAACTTCCGCATCGGTCCCGTTTCGACCCGTAGTGGTTCCGGACGACTGATGTCAGCACCAGCTGCGATCGGCCACGATGATTGGTGAGACCAATCCAATTTGAACCAGACTTTCTAGGACGAGAGGGAAGTCGATTCTTCAGCCAGACACCCGGCTACCTCAGATCTTCTGCAGTTCGCCAATTACAGTTTACAGCGTCCAGTGTTCCAGCGTAGCAGCAGACCACCTGGAGGTCCTGGGAAGAGAGCCTCAAGCCTCCGACAGCGTATAGTTAGACCCGGCATGATATTCAATGTGTTCCAGTGACGTCATTTGCATCTAATTACCGACACCTAGATTTGAACAGAAGTTAACATACAAAATATATTATTTTGGTTGTTCTCGCTTAATTACATGGTAACAGTAATTTCACGCCCATATTCAAGAACCCATTAAAGTCATATGTTTTTCAGCTATTATTATTTCATTTATAACAAACGTCAGTTAAGTAATGCAAATTTCCACTAGTCACACAACAATACCAAATTTCCTTTTAGTAATTACTCTCTGGACAGTAACACAGTGCAGTGACGTGCTAGCTGGATTATCAGTCTGGTAATCAATCCAGTAGCAGCATTCCTGATATCTACTGCGAAGAGGGTAGGCGCCCAAAACCCAGCAAGAACACACCAGTAATTAGTTAGAGTGGCTACCACAACTTGGAGCCAACGTATACTACACTACAGGAGCAGCATATAGTTTTCAGCGTGCAGTTTATTACGATTGAGTTGGAGAATTGAATATGTTTTGGTTTCTATATTTTAAAGTGTTTATTATTAATTAAGTTTACATAATTATAAACATTTCTATCTCAGTGTAATAAATAATTGCCAGTAGTTACAGTTCGAAAAAAGAGAACACACATTAAATTAATCAGTTATTTTTAATTATACTGTGCTTAATATTCGGAATCGGATTCATATCTCAAATATTGCCAGGGATTCGAATCGGATTCGAACTGAACTGAAAATCAAGGATTCGCACATCCCTAATAGCAGTTGAAGGCAGAAAGCCAGCGCTCTTTACATAGCACACAAATTTCTGTGAACTCGAACCAACAAGGCAAACGGCATGGTTCCCAACAACGAAGGTAGCCAGCAGGCTACAAATTGGACATAACCTGCCTAGAGGTTTATCGGACTACTGGTTGGGTAGATGCGCTTTGAGGCACATAAAGATAAGAGAGATCTTTAAACTCATGCCACTTAACAATTTAAACTTTTGTGAATATTGGTACCGTGTTGGTCAGTCATTATACACACACATAATATTTTCCAAGGTGCTTTTGTTTGTCACTCCAATGCTTAATGATTTGGCACTGTCTATTTTGCATCCTTTGCAATACCCTTCTCACAAAAGCTAGTTCCAAAAAATCATCAAAACCCCTTATTTTTGTTCAACATTACAGTCAAGGACTTAAATTTATTTGGAGGAGGAAAAGAGGGGGAGGGATAAGTTACACAAAAATGGATGTAGCTTGATTTAAAAATGTTGAAAAGGATTAGGAATCACCATTTTGCAATTCTAAATATTTTGATAGAACACTTGCAATAAAGCTTATGTGCTACTTTTTTTTGTCATGGTATAGTACTTAGCTTTGGCTAATTTTTGAAGTCAAACCTTGTGAACTGATGTGATTATTATGATAATTTTAGTTGCCAGTGTGAAATAATAACTTATTACCTCGTGGCGCTTAGACTAGAGCCTGTTATTAAACATGAGGTTCCAAAAAGGTGTAGAAAAACTGGGGGATATGATTTATGCCTTGACATGCTGTAAGTACACACCAACAAAAACGTAAGTAGTATAAAGAAAGCACTCACCTCAACAAGCTTGTTTGCGTGCTCGGTGAATACCAGAGCATATTCCTCCACCTCCTTTTCATTTCCGGCCTTGGCTGCTTCAATGAGCACCAACAATGGCACATTCGTCTCCAGGAAGCTGCAAACAAATAACTTTTTTACCCCACTAGAATTGATCATATAGTTGGGTTATTCGAAAAAGTTATCGTGTCCAATTTCCGAAATCAATCGTAACGTAATAACCAAGGCAAAGAGAATGGTTTCTGTGTTTAGAAGAAGTCATGAAGTGGACAGCAAATTTCTCATGGATGTCTCAGACACACATATATAGGTATATTTTTTTTTTGGCAAGAACAGTCAAATTTCAATAATACTAACCTGAAGGACCAAATTTTTGTCACTTTGCAAAAATGAATTTTCTATTAGCCTGCTATTACAAAATGTTATAACAATTTTCGAAATTTCTAAAAAAACATTCAAATAAAGTCAATTATTTTTTTGATTTAGTACATACATAACACACCTAAAAAAATTTGAATATGCTCCAAGGAAACTAGCACACAATTTTATACAGCACCAAATGTTTCCTTTTTTCAGGGATTGTAAAAAAATACAATTTTAGGATGACTACCCTGTGGCTCAAAAAATATTATGTACTGTTCTACATTTTAAAGGATTTAAAACTGAAGAATAAAGCAAGGTTAAAAATTTACCTACAAAAAGACATACCATCATTTTGGAAGAATATGTATTTTCTAGTGGTGTTGATTATTGCAAATAATTAAGCAAGTGTAAGATGGAACAATAAGAGACTGGATAATTTTAAATGAACAAGTTCTACAATCATAAACAAAACTTGTCTCTATTGTAATCATTTCATTGAAATAATAAAGTACTTTAGTACCCACACATTTTTTTGATACCTCCCACACATACAAAAAATACCATGGCCTCATTGGTGTGGGTTGTTCATATTAATCATCCATTATTTACATCTCAAAAAAAAAAAAAATTGTATTACCCTACTAACAGCAATGAAATGGCCAATATTAGGGGTTGATACATAGCTAAAAGTAAACATCAAACATATTCTGCGTACAGAAGGAAGGAGTGCACCGTATTGGCCAAATGTGTGCCAGTACCTGTCTGAGACGTGGTCCACCACCGCCTTCCTGAGCTGGCGTCGGAGGTCTCGCGTCTTGCGACACATGTGGTCGAGGGCCCGCTCCAACCCTTCACTCTGCTCCTTGGTGCCCATCTGCCGCAAACACAACATTCTGCTGACCGACCGGACATCGCAGTCTTGTTCCTCACACACTTCCCATCACACCACTATCACCGCATGGGCGTAACACAAAAAAAACTCTCTTCTATCTTGACTTTCACTAAATAACTACAAATACTGAGTCGCAATTAAAAAAATAAAGCAATCCTATCTAAGGTTCTGCTTATGATACTCTGATGGCCATACCACACACACGGTTTCAGACACATTTTTAGAAACATACCTAACTGAAATATGTATTGCTAAAATTTCTGCAACATTACAGAAATGAGTCTGAAAATTTTTTGTGGATTATGGGATAAGAATTGGCATAGGCAAACTAATAGCTGTTAGTTGTGGAAAAATATATTCTTTCCTCAAAAACAAGGCGTTATCAAGAGTTTCATTTCTGTGAGTGCCTATACCTCAGTTTTTATTTCATGTATTTTAATGTAAAGGCCAAACTAATGCTACAGGCAAGCCAAACTGTGCTAAAAGTTGTACAATTTATATAAAGTAAAGTAGGTTTTATAAACAGGGTTGTGTAAAAAGGGGCTTAAAGTGACTTTTAAAAGGTTTTAGAGGGCTCCAGATCATCGAAATAATGAATCTGCTCATTAATGAAAGAATTGGGTAGCATGAGTTATGCTCCTTAACTCGCCACGTAAACATGACAGCTTTGTGATCACGGTTTTCAATGACCCTTGCATTTGTTGAAGTTTAGCATCCAATTCGAGATTTAAGAGTTTGTTTTAAAACAGATGTACATAAACAAAGATAAAAAAAAAATTTATTTAACTTTTATTATAAAAGAATTTTGAACATCTTAACTGCAAAATACTATGTTTCATGCAAAAAAATGTTTTTACTTCGAAATAGTAAGGCAAAAGTATAAAATTCACGGTCTTCTCTAAAAAATTATACCTTTGAAATGCTGATTAAAAAACTTCTACAACAAATAGCAATAGATTATTATAAATTGTAGATGGTAGCAGTAATTTCTACTAAGCAGAAACATCTGCAGTCAGTTGTGTGAAAATAATATTTTTCATTTCTCAACCCACATATTTTCATAAAAACTCATTTTGAAGAATTTTTTTGTTACCAGGAAAATTAAATAAAAATTCAACCTTATACCAAAAAAGAAGCTTAAATTAAATGAAAGTATTAATGATGTGGGTATAAAAAGTGAGAAAGAGCACAATACGTAGTTGGGAAATGGCCCCACTTTCAGATTCACTGCTTCCAGTTCCAGCACTTTGGGTGGTTGGCCAAGCGGTAGTGCAAAAATCAGGTTTTTAGTTAGAATTAAATTTAAATACGAACTCCAAAATATCTCGAATACTAATATTGAAATCAAGTAACAAGAACGGGAAATTTTTTAAATACTTGTATTAAAAAAATGGCTACACATACAGTTATATAGTATGTACAACAATTACTCTACCTAATATTGACAGTTACACGAGGTGATAAGCAAAAAACTTTACTACACTTAGAATACAGTTGAATATTTGGAATTTTAAAGTGGAAATATTTGAAACCGAATTGAATATGAATATAAATTATTCGTTCTGATTTTTGAAATTTTGAATACTTTTACAGGCCTACCGATCTGCAACGATAGCACATCTATGCTTATACCACGATGCAGGCAGAAAGTAAGGGAGGAAGCATGCAGGAATTTCATATTTTGCAGGCTTACATATGACAAGAAAATTACAATTAAGCCTTTTTGCATTTGAAGATGGTGTATTTTTTTTTTTTTTTTTTAAATTTTGGGTTTTAACAAGTTTAATTGAATCACAGAAATTGGGAAAGGACTCTACGATTGTAAATGGAACTATCATAAAATTTGTCTGGAATTATTTTGGGAAATCTTGGAAGATGCAAGGACCAGGATCCAAACAAGTGTCCTTTCAAATTTTATTCCAATTTTTTTAGCGCTGTGCTACTTGACTTTGTCACTTTATGCTCCACAGTAAGCACACTGCACAACGAACTGAAAGAAAGAAAATTAATTTCTGAACTTCAGGTACATAACATTCTTAGGAGATAAAGGTGGTATTTATGATAGTAAAGCCGAGTTATACAGCACGTAAGGCAGTTGTTATGCTACAGGAAAAAGAGTTAATAAATTATCTGCAAGGAAGCTGGAAGATCTAGAAATATATTGTTGGGTGACTGCAAACTAGACATACACAAATAAAACAAACACAACACATAAAAACCACATGGTCTAGTGTTCTGCAAGCTTCTACCAACACACAAGTCATTTCAGTCGATCATCGCAAATCTATAAAAAAAAAAAACATGTGCAAAACATTGGTAGTAGACAGCGAAGAGATTATTGTGCAGAAGAGGAAGAAATGCAGACCAATAGTAGCAAGTGAGAAATCTTGATTCTATTGAAAGTGAGCACAAACACACCACAATTAAAGGGCTCGTGGCATATTTACCCCTCGCTTCACTCCTCTGCTAGCCTGCAACTGCTTAACACCCAAGAAAACAACATAACAAAAGCTTGTATGGTGACCAAATCATTTAATCATCTAGTGTTTAACTACACACTGATAAAATTGCACATACAATCTGCAAACTAATTTAGAGGATTCTGAACTGCACAAAATTTAGGCCTCTATCAAAACTAACATGTAAAATGTTTTACTTTTACCTTTAAATTTATAAATAACACCGCATGCAACACCACAAACAGCAACCAGTAGCAACCAAGAGAATACAAAAAAACAATCAGCATTGAAAGGTCTATCCATAATAAGGTACATTTACATTCCCCAAGTCAAAATCATAGCAGATAACCAAACAGTAGACAAGTGGTCCTTAAACTTTTTGAAGTTGAGGCACATTAAATAAAAATCCTACAGATACATACTTACAAGTGCACCATATATAAATTTATAGAAATATGTTCTAATACCGTGTTTTATTGCATAATCGTCGCAAATTATACTCTGAAATCGAGTTTGAAAAGGAAGGTTGTTTAGATTATGTGGAAAAAAAAAATTGTTAGGTAAAGTTATTCATAAAACATATAACCCATTCATGGAAAGAACGATTATTTAAAAAGTGAAGTATGAAAGGGCACGCGAAACAATTTAAATTAGTAAGTCATGCAACAAAAACCTTTATTCTACTTTAAATAGAAAAACAAAATCTGTAATCCGAATGCGAGCCTGAACGAACGCGTAACTTCGTTCGTAGAACACATCATTAAAAAGTGCGGGCCATCAAATGTAGTTAACTTGGCACTTGACAGAGAGCGCGCGTTGCATGCAATCGGCGAGATATTGATATTCTACTACGTGTGCGTGCTCTATACCAGAAGCAACATAATCAAACATGAATGATGCCAACTAGCACTGGCTTCATTTTTGTAAGTGGTACACCACAGCGACACAAACAAACAGATAAAGGTTATAACGTTTAAAAATGTCTTTAGAAGAAAATTTACACATCAGACAACTTCATATTTCCATTAATTATACAAGTAAGTGGTAATGTCCGAATAAATATTCAATTTCTACTTTAAAATACATAGTTTTTCACAGAAAAAATATCCACAAAACGCTCAGAATCTAATAGCGGGACCAAAAACATCATGCGACGTTTACACGAGATATTTTTTTATCCAAATTTCGACGCCCTAAAATACAGGTGCGAACGATTATGCAATAAAAGAGGGTAATTAAGACACTGTTTGAGCAAAACCTGCAGTCATTCAAATAACACACAATGATGTGTTAAAAAGAGCAGTATATCCATAATGAGATGGTATAATAGAGTAAGTGTATTTATTTTTATATGTGGACACACATTCCTCTGGAATACCACACGAAATCATCGATGCACCAATGTGTGACACAATCAGGTCAAAAAATGGCTAGTGGTGTATTTGTCAGACATTTTGCCTCATGAGGGAAAAAGTGTACAGATGGAACAGTCTTACAAAAGATACGAATTCAAGCAGATGATTGGTCGAAAAATATATCGTAACAGCGTGCTGCATGATGCAAAGGTTTTTCACGGTCATGTTTGTTATTGTTTTGAAACAATTGTCTAAATGTTTAACTATAAATAAAGATAAACTTTATTACATTATTTTATTCCTGAAATGATGAACGTTATATGTGGGAAGCTATCAATAGATAAAAATTTTTGAATGGGAAAAATTAACATACGGGATATTTGGAAGTGATCAAGGGAATAATTATTTTAATTTTTAACGTTATAAATGGGAAAACATATTATGTGGGAACATCCTAAGAGTTTTACCGTATTTGACGCATGTATTTAGTAAATATTGATCTAATAACATTTTTACGTCAATGTCTGCTTTCTGTCCTACTTTATTATACAAGAGAAAGGGATGGTCGCCCCCCCCCCCCCCCCCCCCCAGGCAATCCTATCACCACAAAAACCTGTCAAGACAGACATGAAAATTGCTTGCGTTACCGATTCTCCGACATTAAATCGTAGTGCGAGGGAGGGCGAATCATTAACACTGCTCGAGATATGGTCACGCCCGCTCACATTAATGCATATATACACCAACTCTGGCTGGTTAATTTTGCCAGTGCAGCAGACAGCAAGTAGGTATAGGAGGGGAAGGGGAACTAGCCACCGTCACCATCAAGCGAGAGCAACAACAGAGAGAAAGAGAGAGAGCAATGTTATTTGTCACCACAATCCTATTCAATTCTTTTCTTCCCTAACCAAACCTCTCATGACTGCTAGTGAACCCAGCCAAACAAGAGCCAGGGCATGATTTCTTGTCACCAAGTCCCACACAGGTATTTCTCCTCCTCCCGGCAGGCAACTGTTAGTAATTAATTCAATCCGCCGACCTAGTCATGCCCTCTCTCGCTTAGCCGTCTGTTTACTGGGTGAATGTTTAGTTTTTTTCCCCCCTTTGTTTGAAGATGCCCTTTAAATCACTGTACTTACGAAAGGGCCAACAAGGAGGAACTCATATTAGGTACAAGTTTAATTCGGTACAATTAATTTAGTCACACTGACGGTGCCTTTAAAAAAAAATTTGTAGTATTTTCGATAGCCTCGTAGAATCCAGTACCACGTTTCCGTGATATGTCCTACTGTGGAACGGTCACGTCTCCAGTGAGATGATGGCCACCACTCGTGAGAGAGACCAGAGAACAGCGCTCGCACTCACATTGGACATGTACTCGGAGAGCAGGTCCTGCAGCGCCTGGCGCACCGCGTTGCACTCGGCCACGATCCTCTCCCGGCGCTCGTCGCGGGTGCAGGACGAGTCGGCCATGAGCGCCGCCCCGCTGATGATGCTCTCCAGGCGCTCCTCCAGGGACGGCCGGGTGCGCACCTCGTTGTAGGCCAGCGGGTCCATCACGATGTGCTCCTGTGCCACATGCACACACTCTATGGAACTCACGAACAAGAATTCAGTGTCGTCGGTTTTATTTCCATACTTTGTTTTCAATTCTCGGAAACAGCGTAGTATTCAACAGATGTGACAGTAAAACATTTCTTAATACGTACTTATTCCACTCAAATAGTCTCATTTTTGACTTGCATATGATGCACTTATACAATAAGAATTATTTGTAACAAGCAAGTGTAGACCAGATCTAATTGGAAAAATATAGGCAAATATAAAATTTTTTTGCATCTTCGAAAAATGAACCTATGTCATTAATATAGAATTTATAAGATAAAATAACCACCAAAATAAATTTAATTTTCTCCAATCCACTTTGTTCATATAGTTTGGTACAAACTTCATGCTAAATTAATTAAGTTCAATTAATTTACCACAGCACAAGATATTTTTGTAATTTGATTCAAGTTTAGCCAAACTGCTGATATTTCAATATTTTTTTTTTTTTTACATTTCAGTGCTAAACAGTGTATTAACTTGAATTTTGGTGCTAATGTTTTACTGACATGCTTTGCAATTCACCATACATATAATCTCACTCCCGCCAACAAGCAACACCAACGGCGCGATCCCAAAGCATCCCCCGTCGCCAAGACTCACGTCAAAGTCATCGAGGGCCGCGGCCAGCTCGCCCGGCCCGTCGTACGGCTGCTGGGGCACGGACGGCCCTTTGCCCTGCGCCACGTCCGAGATGGTGTTCACCGCCTCGCACACTTGCTTGAACACGTAGTCCCGGTTGGCTTTCGCGGCGGCCAGCTCAGGGTGACGCACGTACACCTGCGGATTATATACAATCACGGCGTTCAACAAACATTTCATGTGGAGGACCGGGTGTATGTATTCCTTGAATGATTCTTGCAATGGCAAGGGTTGATTTAAAACATTATTATGGACATACGCCATTGCTGGTTTTAACTGTATCATGGTTCCCACTCCTTCTATCTAAGAAAATTCAAGCACTTTTCAAGCACATTCAAAGAACTTTTTCAAAAATTTCAAGGACCCAAGTATTATGAAATAATTTTAGTACGTATATTTTGAACACGTGCAGAATTGTTTTTTTTCTTCTGTGTATTACTTACAAACAGAAAGATAAAAGCTTATTGGAGGAACAGAAACATTGCAAACGGGCTGAGTTAAACATTATACCAAACTTTTATCAGAACAAAAACATTGATAACACCATAACTGCCGATAAAAATAGTACATAGAAGATATCTTATCATATGCCGTCGAAAAACGGGGCATTAATCTATGTGAAATTTATTTGAACATACCATAAATATCATAAAATTAAATTGCTGTTCCCCACTTTTAACTTGTTCTAAATAAATACGACGTAATTATAACTCTTACAAACAGTGTAAATTTTATCAAGCACTTTTAAGCACCTAAATGTTTTTTCAAGCACTTTTAAGGGCTCTTGATTACTTCAAACCATTTCAAGCACCTTTCAAGGACTTTCAAGGAGTGTGGGAACCCTGTGTATGTCATAGGAAACCGTAAGAATGGACAAAAAAAAAAGATGATACACAATCACAAAAAAATATTAAAAAATCAGTATGTCAAATGTGTGAATGCATAGACATGGAAGGAATTAAGACAGAAAAAATATCACGGCACAGACGAACACAGTGTGCTGAGAACGATGAGTCAGTTGTAACAAGAATCACTCTTGTTTTGTGCCTGTTTTCAGGACAGATGTCGGTTCCCGAAATTTCGCACCTGTCTTGTCTTCAGAAGCCTACTTGTGTTCATCTGTGCCATCGTCATCGCGTTGTACACAATATTTGTTTAGTTTCATTGCTGGGTTCGCCTGTGTGTCACTGTGTTGTCATGCTATCCATATTACACATTTTTTTTTAATCAGCCTTGAGTCCATTGTTTTGTCGCTGTTTTGTCCAAGGTGGTTGTTTGTATTTTCTGGTCTTGTTACAACTGTATCGTTGTTAGTCCAATGTGCTTGTCTGTGGCGCGGAATTCTCTGTGCTAATCATGTATTCACATATTTGACATAGGCTAATTTTGGCTTGTTTTTCTGTGTGTTTGTGTATTTATCTTTTTTGTCCATTCATGAGGTTTCTCTATCACATCTAGTGAAAACCAGCAATATTACTTGTCCATAAATTTTTTTAAATCAGGGTGTATACAAATACATATTTTAGGTCTTTTTCAGGGCATTTTAAATTTTTTTAACATCATTTGTTAATTTCATATCACAGGGTCATTTTTATAAAATATGCAAAATTGAACATAATATGAAATAAATGTACTGATTGCAAGAATGTGCTGATTTTTATGATACAGGCCCAAAACGTTTACAGAGATAATTTCTAATTTGCATATGGTTTAAGTGCACACCTTAAAATATTCATATTAAATATGCAACTATAACATTAAGTGATACGTCAAATAACTTAATGCAAGCTAGTAAAAGATTTTTGGAAATTTAAGTTTCATAACTTCCACTATTATTAATGATTATTTCGTGACTTTAATCACTTGTAGACAACCTTTTAGAACAGCTTACTTCAACCTACTGACCTTTCAACATTAATTTTAAGCCCCTGAAAAATGAACTGACCCAAAATGAAAGCAGAAGTACATCTTAAATAAAAATTATAACCAAATACCCAACTTTATTTTAGACTGTAAGATTTCTTATCATATTATTTATCAATTATTATGGAGAAAAGGAAGAGGAAACAAATATAATAACTAGGGACCCCAGAAAATGGTAAATAAAACTGGCTCATTTCGGTGTAAAAAAATGACAAAAGCGGTGCAAAAAATCTGTGTAAAAATTTGGTGAGATACATTAAATTAAAATTAGCAAACGAGGAATGTTTTGCTTCAATTTTTTTTAAATTTTAATATTAAACATAAAATGCACTCAGTTGGCAAACACTAAAAAGTTTTTAGTGTTTCTAGTTTTCTTCTTGGTCTTGTCTCCTTTACAGCAACCCTGTGTTCCCCTAGCCTGTTCTATTCCATCTGTTTCTAACCAAAGTTTTTTTTTTTAAAAATTGTGTTGTAATATTACTATGTTTGGAAATTAAAATAATGTATGGTCTGAATAAATAAATTGTTGTTTGTTTACAACTATGTTTTTAGAAGTTTGCAAAGCAGCTCCTATAGACGTCTGTTTTGCAGTACCGGTAGTCCACGTTGATGCTGCACATATTTTTTTTTTTTTGTTGCGTTAGAAACGTGTTTTAGGCATGTGTCTCGACGCATCCAGTCCACACGAACGTTGCAAAACTTACACATTATTATCTTATCCTTAACATCAAATATATAAAATCCTTCCTGCTTCATCTCTTGTTCTCGATCGAAAACCGTAACTATTTTCGGCATCTTAACACAAAAATAAGCACTACTAACTAGATGCTTGGAAATTAATACCGAGTAACCGAGACGTCATAAAAAACACTACTGCAAGCTGCACCGTAAAAACATTTATGCTGTAGTGGGACGCACACGAAAAAATATTTTGTTCGGACAGAAAGAAACTATTATGTAAGCGTAAATATTGTGTTCGCTTCTGTGCGCTAGAATTTTTGTAAACTAATACAGGGTGTCTACTGAGTTACAAAAATAAAAATTAGTGACTTTTTCTTGACTTTTTCATGACAATTTCCACTGAAGTGTGACCACGAAACTTGTCAAAATGGTATAATATTTAAATGTTATAAAATTACATCAAAAATAAAATGAAAAAATGAACGTTTACTTTTCTTTATCAAAATATACAGGCCTAAGTGCTGGAAAAAAAGACATTAGTTAAGCCTACAAATGAAGGTTAGTTTGAAACTTAATTGAATAAAATTATATCTGCTTTCCCGCATGCCAATTTTTCGTCGCACTTTAAGCGCTAAAACACGTTAACATTTGTTGGCAAACATTTTCAGCACATTATATCATAGAAAATATTACAATTCCATTCCGTAGCACTTTAACCTCTTCGACAATGATTTCAGTTGGAAAATAAAATAGGGCGGTAATTTAGGGATTTTGTTGTTTTGTAATTTGTAAACATAGTCGTTAACAAAACGAAAAAACCCGAAAATACATCACACATTTTGTGCACAAATTTTTGGCTTTCTTTTATCCTAGCCAAACATAAATTTACGTTTCGTACACACAAGCAAGCAGTAAACAAACAAACTCAATGCTAATAGTTTGATTATGAACGCTCGCGCTCGCCATTTGGCCAACAACTTATCGATATGGAAGCGGGTCGCGCGCATTGACGCCTTGACAGCTGCAATTGATTATGTGCGATCATTGTGCGATCTGTAGAGTAAAAATGAAACTAACTATGCCGTGACCATCACGGAATGAATACCATCCTTTTTTTAAGCGTGTAAGGTACGAGAATTGAATAAATTACGTTTTCACAGCATTTGAATGGACTTTTTTTTTTAAATAAAGAAGAGCAACTCGCTATTATTAAAATTTTCTCTAGATTCTATGTGAAAATTATGACGTTGCACGTAGGAGAATAGAAGCTGTAAGCAACATTTTGAACGGGGATTTAAAGTAAACGTCTTATGGTGAAAATGGTGGGACTGGCCTAGTTAAACACGGGAAAATGTATTGTCTGGGAACATCTTAAGCAATGATTTTCCTGAAAATGCAAGCTGCCAAAAGCACAAAAAATATGGTATATACAAGATCAGTGCACAAGAAATACACATTAGCCTTGTAATTAATTTTTTCGTGACTTTTACCAAAATATACTTAAAAATGGTGACTTTTTCGGGACTTTCGTGACCTTATACAACATTCGTGACTTTCGTGACCTAGTAGACACCCTGTAATACCAACTACACAAAAATTGTGTTCGTAACGCTGCTACATAGCGGCAACGTAAATATACACGTTTGCCGCCATGTTGGAACTACAATCGATTTCGTTACACGAAATCAATACAATCAATAGTAAGATTATTTACAGTATCCGACCAATGTAAACATTCTTGGTAACGGAAATTACGTGTATTTCGCGCAAAGTTTCGTGTTTTGTGAAAAAATAGCAGATTTCGTGAAAACTGTGAAATAGTGCCCAATTTCGCGGTATTTCGTGTATTTCGCGGTTCACCATTTTCTGGGGTCCCTAATAATAACTATTTAAAAAAATCTTTTTAAAATAAATTTAAACTTAACATAAAGTATTTTAATAATGGAAATTAAATTTTAGCATTTTTTTTTACATTATTTAGAAAATATGCGCATGTCATTATTACCTATTTATTTACTAAATTTAAACTATAAACTTCAAATTGTGATAGATGGATACAAGTGCTAAATCAAAAGGTTCCATTTTGAAATATATGAGATGCAGAAAAATTAAAATGCAGAAATTAAGTTTTAAATTGTACACTTGTAAAATTCATAACAGATGTTACCAACAAATTATAAATGGCATGGTGTTAGTCATCACATAGCCCTTCCATGTAGTCAAAACATAATTAAAGTCAACACGAATCACTGTCAAAAACTGACTGTTGACTAAGAGTTCTTACAATTACATATGTCAAATATGTGAATTAAAACCACAGACTTCTGGTACCTTTATGAGAGTTTATGGTCATCTAATTAATCATTCAATTAAATACAGTAGTTTTATAGTCCAGAATAGCTATTAAAAAAAAGTATGTGTGTGGAGTCCACGAGTAACAGAAGCGAAACTTCTTGCTTATTAGGTATAGATAGATATACAGTAAAACCTTTTTGTTGCGACCCCATTTATTGCGACCACCTCTCTATTACAACCCGATTTCGAGGAACCGTGAAAAAATTGCCGAAAATCCGAAGAAAATCGGATGGAAAATAAATTTTTTGTAGTTAGTAGCGTGTTACTGCGTTTCTCTTGCCGAGTGCTGTACTGCTGCAGGCAGCGCGTATCTAAAAATAGATACCACTTCCTGTCGACCGCTGTCAGCACTTGACAACCCCCATTCCACGTCCTTTTGCTGGCAGGGTGCGCAGTTAAAGATTTTTGTGGCGACGTTTTTACGTTTAGCTTTTTGCGAGTGTCTAATGTCATACCCAATTAGGCAAAGCTACCTGCTGGCTTTCTCTTGATTTTAATTACTATTGGTTAACAATGTTTAGTTTTTGAAGTCGCGACTTGGTATATTTTCTGGCTTGAATTTGTGAACTATTGTTGACGACTTATGCAAATTTTTTCCCCCCGATTTGGTTACCTGAAAGGTTGGGTTTTGTGACGACTGTTGGCGATTTACACATTTGTTTTATTTCATACGGATTTGCGGTTTTGACGAAATGAGTGTTAAACGAGCCAGCTTGTCACTCATTAAGAAGTACGAGATAATACAGGAAGTGGATGAGAAGAAGCTGTCGAAGACGGATATCGCGCGACGACATGGCATTCCGAAATCAACTCTTTTCACAATAATAAAAAAAAGGGAAGAAATAGTAAATGCCGTTTTGAAGGACGGCCGCAACGTCCAGCTGAAGAATTTGAGGGGCGTGACACATGCGAATCTGGAGGAAGCAATGCTGGAGTGGTTTGGCCAGCTTAGGGCGCAAAACCTGCCTGTAAGCGGACCCATGATGCTGAAAAAGGCAGACGAATTAAGCTTGAAGTTAGGCATTGAGAACTTCAAATGTTCAAACGGTTGGCTGGATCGTTTTAAAGTTCGTCATGGCATATCGAGTCGTAAAATCGTTGGTGAAAGTGCGTCAGTCGACCCACAATCTGTGAACGAATGGTTGCCCTTGCTTGGAAACATCCTTTGCCGATACCCGCCTCGCGATGTTTACAACGCGGACGAGCTGGGGATGTTCTATAATCTGATGCCAGATCGTACTCTAGCTATGAAAGGTGACATGTGCAAGGGTGCAAAGCGAAGCAAAGAGCGCCTCACCGTCCTTCTGTGCTGCAACATGGACGGCAGTGACAAAATGAAGCCTCTCGTGATAGGAAAATTCCAGAAACCCAGAGGATTCAAGGGCAATGTAATTCCATGTGATTACGATTTTAATAAAAAGGCATGGATGACTTCAACGGTGTTCATGAGATGGCTTCGCGGCTTTGATGCAAAGATGGGCGCAGCCAACCGAAAAGTTGTTCTCTTTGTCGACAATTGCCCAGCACATCCTGCTGTCGACAACCTCAGGAACATTGAACTGGTGTTCCTGCCAAAGAACACCACCAGTGTGCTTCAGCCTCTGGATCAAGGCATAATACAGCAAGTGAAACTGAAGTTCCGCGAAATGCTCGTGCGGAGCATGGTTTTAAAAATGGAAATTGGCAAAGATGTCAAGAAGTGGGATGTATTTAGAGGGATAGAAGCAATTGTTGCTAGTTGGAGGGCCGTGCAGCCTACAATTATCGCCAACTGCTTCCGACATGCCCACTTTGTCACACCAGTCGACAAAGAGGCTACCGTCCATGTGCCTCTTGCTGCTGCCAACTCTGAAGACCCGGACGACCCGCCGACAATGGATGCCGAACCCCAGCCAGGCCCTTCAACGGAACCGGAGCTGGGCCCTGTGACAGTGTTGACACCTTCCCCTTGCACTGTTACTAGGCCTTGCGACGATCAAATGTGGCAGCATTTGGCCCCAGACTGTACATTTGAGGAATTTGTGAGAGTGGACGATGACGTCGCAGTTTGCGGTGCCCTTGATGATGCCGGAAAATTACAGCAAGACTCCAGTGACGAAGAGGGGGAAGGAGAAATGGAAGAACTCGAAGACGTTCCCACAACGAGAGACGTCCTCAAAGCTGGAGACGTCTATGCATCAATGCTACGACATCATGGTGCAAGTGAGGAGATGTGGTCTCACTTTACAAAATTGAAAGAATTTGTCGAGAAAGCTGCCATTAAGCAGAAACAGACCTCAATTAAGGACTTTTTTAAAAAGTAGGGCAGTTTTAATATAACTTGATTTTTTTTCATTAAATGAGTTTACGTGTATATTTTTTCCCCCTCGTACATTAAAACATTTCTTTGTTGAAGTGAAAGTTAACAGTGTGGAATATGTAACTTAACTTACATGTTCATTAAAACATACGTTGGTGTGTTACGTATGTAGAGCACGTATTAGTGTTTACAACATAATGACCAGCTGTCACGTCAATTACGTTGTTGGATATTATGACTTAACGGGTGAGTTATATTCAGTGCTGGATGTTGCCATTGTATGGGTGATGGTTTTGTAAAAAGGCCTACTTTTATGTTAAACGTTAAGCAGAACTCTTTAAGTTTGCATTGCATTAGTCTACTGCTAAAAAAAATTCTGAATTTACTTGTGTAAATTTTAAAATAAATTAAATTATTTAAAACAATGATGGGGCGGTTGCACTGAATATTTAAAAGATAAATGCTGTTTTATCTAAACAGCACGGTAAAATAAACTATCCCGCTTCTCAAAATCGTAAATTATTTTTGAAGTTAAACAAATTTAACTTATTATCACATCTTTGTTTACCGTATACAACCACGTAATACATCCACCCACTTTTTATTTTGATAAATTAGAGGGGAGATGGTAGGTGGCCAAGAATGTTTTAGATTGCTTTTGTGGGGTATTATGTTTTAAACTGCGGTCCTTGTGGTTCTAGGTCTTGAAACAGCATTGTAGAGCAAAAAGTACAAGTTTGACAAGTCCAGTCTGTGTCACTTATGCCTCTTTTATCCGCTGTCCAGGCAGAATTTATTTTTTACTCTGCTGCCGTGGCTGGTGTAGATTGTGGAGAGCAGATAATACGACCCTTTATTTTTATTTTTACCATGCCAGCTTGCTACTGAGGGGCGCTATCTTTATTTTTATTTTTACCGTGCCAGTTTACTACTGAGGGGATTATAGGCTGTTACCGTACATTGTGCTCTTAGAAGCCAAATTTAAAACACTTTCCACCATTCACTGCAGCATACATTTAACATTATGAAAAAAATTGGTATAAACATATTTACTAAGCCTAAAAACTATTTAAATAAAAAAAAAAACATCGTGGCTAGTTAACCCTACGAACAGAATTACTTTCGCTTTATGGTCATTGATGTTATGGTGAATATTGAATCCATCCAGCCACCCTAAGTGACACTTTTTAAGGTAAAAAAGTTTTTTTTTTTGAAGTGTGAAACATGTTGACAGGGAAACGCTTCGTAGCCATGCGTCACCCACCCGTATTGTTGAACGGAGGGAATGGTGAGTATAGTTCTTTTGCGGTAAATAAATACTTTTATGGTCCTACTAAATGTTTCCATACAAGAAGTTTTTTAAGTTTCGGTGATTTTCCAGCAGAAATACTGTTCTGTGACTTATAAACAAATTGTACCATAACTACATACAGTCTTAACGGTGAGTAGGTGCCGAGGGGTCTTCAAAATGTTTTTATTTTACCGGGAATGGAGTATACAACCTGGCTTTCATCGCACAAAGCAACGGAGTGAGGAAGAGGTGACGAGGGGGGAGGAGGGGGTGGGAAGGGTCGAGGGGATAAGGTTGTACACAGTTTCTCACGCAGAAGGTGGGAGAAGTTAAAATAGGAGGGTGGGGGATGAGAGAGAGAGAGAGAGATAGAGAGCGAGACAGGATGGTTTGTGGAATCTGGGAGGGATGAACCTTGAATGAACAAAGGAAGGAGAGCTGCAGCCAGCCTGTTTGACGAATTTCCCGCGCTCCCACTTACGTCGTACAAGCTACGGCCGTCGTGTTTTAAAAGGAATGTCCGATTTTTTTTGTTCTTCTTATACGAACATTAGAATATGAAAAGCCCTTACAAAATATACGCTGTGCGGTAAATAATATCTTTTTAAAAGCTTTTGTTATGAGTTTTTTTTTTTACAGATTTTGGTTGTACCTAGTGTCAAAATTTCCGATTTTTTTTTACGGTTCTTGAGAATATATTCGTAATCTTGATGCTTCGTAAAATCCGGGGTTCATAAAATTGGGTATTAATAGTATTAATAGTTGGCAGAGGAACAGCAGACTGCAGCAAGCCACCCCCTTCCCTCCCTCAAACCAAGCTAAGACGTATGCTGCCGATGAGTCACTGCAGCCGTATAAAAGCGCTGTTCATTCCAGAGACAAGCTGTGTTCTACATTAGAATATCATCTCTTAAATCCAGCGCATTGAAAATACCATCTTTTTGAAACTTATTAATTTAATAATTTTGACCTTAAAGCTTGCTGCATAGCTATTTAACTACGGAAAGCAAGAAAACGTACATGTAAACTAATCACTAAAAATAAACTGTCTTTTCTTTAGAGGTGGCCTGTAGGGCGACGGACTTGTCATGAAGGTTGAAGTGGGTTTAAAGCAAGCCGACTGGCATTGTGAGTGACAGCATCCTGCCATTGTACGGCTGGTTTCTTGACGAGTAATTGATGGTGGGGGAAGGGGGGGGGGGGGGGGGGGGTCGAAATCAACTGAAAATTTCGGGAAAAATCTATTACGACCCCCCCTCTATTACGACCCTATTCCTGGGAACCGTGAGGGGTCGTTTCAGAGAGGTTTCACTGTATATTAGTAATTTTTTTCTTTCTAAAAAAAATAATAATTGAGAATAGTAAGGATGTGGGTATGATCACAAAATGAAAACACTCTGGAACACTCAGGGACAAGCAGTAACACTTGAGAACACAACTAGCATATAGAGCTTGCTAAGTTATGTACCTATCCCCCTGCCCCCCCTTAATGTTTTCCCACTCGCATTCTCCTCCTATACCGGTTCCCCCATCACATACCTAACGATTCACCGCATCTGATCATAATTTTCGTACTCTCAAAAATTGTAGCCCCCTCAGCGAAGAAGTTTCATTCTTTTAATTATTTGTACACAATTGTTACAAAAATACAATTAATTGTAATTATTTTCTTCACAATACTGGAATTAGAATACCTACTTTCAATAGTCGTAAGCAATCTTTAATTTGTACGTTAAGTAAAACAAATGATCTATTATTCAGAATCACTAAAAATTAACAATAAATATGCAAGGTTCTTTCCTGTATTAGATAGCAACATAAAATTAAAAAAAAAAAAAAAAAAAATACAACTATACCTAACTTAATTTTTTAGTTCCTACATTACAAGTTATACATTTGTAAAGAAATTATTTACCAATTGTTAAATGTTGCATGTTGTGTGTATTGTTTTTGTTTTGTCGTCTCGTATTTTGTATTGTTTTGTTCTTGTCTGCATGTATCTGTGTTTTTTGTATCGTGCCCACCACCCAAGGCCATAAGCTGTAGGTAGGCATGCAACAAATATTAAATAAATAAATGAAATATATAAAAAAAAGGCGGACCTTGGAGGCCGTCAGCAACATGGTGGAGTGCTTCTTGAGCACGGCTCGAGCGGCGGCCAGGTCGTCCCTCAGCTGGGGGTCCTTCAGCTCCTGCTGTCTCTTGGCCGCCTGGCTCATCAGCTCCGAGGCGTTGCGCCCGAAGGCTTTGATGTTGTCCAGCAGCTCGGACTGGCTCGACGCGTTCTTCAGTTTCTCCAAGTCGTCCTCCACCTTGCGGCAACGAGCGCCATTCATTACTTATTTATACAGCGCGGTCATGCAACCAAAGAATTGGTCGATTAAAAAAATCTTTCACTGTGCATGCTCACAACAAAACACATAAACACAGGGATTTAAGATATCACCTAGTTGAAAAAATGTAATGTCTCATTATATAGGTATAGTAACTGCAGCAAATTTAGAGAAAAAAATATTCATTTCTTTAGTGTCCAAATATATGAGATGTGTAGATGAACAGACTCCTTGACACAGAAATAAAACTTCATCCCACCACTACTATTTCCTAGCCTTAGTAACTAAAAGCACTATGTGATTTTGTACTTTCGTCAGTGGGAAATTATGTCAAATCAAATGGTCTGTATGCAATGATAAAATTCTTCCACACCATAATAAATTTGCAATTTTTTGGAAGAGTATGTTAACTTTAAATAAGTCAAGGGAAATAGAATGCCATTATTTACTTCAAAAATATTTCTCAGTATTTTTAGTTTCAAAAAATGGACCAAACATCTTGTTGAAGTTATTTGCGGTAAGATCATAAACGGTTTTCTATGAATCTGTACATATGAAACATTTGACCAATTAAGGTAAAAATTAAAAAGTCTCGTATTTTCTACAATGATACCCAAAATCATCCACCAAAGTTACAGTTCACTCCTTCCTTGACCTTTCAGTATTATTACAAATACTTAGAAAACAGTGAGAACGAGAAGGAATAGGTCTACAATTATGTCTTTCTGACAATTATAACTGTCTCCACTGTTGATGTAATGCTTTACGAATTAGGCCCTGCATCTGCAAGTCATTTAACTTGAATTTGCACAGAATCCGAATGATTAGAACTTCGGTTAGAAAAAAAAAGGGGTTTCATTAATTCAAAACTGCACAAACCATCAACTGTAACATTGGTAAAACTAACATTTAGAACTAACAACAATAGTTAATAACACAAAGTGTTTTCACTCACCACACGGAGTGACTTCAGCAACAGATGAACGTCCACCATGTCTGCAAGAATGAGGAGGCGGGTGACAGCGGAAAGCAAGTTGCGAGCCGCCCGCACCATGTTGCCTCTCTTCAGCGACGAGCACGGGTCGTCTGCGAACTCCCGCGCTGCTATGCTCATCGCTTCTCCTGTTGCATAACCCACTGGCATGAGAGCTGCTGCCATATTTACACTAAGCCAATGGTGCCAGCCGTACATAACACACAAAAATGTGTTAGGCCCTTTTCATAAAAAAAAAAATTTCCAACTCCTTTTTATGTTTACTGGTTTCAAGTGGAATCGAAGCTGACAAATATCCAGTAATTACTAGAGACCTGCAAAATTCGCGGATTCATTGACCTCTAGGATAGACTCCACAGTCCTTTAAATACTCGCGGAAATGTCACCTGTTCATTGGCTACTGACGCATGAGACGTCGCAACTAGGCTGTCCGTAATTCGGCACTTTCTTGGTTTAGTGTTTCCCATTGGCTCACAGTTCCCCGGATAAAATGTGGGCCAATCGCAGAAGCGGTACGAAGGTATAGTTGTTTTGATGCTAGCCTATCGCGAAATGAACCCGCGAATTTTGCAGGTCTCTAGTAATTACTTAAAACTAATTCCATTCCTCGCAAAGATTTAAAATAGTGATGGTCGCAAACTCAACTTTCTTGAAACTGAATCGCAAATTCGAATCCCAAAGAGTACCTTGAATATACCCTTAAAGTCAAAATCCGGGGTCCCAAGAAGACAAAAAGAAAAAGGGGGAAAAAAAATGTTAACTATGGCATTTAAACATTCAAACCTTTAAATGTTTGTTTTACAATGTAAGTTTCCAGAATCACTACATATTTTTATAATTAAATGTTTAATATAATGGGAAATGGTAACAGGAGAAATATGAAGAAAAAAAATTGACCTAGTTAACTTCAGGGGTTATCAGTGTTGAGTTTTTAAATTTACTTAATTTTTTCTAATATTTTTGTTACAATCTTTTTCTTACAATACCGAATCCTTTAACTACGATGGATTTGATGGTATTCAAGGATTTGAGTGGCCCATCTATAATTTAAAAATTTATTTTTGAGGATTACATAAATATATATAACTATAATTTCAGTGATCGCTAATGTGTCATACTCATACAATGAGGGTCATGGGTTTAATCCTAAAATCCTGGCATAATTCACATTTATAAGCATAATTTCCTTTGTACTTGGTTTTTGCCAGGATTCTTTGTCTGAAGGTAAGCTGATGCAATAGTTTGGCCAGTTGCATTATAATTAGAGAGACAAAGTTCGTAGCAGTGAGAAAGGAAATAAGTGTGTTGGGCGGCTGTTATGTGCCCGCATGGCTGGTAATTTGTCAAGGTATTTTTGTGATTGGTTGAAAATGATGTCACTGGTTTTCGTGATTTTTTCTTGTAAATTTTTCCAGAAATGCCTTGCTATGAGAGGTCAGAAATTGTATACTGCTATGGTTTTGTGAGTGCTGTGCTATGATTGGCTAGAAAGTAACGCACCTGCAATGTCCTTCGGGCATATGCGGCTGCGTAGCCTTGTTCCTCAGTCTGGACAAGGTACCGAGTAGGTCGCATGTGGGACAATGATTTACAAAATAATATAAGTATACGAGTTATAGAGAATTTAGCAGTTGTGTGGTTCAAGTGCTACCTTCTATCATCAACCCATTTTCATATTTCGGAATTTTTTGACGTGACGTCTAATAAATTGATGAACGCCGGCTGCACGCACGAAAAAGTGTCCCGTAACGCACATTGTCCAACTACGATGTGTCCCATATGCTCATTGTATGCTTGTGCCGCATCTCTCTTCCACTCAATTGGAACAACCATCGATTTGACTTTTCAATTATGTTTTCGTTGTTTGAATTATTAATATTATGTAATTTAACGATCGTCCACTGATTTTCAGCACAATCGGTACGGTTATTTAAAAGTAATGTTGAATTTTAAAATACGTTTTTGTACGAACAATGGTGTTTTACAGTTACACATAATAATTCAAATTACACCCGGGATCTTTTGCACAATGTTTTAAAAAAATATTGTAACACATTATAAATAAGTTTGGTGTATTTGGGATGCGTATTTGTTATAAAACCGTATTATAAAAACGAAATAATATTACTCCCATACGGTGCTTCCATCTATGGTGAAGGACGCGAACTGAACGAATCGCGATATCTATCCGCTTCCGTGACAACCAGGCACTCATTAATACATATTTTCCTTTGTTTATCGTGAGGGGCGTTATTATTAATGAATTATAAATAAAATTTCGTGCCCGGGGCCACAAATGCATTTCATTTTGAGCACTGGAAGACATAAAAACGTAAAATATTCTTGACAAATTTTAATCTGTGGTTTTCATTGCTTATTACAACAACAATTTCGGCAATAAAGGTTAATT
The DNA here is from genome assembly GCF_032445375.1 of Bacillus rossius redtenbacheri. Classification (NCBI taxonomy): domain Eukaryota; kingdom Metazoa; phylum Arthropoda; class Insecta; order Phasmatodea; family Bacillidae; genus Bacillus; species Bacillus rossius. Next base: position 31,092,962 of record NC_086337.1, on the reverse strand, counting down.
TGCATTTAAAAAATCTGATTACTAGTATAATTTCAAGTATTTATTCTTTTATTATTAAAATAAAAATGATTCAATTTTATTCATAAAAGTATGCAATCATTTCATCAACGTTTTGTTATGAGGTTGTCACGTTAAACTATCGTCCGTAAACCGACTTTACAGACAACCAATTTTTTTTAACTAGAAGTTTTGACCACAGTTGGCAGGTGTTAGCCCACAGCAATGTTTGAGTGATTGCACCATTGTTCTGAGGACGTAGTCCTTCCGCTTCGTACCATGAGTTAAGTATGTAACCTCGGGACTTAACTACAAACTATACTTACATATTCATCCTTGGTACCTGCGAACAGTCTATGTACTTGGTTTTGGCATTGGAGAAGAGGTTATGTACGAATATTTGTAAACTTTACATGTACTTTTTTATGTAGTCGCAAGATGGCTGCACAATGCCTGTTAATTTTCTTCAAGTATCAATAAAAATATGTTAATATCAGTTTGGTGTCCGAGACATTATTTCAGTGAATAAATCGTCGACAGTAACTTTTTTTTTGTGGAAATAACATGATTTATTCAGCACCCAAATGATTTATACAAGTGTTTATGAATGTCCACTTCAAACCAAATTTTAAGCTAGCTCGGGAGGTCTGAGGTGTGACACATGTTATTGCTAGCTTGCACTCATTGCCATAGAAAAATCCCTCAGTAATGTACAAATAGACAACAAAAGACAAATACTTAAACACACGGAGAACAAGTCAATATCAGCTCATGGTTTTTTTTTTAAAGATATCCAGCATAAACCCGCAATGGTGTATAACCATAATATTACGTTAAGTCAGTCTTCCCAAACGCAAGAATCGTTCAAACATAATTTTTTTTTACATCACTGATGAAAATCTCATTTAAAAATCATGTGAAGTTCCACTTTTGTTGAAAAAAATTCACCAAAAATTTATTTTGATTAATAAAATAAAACAAGATGACATAAGACACATCTTGATGAGGATGGGGAGACAGAGTGGGCACTTATAACACTTATAAACCTGACCCAAGGTTTGGGTTAGGTGTTTTCAATAAAACCAAGCCTCTGACACACTTGGTTATATATATATAGAGAGAGACACACACAAACACATGCACAAAATTAAATTACAAAAACTGAAAAGTTTTAAAATTTAACATAAATAACACATAAACACACAAGAAAATTACAGATTATATACTATAACTAATCCCAAAGAAAATTTGTATAATAGATAAATAATATTTCATTAGAAAAACAAGGAATGTAGACAAGTAAACATGTTTTTAATAGACTTAATACTAAAAAGTTTACTTAAATAAAAAAAAAATCATTTTTTTGAAAACACAACAAAAAGCAGATGTTTAGAAGGAAAACAGCAGGTAATAAAAAAAGGCTAAGGTTTTATTGAAATCGAAAAAACCCATGTGGATTGGGGTTTTGCAAGCTTATAAGGAGGATGGAAGTGGATTGGGCTTGGAAGTGAGTGTGGTGAGGGAGGGAACAATGTAGAAAGCTAAAAGGTAGGAAAGTGAAGTAGAAGGACTCTCTGCCACTGGGTGGAAGCCCAATTATAGGAGAAAATCTAAGAAAATAACATAATAATAAGTGCTCAGCTTTTATTAAAAAAATATTAGGTATTTTTAAAATATGTTAATCAGTTTCTATAATTTTCAATTTTTGCTTGTCAGCACAACATTTTTGCTATCAATTTTTTATGCCAATAATTTTTTTTTGTAGTACCTGCAAATTATGTAGTTTAAGTTATTGTTCCTGCCATATTATTTACAAATCAATAATCTCTACATTAAATTGGTGCAACTTAAACAAAACACAAGAAATATTTCTGTACTATAAAAATACATAAACTACAGAAAACAGTTTATAGAAATGGTTTTCAAGCAAAAAAAATTATCTTTGCAAATTAAGAGATAGATAACAGTCACCATAACTTTTTGTAAATATATAAGGCATACAAAATTGCTCACCTGTTTTGCGAACTTCCTCTACTGCAGAGAGCATTTCTTGTTTGATATCAGGGTTTTCATAAGCAATCATTTCCCCTTTTTCGATAAAATTCTCTGTGGCTTTTTCAACAGCTGCAACCAAAACATGTGCTCGTTTTGACCTCCCTTTCTTCTTTTTGGATGGCCCCTTTGTGTTGACTAAAGTTGTCACCTGTTTGAATATATAAAAAAATGGGTGCATAGATGTTACACAGATAAGAGGGATAGTAAATTTTTAAGATACTCTAATATTTGAAACATGCGTAATCATGCACTGAAAATAGACCTTTATTTATTTGTGTCTTCAATGGAATCTAGGAATGCATTAATGGGTTTATGATAGTTGATAATATCATTAATAATAATAACCCTATTGGAAATGTCTATAAAAATTGTCACAATTCTAATGCTAATACCGGATCCAACCTCCAAGTTGAGAGTTTACTGCAAAGTCATCAACTGTCCGAAGTCGCATCCACCAAACCACCAGTTTAACTCCCTCTGTGACATTACACGTTTCTCCTACTGCCGACAAATTCACCTATCGTACATCACTTCTAGGAACTGTCATACTACCAACAAACTCTGCCAGGCTACTTAGAATAGCACCAAGTTCAATTAAAGAATGTATGGATACAGATTAAATAACACTAACTGAATGTAAATTAAATGTGAATAAAAAAACATGTATCTTAACTTACTAAGGCAAGATGGACTAGAGGCTCACCTCAATATTTAGCTAGGAATAAACTCTATCTTATAATTCAGTATGAAGACTTTTTGTTAAGTTTGGGTAAAAAATAAATACAACCTATATATTTATTTTACATTTGTAACATGACCACCAACAGTCAGAGACTTTTTTGGTGGGCATGACATATACAGACAATATACAAGGTTATCACTACAAATATATGGACACATACCCCTGTCGATACCAATAAAAGGCAAGACATAATTTGTATTTGGAAATTTAGTGTTCACGGCATCTTTTTCTCCTTTCCTATTTTTTTACATGTAGAGTTTACTGACCAGCTACAATCACTGAATGGACAGTAATGATGTCAGAAATTAGAAGATATCAATTTTAAAAATGTCAATGTATCACTGTATTTTTTTGTATAACATGACTCGTCTAATAACTTTATGTCATATTCTAGACTAAAAACATTTAAAGGGGTTAATGAAAATTACATTACAGAGCAATGCTAAAGCAAGAACCATTAAATAATATGGCAAACTATAATGCTGTCTCTCAAAAGATATTTTCAGAATTTCCACTGCAATGAATAAATTAATTAGGGTTTAAGATCTTGTCAACCTCAGGATCATTAGAAAAGGTGAGGTGTAATAAGATGAGAATTGAGGTTACTAAGGTGTCCACACAAATCTCTAAAACAATATCCCCGATTTTACCCTCGGTAAAATTTAAAATATCCTTCACTACTTTTTTTTTTTAAAAAATGACCAACTAATGATGTAATTGTCTGTAAGAAATAAAGAAAATTCAGTATCCCCCATCTCCATAGCTGGTCCAGTTCTTCCTCCACTTTCTTTATTTAAAACAGAAACTTGCATAGGGCCTACTATGTCATTTTATAGAGTGTATGACTCTGCAATAAAACACCTTGTGGAAAAAAAAAATCCCTTTTGGGGGATGGCAGACTGAAGCATTTCCCACTTCAGGCCTTACCTACCTGGCACACATAGGGTGGCACAGCTTCAGAAAAAACCATGCAATTTACAAACTGCTCAAGATATCAGAGTTGTGTCTGTCTAAGCAAAGAATTTAAGAATATGCTGCAGCGAGTACTCTGTTCCTGTATTTTTTTTTAAACTGTATTTTTAGAAGAGTTTGATGACACATGGCTCTCTGACCCCTGTTGTGAGTGAATCCCTGTCGTGACGAGGGCGCCAACCAGCCTAAAGTAAGGGAGTAAACGGGTTCTCACCTTGTGGCTTACAACAGGGGGCCAGGGCAATAACGAAACCTTGAGCTGTTGGCCGCTCGAGACGTCATTTAGAATGAATGTATGTCCGTAGTTCGGTCTATGTCATTAAGGCACTGGCTGCTAAACGGCAAACCACTCACGAATCTCTAGCAGCGAAGCGCGAAGCAGTGCTCAGAGGCATCCGTCGCGGATGAGAGACGAGCTACGACTGATTCCCACGCACCGGCACACGGCGAGCGGGAAGCAGGGGAGGGGGACGCACGAGATGCGTGAGAGACATTACGCGGTCCGGGTCAGATTACACAGTAGTTTGTCACACCAGCCGCCGGGCTCGGGTGCATTCACCGCTCGAAGCACCACTCAAAGCACTTTGTTACACTCATGCCAGGACCAGACGGCTCTGGGCAACAGCGGGCCTAGGGACCAGGATGTACACGACAGCTGCCGTCAAGTGTATAGGGCTAAAATGCTAGATTTGAGAATAAATTTTAGGCATGAAATTCTAGGTACAGATTCTCATGGGATGTGCATCACATGTTTATCTTTATTTCTCCACCACATAATGCTATGGTTACTGCTCAATACTTATAGTTACCCAGTGTAAAACGAGAAGACTGCACACCAGTCCACAGCCCTGCTCTTAGAGGCGATACCCTGCTAAGAAGCGCCAGCGAGCGTCGCACTTACCATCCCACCATACTAATGAAAATACACCCCTGGCTACGTGGGGCCCTTAAATTATCATCATTAGGAAATTTCCATGACTTTACCAGGATTTGAAGTAAAATCACTATCTCTGACCAATTCTAATATATCTGACTTCCAGAATGTAAACGCCCTGATTATGGAAGGGTGGGGAAAACGGGAGTATCCAGAGAAAACACACTAGCCCTTGGCATCATCCGCCATGTTTCCCATTCGAGAAAAATCAGGAACAGGATAAAATACAACTTACTACTTATTTTCTCTTTCAGAATAAAGTACAGGAAGGAGTGAATATTTGAGGAGAAATGGTTTCTCTCACACAAAAGCACCCTGACTGAAAAGCCCGGCACTTCAAATTTGAATTTATTGGGTTGAAAATATTGTCAGCATCAGAGTCATTAGAGATGATGTGAGAATGGTGAGAAAGGATCGTTGAAGGAAGGACTGGATTGAAGAAACAAGGTCGAGTGCTCTGAGAAAACCAAGGGGGAATCAAAAACCTGAATCTACTTGGTGGAAGGAGAGTAATTTGAACCCTAAATACATCCTCTACAAGCGAACAGAGCTTTCACACCCTACATGCGTGTTTAAACTTTCTCGGTAGGAAGCCAAGTCAAGTCGGACTCACAATCCACAATTGTACGTGTACAGGCACATTAGGTTTGTTTTACTCAGTCTCTTTTGCTCCCTAGGAGTTGTAAGAGTTACAATTAAATGAACCTAGGTCAAAAGGAGTTGGTAACTCTCATATAGGTGAAGAGAATACTTTAGGTTTATTAATTTTTTATTGGACATAAAAAAAGACACCTTAAAAAATACAATAGCAACTTAAGATTCATCTGGAGGTAAACCTGCTTAGGCGATACCTAATATTGTGCCCCTAATGATGAAAACTTAAATTATGTTGTACGTGTTTTAACGCAATATTGTCCATACAAACATACTCCACATGACCTGTAGTAATAAAAGGAATACATGTTAGCAAAAATACTTTATTCATAATATCATGGGATACAAATACACATCATTATTGTCATTTGTAATGTGATACATATTCTTCTAAATATATGGGATATAAATACACTAAACATTATAAACACAGAAGTAGATGATCACTCTCAGACAACCAGCAAACGACTCACCCTCACAACTCTTCGAGAGAAGCATAATATCAGTGACCTGAGAACATCTTGTCCCCTTGAGTAAAACAGCCATCCGCCAAACTGTTTACGGCAAGTAAAACACGCAAGGGCGCCTCAAGAGTTAAAAGGTCAAAAAGAGACTTGAGTGAAAAGAGACTTGAGTGAAACAAATATCTTAAGTTTCTGTTTGTTGTGTTTATTCTCATAGCCTCTAACCAATGAGTGTTGATTTGCTAGTCATGGCAGTCAATAAACAGTTGGATATGATCAAGATCATACAAGTGCTCTACGAATACTGATACTCTTAACTCTTAACACCCACTACTTCTTATTGCAAACTCAGGCTTTATAAATAGTCAATGATTGTTGCACACTCTTATTGTGAAATCATCATGCAAAATTATTTGCAGAAATGAATCCTGTGAACAAGAACTAGGCCTACATTAAGTTTGAGTCCTACTTTTGGATAGCAAAATAATTTGTTTCCTTGTTCAATTCATCAATCTAAACACTGGTTTGAAACAAATTTGGTAGGTATATTCTAAATCATAATACCAAAACAATACAGATGATGTCACCAATATGACATTGCTTATGTTATTACCACCCTCCTTTCTTTTGGGACTAGCACGGGAATATGGAGTTTTGGGCGGGGAACTATAACACACTATTATTCACTCATTCATTTTTTTTTAACAGTATATTTTTCTAGTATTGTTAACTAGAATATTATTCTCCCTGCTCTATTCTATTTTGAGATACTAATTTTTCATACTCAAAAAATTATGTCTGTAGGTGTTACAACTTATGGCCCTATTTATGATAAATATTCAATTTACCGAAAAATACAAGTTGCCTGAAAAGTGGTAAATTATGAGGAAAAAAATAACAGTAGACAGTGAAATAGAGTATACCATGTGGGACTGTATTCGTCACGATATCGATAAAAATACTACCTATAATTTTCTTAAAGGTAACTATTTAAACCTCGGTATTGCAGAATAGACAATAACAGGTGGGTATATTTGCTATTTCACGATACCACTAAATTTTGATCATGAAAATTGTTATTTTATACAAATGAAATACTGCTATTGCAAAACAAACTAGACCTTGTAGAATTTTAGTCTCCTTTACGATAACTTCCACGTATAAATTACCAATTTACTAAAGTGAAATATGCAAAAGTTTTTTTAGTAGCCAACGTACCTTCACCAAACCATTAACTTTGTTTTTATCACTTTAACGATTTAACAACTAACCTACAGGAAAACGAGCCATTTTTACATTAAGTAAATGGTAAATATGTAGTTGAGCGGTATTTGCGAAAAAAAATGTTAAAAATCCGAAAATACCTTTATTAGATGTTCTTCAACTTCCTCTTTTCATTGAAAGCGGCGGAGATAAGAAATTCCAAATACTTTAGGAGATATCGCCGTTCTTATTTTGCTATACAAGACCTGTGTAATCAATCGATCGTCGCCATATTTTTTATTGCTGTGTGTTTGTGAATGCCTAATTAATGATAATGGTCGATTAGGTCAGGTCAGTTACATTATAAATACTTTTAACTAAGCGTACATTAAAAATAATGTAAATTAATTTCAATGGTTCTTTAGTTTTAAAGTATTTATAATGTAACTGACCTGACATAACAAACCGGGACAAAGGATGAACAGTAACAACTTACGTAATTTTTTTTTGTTACTTATTACTTGCGCAACAATAACAAATAAGACTTTAAAATTAGAAAAGTTAAAAACTCACCTAAGTTGGAGGCGGTAATTAAACACCGTTTAAACAATAAATGAACTAAATAATCACGTATTGGTTCATTTGAATTCTGGCCTATCACGAACAATCACGTGACATCATTATCCAATAAAAAAATAGATACTCGTAAACAAGAAACAATGGTGAATTCCACATGAAAGCACTGGTATAATTGTGATGAAATTTAAAAATTCGATATCTCCTAAAGTATTTGGAATTTCTTATCTCTGCCGCTTTCAATGAAAAGAGGAAGTTGAGCATCTAATAAAGGTATTTTCGGATTTTTAACATTTTTTTTCGCAAATACCGCTCAACTACATATGATGAAATTTAAAAATTCATATCTCCTAAAGTATTTGGAATTTATTACCTCCGCCGCTTTTAATGAAAAGAGGGAGTTAAAGAGCACAGAATAAAAGTATTTTCAGATTTTTAATTTTTTTTTTCCCGCAAATACCGCCCAACTATATATTTACCATTTCATATAAAACTACAAATCATAAACATTTAAAAGCGATAAAAAAACACTTACCTTTCTTAGCAATGTGGCAATAATAATTTTGTCAAATTTTTTCAAGTAGATTTTAAATTTAAACCAACAACAATTTGCCATTCCTCCTTTTAATTTATTTGATATAGTTAAACACGAACTGTCACTTCCTTGGTCACTAATACAATCATAATCACACATTCTCTCTCTACGCTGTTCCATTATATTGTTACAATATAAATAAACACGATCTTCCTCTTCTCTTGTCACTACTACACTCATTACCCCACATATACAATAATTCCTTATTACTTACTTAATGCTTATTGCATATTTATTTTTTCAATTTATAATGAAATTTATACAAAACCGCTACTATCATTACAAACACACTATCATTGATCTTTATTTCAACAGTGCTATTTTATCTTTCACTGTTGCCAATACTACATACTATATTTTCCTTTGTTCCACCATTCATTTTTATTATCATTGGCCAATTATCATGACATCATTCTTTTCCCCTACTTTTTTTTTTTACATGTAATCAGGGTGTCTACAGTTAGTACTTTCGTACTAGATCTAGTACTTTTATAAGTTTATTAGTGGTCTAGTACATTTACGCTCAGATCTAGTACATGTACTTATTTTCTTTAATATAATATTACAGTAACTCCAATATATTTTATTATTAAGCGTAATTATTTTTAAAAACTATGGAATGTATGTGTGCGTGGTGTGATATTGAAGTTCGAGTACTGCAATGTCATAATAACTTCCTAAATGGTTAAAACCATAACAAATTATAATTTAGTAGTTTTTTTTTTCATATCTAGTACTTTTTTCTCGCCTAAGTTGGTACGAAATATTTTTTTCCTTGTAGACACCCTGCACGTAATAAGCTTCCGCACTTGGCAGGTATCGCTAAATAGAACTGAGCCAACAAATCTCCATGCTATCCTGACCTGACTAACCTTTTTCATTTAATAATACTAGCTCAACAATTTAACTTTCCTTTCAGCTTTCTACAATTTAATTAGAAATATTATTGAAAATAATGATTCCTCCCTAAAAAAAAGTCAAAATATTTACCTGCAGCACCAACGGTTCCAGTGTTTTTTCAACAGACATTGTTCGTATTTCTAAGTTTTTTGGGTCCCATTTCAAAGAAATTGTGCCGAAATGGTCAGCCATGTCTTCTGAAAAGAGCAAAAAAGAGTTTTAAACACAAGTTTAATCTATCTCAACAGGTAAAAAAATAAAAATACGAGACATAAAGAAACTACGTACCTATTAATTTACATACATTAATAATTACAACTACAACACTTACCTATATAAAACTATTTCTCTTACGTATACCTCTTGTGAAACGTTTATTAAAACTTTTTAAAATCGAACACAAACAGAAACGTCAAATTACTGATCACACCTTGATTTTATGATTTTACATAAACAGATGATGAGTACCCCTATGACTCATTCCAGAGATGATCAAATTTTAGTATTCGTGGATTTGACGCAAGAACCATAATAGTTTAGACTTACTCACAATGAAATTTAAAAAAAAAATGGTGGTACAATATTTGTAAGGATAACACATTGGTTTTCATAAATAGATTTAATGCTGTTAAAATACGAAAAGATTTTTTGGAAAACCCATTATTTCTTAATGGAAGAAATTTTTAAGGTGCAAAAAGTGGAGTAAAATCGAACAAACGTAGTTTTTAGAGGTACAAAAGTATCGTTTTTATCTACATATCTTGTTCCCGCGAAAGTGTGGAAAGGACTTTGATTTGTTAAAATCGAGTTTGTTTTCTAAAGTGCCTTGGGTGGGGTTTTCAAATACGTATCATACTTTAATTGTTAGTTTATATTTTTGAGTACGTAATTTTGTATTTTGATTCTCTTAAATATATGTTTATTTAACTTCCTAAAATGATATTTTGCAATATGAAATGTAACGCTAGATAGTAAACACCAACACAGTTTATTTATTTTTTTTATTATTTTGTTCTATAATTCCTGCAGAAAGCCGTACGCCAGCAGTAGTGCACAGGCACGTGGTACTAATGATGGCCAGGAGAGGGAATGGGATGTTAGCTGCGAACGTTTGCGGACGAAAGAGTGGTGGATGAAACAGTGTGAACGGAGGGGAACACCTCAGCAATGGTACTGCGTTAAATGACAACACGAAGGTCGTAATGTTTACGATGAGAAGCAGAATCAGTGGAGTGCAAGTACCGGGTGTTTGCTCCACTGTAGTCAGGCCAATGATTGAGTACACGGCAGAGGTTTGGGACCCATGCCTGGTGACGGAGAAGATATAGCGCAGGGCAGTAAGGGGGCATGTGTTTTGGTGATGGGAAGGGGGAGAGGTGGACTGTGATGATCAGGGAGTTGGGGTGGGGAACATTAGAGTGAAAAAGGAGAGTAAAAGGTGATCAAATGTGGGGGCATTAGGACGCTGGGAGATAGGTTGTGTAGAGTTGGGCACAGATGGGCAGTGTTACATCGGGGGTATCATAAGGTGGTGTGCTGGATCCACGCTGCTCTTTACATTTATGGTCACTGATATAGGAGAAAGCATAAATGGGGACAAAATACCTTTTTTACAGATGAATGTGTGGTATACAAAGAAGCAGAAGAGGTAGGCTTGCAGGAGGATTAGATAAGTTGTAAGTGTGGGTGGTAAAGAATAATTGTTTATTACAGTAAGTCCTCGGTTTACGTCGGGGTTACGTTCCTGAAAACCGTGACGTAAATATAAACGACGCAAAATGAGCCATGTTTCATGCCACCGGCCGGCCACGGCCCAAGGTCGGCCGGAAGCGCTGGCATACAGACGTGACAACGGGCAATTTTATCAGCAAATGACAACCGACAGCGTGGGAAACAAGTCCAACTAGTACTTCTCAGCTTTATAGAATGGTTATTTAACCTGCTGCTTTATTACCTTTATTGATTGAAATATAAAGCAGCGGAGAGCAGGAAGCATCCCTCATGATGTATGATAAGATAAGGCGGTGAACGTGTAGCTTACGCTACATAGCATAAATTAACTACCGAAGGAAACAAAGAATTATAAACAAATTATATACGGTGTTTTGGTTAAAATAAAGATTTACGGTCATTGCAAACGACGTTATTGTGAATTGGCGTCAACTTAAATTGAAACATGAGTACTCAAACATTAGCGACGTTAATCCGAAACGACGTAAATCGGTACGACCTAAATAGAGGACTTACTGTATTTTGTATCACTTATCCAAGCTTATCCTTTGATCCTGATGGTATGATCCTGTATAAATTAATCATGAGGTAAATGATACTTGGTGTTTTAATTTAGTATGTATAAAAATCCTGGACATGTCAATAACTTTCATATCACAATTGTTTTGTGGTATGTCCATGATCTTTTGACATATTAAATTAAAACAGCAAGCATTATGTACCACATGATCAATGTATACAGGAACATGCTTTCAGGATCAAGGGATAACTTGGATACATGATACTGAACTTTTACTGAATAATGGTAAGTAGGCTAAATTGTTGGCAAAACAAGGGTAGTGAGGTGTTCAAAGAAGAAGAAAATGAATGAGAGGATCTACTAGCAGAGGAAGAAGAAATAGGAGAGACTAAAAGCAAAAGTACTGTAACTAATACCTAGGGACAGTTTCTCCTAGGAGTCTGGGGTGAGCGTGGATTGAGGGGTGGGGGGGGGGGGGAAGAGCAAGTTAAGCAGAACTGGCAGGCTTTGGTTCCATTGGGCAGGGTACTGAGGGGAGGAAGTACTGTGCTAACACCACCCAACCCGCCTCGTCCTGGAGAAAGCTGCGGCAGTGTGAAATCCGTAAACAGCGGTGCCCGAGAGAGAACTGGAGGTAGTGCAGCTAGGTGGGTGATGGGGAATTGGGTAAGGAGAAGAGAAAAGGATGAAAAGGAAGATCATATCACCAACCCAACAGCAGGGCCAATTGAATAAAATAGAGTGCCCCTATCTGGAAAAATATATTCTTATTCGAAAATATCTACTCCTTTCTGTTAAATTTCACATTTCTGTAACGTCCTGAAATATCAGTCCAAAATTAAAATGAAGTATCAGAGAAGTATGTGAGAACACTGTTATATAACACACATTTCACTCTCTCACACCAACAAATTAAGACCAGACTGAATGTAAACAAGTGTGAGAGTTTTGAGATCATACTCTGGCTAATGTAGGACACGAGTTGAAACGGAAGACAAATCTTTAAAAACAATATCTTGAAAATATTCTCGAACATGCCAGTATTTTCATTATTTTGTACACAATAAAATTCTGTAGTAGGTAGGATAGCCAAAATCTAGTTTCTTAGCATTCTTATTACAAATGCAATTTTTTTTTTTTACAATATAGTGGTTTTTCTTTGTAAAATTGAAACCATCCATGCATCAGTTGACCTGTCCCAAACCACCTTGACTTAGTATTTATCTGAGAGTCAATAGAGAACCAGAATTAACCTATGATTAACATTTGTTCATCCATTTTTAAATTTCACTATTTATAAAACTTTTTTTTACATTACTGATTTTGGAATTTGGAGTGTTGTATTTGTAGGTTATAAGCCGGTGATGAGGTTGTAAATAATGAACAAAAAATATTTCTTTCCTCCTCAGTCCTTGTAGAGATTCACAGCTTTTTGCTGTCCATTTGGCTGGATAGATTCTGAACTTCCAGTGATATATTTTAAGGGGCCACCAAACTTGGTGAGAAGCTTTAGAAAAAACTGACATAATTGAATAATTTGGCAAGGTGTATAAGTAGTAATTGTTCTCTTTTTTATTGCTATAAAAGTGTCATTAGGAACTATTTATATATGTAATTGGTTTAGATCTAGTTTCCTCTATACTATGTGTATTTTCATTGTTCTTGTTATCCATATAAGGGGCTGCCTAGTCAGGAGGGTATTAGTGTTAGTGAGGCGGGATGATAAGTGCGACACTCGCTGGTGCTTCTAGCGTGGTATCGCCTCCTAAGTGCAAGGTGGAGCGCAGTCTTGTTGTGTTTAGGGCAACTTTGAGATTTTAGCTGCAGGTATAACATTGCAGGATGGGTAAATGAAGCCAACGGTTAAATTAAGTCCCTTGAGTGCTTCCAAGATATTTTCAGTGTTTCAGGCCAAAACTTTATCCTGAAAAAAACACGTTTAAGCCATTTTCACTCTTATAAAAATACATTTTAAAAACAAAATACGGAAACATAACTACTGATCCACTCTCAGCGTATTATTAAAGGCTTTTTGTAAATGGACACCACTCAAATATCTTGAGCAGTTATCAAATTGCGAAGTTTTTTTCTGGAGCTCTGCACTACCATTTGTGTACACAGTGTGTAGGCAGTGCCCTTAATGTTCTATGAAGCAGACGGTTGAAGCACGTTGGTTTGATTCAAGCTCTGTTTTGCAGTGTTGGCGATCCAGTGGAAAAGTAAAATAAAATTGTGACTCCTTTCTCTGCACAATGAGTCAGTCGGAGGAGGAGCAGAACATCCCGGACCGTGACACGTGCCAGAAGCTCACGGAGCAGTTTGCCGAGATCACGGGCACGGATGTAGCGTGCGCGCAGTTCTACTTGCAGGACAGGTGTTGGGATCTAGAGGTGCGCCCACACACATGTGTGCAACACAACTGTCATAATAACTACCCCAGTTCGGGAATGCTGACTTCAACAAGTTCTCCCTAAAATCAGATCTTGTTCTGTTTTGAGCAAAAAGCTGTATTTCAAGCTGTGGCCAAATATATAAAAAAATCTATGATGACTGGGTCTGATTGACCGTGATGAAACAAAAGTCTTAATTTTTAAGAGACTCATATGTCACACCTTGAAATATTCATGATCTTAGTGCTTTGTGGAGGAAACAGTGATACGGTCGTCAGACTACTCCCTATCAAGGCCACACATGGTCATGACTCGGATCTAGTTCTCAAAGTCACCTCTTTATGGTTTGGGAATATTATTGGCTTGCAATACAGTCACTAAGTTCTTTGGACCAATTTCTTGGTTAAAAATCCTGTAAACTCTTTTTTCTAACAGTTAAAAAACTATCATTGTATAAAAAGTATCAGTGTATAGAAAACTATCATTCCCACCAACAAAAGGAAAGAAATTGAAAGCAAATAGTTCTAAGGGTGGTTTTGGCCCCTTTGCTCTTCTCTGTCATGAGATGTAAGGAAAGATCTATACACAGTAAAAAAAATTGTGCATGTACTTATTTATGTACATGAGTTAAAAAGTGTTTTTTTCCATGTATCTTCTAGACTGCAGCCTTTAGTTTGAAAAATACATAAAAGATAGCACACCATTCGTAATATTAAATACTAATGCAATCTTGTCATGGGCATGTGTTGAAGTTTGCATTCCCCAACTGGGGTAGTTATTATGTCAGTTATAGTCACCTGTATGATGAAATAATCAGTTATTTCCTCTCTGCATTCAAAGACTGGAGTCTGTAAGTAAATATCAGATTGTGACAAGGTATAAAAGCAATCTTTGCCAATAATTTGCATGAATGGTAGAAAATAGAAATAACAGTGAAACTTTGATTAACCACCACCGTCCGGACGAGGGCTGTGACAAATTACTGAATAGATTAACAGAAATCTCTTAAAACATATGTGTAGTAACATGATTTCACTGCAGGCTTGGAGTGAAATGAAAATAAAATCCTTTAAAAGTAAATAATGCAGATATATTGTACACTGTATTTCATTTTACAAAATGAATCTTCTAAACTTTAATTCATTTGAGAGTTCTAATGTAGAGAAATGACTGTATACTTACGTATTGCCATAAACCGTTGTTATTTTATACAGTATGTTGTAAAAGTAATCTGTATAATTATTTTGAAAATGTCTGTTTGTTGATACTCGCACAAATTTTTAGACTTGGACAGATAACTGAAACTGATGGTTAAACGAGTGATGGTTATTCAAAGTTTTACTATATGGCAGATAAATTAAAAAAAAAAATATTATATGCTGTTTTACAGTATCGATTTAATCTTTAACTTGAATATTTAAGCTTGAAGTGATAAAAAAAATATATCTGATGCTTTATGTTTCAGCGATCAGTGAATGCATTCTTTGAAGCATCGCAGAAAGGCGGGGTTAGCGTTCTTAATGACTGTGATGCTCCTGGTATTGTCGTCAACGTTGAGTGAGTAGTGTGCATACTAGATCACTGAATCAATTTTAGTCACTGTGTTATGGAATGTTTCAGTAACGGTTGAGGGCATTTAATTAATTTTGAGTGAAAGAAATGAATGCAAAGATTATGTTGATAGTGCTGTATTTTGTTACTTGGCCTGTTTTGTTTTTGTGATGCTCAGTTTTTGTTATCAGCAAAAAAATGGCAAAGAAACTGGAGCAGAGCCAACCCACCATCATTCCGCCATCAAAATTCAGCATCATCAGTTGGAATCTAGATGGCTTGGAGGAGCGAAATCTGAAGAAGAGAACCAAAGCAGTGTGCAAGATTATAACCATGTGAGTTAAGGGTTGCCTCTTCAGCTGCTGTAATTGTAATGTGTTGAGGGCTGCGCGCACGTTCCCGGTAATTTTAAGATGTTAAGCATGGGCGCCACCACGTGTAAGGGCACGTGGACCCGGCGGAGTCTCTCTCTCAGGGCGTGACGTAGCCCAAGTGGGGACGAGTTACCAGCCCTTTCTACCCTATCTATCCAGACCTAGCCCGCTCTAGGCGTCGGGCACGCCACACTCCTAGGCTGAGTAGGCTCACTCACCACGTGGTTAAATAAAATACTCAGTTTTTATTTTATTCCCAGATTTAATTCCACTAACACGCTTCCCTCCACGCACGTTACACTTTACACGGTTAAAAAGCCTGAGGCACGAATCGACTTAAGTGAAGGCATGGTCCACACACGTGGCCATGCTATAAAGTATGCTTATTACACGATGGTTAAAAACTCGACTGAGACAATTAATTATTAATGCAGCCCGCCGACCGAGAGCTGCCCCGAGGAATAACGAACGAAAAAAGATTTAAGAATAATTAAAGCTACAGAATTACTTGAACAGTGGTTCACAACGGTTGAGGTCCCCGGGGTGCTGGCGCGTCTGCTCTCGGTCAGTGATGAAGATGGACTGAGGCGAGAGCTCTGCTCGTCTCGACTAACATGGCGCCTCCGCGCCAACACAATTACCGTTATTACATTCTGTGATTCCGTGCCCCGGCGAAAGTTAAGTAAATTACAGATTAACATTAAAAAATATATAAAAATTACTGGCAATTTAAAGTTCGTTAATATTTACTTAGTTAATGATAATTTATATAAAAACATTCCTACTCTCGTCCAAGTCCGTGCCTATTCGGGTCCGCCTGGGCAACGTCTGTGGTTCTTTCAAGTAACATATTTAAATGAAAGAATACACAAGTAAACTGCACAAACACTGGGGCAAAGATGAATGAAAACAAAAGGTTTACAATTAACATTAAACTTAGCAAATTAGGGGGTCGCCGCACTGCTTCTAAGCGCCCTCTTGCCGGGCTAGACACACACGCACACACGCACGCACGAGCGGGAGGTTTGAATAGAGATGGTGGTTGGGCGGTGTCATATCGGGCTCAAAGGGGCCGCAGGCCCGGACGACGTCAGTGTATAATTCATTTAGGTATAATTCCTTAGTGTAAACATTTAGCTGCAGTATGTAATGTGGTTTGTATTTTGTATTTAGCGATGGTTGAATCAGATAAATACAGATACCGATCCTATTACCGATACATTTCTTCAACCAATAAAATACGGTACCAATTCAATACTTTTGTATCTAAATAATCACTGTGAACGTCTCCAGTAACTCAATATTTGTAAGTAATAAAGGCAGTACCTTACTAACAATCTATTAAAATTATTTTTTCTAGATGAATAAAAAGTATTTTGTCACATAAAATTTACACGTTTATGCCTTTGAATAATTATTTAACACATTATTCAAGTATTTTCTTATATTTCAGAAAAATTTGGTTTATAAGATGCATATATAATTATAACAGTTAAATAGAAAAAAAAGGGCTGGATAAAATTGTCTTTTCTAAGTATCAGTTGGAAAGGGTAACAAAAAAATATTGGGAATATCGACCAATACCGATACTAAAACAAATTTATCGGTACATCACTATTTGTAATTACTGAAATTAGACCATGTTATTTCCTTCAATTTCATTGTTATTTTGTTTTTATCGCTATTCACCACATAATCTTGCCACTGGTCATCAATTTTCCTGGCCTCAGTGACATGCGGGCTGAACCAGATGCAGTGATGTGTTTTATCAAGTTGTAGTCATTTGTTTATTGCTTACTGTTGCCAAAAGAAAACGTTCTAGTCTTGAGTGACCTGAAAGTGATTCGCTCGTTCAGTTTTTTGTTAGTTTGTGGTTGGTGTTGGTAGGTCGTGTCCAAACAATCATGGCCCAATTGAAGATGTCGCTGATACAAACAAGTATTTGAAGTCTTGCTTGTCGTTAAATGAACCCGCGAAATATCAGCGTCCCTGCATCATAACAACAATTTTGCAGCCTTATTCAACTAGATTGCTTCTGCACTTGTACACTCCTGCTTGTAACCGAAGCCGTGGTTCTTTAGCACTGACCCGGCGCCTCTGATTCCAGGCAGAAACCAGACGTGATCTTCTTCCAGGAAGTGATCCCGGAAACGTTCACCTATTTGGAGGACAGGCTGCCGGAGTACATGTGCATAGCTGGCAACACAGAGGGCTACTTCAGCGCCACGCTGTTGCGTCGCTTCACCATCTACTTTGACGGGCACGAAATTGTGACCTACCCTGGTTCCCTAATGATGAGGAACCTTCTGTCCGTTGAGGTGCGTGACTGAACTTTTGTCTTTAACTTACAAGCTCAGTGGATTGTTGATTTTTATGTAGGTTATTCTAGGCTTCTGGGAATCATGTTTATTTCATTCTAATTGAATTTTGAATCTGATATGAATTTATGAATGTCGTACATTTTTCAAATCAAATTTAACAAAATACAGTAAAGTTAAAATGGTAGAAACATGTATAGAATCATAAAGGTTGATTTACACACACCTGTGACGTAACCGGCTCGTGATTTCACCGGCCGTGATCTCACAATGATGTCCATTCAAACTTGAACATAGCGTGATTGGCATCATTCAGTGTTTTCTAATTTCTATAGCCATAATTACCACGGAAAATGGCAAAATTCTCAGAAGCTGATTTATGGATGATTGCTCTTGTTTTGGATGAAAAGGAAGAGCAACAAGTGAGAAAACGGAAGTGGGTTCATCTGGCCTGGAAAAAGAGAATAACAGAAGGGGAATTACAAATAAAAATTTTCTATTTCTTAGTGGCTCTTGTGGACGCTCATTGTAACTTTATTGCATTTGATGTAGGGGTGTGAAATGCAATAAATTAAAAAGTGTGGCAAAGCAGTTTCTGAAACAAGTAAATATTAAATTTAAAAATTATTCTATTATTCCAACTAATTATATATATAAAAATAAAGTATTTATAAAATAATTTTTAGTGAAAATTATATTATTAAATGCATATAAAAAGTATGTATGTACTATTTAGAAAACAAATCCAAATTTCTTAATGAATCTTAGCTTCATTTGTGTTACACTCTTTTCAATTAAATTTATTTGTGGATAAGTCCCACGTGCTATATCTCTTTGGTAATCTATATAAATAAATGTTCGTTTAAAATCTTAAATCTCAGAAAATTCTTCACAGATTGCTTTGACATTTTAACCCAACGTTGCATTAAAATACGTGCGTGTTTTTATATACCTGTTTCACATCTGTGACATAAAAAGATAGATAAAAACAGATAGGTAAAACATAGATTTTTTAAGTTTTCATTGTTATAGTTTGATATATCAATATATATAGATATAGGTGTATAGAGTAGAGAGATAGAGGGAGATGAGGGACATTATATATATACATATAGAGAGGGAGAGAGTTTGTTATATATGTAGATAGAGAGAGATATACAGAATTAGAGAAAGGTAGAGAGATGCTTTGTATATGTGTACCTACTTCAAACAAATAACAAAAAAAAAAATTAATTGAGGCATTGCAACACATGCTAGTAAATAATAAAAAATTATTTGATTTTATGAGAATTGAGTATTTTCGAATACTCTCAGACTGTGCTGTGTTGTTGTTGTACAGTTGTGTTTGGTGTGCGTGTTGCAGGCCCACATTGGCTCGTTGAAGCTGAAGCTGCTGAACACTCACCTCGAGAGCACGGCGGAGCATGCGGCAGAGCGGGTCAGGCAGCTCAAGACTGGCTTCAAGATGGTCCAGGAGTTTCCCGAGAACTACACTGTCGTATACGGGGGTGATTTGAACATGAGGGACAAAGAGGTGAAAAATAACAACAATAATGATGATCTCTTTAAAGTAATTATAATGATGTCCGGTTCGTGTAATTTACACAGTGAAACACATTGCCACTGGTGATTCCCTGTACAAAATTAAACAAGAAATGCACATAACCGTATTTACCTGAAAATTATTCGACCCTAAATATAATGCGACCCAAACTTTTTAATGTGAGTTTATGAGAAATACTTTATGGATTGGAAATCACAGGTCAAGTACATAGCACTTGAAAATTATTTAAATTGTCAAATTGATTCCATCTTTATTAGACCCTTTCTAGTAACATTTTCATCAGTGGTGTGGTTTACATGGCCTCTTTTGAAACACCAAGCCACAGTTAGAAAAAAAACTGTGTTTTATGACAGTAGTTCAAAAGTGCAAGCTCTTCACAAAAAGCAAAGATTGTTGTGATATTCGGGGTTTGGGGGTCATCTGCGTTGGACTGAGGGGGAGGGGGGGTAATTGCCTTCGCCAACAGCCAGAGTGAAGAGAAGCAGAAAGAATTCAGTGACAAACACCATTTACACCCTCTCCTTCATCCTGCATCTCTCATCTGTCATGTCTGTGCAGAGGTTCAGGAAGCAGTGCATGTAATTTTTTTAACTAAGGGGAGGTTTTCAGGAGGCGGTAATTAACAGCGGTCTAAAGGGGCATAAGTGACACATTAAAGAGGCAGAGCCGGTAGTTTTCCAACTAAGCTGTTCCCAAAGTCATGATACAAGTTTGCGATTATAATGCGACCGTCACCATTAATTTCCACAATTTTTGTTTAAAATAAAGTTCATTTAGACTAAAGGATTCATGAAAAGTGCATCTTATAATAGATTTTAATCAATTTATTGACCTTCGAATAGTTACAAGAATCTTTACCGAATCGCTGATGGAGCCGTTTGTGAAAGGACAAGTCACTTTAACATGTATACTCCTTTAATGTATCCCTGTGGCCTTTCAGGGGTTTGGGGTGCTATATTTTTATTAAATATGGTAATAAATATGAGAATGAACTTCTTGCCACTGGGTCCTTGGTGACGCATATTGCTCGTTAGGCGAGAGTCGTGGGTTCATAGCCCACTAAAATCAACCTTGGAAGTCCCGTACGACGTGAAACCCTGATAAACGAACATCTCGCTGCTGGGTTATGTAACTGAGGCGTGTCACGAAGCAGGAACGGCCTGGTGCTCACCGCGGGACTGCCCCTGCAGGTGGAGCTGGCTGGGGGCATCCCCCCGGGAATGGTGGACCTGTGGGCGGCGTGCGGGGCGCGCCAGACCTGCCAGTACACGTGGGACATGGTGCGAAACTCCAACAAGGAGATCGCCAGTAGGTTCAAGCCCCGCTGCCGGTTCGACCGGCTCTACCTGAGGCACGCCCACCCCCGCCGGGTGGTCCCCGCCCACTTCGGGCTGGTGGGGATCGAGAAGGTGGCCGGCACCCAGTCCTTCCCGAGCGACCACTGGGGCATACAAGCGTTCTTCGACATCAGCGACCAGTGATCCGCGCCGCGCCGACGCCTTCCGGAAAAGACTGATGCGCTGTTATACATCTATGTTACAGTTTCATTTTGTTACATGTTTAAGGGTGGGCACATTCAGCTATCAAATTAACTAGTATCCAAGATGTTTTCCATTGTAACACACACATTTCATTTAGTACTTCAATCATAGAACCATTATTTCTTGTGAGAAAAGTGAATGTCTGTATGTGTTGAGGCAGGGTGTCCACAGTTAGTACTTTCGTACTAGATCTAGTACTTTTATAATTTTTTTTAATGGTCTAGTAATTTTACGCTCAGATCTAGTACTTTTTTCTTTAATACATATAATAATATTATAGTAACTCCAATCTGTTTAATTATTAGGCATAATTATTTTATAAAAACTATGGAATGTATGTGTGTGTGGTGTGACGTTTAAGTTCAAGCATTGCAGTGTCATAATAACTTCCTAAATTGTTAAAACCATAACTAATTATAATTTAGTACTTTTTTTTCAAATCTAGTACTTTTTTCTCGCCTAAGTTGGTACGAAATATTTTTTCCTTGTGGACACCCTGTGTTGAGAAGATAGTTTTCTCAGATGGTTCTGTAACCCCCACAGCAGATTTTATTGGCAGACCATACATTTATCTGTGTGGTGGCTTAAACCTCAAACGAGGGTAAGTTGTACCATTTAACTACATACCGTATTTACCCATGTACCACCCGCCCCCATGTATGACCCGCACCCCAAATTTTCAACATACTCTCTGGAAAAAAAATTTTTTCACTGTAATGTCTATTTACATTTGCCTGCATAAATAGGGAAAAAGAGTCTGTCATTGTAACAACAAAGAAAACTCTTTATAACTGCAGCACAGAATTTTACTAACACAAATGCATGAAATATTAAGGAAAAAAACCCAGTAATATTCATTGTCAAAATATTAGATCAATTTTGCTAAACAACAGACGTAAATTAGGTGAAATAAATTTTAAAATGTTTGTATGCAATAACCACAATCGTCAACTGTTCAGTCCGTTGCAACATCCTGCAAATAAAAATAAAGATCGTAGTGCCAAATAATTAAAAATAATGAGTGATGCCATAAAACCATTTTATTCAACGTAAAAAAACCCGTAGCAAAAACGTGAGTTGTATTGATACGCATAAAATGGCGCGGGTTGCCAGTTATAGTTAACTCGGTTGTAAACAGAGCGCGCGCGTAGCAAGAAGTTTGCGAGCTATCGCTATCGATCTTCGACTACGTGCGCGCGCTCTATACCGAATGATGCCAACTGGCGCTGTTTACGTTTTATAGGTGGATTACAGCGACTCCCGACACGTTACGGATAAAGTTTAATACTTTTAAAAACGTCTTGAAAACACATCAGAATACGTTGTATTACGATTATTTAAATTAGAAAGCGTTAATCTCAGAATAAACCGCGTAAATTGCGGGAAGCAGTTTATACGCGCGTTGTAAACAACTGCAATTTATTGCATTGCATCATATGAGGTTAAAACGGGACCGAAATAAAATGGTGCAAATATCGGGAAAAAGTAAATAACGGTAACGTAAATAAGGGGTTTCGCTGTATTTTCATTGTAATAAATGCGTCCAGCATTCGGTAATGTACTATAAATCCAATTTTTTCAGTCTTCATTGTTGTCCAAAACCTCAAATTTCGTGTATGACCCGCACCCCGACTTTTGAATGTTGTTTTTCAGAAAAAATGTGCGGGTGGTACATGGGTAAATACGGTATTTGACATGTTAAGTGCCCGATGTTTACTTCCGCTATGGTTCACTTGTTATTGTTTGTACTATATCTTAGTGTAATTGTTTAATAGCCAATTTATATTTTTTGTAAAAATCTGTGAATTACTGTTACTAAATGTGTTTTTTTTCTCTCTTTATTTTTGATAAGTTTGCAGTCTGTAAATTTTCTTTTAAAAATATGTTTTTAAACGTTATTTCCTTTATCTGATCGTCTTGTGTCGCCGCGGTGTACCGCTTATAAAAATGTAGCCAGCGCATCATTCATGTTTGGTTATGTGGCTTCCCGTATAGAGCGCGCGCATGTAGTTGAATATCGATATCTCGCCGATTGGATGCAACGCGCGCGCTCTCTGTCAGGTGCCGAGTTAACTACATTTGATAGCCCGCATTCTTTCATGGCAAGTGTGTACTACAACACGTTAGTTCACGTCAGATTCAAGTGGCTTGCGTTCGCGTTAGAGTTTTTGTTTTTCTATTTAAAGTTGAAGAAAGGTTTTTGTTTAATGAATTATTAATATAGATTGTTTGGCATGCTCTTGCATACTCCACCTTTTTTTAAATAAACGTACTTTCTGTGAACAGGTTTTGTTTTTATGATTAACTTTACGTAACAAAATTTTTTTTTTCCCCG
This sequence comes from Bacillus rossius redtenbacheri, assembly GCF_032445375.1. Classification (NCBI taxonomy): domain Eukaryota; kingdom Metazoa; phylum Arthropoda; class Insecta; order Phasmatodea; family Bacillidae; genus Bacillus; species Bacillus rossius. The sequence goes on along the minus strand of NC_086337.1, from coordinate 31,069,546 downwards.
CAATCGTCGCACCCCTACTTTTCAAACTTGATTTTATATTTAAATGTGTGACGATTATGTCAGAAAACACGGTAGTGTCTTGATTAAATGGTATTCAGTACCTGATTGGAAAATAAATTATTTTGATTAACATACACTCTTATAAAAAATTAAATGCATATTCAATTAGCGCTGTTTTGAATAGCGCTCTTTTTTCCTGGAACAAATCAGCATTTTACTTTGAGGGGCAGTTTTATATGTATACTTTGACTAATTGTTTTCTTTTTACATTATATTACCATGTCCGATAAAAAAACAGTTTTGGTTGGTAGACATTCCTGTCACATGTTGATTATATATGTATATATATAAACTTAATACTATAATGTGTGATAAAAAGGCATTTAATTGTATTGTTTTTTATTTTAGACACATCAGAACCAATTTTATTTTCTTCTCAAGTGTTCCACATAAGTATACCTACAGTTTAATGTGTCTCATTTGAACCTTTTTATTTAAAAATTGCAAGTTTTTATTACAATTTTTGCTAGTCCTTTGAATTTGTTATTAAAGTAATTTAAAAAAAAGTTAATAGGTGTAGTGAAAACTTTATTCCGATGGTTCCTTGTAAACTGTAGTGAATGTCTGTTAAAACATGCTAAATTTCTGCAGCATTAATATGTTTTTTTCTTTGCATACAGGAGGAAAATGTTGACTAACAGGTATGAGAAGAATTGATCTCTCTAGCCAAAAACTTGTCCAAACACATGGTCTTTCCTAACCTTATATTTGTTTTCCCTTATCTTTGGTTAGACGTTTCTATTCCTGGCGACATAAAGTAAGGACTGTTTACATGGTTGTTTCCATTTCAATCTGCTAGCATTCTGGAAACTGGGGTTTGAATTTCTTACAGAAATAATCCAAAAATATGAAGGATTTTGGTATTTTTTTCCTCAATCTCTTTGTCTGCTTATATTTAGTACAGTGAATTTAAGTGTAAAAGATAGAGGGGAAAAAAAGATCATCATTTTTGAGCTGTGTGTATGGCTCAAGAAACAGCAGAAGAAAATAGTACTGTAAAGAGGCTCATACAACTGATTCACCGTAGTGTTGAACAAAATGTTAATAGAACCAGGATGAGACACCAAGACATAACAGTAAGATGCATATGGGTAGCATTCACAACTAAATACTTTACTGAATGCACGCAAGGAAGAAAGTTGTAAACAAAACAAAATTACATTAAAAAATTGTTTTCAGTATTTGTTTTGTTAGGTGTATATGTAAAAATGAATGATGAAATAATAAATGCAGCATTAAGTAAAACTAAAAATAATTGTTTTTGTTGTCCAATCTATGAAACATATCACTTTATTACGCTCTTCCAATCATAACCGGGTGATCTGATTAGCTGGGCAGGAAGTCATTTGGAAAGAGGCTGTAAATATTTGTGTCTGTGCCCGCTACATTCCTGGACAGTGAATTGTGATTTGCAAGCATCTAATGACTGTATAATTAAATTGTTATAAATGATATAGGACGAGGACCCAAAATACTATTTCAATGTTTGATATACGTGAAAAATCCCTGTTTTTCAGGTGTACCCACTCCAGAAAATGATGTTGAAGGGTGGGCACTGCAGTTTTGCTAAGATTAGTAAGAATCAAGTAATGCTTTTTGAAGAGGCAATTAGTTTGCAATAATGGATGACCTACCACACCCCTATACAATTTTTTTTTCTTTTAAATTTGAAATTAAATTTTTGAATCAGGATACAGTACTTTTTATCATTTATAATTGTATTGTTATTTTGGGTGTTTTTGTAAGCAGCATTAAAAAATATTTGGGTAAATAAAGTCCATATAATTTTCTTGTAATAGTTCAATTCATTTTTACTGCATAGTTTATTTAGCACATCATTATTCTTAGTTGTGATTTTTTTGATTCACACAAGTTCATCTTACTTTCAAAAAATGTTGAGTAGCAGTCGTTTTTCAAGATATGAGAAAATTACCAAAAAAATTTCCCACAATTTATAGAGCTTGAATTTTTTTCATGAAAAAAAAATCAGAAGACTGGAATTCATTTTCTACTTTTTTTGTTGTGAAATTACATCATTCGCTTGTTAATAAATACATTTTCAAACTATTCATGCAAGACATATAGTTATTTTCCTTGTGGATGGAATGAAGGATCTCGAAATAAATAATATTCTTTAGACTTAAAAATTACTTTATTTTCTGGTTCTGAAAGTGCATATCACATACTTTATAATCTAGGTATGTACATGTGTGTAAGACTTAAAATGTATTACTATTATATTCATCTCATTTAACATATTTTTCATGAAGAATTGCTTGTGATAAATACTTTCAGACATTATGTAACAGTTCATAATTTGTTACTCTGGTAATCTGATCTCGTCGATTTTACGGCAGATCTTTAGCAACATTGCTAAAGACTTACTGTAGCATCACATCATAAGGAACATGTCAACCATCACAGATGATTTAAAAGAGCATATTTTTTACCCATCGTCACTTTCACTTAGTCACTTTGAATTCATTTTACTGTCGTAAATGATTGCGCCATTAATACATTTGACTTACACTGATATGTTGGGATTTTGTTTTTGTGAATTCCAAATATTTATGATGAAATATATTGAAAATGGAACAGTTAAAGACAGTGGCATCCATTACCAGCTGTTGTAAACACCAAAAATAATCTTACAGTTAGGCAAACAAATAGAACATATACAATACAAAAAAATAATAATAATTTGAATTATTTTACACCTAAGAATCCTTAGGAACTGCAAGGAAACAAAAATAATTATGTGAAATTCAATAACCCAACATAAGAACACAGTGTGCAAACTGTAAGGAAGACGTAGTAGACACACTGTAAAATAAGGCACGGAGCCAAAATACTTTTTCTGCTAGTCTTTCTGTACGATGCACGTGCTTAGTATGATTTTGGTATGCGCAGATGCTGAAGGGCAAGACATCGAAATGGGAAAACATAAAGAATAAAGAGCTACACAACTGCTGTACCTGACAGTTAAAATGATTACTTGCCAGTTTTAAGACATTTATTAAAATACACATTTGGTCTACGCTTTCTTCCCTCTTCGCGTTAGGTTACAACTCGCCTCTCTTACATGACGTAGTGTACCAGCTCACGATTGATGATGATGAGGCAACGATCCGTCGCTTTAAAGAGGTCTCTCATTACTCGAGGAACGGTGCGAAAAGTACGAAGTGTGTTGTTTTTTGGTTGTCTCTATCGGAATATTGCCGGGCGCGCAGCTTCAGTGAAGTTGCTCCTCGATCCCGCCGGGGGTATCTCCAGCGAGGGCCCCCCTGGAGCATGCTACGTCACGTGCTCGAGGATCCAGGGCACGAACTTGGATATGCGCGTGCACACGCCGGGCAGGTTGGCCTCCGCGCAGCCGATCCCCCAGCTGATGATGCCGGCGAGGAAGTACCTGCCGTCCTTGCCGCGCACCTGCAAGGGCCCGCCGGAGTCGCCCTGCGGACACACGCGCACGCGCGCCGGTGTCCGTCAGTGGGCGGACCACACAAGCTCTGCCCCCTTCCGCCGCCACACAGCTTCTAAACTGTGTTGTAATGCAGATCCAACACTAAGATAGCAAGCGAAATATCGCACTTCAGACACTGCAGCTTTGAGAAAATCCTCCCAATTGTGCAGGGTCTGAAATGTTGAAGAAAATTAATTATTTGAATGCTTTTATGACATTATGAAAAGTTATCAAAACTATGGATGTAATTGATTTTATTGTATTAAAGTTAAAAAAAATTACGTATGTACAGTTGCACTCTATATATATATATATATATATATATATATATATATATATATATATATATATACACATATACATACATATATATACACATATACATACATATATATACATACATACACACACACACACACACACACACACACACATCCAAATATATAATACATTAAAAAATTAAGTGACTAAAGAGACAGGTTCAGCCTGAAGTAGATTTTTAATACTACACCCCTCCAGGTTTTTTTTTTTAATCTGAGGGGTTTGGTTATGAGCGTGGCAACGAGTGAGGGTGGATCCAGCATCAAATTTTGTAGATAGGCAAAGGACCTGAGGGTTTTAGGTGGTATTGTGGTATATAACACACTTAACAGTAAAACTGGAGCCCTAAAAAAAAATAGGAACCCCTCAGAAAAGTCACTTCAGCTGATTATTGATGTCATGATCAAAACTAGTGTTTTGTTTATACAAGATTTGTTTTGTATTTTAATATTATAGAAATTTTAAATAATTACATACCATACAGTAACATTAAAAAATTAATAAATTTTTACAAAAGCTCATTTCCAGTCAGGTGATGACTGCAGTAGATAATTTTTTCTGTTATATAGATACTTCTAGTTATAATTTTAATTCTTGGCGGATTATGAGAAGGAAAAATTCAATAGTGGGGGAAGGGGGGGGGGGTGCTCGGTCATCCCGTAAGATTACCACATGTTCCTCCTTGACCTGACATGTAGCTGCTCCATGTTCACTCGCCTTCAACCAAAGCGTCCATGTTCAATTCCCGGCCGTGGTCAAACCGCAGTATGTCTGCGGGTCCCGAAAGGCATGAAGGACACTGAAGGAACTGTGACGAAAGCTACCCGATCAAATTCAAATAGTAAACTTTTCAAACTCATCCATAAAACAAAAAAAATGTCTAAATCCTTCACAGTCGCTGCATCAGGCCTCTGGAAGAGCTCCAACCAGGATGCTAGACACCAACAGTCTGCCAAGATATTAAAAAAAAAAAACTCTTTTTTTTTTTTTAAAAAAAAAGTTGTCTGTAAATTAACGGACACGTGACCAAGGAGCACTTGAATTTGGATTTTGAGATATACGGCGTGCGCGTGCGCGCCGCCAACACACGCTCGCGTGCCTGCTCAACAAACACTCACTCACTCACTCACTCTCTTTCATTCATTTACAATTAATTAAAAACAGAGTATTAAAAATTATTTAGAAAACCATAATGAGTTGATGACATACGTCGTGCCTTCCTCAGTCGCTACGGTCGCTCGCTGTTGCCCGTCGCCGTCCCTTTTGACCGTGTTCACCGGGAGTGAAGGAGTGCGAGTGTCAGTGCGGTGGCCCAGTGTGTGTGTGTGTGTGTGTGTGTGTGTGCAGACAAGTGACAATCGCCCCGTTTACAAGATGCGGCAACTAGGTTTTTTTACTCTACTGCCACGTGACGACACAGGAGTCCGCCTCTCCGGCAACGGAGGGAGGGGAGGGGAAGTGCCGGCTACTGCGCGCCCACCGGCGCTGCAGTCAGTGTGCTTAGTGCGAGACCACGTGGCGGGAGTGCTGGACCGACGACCGGAGCAGCCATGACGACCGCTACATCCACAGAGCTTCGGGCAGCTGACCGTCTGAAGCTGCTGGCTCGCGTCGACTGGGAGAGGCAGCTACAGGGTGAGAGCGGCCTCATCAGCCAAGCCATCCCCTTCCCCCCCGTCACTGAGGCCCAAACCTACCCCTGAGATCGAGCTGAGCTCCAACCCACATCGTCGACCACCGGGGGATATGCGGAACCAGGGGTGCAACAACTAAATTTCCAAAGAGGGGGCAATATACCTTTTTATAAATAATCATCGATCCCCCCCATTGATGCGGGGGGCCCGGGGGTCTTCCCCTGGGAAAATTTGTATTCCAAGGTGGAAAATGGTGCTATTTAAGCAGTTTTATCATCTAAAAATTGAATACACAGCACTTTCTTTGCCCCCGTTTGCCCCCACTTCAAGGTTTCAGAGGGGGGGCAAAATACCCTTGCCCCCCCCCCCCCTCCGTTGTTGCGCCCCTGTGCGGAATCGGTATCATCATGTTGCCGAATTTACAATTTTTTTTCCTGGACCGATAAAGTGTATTTTAGATCTTCAAAAAAGACAATCGAGGGGGAGGGACAGTCTGATATTCAACATAGTTGTTAATGCTTGGCTGGATCCTGATAGGATGAATATCACAAGTTTAAAAATAGTAGGATTTTTTAGGAGACTTTACAAGTTGCAATATGTGCAGATCATGTTTACAGTTATGGAAACGGTACGTAATGTTTACAATATTAAGAATTTTTTTTTTTGTTTTAATCGAGGTATTTTCAATGTTGTTGATAAAAATACGTGGGGGGGGGGGGGGAAGTGGTAGATGTAGAAATTATTAGCCCCCGGATCCCTGTGTTTCTCTCGATAGCCTTGATCTTCAGGCGTATGCCTACTTCTGCTCATATTTTGAGAAATATCTCACCACATACATATTTCGAAAAGTTGTTGTATCGATGCGTAAAAGGCCTAGCGTGTAGCATCACGATGAACGTAACATATTATTATTAGGCCCATTCTACAATGGCATGGAAACGAATACATCTCGTGGAGCAGAGTGTCTACAATAGCACGCAGACGGAGACGGACCAATACGGATTAACTCTGCAACGCTGAGCTCTTCCGTTTACGTTGCTCCGTGCGACCAATAGAAGCCGAGTAGCCTACTTGGCTGCGGTGATAGCCATGGTTGTTAATGGTTGAAGTAGGGTACGTTAAAGACTGTACAAGAATATCTAGTGTTCTATTATTACTTCGTGGTTTATTTTTATTATATACGTAAGCCATGTTATGATTTCGAAGCCTATTTTTTTTATAAAACAAATAAATATTTCGTAACCTTGAAATTAAAAATCATTATTTGCCAGTTTCTACGTTTCCGACCATTGTGGAAAGCAGACGCGATAGTGAAATGTTCCGTCAGATCCGCCTCCGTTTATGTAAATCAGTTTCCTTGTCACTGAAGAGTGGGTATTGGCTGGGTTCATAAACTTTGCAAGAAATGCAAGAGCGCTAGGGCACAACATGCAACAAATACAAGAAATCTATGGTACTGTCGTTAAGATATCACCCACCCTACAACTTGAAACTGTAATACTTTAGAAAAATTCATTTTTGTGATGAGGTAATGTCGTCTAACATCTTAGCTCTCATATACGGATTTTGGTAAGAGTACCCAATTACGTGGATGCGACGGAAACGTATATAGGAAGTTGCTATCATCAATGGTGCTGCTATCTGTGACCTATGGCGCGAACCAAAGTTCACAATGACAGTGGAAAACGTTATTTTTTATTAACTATTTAATGAATTACAAAAAATTTGGCCAGTATTTTAATGAAATTCCTTGTCGTAAATCACGTCCAGAGACGGGGTTTAGTATTTTTTTTTTTCTTTTTGCGGAGCCGTTTCATAATAGGTTAAAATTTATGTCTGATAATCGCATTGTTCGATAGCTGAAGTAGCAAGCGTGCTGTTACACATCTCTGGCGAGAAGTATACTGAAAGACTATCTCACTTTTTATTTATTTTTTCATAAATTATTATTTCCAGGGAAAATTTGTGAAATTCTCAATAATGTGATTTTAAAATGTCATTAATTTCACTGAGCGAAAGTTTAACAAGTAAAAATTGTAAGGAAACGGAGATTTCTATACACAGTACGCCTGATTGTTGAATGCCATGTTTATTAACTACGCAAGGGCTGCAACCAACGCAAGAAAATCAGTGTGTTTTTTTCTTTCTTTCACTGTGTAAACAATACGTATATAATAAAACGAACACGATGGGCTTCTATGCATATGACATCTGACATTCGATTACGGGCCCTGGACCCAGGATAGGATACGCCCCCCCCCCCCCCTTCCTTCACAATTTTACAGTCACGTGCTACATTATAATAGCATGGTTATTTCTTACCTACACTCTTTTTAGAATGTTATTTAACCTGAAAATACAGGTTATAATTATGGTTACTATTTTATATAAGTCCAAACTAAGCTTTATTTGTAAAATTATTTTGACTTTAAAATAACCACAGCGAGTGTGTATATTTATTTCACACACTGAGATAAAAATAAACGGGGCCGGGCCCTGGATCCAGGGGTCCACCCAGCCCCACCCTTGTGGGGGGCATGCATCTGCTTCTCCAAAATCAAAAAAAAATTGTGGCATTTCTCTTTGTCGAAACAACAAGTCCAAGGGCAAGAAAGTTGCAGTATTGCACCTTGCCTAGTTTATAAACCGGTAGTTAGTCCACGGGCGTCGCAACCGGGGGGGACGGGGGGGGGGGGACACGTCCCCCCCCCCCAATAATAAAAGTCTTCCATTTCGTCCCCTCCAATAATATATTTAGTTTCGTAGTTATATTATTAATATGATTTCTGTGATATAACCCATATGTTGCGCATGATGCTTTTAGTCCAATCGTGGTAATGTGAGCACTGTATTTTTACAAATTTGTTCTCTGAAAATATTTTTTTATAAAATATAAATTATATATTGCAACCAACTATAATTAGAATATTTAGGAAAGAAAAATGCCTAAAAACCACCCTTTTGCAACTTCAAACCCCAAATTTTCCCGGGGGAGGACACCCGGACCCCCCGCTTTTTTCCCAGGGGATGGATATTCCTCAAGAACTAAATCAATTTCAGTCCCCCCCAAAAAATATATCCTTGCGACGCCCATGGTTAGTCTGAGAAGTGGTTGCGCGGTTCTTAAGCCCACGGCCTTTGAGAGTGGACGAAGCAGCCCACCTGGCAGGAGTCTTGCCCTCCCGTGTCGTAGCCGGCGCACAGGAAGATCTCCGGGATGAACTCGTGGCGTCCGGCGCGCAGGAACATGTTCTTGCACTTGTCGTTGCTCACTATGGGCACGGTCACCTGGAACACGCCACATGCTGGCTGGGAACCGGCAACCCTGCTGCGTGGAGTTCACACGCGACAGAAGTGAATATTCTTAATTAATATTAGCTTATAGAAATAAATTATAAGTATTTTTTGACGTGACAACGTCTACAAAATCGATGAACACCGGCTGCACGCACGAAAAAGTGTCCTAATACGCACATTGTCCCGTTACGGTGTGTCCCGTTGCACTCATTGTACGCTTGCGCCGCATCTATCTCTTTTCCACTCGATTGGAACAACCATCGATTTGACCTTTTTCGAGGCACATTAAACTTGAAACACTCCCATTCGTTTTCTACTTTTCCTATCATCGTCCTATCCTTAACAGAATAACACAGACTGGAAGAAGTTAAATAGCAAACATGTATAAAAGTTATAGTTAAAATAATCTCTGCGTTAAAGTAATAAACATATTTGAATTAATGAGTGCGAATAAAAGTAAATTCATAAATTAAATTGTAGATTTCATTTCAATCCTTCTTTGTATTCATACAGAATAGTGATAATTCAATAAAAATGATTCAATTTTATACATAAAAGTATGCAATCATTTCATCAATGTTTTATTATGACGTTGTCACGTTAAACTATCGTCCGTAAACAGACTTTACAGACAACCAATTTTTTATTTTATTTTACTCAACAAGAGAAAATAAATGAGAATAGTAAGGATTCAGTATGATCTCAAAAAAAACTGAGTAGATAAACACAAGCAGCGTTACGAGAATTCCATAGCATCACTGCTGCGTCAATTCTACCTCTCTCCTGCCGTCTTCTCTTCCGACCGTTACAACTAGCATACAGCATGCTACGCTACGTACGTATCCCTTCCTCCTTTGCCGTCTTCCCATTCGACCGCTGGTGCGTGCGTTGTAGTGGCGTTGCCGCTGACGCACTCTCCTCCTCTACCGGTGTCCCCAGCACGTACCTAACTATTCCCCGTGTGCGATCAGAATTTTCTTTACGCTTAAAACCACTTAAAAACATTTTTCATTTAATTGAAAAATCGCAAGTATATTTGCCTTGCCAAGTGTTGTAAATGAATGTGACATAGGCCGTCTTCAATTGCAATGTCCTGAATTGTGTCCCACGGACACAGGTCGCTGATTGGCCCTCGTGACCCTCTGGTCTCATGGGTGGTATGGGCGATGGTCCGAATGCATTGGTCAACTTTAACTTTTTGTCCCGATCTGTGTCATTTGGAAGCCTAGTATAAGAACCCTCGTAATATTTGCTTTTTCCGGTTCCCGTTAAAAATTGGTTGTCTGTAAAGTCGGTTTACGGACGATAGTTTAACGTGACGTCATAAGAAAACATTGATGAAATGATTGCATACTTTTATAAATAAAATTGAATCAATTTTATTTTAATAATAAAAGAATAAATACTTGAAATTATACTAGTAATCAGATTTTAAAAATGCAAGAATAATTAACCTTTATTGCCGAAATTGTTGTTGTAATAAGCAATGAAAACCACATTAACTTTTCACTTTACTTTATAAACAGTCGACGAAACAGTTCACGTGTAGATGTAAGTTGTGTGCTGCCGCTGTCTTTCTTCTCCTCGGACGCATAGGCCAATCGAGTGGAAGAGAGATAGATTTGGCGCAAGCGTACGAGCGTAACGGGACACAGCGTAACGGAACAATGTGCGTAACGGGACACTTTTTCGTGCGTGCAGCCGGTGTTCATCGATTTATTAGACGTTGTCACGTCAAAAAAAATACATACAGAACATAACAAATGACATGGTAGGAACAGGAAGCCAAGAAGATCAAGACGAAACATTGATCAGTGCTGTCCGTTTGCAACCGGTGCTTTTCAAAGCCCGAACACACGAATTTATTTTCGGCAATATGATTAGAACGCATTTGCCTTACCAAATAACTAAATATTATCGAACTCTTACAACTTTCACTAGTTATAATAATATTCAAAACTAATCTGCATAAACAAAACAATCAAAAACACCTATTTTGCCGTTCTAAATTTACTGCTCTATAGTGACTACTTTAGAAATAAGTGTATATTCAGGCCATCGGACATCGCAATTGTAGACATGGTAGTTTTCCGTGCGACGATGTGAGGTCATTCACTTTGGGATAAGGATACGGACGGCCCCGGATTCGTGACATTAGGCTACGACCATAACAGTACAGTGTTGCGGGATGCATAACGCAGTATTCGCAGGTGGTGCCTGTATCACACATACGGGGCTAGGAGAAATGTCCACCACACGATCATATAGTAAGGTCTGGCAAATTCATATCCTTCTCCTTGGCGGGATCCGTTCGCTTGGCAAAGCTCACGGTGACTAGCGAACTAACAACGCTGATGGCAGTTTAGTTTAGATGGCGTTGTGATAAATTTGACATGCACTGTCATTTGGTGCGTCCGTCATGGCTTATCGCCTTACTATTATCTATTGAAAGCAACCCTCATTTTTAGTTTTAAGCCTTAAAATTATTTTTATAGGTTTTTAAAATTCAAATCACAAATTTTTATTGTAAACTGTATTGGGTTGGAAATAAATACAGATAGTTAATCTGGACTCAAATTATTTGCAAAATTTCATACTAACAAGACTAAAAAGCAAAACATAATTAAATAAAAAAAATATTGAAAAACATTTTGAAAACGGAACAAAAAGTATAAAATAATTTTTCCCAGCCCCATAAAAAAATTATATCCCCATACAGACAAAAAAAAATTATTGCTGATTTTTTACATCTATGAATGAACTTGTAAGTTAAAAAAAATAAGTGGGGCGGCTGCAAAATACCATTGATGCATGAATAGTTCAATAACAATTTCATTGCACTGCAAATTATATGAACAGTTGTGTTAGTTTTCTCAACTACTGCTACTCCCTATACTCCTTACTATTATCGATCGCATGAGCCTCACGTTTTTTTCGTTTAAAAACTTACAAGTTAATTCATGATGTTGAAAATCAACAATCACAAATTTTTAGGAAAATGTGTATGGGGTTATAAATCTTTACGGAGCTAGGAGATATTATTTTAGACTTTGTAATCTGTTTTAAAAATATTATTTTTTATTAACTATTTTTAAAGTAATATTTTTCTCTTTGATGTGAACAGCACAGTTTTTGTTGGAAAGGTATAATGTGAAGAAAAAAAATGGATGGATTGCACTAAATAGTAGATAAGGAGACACTTGCCCTGATAATGACGACTGCAATATCGAAATATTAGTTAAATCTTCACCTTTGACGCTGCTAAAATTAATGAAAACCTCAGACGATATCCGCGAAAACCTACGATCAGCAAATAGACGTTAATTGCATTAACTGGGCTGTCCTCGAACTCTTGTACCCCCAGTTGGTAAAAGCATCGTCATGCGAGGGTCTAAACAGGTGGGAGATATTCACCCGAACCTTTACTATCGCTCGTTATTGCGTTTTCAATCAACGTCAACGATTCTTCAGAAATAAACTGATAATTTTCTCTCAACCCATGCGCCTAATATATATATATTTATTTTAAAAATAAACAGAGTGAAATTAATACCAAAAAAAAGACGCGAATGCAAAAAATGTTTTCTCAAAGGGAAAGAGTCATAGTAACGTTTCAATCGGGAAATTTTCCTAAAGCGTTTCCAAAGCAAGCAAAAGAAGTACACCGTACTATTGTGTAAGCATTTTCTGTCATAAGGTGTCGATTCCGTGTTTCGAGAGTTTCGTCCGGTGATTAATTAGAAACGATGGAAAAAAAAGGGGGGTATTTCGTGAAGTTCCGTGTTGGTGCTTGCGGGCTACATACTTACTTACATATTGGAATAATTCGAAAGCGAATAGCTATAGGGAAGTGGTTCTGTCGCCCCGAACAACACGGCTCATGGCGCGCTCCTGTCCACAAGCTTTGAATATATATATATATATATATATATATATATATATATATATATATATATATACTGTATAGAAGTCGCCAGCCCAGGTTAAAAGTTATAATACGGTTTTGAGGTACTAGTTGGTTAATTCACCGCCGCAATCGCCCACCATCTCTAGGGCATCGCGACTTGTGGTGGTCCCTAGCGGACAAGTGTCGAAACGCTTCGAACACTCCCTTCCCCCTCCCGTTGAACGGACTTTGAGCTGCAGTGAATGATAGATGGGGGGGGGGGGGGGTTGCGGGGGAACGACAGCGGGCGACAGTGCTGCGCTCTAACGTGTAAGTAACAACCTAAGACGATGCAGGGCGTTAACGGCAGCGCACTGCAGCGGTGAAGTTCCCAAGCTGCTGTTCATCATATGTACGCTTCTGAAAAACGTAGAGTAAATCCTATCCACTCGCGACTTCTATACAGTATATATATTCAAAGCCATAAGGTAGAGAGGGAGAGAGAGGGAGAGAGAGGGAGAGAGAGAGCACCTCCTGCAGCACGGAGGGGAGGGTCCCGCCCTCGCTGAGGCGACCCCAGCCCGTCACCGTGGCGTTCTCGCCGATGAGCAGGTCGTCGGACGCCGGCAGGCAGATGGGCGCGATGTGCTGCTGGAACGGCAAGGGCGACTCGAGCCGCACCAGCGCCAGGTCGTACTCGTACGTGAAGAAGTTGTACTTGGGGTGCACCACCTTGCGGGACACGCCCCGCTCCACGAAGGGCAAGGGCTCCTGCACGCTGGAGAAGTCGTACTCGCCCACCCGGATCCTGATCTGCGACGTCAGCAGGCTGCGGGGGAGAAGGGGAGAGGCGCGTGTCTCAGATTGGCGAGTGGGGGGAACAGGTCGTCGCCTGAGAATTGGAGTGTTCTATGTCCATTGAAGTCGGAACTGAGATATAAGTAGGGATAGGAAAAATTCGCGGGTTCAATGACCTGCAGGATGAACTCCATAGTTCTACGTACACTCGGTCAAATGCCACCCACCCATTGGCTGCCGTCTTGTGAGACGTCCCAACGTAGCAGCCTGTGATTCGATAAAGATTTGGTCGGGCGTTTCTAATTGGCCCAGAGTCATCCAGGTGAGTTGTGAGCCAATAGCAGAGGCAGCACTGAGGTGTGACTATTTGTATTTTAGCCTGTCGCGAAATGAACCCGCGAATTTTTCCTATCCCTAGATATAAGCATTTGAAAGTTCAAATAACTATGAATATCATGGCATAGAACACAATAATATTGGTCTTAAATTAAGAACAAACATTTTTATGTGCGTAGACATGTGTGGATGTACTACAAATGAATACTAATATTAATTTCGTGTCCATAGCATAAAAAAACCTAAAAAGTGGACATAGAACACTCCAATACTCAGGAGGCGAGGTGACGAGACCTGCTTGGCTGCAACCTTGCCTCGACAAGCTGCACGCGAGCCCTTGTCACCCGAGTGCAAAGAGACATCTCACAGAGGAAAAAAGGTTTGTTTGAATCAAACAAATATTTGTTTATATGTGGCGAAACAGATTTTTACTTGGCGGAACAAAAATATTTTTTAATTAGTTTAACCAAACTCGGTAAGTAACAATAAATAATTTGTTACACCTAACCAAATATAAAAATTGAGTTGACAGAATCATTTTGTCGGGTCAACAGAATCTTTTTCCTACTGCAAAACATTTGTTTGAATTAAAAAAATATATTTATTTCGCCATATACAGACAAATATTTTGTTGAGGCAAACAAACCTTTCTCTCAGTGATAATTTCAAGCCTTCTGCAAGCTTGCAGGAAGCAAAGTCTCAGTCACACCTTAGTTTCGGATCAAGCTTGTCGTGTGCAGATCGCACGGCAAACACAAAATTCAAGTCAACCGACAAGCTAGCCCCGAAGCTTATCTCTCTACGTGGAAAACTTGTAAAGTATGTCCATAGAAGAATGTCCCAGTTACCAAAAATTTAATGGTGTCAACTGTAAGCGTTGTGAAATGTTGGTTCAACGTCGCAATTTAAAAGAGTATACTCGTGCAGTTTTAGATAAGCGCGTGCGAAAATACCTACTGGTTTGATGTTTTCCCCAATTAGTAGAGGGGTAAACCTGTAAACTTTTATTTGTTAACCAAAGTGTGGGAAAGATTTTGACTTTAGGTTGGTTATGTGCTGTATAGCTAAAGGTGCACGTATTGAACATTTGTAAAAAAAAGTCAGTTAGCCTTCTATTTGATGTATGATTTGTTGTAAATAGTTTAAATTAAACTGTTATAATTTAACGTTTAAACTGGGAAATTCATTTATGGACACCTTATATTTTGGCCATATCATATTAATTTCATTTGAGATGTTCTAATTTGGCTTTGTTAAGGTTTAATATGCAATTGAGTGGAATTACTGAAATTACTGGTGCTACAAACAGCTTCCACTGGAAAGTGACTAAACTGTGCATTTAATTCATATTGGGGGAATGACCAAAACTGCAGTAATACTGTCAATTGACACTATGCTACGATTTCCCTTCTCTCCACACCCCCCTCCCCCAAATAAAAAAAATCTAAATTTATTCTGTTTCCACATCATACCAATAAAATGTAAGGCTGCAATATAACAATTTAATTTACTTAAAGGTTAAACCTATTGTATGAATATACCAGAGGCTAATATCTGTAGGATTCCCGGGGGGAGGTGTGGAATTACGTTTATCATTCTGGCTTTCAGGGGAGTATGGGGACCTCTTTGCCACCCCCCTCTCCCCCAGGGATGTACGCCCATGAATAACAAAACAAACATACAAAGAGCTCAGTAGGTACGCACCCACCCACCCATGCACGTACGCACGCTCCCACCCACTCACGCATGCTCCCACCCACTCACGCATGCTCCCACCCACTCACGCACCAACACCGCACGCTCCCACTCACGCACGCACCCACTCACGCACGTTCCCACCACGCACGCTCCCACCCATGCACGCTCCCACCCACCCACCCACACGCACGCTCCCACCCACACACACGCACGCTCCCACTCACGCACGCACCCACTCACGCACGCACCCACTCACGCCCGCTCCCACCCACTCAAGCACGCTCCCACCCACTCACGCACGCACACGCACACAAACACACACACACGCACACGCACACAAACACACACACGCACACACACATGCACTTTTGAGTTGACGATGGTTTTGGGGGTTTATAGATCATGAAACGAAAAACATGTAAAAATTTTCCGAATGTCGCCCCATGGTAACAGCTTCAAAAGGTAGCATTTATTTGAAATCTGCCTAAAATACCCTGCACGTAATGATGGCTGCCGTATGTTTGGTTCGTATGTAACAGCAATAAACATTTTATATACAATCGTTTAGTTTTGTTATCACAAAAACACGATTTTTTTCTGTCGCATCGCCACATTCTCATCGCGCCGTCACGTTATTGTGTTTGCAGCATCAGTGCGACAAAATTCGCTGGCGCGAAAGACTGTTCAATCGGAAAAAGTTTTTCTATTTTCATTGTATCGTGGGGATTGACGTTACTGAAACGCGTTTCAAAATTTATTTTCAAAATAATGGTTTCATTGGTTCATTGAAAATATTATTATCATTCTTATGTTTTAAAGGGTTTTACTTACTAAATTTATTTGTGAAATCTTTCAAATATGTTCACACAGCCCCCGCATTCTTGGAATTTTCCATCCCTTTGATATAATTCTAATTTTGATCTATTTATCCCAATTTCATATCTCCCAGAACTTCTACACCTTTTTGAAACCACATATTTATTAACAGTCTCTAGCCTGTAAGCGCCGCGTAGAAAAAAACTTATTATTTCACGCGGTGACCACAATTATTAACATCATAATCACGCCAGTTCACTAGTGTTAACGTCAACAAGTTGCCAAAGCTAAGGCATATGTTATGACAAACCAAAAGAAATTAGCACGAAAGATTTATTGTAAATGGTGTCAAAAGTTTTGAAATTGCAACATGGCGAGGCCTAGTTACCCTTTAAACCCATTTCTCTATTAAAAAAAACAAAACATAAAGGTCTATTAAAAATATTTGAACATTGATATATGTGGCTCGTGTGATACACATGTTATGGGTAAGAAGCATTTTATACACAATCGTTTATTTTTGTTTGTTTTTCGGGTGGAAACGTAATGTTTACGATATCGCGAAATCTGTCGCATCGCGTCCGTCGCGCAAATGAGAGTCCAGCTTTCGCTGCCTGCCGCGGCTGCTTCCAGCACTACTCGGCCGCTTTGCGGGTTGCGCGCGCGCGACTACACAGGGGCACGATACAGATCGAGACCGTCACTCAACTGCGATTTTCTTTAGTAACCGTCCAGTTAGAGCGAGTATGCTCATACTCAAATTTTAGCTGCCACTGTTGGAGAATTGTTGTTTTATTTTTGGTTTGGCCCTAAGGGAGGTTTCCAAACTGAAACAGAAACATTAAATCGTTCTAACATATTTACAACTAATATTCAAGAGTAAAACATTGTTTGTAAATGTTAAAAAATAAATAAATAAAGTTGGCAAAATATGCCAGTTTGACACAGCACAGTTTGTTATAAAAATTAAGAGAGTCCAAACGGAGTATGTGCTAGTGAAAGTGAAGGCAAAAAAACGTGCCGTTGCAGTCAACGACAGTAAAATTGCTCTTTATAATATGGCGCTCATGATGTGCTATCGATTTCTTAGGGAGCAGAAAATGGTATTTTTCAGTAGGCGCAACAACTATACCTCCTTATTTCTTGGTTCATAACAACTCTTCAATAATTCTTATTTATGCTTATGTGGTTTTTTTTGGCCGAGTTTATGAATTACCAAGAAATGGAATTGCGAGTAAAAACGCGGTCGTTTATTAAGCACTGAAGTCACAAGACAACTTGAAATTTCAAAACTTTAGAAATATATTTCTTCTTAATGATTTTTTTAAAATTAATGTTTATATAATACAAGCTTGTATAAACATGTTAAACTGTGAATAATTTGATTTAAAAAGTCTCATTTTCTGTAATAGTGAGAAAGATTTACAAGAAAAAACACGATGCATAGAATCTAATTTTAAAAAAATAGGTATCCTTCTATACTCAACATCCACATATTCCAAACTTTTCGGAACTCTTCACTTCAAAAAATAAAGTAAGTGGAAGCGCAAGCGGAAACGCAATGATTTGAAAGTTGAGCGAAGCTTGCTTTTTTTTTCGCGTCCCACCTAATTAAAAAAAACAGCATTTTGAAAACGTCGTTATTTAACTCGTTGCAGCCTTTGATTCACGTTTCTCGCTTAAATTAAAAACTCACACTAAGGCCAAGTTTAAAAAACCACGCAAGAAACATAAGGCGCAAAATGGGTTTTCAAAAAAAACCATCTGTCAATTTACAAACCACGCAAGAGACAAAAATAACAAAGCAGACATCGACCAACATTCAAATTCTTGCGTTTCTGCTTACGTTTCCTCCTTCTAAATATTTGAAGTGGAGTGAAAAATCTGAAAGATGCGGACGTCATGTGTGGAGAGAGAGATACGATTTTTTTTCCTCTCGATTAAAAGCATCGCGCTTTCATTTCTTAACCATTCTAAAATGAAAAAAAAAAACTGTTTTAAATGAGATAATTGACGATTTCACATGTTTTCGTGATGATCATGAAAATAAGCCCCAGGAAGACAGTTGGAGAGTTGGAGAGTTAGAAGGTGCTCCATAAACGACCGCAGTTGTCTCGTGTTTTGTTCGGGCGTGGCGAGCTGCGCGAAGCATGCAGGTACTGACTCGTCGACGCAGTGGCCCGCCGTGGCGATCCAGTTCTCGTTGAGCAGCGCCCCGCCGCACCGGTGCGTGCTCGAGAAGCCGAAGAAGGACGTCCTGCGCACCGACACCTGCGCAGTCCACGGCGTCCTTTACCGGCCTGAACCACCAGGACAAGGTACTTTGGTACCAACCACTGTGGGACAAAACACTTCAGGCAAAATTCCTTCAGGGTAAACTACTTCAGGACAAACTACTTCAGGACAAACTACTTCAGGACAAACTACTTCAGGACAAACTGATTCAGGACAAACTGATTCAGGACAAACTACGTCAGGACAAACTACGTCAGGGTAAACTACTTCAGGACAAACTACTTCAGGGCAAACTACTTCAGGACAAACTACGTCAGGACAAACTACTTCAGGACAAACTACTTCAGGACAAACTACTTCAGGACAAACTACTTCAGGACAAACTACTTGGTTTCCAAGGAATGTTCTGCTATAGCTGATCGTGGGTTTTCATGTTTGTAGTCACTCAATACTAATACTATTAGGTAAGATTGGCTCGAAAGGGTGGTAAACGCGATATTATTAATAGCCCAAATTTTATATATGAGTTACTAGATCACATGCTGAACTGGTTTAAAGCGTTTTTTTTACTTTGTTCAAATACATTCGTATCATTTTCTGGCTGGTATATTTTTCTAATCATGAGCCGCTTTCTTCTCCACCGGCTGTTTAGCCACGAGGAAAACTGCAAGTGTGTGCTACTTCACCTGCCAAGGCCATCCGCCGAACGGCGAGTCCTTTCCGCCCACGATCCGGGTTTCCGGTCTGGGAAACAACGGTGGCACGCCGCAACCTGCAAAAAAAAAAAAAATTGACACGACACAATTGGTTCCTGATTTTTTTTTCAGGAAGGACATTAACCTACAAATAGTTTATTTGAAGAAACTAATAGTTTGGTATTCCAAGACGTTCGGGTAAGGTAGCACACAAGCACTGCCTTGTTGGGACACAGCCGTAACCTTACTCGCGGGCCGTATTCCAAACCGAATCGGCGACAGTTTCAATAAACGGTGCCCTTCGCGAGGCTATAAATTGGTTCCAACTCATTCTAGAGGACGTTTGGCAACCATCGATACAATTGTTTCAGCAAAAATCCTAGAAATAGCAGCACCGTCGCATGAATTAAATGTTATTAGAATTTTTCTCAAGTGCTTTTTAAGTTACGGTTAGTTCTTGTTATGACCATACCAGTATAACAGGACAGTTTCGCTACCATAAGGTTTCATTTGGCACGCCAACACGCTTGATACGTCCCCCGATCATCATGAAATTGAAAAAAATACGAGTTAGTGGTTCCAGACGCGAGTCCACCATCTGAACGAAATCAACGAAACAGTGAGCACTGCGCATGCGCGCAATTTAGGCAAGAGATATGTAGGTCACGGATAGGGCACCGAATTCCGTTCCCTAAAAATAAGGGACAGGCCGTGTCTTCACGTGCAGTAGGAATACGATTAGGGAACAAGTGTAGCATATTCAAAAAGGGAGCAAATACTTGATGTGTCCTGTGTCGCACGAATAAAACGTGGTATTCTATCATTTTTATAGTTACTTACCCGAAAAAAAAATACATTATAGTCTTACGAGATTTCTCCGTGCATTATTAAATTTTAAAATAATTGGAAAATTGGTGGTTAGAAAACTTAAACATTTTTTATAATGTTCAGCGAGTAAATTTTTAAATAAAAAATAGTACAGGCAAAACGTTAGCACTTAGGATAAAAAGTAAGTTTTACCTGTGATCTTCAACCTTAAATTTGTCACCAAACTTGGCCATGGATTTCGATCAACTCTCTCCGTTTATTTTCGTTGTGATTTTACTAGCTTGGAACAATTAATGGTTCTGACATTTGTTATGTAAAAAAGGTAGTATGAGAAAGAGGGTGGGGGGGGGGGGGGAGGAAATTAGGTATTAATGAAAGGTATTAGCTAAAATTTTGTCATTATTCAGAAGCCTGTAACTTTTAGCAGTAGATTAACGTCCACCTTACATTATGTTTGTCAGACATACGTTACTCTCATAACAGTTGTTTGAAAAGAGAATTGGATTCGAATGAACATAGATCCTTTTATTAATCCTCATAAAGTAAGTAATAATGATTTAATACTGTAGCATATTAGTTTTCTTTGTTTTTAGCTAGATAAATATTAATAATAAGAAAAAAATATAATTAATATGTAAATAATGAATACGTAAATATTAAAGTCTAATTCACTTTTATTAACATATTTTTTTCCATAGATAATACCTTATGATGTTATGTATTTTAAAAGTGAATTTAGTAGTGAATTCCTTTGTATTAATTATTTGGCAGTAATATTTTTATATTTGTTATTCTATTTTGACTACACTCACTTTTCATTGTGTTGCGTATGATTTATTGGATATCCGCGTCTACTTACATATATTTTTCTCCTTATTTATTTTCTATATTTATGGTGTTTGCGTATTATGGACTATGTCTGTTGGCTGGCATTTGTTAAATGTATAAATAAATAAAAATTATGCAGAAACGTAAAGACAGACATGACAAGTTTTAATTTCATTGAAATTTTAGGCTTTACGTCGTCAGCATGGTCTAATATTTATTATATCGTACGGCAGAAATGATCTTGAGAGATCTCAGATCTAGATCGGCTGAAAATTATGCACCGGCGGTGGTGATTAAATAGTGAGAATGGAGCATTGAATGGGTGTTGAGAAATGGGAGCATCCCTATAATACTCCCACTCTATCCTACATAACCTTACAGTATCCTATCGTATCCTACCAATGGTATCCTATCGTATCCTGTCAATCGTATCTTGCCGATTGTATCCTACCATAATCTGTCAATCGTATCTAACCAATCGTACCCTATCGTATCATGTAGTGGCTTATACCCTACGTCTCTATATTAAAAAAAAAACAGGAAATAGTGTGAAATAAACCCTAGTGGCAAGAGGAGTAGAAACAAAAAAATTTATATACACATTTTTAAATTATATATTACATATTCGGGTGTCGAATATATTTAACGTCATTTTAAAGAAAATTGGAACACTGAAAGTTTATTTTCTCCCATTAAACTGTATAATGATTTTAAAAAAAATGATTCTAAGAGTAAAGAAATACATTTTGTTATAATAATGCTAGTACAAAATGTTTTAAACGGATGCATTGTTCATACTGGGCATACCGTCTGCCATCTATCGGACTAAATTGACAACAACGCCATTTTTTCCACTCAAAGATCTTGGAGCTGTCAGATGTTGGTCTCTGTTGTATTTGCATGAACGAATAATTTTCCAACAGCGTCAAAGCTGTAAAATACGTCGGCCTGTATTTCATTAAAAATATTTGTCTCGGAATGATCATAATCAGAGGCGTAATTTTAGTTTTTTAATTGGGGTGGCAAAGCGTACCGGGGGTTTGGGGGGTACGAAATGCCCCCGCGTGTAAGCGGGGCATTTATTCATCTTAAGTCCACACACAGCACTCCTAAACATATTACAATTTAGCCATAAATTAGGTTAAGAAATATATGTAAATAAAGAAAATTTTCCTGTTTTTTATTATACAACGTTATATTTTTACTTCGATATCTATTAAATTTTTCACACTTGATCTTCGAAACAAGGAAAGGTCACTGTCGACGTAAGATTTCAAAAAATCACCACTGTTCACCAATTTCATACCCCTTAGAGCACAGTTTCTGTAATTCTTGACATTTTCTACTGAATTGTTGATGCTTTTCTCCTCTACTGGTAAAGGATATTGCATTGTTAATGGTCGCATACCATTCATACTCAGCGATTAAAATACACCATTTAATTTCAAGCGAGTGCAATGTACCATCCGAATTGCATTCGCTATGAGTATCGACACTGTTAAAAATGTCCACTCTTAATTTACAAAAAATGAATTTTGCAAATTATCCAGAAATATTTCTAAATTTGCGGGTACTAATTTTATTCACTTTGAACACGAAAATAATCTTTGTTATATTAGCAAAACATTTAAAAAAGTGATAAGCCTCCTGAAAAAACACTCTTTTCTTTTACGTGTGTGTCCATCCTAAATACAGAACTCCGATGTTGAAATGCAGCGTAGTTTCTACGAAGATCGAGTTATCTGAAGTAACGAAGGACTCTTCCTTTGTTTGAGGGGAATTATTATTTGAAAAGTTTGTAAATTTATTGTAATTTATAACAGTGAACAAGGTATAAGGGTATGGCAGGTGTTAACTTGGGAAAACATTATTTTTTTTTCCACACGGGACAACTACACGTGGCTCCTCAAATGTCATCACGACAGATTGATTGTTTATTTACTCTCCAATTGAACAAATAAAAAATCATCGTGTACCCTCAAGCTCTGCAATAAAAAGTCCAAAATCTCTAAAAAAAAAACGTAAATAAATAGTTAGTTTGTATTTTTTTTTGTACCAAAACAAAATCTACTGTCTACATGAGATTATGAAAAAAAAATATCTCCAAACACCTAAATTAAGCGTCTTCACGACGTTCAAAACCCGGGAAACACCAGGGTCTTTAGCTATTATATATATATACACACACATACATACACACAGTGAGTCTGAATTCAACCGACAAATTTAGGTAGCAGGTTCATCACGACAAAAAAAAGTTGAAAACCCTCTAAACTACTTATGGTCTAAAGTGCTACCTAAGGCTAGTTAGTATAACTCTTCGAAGTTGGGGCCGAACAAAATTTCTTTTTTTATTGTAAATAATAGAGAAGGTAATTAAGATAGAATACTGAATATCTGGATTATGTTTAACTGAAACGAAGTCCTACAATCACCGTAGCAAAAATTATTTAAATGGAATAACTAGGGATAACACCCTTATTTTTCACATAATTTTTGGTAAGGTGTTTCTACCCACAAATTATTTAAAATAAAAATAGTTTCACTACAGTCACAAAAAAATTCGCGATGGTTAAACATAGTACAAGACGCGCAGTAATCCCATCATCTTAAATGCTGTCTCTCTTTTATTTACAATAAAAAAAAGGTTGTGATAACAGCTGCTTCATGTTTTGCACGAAGCATCAAGTATCACCATACAGTTAAATTGTGCAAAATGTTCTGTAATTTTTTCTTTGTGTAAATTGCATCACGTAAATATTAACGTCTGCACATGCACATATTTGTATGTAAAGGGAACTAACTACATGTATAACAACATGACATTATGTCCTATTATATATCCCGGGGCTTTGACTCCGTGTGTGGGATCAACAGAACAAACAATACAAAATAAATGAATAATTTTGGCGTGTGCCAGACTTGGGGAAGCACTTCAGACCACAAGGCGCATGCATGTTCGTGGTGGTGGGGAACGTGCAGAAGTGTGCGAGAGAGCGGTGGCTCACGGGCATCTCGATGGCCGCCCGCGGGCGGGATGGTGGACGTGGCCGGCAGGAAGACCGCGGGCCTGGGCGTCGTGGTGGTCGTGGTGGTGGTCGTGGTTGTGGTGGTGGTGGTGGAAGGTGTCGTGGTGGTGGGGGTGGTTGTCCTCCTGGTTGTGGTCCTCCTGGTGGTGGAGGCGGGAGGTGGCGGCCGGAGCGGCGGCGGGCGAGGCCTCTGCGGCGGCCGGGGCCTGCCGCCGCCGCCCGGGTGGGGCCGCGGCCTCGTCACGAACGACGGCTGGGTGGACGCCTGCCACTGGTGTCCGGGCACTGTCTGCAGCAGCGTCCACGAGCCGATGGCGGCGCTGCCCGCCGCCGCCGTGTCCGCCGCCAGGTCCGGCCTGCAACCCAGAGCGAACGAGGCCGCTCGACAGGTCCTTGATCTCGGAACTTCAACAACTGTGCTCGCCAACACCCCGCGCCGAAGGTCACGTGAAACAATCTTCGTCATCAGCTCAGAGTGCGGTGAGGCCGACACGAAATTTAATGTAGAATACCTACTTTAAAAATAATGCCGAGCATGGTAAATATAAACGGAAACCTTGTTTTCCAACAAAATTTCTGAACGCGGATCGCACTGAATTTCCGAGTCTGCGCTGGAATTCGCTGCCGGAGAAGCTATGTTGAATATCGAATGATTCGAATTACAGACCAAAATTTTTAAACTATGTAATGAAAGGGTTCCGAAAAAGAGGAAAAAAATTATTGAAAAAAAATACTAAACTCCGGCTTTGAGCCTGATTTTTGACAAGGAATTTTAATAAAATATATTCTCCCCTCTGTGAAAATTTATTAAACAATTAATGCTATAAAGTTTACACTTGGCTCTATGAACATTGTTTCGCGTCATCCGCCACAGATGACAGCAGTGGTTGTTAAACATTTACGTTCTTTTACTTCAATCGCATTCACGAAATCACTGTGCCGGATTGGGGTTGTGTTGAGGGAGGGGTGCTGCAGGTGCCAGAGGGAGGTACGAGTTTGAAGGGCTGACTTGGGGAATTTATAGGTCTGGTTGGGGAATAGTTGTCATGACGGTGGTCTGTGCAAGCGAAGTAGCAGTGTTAGATGCGCTTGCCTGAGGTAGGGGTGAGATATGCGTGCCAACAGCCGCAGAGGGAGTGTGGACTTCTGGGATGGTCTGGAAGGATGAAAATGGTGACTGGAACTGGTAGTATGGATTAAACATGCCTGCCAGGGTTGATGAAAGGTACGTTGGTTGGGTGAGGTGGGAGGGGTATGCAATGATTTCAGGAATAGGTCGCCTGTAGGTGACCTTGGTGACTGGCTGGGGTACCGGCCTCGCGATAGAGGCGGAGGGAACCCACATGTGGGTGGATGGGTAGCCAATAGTAGTGATTGCAGGATGACTCTGAAACGGGATTGATGCAAAGGAAACTGGTAGCGGCGATGAAGGTGGGGGCGGGGGCGATACTGGTAATGGAGACACCAGAGTGACCTTGAGCTGTAGTCCCGATATTTCTGTTAGCGTAGCTTCAGGTTGTGTACTTGTTCCAGAAATTTGTTCCTGGGGGCTGGGAATTATTTCAGTAGCACTCTCGAAGCATGATTCCTGTATGGTAGTGAGTTTTTCACTCAACCTATGTGTGAGGTCGGGTATTTGTTGTCGGCATTTGTCAATTTCTTTCCTGTAGACACCATTCAGTTTACCTCCTGATAATGACAGGTTGTGGAATCTAGTGGCGACGTGGTTAAGTCGCATGAAGATTCGTAATATGTTTGTTTTGTTTGTCTCGTGAACATCATTAGCATAAGTGGTTATGTCTTGAAACTTACTACATACAGTATTGAATTCCTCTAGTGGGTCCAAATTTACATTCCAAGTAACTGGCGGTACTTCTTTCTGGCAAAGGCTCTGAGTCGTTTCCTGAGCTCTTGGGCATCTCCTGAGGTTGGTTGGCCCCGAAGTGTTAGCTCATATATATCTTGTCCTTAAGAAGATACTCCGGAGTGATCATGGTTAACTTATTTTAAGAACTCTAAAGGAACATATAACTCTTACTCTAGGCTGGCATACAATGCACAAAACACTCTTAACTTTAACTTAAATTACAACATAAATTATTTGGTTGTGCCCTGACTCTACACAATCAGTGGGTCGCATACTTATAACACTTTGCATTCCTGCCGACAAAGAGAGCAATGTCCTCTCAGGTGATGGATGGTGTGAAGAAAAAGCATTGGCAGCCTTGTGCGAGCACGCACGCATGATAATATTACAGTGTTCATCTGGCGCGGCGGCGCTCCGGCCATCGGGCGTGGTAAACAGGAGGAGGGGGGGGGGGTTTGTCTGTAACCTTCAGTGGGACACGTCTGATAGCATGTCACGCGGTAAGGACAGCTGGTAACTGCTGGGCGACGTTTTGCGCGAAACTAAGATAAATATTACTTATAAGGATTTAAAATTAAAAGTTACTTATATTCGTGCTAAAAATAAAAAAATATAAAGATTCCTGCTCAAATATTTATATAAAAAATTATAGATCTAAAAATGTATTTTACTTAATTTTATTTTTACTGGGATTGTTTACAGACGAAATCACACACTACATATAATTGAAACCACCAGCTCTGATATCATTTGTGTTACAACAGAGGGAACCATGCTCTGCTACCATTTGTGTTACAGCACTGCTCATAAATAAAACCAAAGCAGATAGAAATTTAATCATGCTAAAAGCTACCATTTTTGTTACATTGTGGCAGTGTAGGTAAAAAATTAAATACATAAATATTACCATAAACATTCAACACTGCTGTAACGGTGGATCTTTTAGTTTCACAAAGACATAAGGAATGAACAGAAACAAGGTGTGATTCCATCTGAATATAATTACTCCATATTTATTTAAATGTTGAAACTTATAACAGTAGAATGAGAGACAAAAGTATAAAAGATATAAAATGCATTAAAGTATAATTCCATTAAATAATTAAAAGAGCTCTCGCATATGTTAAAAGTACGGGCCGGCCCTAAATTAATTATTAAAGGTTTCACTTAATATAAATAAACAAACTATATTAATTTAAAGAAAAGAAATCCAAAGTGGTGTAACAATCCCAATAAGTCCAGAACTAAGTTTTATATAGTTCTTATTTCTTCAAACATAGCAATTTAAATGTTGTTCCAAAAGGTTCATAAATACTGTAGGACCGGAGGTCTGATGTTCGCTGGCCGGAGTACAGCAGATAACATGGCATCAGGGCGCCTGTTTGTTGGAGAGGGAGTGTGAAAATGCGGCTAGTTCGGCATCCGGCTCTTGGACCCTGTCTGTGAACAGTCCGAATCAAACATGATCAGAACTGGTACACAGACAGTTAGCAAACTGGGCAGAAAATGCCCGCAAAAAGATAAGGGGAGGTCGGGGAATAAAGCTGATAGTAACTCACCAGACAGGGAAGTTGGCTTCTAGGGTCTGGAGCATAGCATGTCCGGATATGAAGATCGCGTCAACGCGGGAGGCGCGGTTATTTCCATAATTTCAAAAAAAATATATAAAAAAAAATTACTACTATGCTGTGTACTGTACAGCCGGACTAAACTACTTAAAGTATTTATAGGGATAGCATCCCTTGTCTAATTGACTACATCGTCGGTTATGGCCGGACAGAAGTCTAGTTGTGCGTCTCGCCGATCTGCCGATAACCTCAAACAGTCCGTCTGGAATCGCGGCTCGAAGTGCCAGCGGAGGAGGCCGCGTCTCGTAATTAAAAGGATTAACACAATCAAAAGGTGGGGGGGACTTTGGCATCCGGACCGAAAGGTTCCAAAGTTC
Source organism: Bacillus rossius redtenbacheri (assembly GCF_032445375.1). Classification (NCBI taxonomy): domain Eukaryota; kingdom Metazoa; phylum Arthropoda; class Insecta; order Phasmatodea; family Bacillidae; genus Bacillus; species Bacillus rossius. The sequence goes on along the minus strand of NC_086337.1, from coordinate 31,041,810 downwards.
TCCGAGTGGGAATCACAAAAAACACTGACTTCGATATCTCGAAGTTAGTAGCACTGGCCGATTTTAGCGCTACCTGTTGAGGGGTGTCTGAAACGAAAAGGGATCGACTCGCCCGAGACATCTGCTACAGTCTGGGGCTAATGGCGCAATAGGTGCTGCTCTCTGGCGGCCTACAGGGGAAAGAAAGAGGAAGGTTAGCAATGTCGCCACCAGGTGTCGCGGGCGTTAGCTCCAATATCTGGCGATAAGAGAAGAAGTTACTATTTCTGCCACTAGATGTGTGTTGTCCATCTTTGCACATATTTTTTCTGTGGCAAATCGTCCTTGAAGTAGGGCACTGCCTGGCTAGTTCACGTCAGGGCAATGATCCTGGGCTAAATTCTGAGAACCAAAAGGGGGGGACTGGGGGGTGAGGGTGGACAAAAAACGCAACGAGGCTGGGAAAGCGCGTCCTAACGTGACTTTCTATGAGTGAACCTAAGACGTATGAGTGACGGGAAGAGCTGTTAGCTCAACTCTGAGAAATGGTAACAACTCGTCCAGAGCTGTTGTGTGAAAATTTAGTCATGCAGGGAAATAATGTTACAGGCCCCAGGACGTGACTGCAAGCGGGAGAAAAGTCATCTGGGCTGCTAACGACATCTTAGACTTGCAAAAGATCAGATTGGCCCCTGAGAAAAGGTGCCCGAGGCCACTGCAGCAAAGTTTAACTAAGTAGAGTACACCAGCTTAACAAAGTGTAAATCACCCTTTTGTAACCAAATTATATAGAAAATAAAATTTCCAAAAATAATTTAAAATTATAATAAAAATTAAAAAGAAAGTGCCGAAATACCTAATTTCCGGCACAACTCCCACCAAATGCCATGTACAGAGAGCTAGTTCTGGCGGATCACTCACTCGGTGTTGGTGCCGCTGCCGGCCGCGAGTGTGGTCGGTGACGGCCTGGCAGTGCTGCCACCCGACGGCGCGGCGACGAACTGCAGGACCGTCGTCACGCCGAGGGCACTGGTAGTGCCGCTGTGAGCGCTAGTGGCGCCCCCCGACGGCCGCGCGTGGCTTCCCATCTAGGGATGGCAAAAGTTTCCCTCATATCGATATGTAGGTCTTTCAATACATCATTTCAGTTATATCGAGCCCATCAAAATACAATTATTACTGACATAAAATTATCAATGCAACAAAACATTTTACCCTTGTTTTGAGTATAATGAAAATAATATTTAAGCACATGTACTTTTGAGTTCTTGATACATCCAAGCTTTAATAATCTATCACATAATAATTTTTTTTTGTCCCAGGAGAAACTTGAGCCATACGTAAAGATACTAATGTTACGTCACAGGTGTTATGTTTACGTATTATGAAAGTCACTATGCGGGAATTCACTCAGCATGCAAGGGCATTAATGGAAATAGGGTGCTTTATGAGAATTTCCAAGTTTGCAAATATTGTGCTTACGATTGGTTACGGTCTTACGAGGGAACTCGTCCCTTGAAGAATACGTGTTCTATCTACACTTTATGGATTTCTCGTACGCTTCGCTGTACTTGGCTTTCGGGGAGGGGAGGGGGAGGAGGGGGGTAAGGGGGGTAATAAAGTTGTTACGGAAAGTAACTGGTGTTTGAAATGCATGTGCTTACGTTTACGGTTGCTTAGAAGCTCGTCCTTCAGCAACGTAACAACGGGGAAAGCTGATATACGTCGAGCCCGATGGCGCGGGGACTTGGGATCTACTCGCTGCCGAACTCGCCCGCGGACAGCCCAGGCGCGGCACGAGTAACAGCACACCGCTGCTTATACGAGACACAGCGAGTGGGGACTCGCTGCCCGAGTGACTGTGAGGCAGGCGAGAGTAGTATACGAATGGGGTTCCGGAAACAGGATGCAGGTAGTGGATTGATGATTGTCGTCCGCCATCTTGGATTGTGACGTCACGGCGGCCATCTTGGATTGTGATGTCACGGCGGCCATCTTGGATAAGCGTAACGGGACACAGCGTAACGGGACACAGCGTAACGGGACACAGCGTAACGGGACACAGCGTAACGGGACACAGCGTAACGGGACACAGCGTAACGGGACAAGTAGATAACGGCGTCCATCTTGAATCCGCCATTTTGTATGACGTCATTGTGTGTTCTCGAAAATTCCGGTGATGTGTTTTCCGCCATTTTGAATTATGACATCACCGTTGCAATTTTCGTTACGGCCGCCATCTTTAACTTTTTTATTTATTATCCGATTTTAACGATTTTTTTTTAAATTTATAAAAAAATTCACTTAATATAAATTTAATAAATTATTTATAAAAAATTACATAAACGACACGGAGTTCGGAGTCCTCGGTTCGAACCCGACAGAGGCAAAAAAAAAAATAAAAATGGCGACCGATCCAACCCTCACAGTGGACGCAGGCAGACTGACCCCCACCACTTATGTCAATGCACATATACCATCAGGTAGTATGACATCATGTCCGCCATCTTGAAATTCGGACGCCATCTTGAAAATCTTTATTTATTATCCGATTTTAATGAAAAAAATTCCAAAATTCATCAAAAAATTAACGTATTTGAATTCTGTTTGATTATATCGATGCACGTCCTTGGTTCGATTCCCGACGAGAGTAAACAGTCGATCCTTCCTCCATGAAAGCTACCTAGACTGATCTACCACCACCAATACCAAAGTATATACCGTCAACTGGTATGACATCATGTCCGCAATCTTGTCTTCATCTGCTGGAGACCGCCATCTTGTTTTCGTATGCTAGAGTGTGCCGATACCATGTAGTATAATTATCTGGTCACCACACCTTTGACCTTGACCTTGAAATTTGACCTTGACCTTGAAATTTGACCTTGACCTTGAAATTTGACCTTGACCTTGAAATTTGACCTTGACCTTGAAATTTGACCTTGGCCTTGAAATTTGACCTTGACCTTGAAATTTGACCTTGACCTTGAAATTTGACCTTGACCTTGAAATTTGACCTTGACCTTGAAATTTGACCTTCACCTTGAAATTTGACCTTGACCTTTAAATTTGACTTTGACCTTGAAATTTTACTTTGTCCTTGTCGACCATCATGGACCCGACATTTAATGTTCAGTACATGCTACCAGAAGCGACCAACTGCTGGAGTACGTCATCTTGTGTGTGTACTCATATTATAGAGTACATTTACATCTGGTTAATTTTATTTTAACCTGCTACAGTGCAGTAATCATTTATTACCGAGGTGCCCACCACCATCTTGAAATTCGGACGCCATCTTGAAATCATGTAATAATGTAGCTAGAAAAGCGGGAAAAAATCCAAAATTCATCAAAAAAAATCACTCATTAACTTACAAATCGAATCGATGGATCCCTGTCCACGGTTCGATTCTTGACCAGAGACAGTTGTAACTAATTATTAAATAAATGTTAGGTTCTGTTTTCCATTACCTTTCGCGGAGTTTATTAATCATTCACTCTACGAAAATCAACTCAAGTCAATATACCGGACCAACGAATTAAATCAGTGCCGATTAGCCTATTATGAAAGTCTAATTTTTCATTAATCTGAATAACATATAAGCCGTTCATGTACAAAGCCACACATATAGATCAATTGCCTTCAGTCCATGAGACCGAGTCATGTCATTATCAGACGTATAGGCTAGTCATTTCAGGACCACATGACCTTCGTAATCCATCGTGACATTTTTATACATTCTAAAGGACCAAGTAACCTTGTAAAATATTTTAGTAACACCATAAGGTGATAAACTAGTAAATATTCAATCACTACATTTTGTACTACGCGCAATCAACAAAAAAGGAAGCACCAACAACGAAAAGACAGCACCACCAACGAAAAGGCAGCACATTTGGAAGCACCGACTACGAAAAGGCAGCACATTTGGAAGCACCGACAACGAAAAGGCAGCACATTTGGAAGCACCGACAACGAAAAGGCAGCACCGACAACGAAAAGGCAGCACATTTGGAAGCACCGACAACGAAAAGGCAGCAGCGACAACGAAAAGGCAGCACATTTGGAAGCACCGACAAAGAAAAGGCAGCACCGCCAACGAAAAGGAAGCACATTTGGAAGCACCGACTACGAAAAGGCAGCACATTTGGAAGCACCGACAACGAAAAGGCAGCACCGACAACGAAAAGGCAGCACATTTGGAAGCACCGACAACGAAAAGGCAGCACCGACAACGAAAAGACAGCACATTTGGAAGCACCGACAAAGAAAAGGCAGCACCGCCAACGAAAAGGAAGCACATTTGGAAGCACCGACAACGAAAAGGCAGCACCGCCAAAGAAAAGACAGCACATTTGGAAGCACCGACAACGAAAAGGAAGCACCATCAACGAAAAGGCCGCACCGCCAACGAAAAGGAAGCACATTTGGAAGCACCGGCAAAGAAAAGGCAGCACCGCCCACGAAAAGGAAGCACATTTGGAAGCACCGATAAAGAAAAGGCAGCACCGCCAACGAAAAGGAAGCACATTTGGAAGCACCGACAACGAAAAGGCAGCACCATCGACGAAAAGGAAGCACATTAATTTGTCATTGACTACAATATTCATTGGTTCCAATATTCATTGGCTCCAATATTCATTGGCTCCAATATTCAATGGCTCCAATATTCATTGACTCCAATATTCATTGGCTCCATCAGTCATTGACACCTACAGTCTTTTGGTTCCAAAAGTCTTTTGGCCCCAAATATATTAGGCTAGAATTCTTCGAGTCTAAGAGACTATGAGACCACATGGCTACGAGTCTAAAATGATCTAGCTGGTTACGAGTTATACATGGCTTGCGAGGCTACAGAGCTACGAAGTTTCTAGTACACAGGTTTACATGACTGCGAGGATACAGGACTACAAGTCTGCAAGAGTACTTGACTACGAAGGTACTCGTCTACATGACTCCAGTTACCGCATCTGTCTTCGACAGAATTTTCTCTTTTGCTCCAACTGCTCCATCAGCATTATGTTATAAGATTACAAGGCCTCTTGCTTACGTAGCTTCAAGTCTACGAGCCTCCAATGCATCATGACTACGAGACTACGAGCCATGAGGTTACGAGTCTATGCGATTGCGAGTCTTCTAGGTTACGTGATCGCGAGGCTATAGGACTACGAAGCTTCCAGAACGCATGGTTACGAGACTGCGAGGCTACAATTCTACGAGGTCCCAAGACATCCTGGCTACGCGACTACGAGCCATGAGGTTACGAGACTACGTGACTACGAATCTTCAAGTTTACGAGACTGCGAGGCTACAGAGCTACGAAGCCTCTAGTACACAGGTTTACGTGACTGTGAGGATACAGGACTACCAGTCTGCATGAGTACTTGACTACGAAGCTACTCGTCTACAAGGCTACAATTACAGCATCTGTTTTCGTCAGAATTTTCTCTTTTGCTCCAACTGCACCACCAGCATTATGTTATAAGATTACAAGGCCGCTTGCTTATGTAGCTTCAAGTCTACGAGGATACTTGGATACGTAGCTTCAATTCTACGAGGTCCTAAGACTTCATGACTACGCGACTTCGAGCCATGAGGTTACGAGATTACGTGACTACGAATCTTCATGTTTACGAGACTGTGAGGCTACAGAGCTACAAAGCCTCTAGAAAACGAGTTTACGTGACTGCGTGGATACAGGAATACAAGTTTGCATGAGTTCTTGACTACGAAGCTACTCGTCTACAAGGCTCCAATTGACACATCTGTCTTCGATGGAATTTTCTCTTTTGCTACATCTACGCCATCAGCATTATGTTATAAGATTACAAAGCTACTTGCTTACGTAGCTTCAAGTCTACGAGGCTCCAATACATCATGACTAAGAGACTACGAGCCATGAGGTTACGAGACTATGCGATTGCAAGTCTTCAAGGTTACGTCATCGCGAGGCTATAGGACTACGAAGCTTCCAGAACGCATGGTTACGAGAATGCATGACTAATTGGCCGCATGGCTACGAAACTTTATGTCTCTGACTGACTACAATAGCACTATTCAGTGGTGAGAGTTTATTTATTTTATGCAAAGGTACTTGCTGCAAGCAGTTCCGCTTTTCAACATCAGATGACGTCACGTTTTGCTTGCAGGTAAAATAATATTTATTTATTTTATGCGGGATGCGGGTTGTTCACTATCGATCGCATAAGAAGAATGGCATCGATAGTCTTCAAGGAGAAGGAAGTTCGTCCTTCCTGCTAGTGCTTCTCAGATTTCTCACGGTCCGCCATATTGGATTGCGACGTCACGGCTGCCATCTTGGATGGGTGTGACTTTGACCTTTGACCGAAACCGCAGGAATGATCGCAAGCACTCGGATTAATCATCATAATATTGGCAAGAATAATCAGGAGCACACAGAGAAAAACGACACACGTTTTCTTTGATATCATAAAATTACAGAAAAAAATATTTAAAAATAAAAATAAATTAATAAAAAATTTAAAATAAAAACAAAAAATACATAAAATTCTGGCTTGTACTAGAGCTCTATCTTTGCTCAACAATGATAAGTTTACAAGCTAGCAGAATCTGTTTATGTATTTTTTGTTTTTATTTTAAATTTTTTATTAATTTATTTTTATTTTTAAATATTTTTTTCTGTAATTTTATGATATCAAAGAAAACGTGTGTCGTTTTTCTCTGTGTGCTCCTGATTATTCTTGCCAATATTATGATGATTAATCCGAGTGCTTGCGATCATTCCTGCGGTTTCGGTCAAAGGTCAAAGTCACACCCATCCAAGATGGCAGCCGTGACGTCGCAATCCAATATGGCGGACCGTGAGAAATCTGAGAAGCACTAGCAGGAAGGACGAACTTCCTTCTCCTTGAAGACTATCGATGCCATTCTTCTTATGCGATCGATAGTGAACAACCCGCATCCCGCATAAAATAAATAAATATTATTTTACCTGCAAGCAAAACGTGACGTCATCTGATGTTGAAAAGCGGAACTGCTTGCAGCAAGTACCTTTGCATGAAATAAATTAACTCTCACCACTGAATAGTGCTATTGTAGTCAGTTAGAGACATAAAGTTTCGTAGCCATGCGGCCAATTAGTCATGCATTCTCGTAACCATGCGTTCTGGAAGCTTCGTAGTCCTATAGCCTCGCGATGACGTAACCTTGAAGACTTGCAATCGCATAGTCTCGTAACCTCATGGCTCGTAGTCTCTTAGTCATGATGTATTGGAGCCTCGTAGACTTGAAGCTACGTAAGCAAGTAGCTTTGTAATCTTATAACATAATGCTGATGGCGTAGATGTAGCAAAAGAGAAAATTCCATCGAAGACAGATGTGTCAAATGGAGCCTTGTAGACGAGTAGCTTCGTAGTCAAGAACTCATGCAAACTTGTATTCCTGTATCCACGCAGTCACGTAAACTCGTTTTCTAGAGGCTTCGTAGCTCTGTAGCCTCACAGTCTCGTAAACATGAAGATTCGTAGTCACGTAATCTCGTAACCTCATGGCTCGAAGTCGCGTAGTCATGAAGTCTTAGGACCTCGTAGAATTGAAGCTACGTATCCAAGTATCCTCGTAGACTTGAAGCTACATAAGCAAGCGGCCTTGTAATCTTATAACATAATGCTGGTGGTGCAGTTGGAGCAAAAGAGAAAATTCTGACGAAAACAGATGCTGTAATTGTAGCCTTGTAGACGAGTAGCTTCGTAGTCAAGTACTCATGCAGACTGGTAGTCCTGTATCCTCACAGTCACGTAAACCTGTGTACTAGAGGCTTCGTAGCTCTGTAGCCTCGCAGTCTCGTAAACTTGAAGATTCGTAGTCACGTAGTCTCGTAACCTCATGGCTCGTAGTCGCGTAGCCAGGATGTCTTGGGACCTCGTAGAATTGTAGCCTCGCAGTCTCGTAACCATGCGTTCTGGAAGCTTCGTAGTCCTATAGCCTCGCGATCACGTAACCTAGAAGACTCGCAATCGCATAGACTCGTAACCTCATGGCTCGTAGTCTCGTAGTCATGATGCATTGGAGGCTCGTAGACTTGAAGCTACGTAAGCAAGAGGCCTTGTAATCTTATAACATAATGCTGATGGAGCAGTTGGAGCAAAAGAGAAAATTCTGTCGAAGACAGATGCGGTAACTGGAGTCATGTAGACGAGTACCTTCGTAGTCAAGTACTCTTGCAGACTTGTAGTCCTGTATCCTCGCAGTCATGTAAACCTGTGTACTAGAAACTTCGTAGCTCTGTAGCCTCGCAAGCCATGTATAACTCGTAACCAGCTAGATCATTTTAGACTCGTAGCCATGTGGTCTCATAGTCTCTTAGACTCGAAGAATTCTAGCCTAATATATTTGGGGCCAAAAGACTTTTGGAACCAAAAGACTGTAGGTGTCAATGACTGATGGAGCCAATGAATATTGGAGTCAATGAATATTGGAGCCATTGAATATTGGAGCCAATGAATATTGGAGCCAATGAATATTGGAACCAATGAATATTGCAGTCAATGACAAATTAATGTGCTTCCTTTTCGTCGATGGTGCTGCCTTTTCGTTGTCGGTGCTTCCAAATGTGCTTCCTTTTCGTTGGCGGTGCTGCCTTTTCTTTATCGGTGCTTCCAAATGTGCTTCCTTTTCGTGGGCGGTGCTGCCTTTTCTTTGCCGGTGCTTCCAAATGTGCTTCCTTTTCGTTGGCGGTGCGGCCTTTTCGTTGATGGTGCTTCCTTTTCGTTGTCGGTGCTTCCAAATGTGCTGTCTTTTCTTTGGCGGTGCTGCCTTTTCGTTGTTGGTGCTTCCAAATGTGCTTCCTTTTCGTTGGCGGTGCTGCCTTTTCTTTGTCGGTGCTTCCAAATGTGCTTCCTTTTCGTTGGCGGTGCTGCCTTTTCTTTGTCGGTGCTTCCAAATGTGCTGTCTTTTCGTTGTCGGTGCTGCCTTTTCGTTGTCGGTGCTTCCAAATGTGCTGCCTTTTCGTTGTCGGTGCTGCCTTTTCGTTGTCGGTGCTTCCAAATGTGCTGCCTTTTCGTAGTCGGTGCTTCCAAATGTGCTTCCTTTTCGTTGGCGGTGCTGCCTTTTCTTTGTCGGTGCTTCCAAATGTGCTGCCTTTTCGTTGTCGCTGCTGCCTTTTCGTTGTCGGTGCTTCCAAATGTGCTGCCTTTTCGTTGTCGGTGCTGCCTTTTCGTTGTCGGTGCTTCCAAATGTGCTGCCTTTTCGTTGTCGGTGCTGCCTTTTCGTTGTCGGTGCTGCCTTTTCGTTGTCGGTGCTTCCAAATGTGCTGCCTTTTCGTTGTCGGTGCTTCCAAATGTGCTGCCTTTTCGTAGTCGGTGCTTCCAAATGTGCTGCCTTTTCGTTGGTGGTGCTGTCTTTTCGTTGTTGGTGCTTCCTTTTTTGTTGATTGCGCGTAGTACAAAATGTAGTGATTGAATATTTACTAGTTTATCACCTTATGGTGTTACTAAAATATTTTACAAGGTTACTTGGTCCTTTAGAATGTATAAAAATGTCACGATGGATTACGAAGGTCATGTGGTCCTGAAATGACTAGCCTATACGTCTGATAATGACATGACTCGGTCTCATGGACTGAAGGCAATTGATCTATATGTGTGGCTTTGTACATGAACGGCTTATATGTTATTCAGATTAATGAAAAATTAGACTTTCATAATAGGCTAATCGGCACTGATTTAATTCGTTGGTCCGGTATATTGACTTGAGTTGATTTTCGTAGAGTGAATGATTAATAAACTCCGCGAAAGGTAATGGAAAACAGAACCTAACATTTATTTAATAATTAGTTACAACTGTCTCTGGTCAAGAATCGAACCGTGGACAGGGATCCATCGATTCGATTTGTAAGTTAATGAGTGATTTTTTTTGATGAATTTTGGATTTTTTCCCGCTTTTCTAGCTACATTATTACATGATTTCAAGATGGCGTCCGAATTTCAAGATGGTGGTGGGCACCTCGGTAATAAATGATTACTGCACTGTAGCAGGTTAAAATAAAATTAACCAGATGGAAATGTACTCTATAATATGAGTACACACACAAGATGACGTACTCCAGCAGTTGGTCGCTTCTGGTAGCATGTACTGAACATTAAATGTCGGGTCCATGATGGTCGACAAGGACAAAGTAAAATTTCAAGGTCAAAGTCAAATTTAAAGGTCAAGGTCAAATTTCAAGGTGAAGGTCAAATTTCAAGGTCAAGGTCAAATTTCAAGGTCAAGGTCAAATTTCAAGGTCAAGGTCAAATTTCAAGGTCAAGGTCAAATTTCAAGGTCAAGGTCAAATTTCAAGGTCAAGGTCAAATTTCAAGGTCAAGGTCAAATTTCAAGGTCAAGGTCAAATTTCAAGGTCAAGGTCAAATTTCAAGGTCAAGGTCAAAGGTGTGGTGACCAGATAAATATACTACATGGTATCGGCACACTCTAGCATACGAAAACAAGATGGCGGTCTCCAGCAGATGAAGACAAGATGGCGGACATGATGTCATACCAGTTGACGGTATATACTTTGGTATTGGTGGTGGTAGATCAGTCTAGGTAGCTTTCATGGAGGAAGGATCGACTGTTTACTCTCGTCGGGAATCGAACCAAGGACGTGCATCGATATAATCAAACAGAATTCAAATACGTTAATTTTTTGATGAATTTTGGAATTTTTTTCATTAAAATCGGATAATAAATAAAGATTTTCAAGATGGCGTCCGAATTTCAAGATGGCGGACATGATGTCATACTACCTGATGGTATATGTGCATTGACATAAGTGGTGGGGGTCAGTCTGCCTGCGTCCACTGTGAGGGTTGGATCGGTCGCCATTTTTATTTTTTTTTTGCCTCTGTCGGGTTCGAACCGAGGACTCCGAACTCCGTGTCGTTTATGTAATTTTTTATAAATAATTTATTAAATTTATATTAAGTGAATTTTTTTATAAATTTAAAAAAAAATCGTTAAAATCGGATAATAAATAAAAAAGTTAAAGATGGCGGCCGTAACGAAAATTGCAACTGTGACGTCATAATTCAAAATGGCGGAAAACACATCACCGGAATTTTCGAGAACACACAATGACGTCATACTAAATGGCGGATTTAAGATGGATGCCGTGATCTACTTGTCCCGTTACGTTATGTCCCGTTACGCTGTGTCCCGTTACTCTGTGTCCCGTTACGCTGTGTCCCGTTACGCTGTGTCCCGTTACGCTGTGTCCCGTTACGCTTATCCAAGATGGCCGCCGTGACGTCACAATCCAAGATGGCCGCCGTGACGTCACAATCCAAGATGGCGGACGACAATCATCAATCCACTACCTGCATCCTGTTTCCGGAACCCCATTCGTATACTACTGGCGAGTGCCGGCGTGTTTCATGTACCACACGGTTACACAGAGACTCCCAGACACATCCCTTAAGGAAATATTTTACAAATAAAACCATTTGATGATAAACATTTGGTGATTTCGCATTATTGGCTAAATCAAGTTAGTGATGGTTGCGAGTGTGTACTCAAGTGACTTAAACAATAATTTGAATTGTATATAATAATTATAATAATTTATAAATAACATAATTCTTGTTTGATCAAACGTAATGAATTAATTTTTTTTACTAATTAAAATCCAAGCTGTTGATCATCGAAACAAATGTAATCATATTTTTTAATGTTGTGAATGGAAGCTGTTAATCTTTGAAAAGTACCAGTTAGTTGGAAATCAACGTTAAAAAAATATTCTGAGAACCTATAGTTTGAATACCTTATTAATTGCCTTATTAATCGTGTGTATAATTTTTTTATTGCTCAGGTAATAATGAAATCATTCTTAGTGTTGCAGTAACCATCATATGGTGCAAACGTAACGAATCTTGGCCAGCATTTAATTACTGTCAAGCAAGAGCATTACTTTGATTCAAGTTTGTTATCGAGGGTTTCATGCTAGGTTACATTATTGAATGTAATTGGGTTTGTAGCTCAACACACCTGATTAATTTCATGAATCGTCCCCAAATTCACCCAGTTGTCGGGATAGGCAAAAATAAGTATCGTTGACTATCAAACAGTATTTATTTATATTGTAAGGCTGGATATTCGATGTGGAATTATACGGTTTATTGAATCGTGTAAAACAAAAAAAAATCTTTATTTTATTCAAATTCCATATTATCGACACGAAATATCGATGTTAAAAAGTATCGACATATAAATAAATCGACATGTAGTTAACCCCCTGAGGCTGGGACTACTTGGATGGAATGGTGCTGATGTTCTCAGGGCTGTCCCTGCCCGAACACGCCCGAATATTCACCTTCGGCCAACCTCGGGTTTATTTATATATATATATATATATTTATATTTCTCTGTTTGTTTTAATGTAGATATATTAACCTTACTAACCGTCCCTAGTGTTTTAAAGTGTTTTAATGTAGCTAACCTAACCGACCACTTTTAATATCTGAATTCATTTTCCCTGCGCAAAAATAAAACAAATCCCGAGGTTGGCCGAAGTTTGAATATTCGGGCGTGTTCGGGCAGGGACAGAAATTGATGTACATCTTAGGCTTCAAATGTTCTTAGGAGCCACCTGAAGAATGCATGAAGTGAGATGGGATGGGGTATGGTGCAATAACAGCATGAACTAGTTGGGGAAAAGGGAGTGCCCCCCCGACCACGTCTACGTGTCACGATTTCCAACTGAGAAAAATCCAGGTTGGCCTCCCACCAGGATTCGAACTCGGATCGTCTTTTGTGACAGTCAATTGCAATATTTCAATATTCAAAACTTAAAAAAAAAAAAAAAAAAGTGATAGAGTTTTTCAGTAATCGCCAGTGGAGTGTAAACATCTAACCTCGGTAACGAGTAATTTCAAGTGTTCTCGTGTTGCAAATAAATTATAATACTAAACTCGAACATGAAATTTAACGTGGAATCACTTAAAATGATGCCGAGCGTGATAAAAAAAACGCAAATTGTTTTTCAACTACAATTTTTTTTTTTACACGAATCACTGCACTGCTACATCGACTATCGGATCTTTGCGATTTGCAGACCGAAATTTTATACTACACTGAGAGAAAGGTTTGTTTGTCTCAACAAAATATTTGTTTGTATATGGAGAAATAAATATTTTTTGTTAATTCAAACAAATATTTTGTAGTAGGAAAGATTCTGTTGACCCAACAAAATGATTTTGTCAACTCAAATGTATCTATATTTGGTTAGGTATAACAAATAATTTTTGTTACTTACCGAGTATGGTTAAGCTAACAAAATTTTTTGTTCCACCAAGTAAATATTTGTTTCGCCATATATAATCAAATAATTGTTTGATTCAAACAAACATTTTTCTCTGTGTAGTTAATGAAACGAATCCGGTAAAAACGAAAAAAAGATTCGAAGAAACTGATTTTCGGCGAGGAATTTTATTAAAAGTACTGCCCATCTTTTTAAATTAAAACGAACCGTTAATAGAACGATGTTGCCTTTTTTGTATTTGTGAACTTTGGTTCGCGTCATCCGCCGTGGATGGAAAGTACAATGGTTAACACGTTACTTCCTCCAAATGCCGTATACATAGAGACTGGAAAAAAAAAAATCGCGATTTCGATGACCTCTAGGATAGACTCCACAATCCCCTTCACACCCAGGCAAAATGCCACCTGCTCATTGGCTATTGACTCGTGACACCTGTCAACTGGGACGCTTGCGATTCGATACTTTTTTTTTTGGTTGAAGGTTTTTCATTGGGCTGAAAGTCCTTCAGATAAACTGTGAGTTAATCACAGAAGCAACGTAAAGGTACAGCGGTTTGGATTGTAGCATATCATGGAATGAACCCGCTAATTTTTTCCGGTCTCTACGTGTACAGAGAGGTAGGATGTTTAAACATCAGTAGAGACCTGCAAAATTCGCGGTTTCGATGGCCTTCAGGATGGACTGCACATACTCCTGTACACTCGGGGCAAATAACGCAAGTTCATTGGCTGCCGACTCGTAGGAAGTCGTCTCAGCTGGTTTGTCTGTGATTCGATCCTTCTTTAGTTGAGGGTTTTTATAACTGGTTGAGATTCGTCCAGATGAACAGTAAGCCAATAGCAAAATTATCTAAGAGGTATATGTGTTTGAATTCTAGCCTATCGCCGATTTAATCCACGAATTTTGCAGGTCTATACACATCAGTAGAGACCCGGAAAATTCGCGGGTTCAATGACCTCCAGGATAGACTCCAATATTCTCTACACACTCGGGCAAATGCCAACTGTTCATTGGCTGCTGACTTGTGAGTCGTCTCGACTGGGTGGCCTGTGATTCGACGCTTCTATGAGTGAAGGTCTCTAATTGGCCCTCAGTCCTCCAGATTAACGGTGAACCAATGACAGAACCAGCGCTAAGGTATAATTATTTGAATTTTAGCATAACACGAAATGAATCCGCGAATTTTGCGGGTCTCTACACGTCAGTAATCGATATTTGCGTTGTGTCGACGCGCGGTCGCCGCCGTGCCTACCTCCGTCGTGTGGCTGACCGCCGCCGATGAGAGGAAGGAGGAGGAGTGGGAGGAGGGGGACACGGGCAGCAGCACGGTGGTGCTACCGCCGTGCTGCAGCTGCTGCGGCGGCGAGTACAGCACGTCGGGCTCCTCAGACGACGGCGACGGCGGCGGCAGCAGGTTGTCGGTGGAGTTGTGCATGCAGCAGCTGCCGAACATGAACTGGTCCACGCACATGCCCGCGTGCCGACCCTCCGTCTTGATGCACTCCCACACGAACATGCACGTGCCCTCGGCGCCGTTCACCGAGCACGGCTTGGCCGAGATCTTGTAGCCTGGAGGCAAGGAGCACGAGAAGTGAGCAGAGATTTCAACCCCCTCCCCCTTCCCAACATCGTTCCTTATTTGGGTGGTGTTATGTAAAAATGGTTCAACCCACAAACATTTCCAACTGAGTAAATTGAGCTCAAAGTTGTACACACAATAACCGCGGTATTGTGCCAGTGCATTGAATGTTTGGTCACAAGATGGAATAGTAGCAAAGAATGTCGGTTTGAAAAATTTTTTTAGCTCAATTATTAAAAGTGTCATTTTACCTGCACAATTATATCAATAACTTTTTTTCTTCCCCTTTTGTTGGTTAACTCATTTGTGCATAACACCATCATCCATTTTTGGAATTGAAACTTCTTTGGACGCGATGGGAGTAAAATTTTAAGGCCGAATTTTTAATGCAACAGTTTTCCGTGAAAATTTTTTTTTATTATTTTTTTCCCTAACCTAACTAATTACTAAGTGTATTTGGGAGGGGTCTGGGTAGGGAAGACTCTAAGTGCGTCACAGGCCTAAGCCTAGGCCTATACGCTCTAATCATGCAGGTCGTGAACCATGCAGGAGAGGTAGCATGCATCATGTGCTAGGAGGGGATTGGCCAGCCATGACAACGTTTTAGCCATGACTAACTCGCCTCACTGACTATTCTAGACTAAAACTAGATAAGTTGGGCCCAGGTAAAACCTGCATAGACACAGGGAAAACCCTGGGCACTGACATGCGGGATGCAAAATTTCAAGCATTAATTACAAGCAGGTTGGTTACAGGAAACAGAAGGATGGTTCTGGAAGAAGAGTTGGACAGAGTAGAAAGACTACTATGCAAACGGGCGGGAGCTTGGACATTTTGTCCGCATTTGGTTTGGTGGCACTGGTTGTTTCGGGGGCGACTTTGTCGTTTCCCACCAGGCTGCCAGCCAGCCTAGCCTAATCGTGAACAATTTTTGTGAAACGAAAAAGGACAAATAGGTTGCGGACGGTGCAGAGAACTCGTAGGGACTCGTTCCCTTGGGCTGGCTCCACGTGGCGGCGTGCGGCTCAGGTTGAACCCTGCCATGCTGCAGGGATAGGCGTGTCGCGGCGGTAGGGACCCGCCTATGCCTGACGCCACCCCGACTTGCTGGCATCTAGTAAGGAAGTATTTGGGCAGAGGGCAACATAATGGGGTTGGAGCTTATTTTGAAGTTGAGTAATAATTTTGTTAATTCATGTTCATTTAGAAAATTGGCTTATTTCTCGCTTTCTATCGCTCTCTGCCGTTTTACCCCTTACGGTATGTACTTAAAGAGTCGAGGTTTGAATTGCCAAAGAAGTTTCACTTCTATTACGTGTACACGCGCTCTTGTTTTTTTTTTCTGAAAGCGGTCACTAATGATAAACATTTAGAAACGGCTCCGATATAACACCGGCTTCGGACCTGATTTTCGACAAGGAATATTTATCAAAATATCTATTTCCCACTTGGTTAAAATTTACATAAAAGTGAATAATTTAAAGTTTACGCACACTCAAGAAGTTATACTTCTAAGAAATTACTAAAATATTAACAGAAAACATTTTAAAACACATATCATAACACTAAGTATACGTTTGTAGATTTGTTTTTGCTTAAACGACTGAAACATGTCTGTAAATACTTCGTACAAACAAATATCAACCTTATTGAGATGATTCAACATTATTATTGTATTGCATTTAAAGAATGGAAAAAAATCCAGTTACAAGATACTAATAACGTCTCTTGAAGTTAACAAGCGCGTGTTCTACTGTTGTGCTATTCAGCCAATTGGGAATATAGGAGAGTATTAATTATAATCAGGGTAGTGCTAGTTTTTTTAGATATTTTAAAACTTGTGAATACTTTTTACTATAACTACTTTAGTTTACTATATATATATATATTCCAGGGTATTTTCACACAACAAATACGATTGGTTTGCTCCCTGATGTTTGCGATAGTGAATATATACGGGTTTATGTTGCTAAACGTAGGGTTCACCATCTTTGTGACATTTCCGTTCATCGGTATCCGTTTAATTTTCACGGAACCACTCCTACCAACTGCCGTATGACGAGAGCCTAAAATGTTTACACATTAAAAACAAAAAAACACTCGACTTACTGTGTCCGCGAAGTATCGCCATCTGCGGAAACGCCGGCGGCGTCATCCACATCAAAATGGCGCCCGCCAGCGCCACCCACACCATCCTTGGTCCTGAAACAAACGAGCGTTCATTCGCGTTACACGGCTTCCGAAACTCTGGAGGCAGTGCGGAATTACCGACCGATGCAGGAAATTTGTCAGTTATTGTGAACCACCCCAAAATTCTTTAATCCGGCATGTACGGGCCGCATTGTTTTTTTGCCGGATTATCGAACGTCATGATGGTTTCAACGGAAATACACAAGTAAAATTGAAAAAAAAAATACAATGGCATTTATAACAAGTTGTAATAGTTAAGCTTTCTTATAAAAATAATAAAATATAAATAAGCGTTACTGTTTAGAAAAAAGTCCTTTATATCAAGTCTCAGCAATATCTCTGGCAAGACAGCAGATTCATGGCATGGAACAATACGTATTAATATTAAAACATGTTTCAACAAACATACACGCGGAATCGACTACAAAATATTTCCCTAACCAATACTGTATACAGTTTGTTCTGTTATTGCCGTCAACCGAACATAACCATAACCGCCAGTCTGAAAAATGTTACTTTCAAACTTTAAAACGATACATTATTGTTTGTGATAATGTGAAAGATAAGAGACGTTTAATTGTGCTTCAATGTAATACATCGTTGTTTCTATACCTTACGTTTGATTAATTTTACTAAAAATAAAATACGGAATGTTAAGGACACGCAAATCTCGGCTTTCAAATACGTATTAATTTGAAGACCTTGAGATACTGCATACTGCATGATAAATTACTGATACTCTTTTGAAACTAAATTGTGTTCATTTCCCTGTGTTTTTCAGAGGTTTTAAGACACCTTTTCAATTCCCAGAATTGTTCCTGTTTTCTAGATTTTCTGTGGGAATTCATTTTAAGTACTCAAGCAAAATCTGTGTCAGAGTAAATTGCAGGCACAAATGGAGTTCAACCGCTTTCAGGAATTTGCCGCCTAATTGAAGCTTAAGTCTCGACTAAGAAAGGAAAATTAGTCTCCACCACAACAGTTAACCACTAATTCCCCCCCCCCCCCCTCCTTATTCGCAGGGAAATTACTCTGTGCAAAATAGAAACGACTTTTGGCATGTACCTAAGAGAAAGAGAACTAGTATAACACGCATGTAGCGCTACACTGTGTTCACAACATGAGCTTGGCGTATGTACACGCATGCTCATAAGTATAAACAACGGTGTTCCAAGCAGCCAGCGTATATACAGGTATGCGCAATAGTCGCTTAACTCTTTAAAATTTACTTGCGTACGCGTGAACATAATACATGCACTTTTTCTTTTCCACTACTTGTGCAAATACATGTCATAGAGTATATTTTATCAGGCATATATTGCGTTCTTACCCTTCTCATAAAATACACGAATAAATTTTCACTTTAAAAACAAATATTATTTAGGTTGATTTAAAGAAAGATATATTCGATATTAATGGTTTGCAAATTTACACGTTTGTATGTATGACAGTTAAAATCGTATTAATATTTAAATTTGTCTTCTTATCAAAATGTTCATAGTTTTATTAAATATGTTTTGGTATTTGTCCGTATTGTTTTATTGACCATGATTGTGGATTCGTGGGCATGCATTTACATGAATGCTTGTAGGTTTAACATGTCATGTTGTTTTTTCTTCTTCTAATTTTTATCATAGGGCTATTTCTTAAATTAAAACACGATACCTCCCATGCAAATTTATTTATCTGTCACTGTCTCTTGAAAATAATGATGGCACTATCACAAATGCAAGGGAAGTATCGTGTTAGAAATTCTGAAATAGCCCTAAAATAATATTAATAAAGATAAAATTAAATTCTGAAATAGCCCTAAAAAATATTAATAAAGATAAAATTAAATTAACATCACGACGTGTGTGACAGCCCCAAAAGCTCGGTCTTAATCGCAAAAAAAAAATGATTACATGACTTTCCTTCTACCACCCTTTCACAAATTTTTTCTCACGACGCATTTACCAAACGTTATTTCCGAGCTGTGGAAGATCACGAAATCTATCGTAATTACGAACACTCACGCCAACAGCCACAGATGGCAGCACCGTTGGTTACACAATGTACGTTCCATTCACGAAACTACTCATACCAAATTCCCTAAATCGAGAGATAAGATGTTACACATAAAAAAGAACCTAGGGACTAGAGAGAACTTTCTTAAGGGGGTGCCTCCCATTTCAGGTCATGATTTTATATTTATATTAATCACTGATCAACATTTCGATTTATTCATTTGTTTAACTTTCACGAAATGAAAAATATACACAGCGCATACTTTTTGCATAATTAGCTTCCAAAGTTATATTTTTAAAGTTTTTGGGTTGTACAAATCAGGAAAATTTAATTTATTGTAGAACTGAAACTTTTTAGGTTTAACTACAATGCCATTGGCTACTTCATGATATGGTTTGCATTTCTATCACAAAAACTCATTTCATGTTTCTTGGCTGTCAAAATCATAACAAATATGATAATTTTGAAATGCCAGGTAAAATTAATTAATATTTTCTGAAAGAATTTGAAACCATTTCTTGAAGTAGCCAGTGGCATTGCAGTTGAACCTAAAAAGTTTCAGTTCTGCAATAAAATAAGTTCTCCTTATTTGTACAATCCAAAAAAGTTAAAAATGTAACTTTGGCAGCTAATTATCCAGAAAGTAAGCGCTGTATATATTTTTCATTTCGTGATAGTTAAACAATTGAAAAAGTCTACATGTTTATGTGTTATTACTGTGAATATGTATATCTTGACCTGAAATAGGAGGCACCCCCTTAAATGGCGAGTCTAGTGTAGGTTCTACCAACTTATCGTGCCTGCCAACTTGTCGGTCAGCCCCCACACCACCAGTTGCGGTCGGTCCGTGGGAGAGGGGGAGGGGGGAGGGGGGAGGGGGTCAAAGGCGCGAACATGCCCGAGTCTGTCCGAGAGGTCCCTCCGGAGTTAACCCCCAGGAACCGCGCAATTCCCGAGCGGCAATGCACACGGCACCAGTCCCGCAATAATTATGCCACTCCCGTCAACTCTGGCGCAGGGGGTGAGCGCTGATACGCAAGTCCCGTTACCAAGCTGTTCAGTGTGGCGGCGTGGTGCCTCAACCTTCCCTGCATCGCGTTAGTGAAGTCACGTCTTATGCTTATTTTTTTTTTTAACTCCCGAATTCCATGGTAAGGGACGATGGAACGCAATCAGGGGCGTAGCCAGGGGGGGGGGGGGGTTATGGGTTCAACCCCCCCCCCCTTAGCACCAAACCTTTAATTAATTTCTTATTCATCACTCAAACAAATTTCATAATAAAAATTAATAAAATTTTTACCATTACAGTATTTAAATTTAAGTACCGAAAACTGCTAAAATAGCACTATTGTATACCTTAAAATCCAAATTGTCCCGGGGGAGGACCCCCGGACCCCCCGCTTTAATACGGGGGGGGGGGGGCATGCTTCTTAACACCCCCCATACACAAATCCTGGCTACGCCACTGAACGCAATTACAAATACCTGCGTTCTTAAATCATGCGATCTCTTGCACTATTACTAGGAAAGAACAGGCTGGCTTAAACTTCACTAAAAAACGATCACAAAGCGCTCTTAAACACTTAAAAGCGAATACGACTCAATATTCGTACTAGGCGATTGAAGTTCTTATGCTTGCTTCACAGTCTTGAGAACCGATAGAAAAAAAAATCGCGAAAGTTCGATACCCATTCACAAAACAGAAACACTGTCAAAAAATACTTTACAGTCACGACTCTGGAACAGCTTCAACCCAACGGTCTACCAAGATATTTAAAAAGAACTTATTAAAAAATTGGTTGTCTGTAAAGTCGGTTTACGGACGATAGTTTAACGTGACAACGTCATAACAAAACATTGATGAAATGATTGATCCAGAAGAAAAGGAAATATCATATTCGGCTTGAGACTGAGCCGTAATAGGTTTTTGCAACCAAACCATTTAGGCATTAAAAATATTATATTCTTTAAGGAAGAATTTTTTTTTAATTTTTCTATCTTTTGTATGATAAAATCTACCTCTGCATACTTTTATGAATAAAATTGAATCATTTTTATTGAATTATCACTATTTTGTATGGATACAATGAGTGAAATGAAATCTACAATTTAATTGATACATTTACTTTTATTTGCACTCATAATTCAAATATGTTTATTACTTAAGTAGTGTTGCGCGCGCCGTATTTATTTTTACAAGTACAAAAATGAAGGTATTGTGGCGGCGGGGTTTCGATCCGTCATGCTAACCGCACGGCCACGAGGCCAAATTGGAAATAATAGTTTCAGATGTTGTATATATATATATATATATATATATATATATATATATGTGTGTGTATATATACATATATATATGTATAAAAAATTTGTTTTGTGTTGTGGAAGTTTTCAAAACGTATGTAGTCCGCCATGTTTATTTCCTTATAGTAGAAGGCGGGAAATTTAAAATATATTGTCGGCTGCTAGTCGGCCGCTATGTTTAAACTAACTTCAAGATCGTCAAGAATGTTTTACGCTTTTTCGTAATTACACATTTAACGACGAAGTTTGTTCGTCGTGAAATTAAACGTAGAATTTAATAAAAATGCCCTTGCAGTTAATAAAGAAGTATTAGTAAGTTTAAGAACGAATTTCGGCTTTAATCTCCAACCCAGACGCTCATGGTGCGCTGGGGCCGAGATTAAAATTCATCGAGAATATTTTACGTTTATATGTCTTCCAGTGCTCAAAATGATATGCAATTGTGGCCCCGGGCACGAAATTTTATTTATAATTCATTAATAATAACGCACCTCGCGATAAATAAAGGAAAATATGTATTAACGAGTGCCTGGTTTTCGCGTAAGGCAATGAGCGTAACGGGACACATCGTAATGGGACAATGTGCGTAACGGGACACTTTTTTGTGCGTGCAGCCGGCGTTCATCGATTTATTAGACGTTGTCACGTCCAAAAAATTGGCTCTAAGAATTCAAAGACAACTAGCCAAGACAATACTGAACGAATGTGTGTGTGTGTGTGTGTGAATGACAGTAAAATAATCCATAATTTTTAATTAAATATTTTTATTTTTTAATTAAAACAAAATTTAATGTTTAGTGTTAGTACTAAAATTGGAATGTTATTTGGTAGATGATTAATCAGTAATTTCTGTAATTTGTAATGTGTTTGTTTATGTCATATGGTTAAGCCAAGAAAAAGTGGAATAAAACAATGTGAGCGAGTGTTTCAGTACTCGCCAGCCATGTGTAACATCTAACCTCGGTAACAGCCAATTAAAGTGTTCTCAAGTGGCAAATACACTTATAATACGAAATTCTGAAACGAATTTTAACGTAGAAATCTTTAAACCAATGCCGAGCATGATAAAAATACGCTCATTGTTTTTTCCAGCGACATTTCTGGACGCGGATTCCACGTAGTTTCCGCACTCGCCGCTAGAATTCGTTGCCGAAGCGGCTACGTCGACTAAGAAATCATTTTATTAGCAGAAAGAAATGTTAAACTATATAATGAAATTGCTCCGACAAAAGCGAAAAAGACTTTTTAAAAAAAAAAGTACTAAACCTCGGCTCAAGATATGATTTTCGACAAGAAATTTTATTAAAAAACTGCCCAGCTTGTTCAAATTCATTGCTAAAGTTTCCCTTTGTCTTTGTGAACATTAGTTCGCGCCACCCGCCGCAGGTGGCCGTTCCAAATACTCCTGCCGAATGTTGTAAAACCAGAGGTGAGATGTTACGTATCAAAAGTTTCATGTGTTTTACGTCGTGTGTGTGGTGCAGGTTTAATGGCCAGAGGTATCTTATATTTTATCGTTTTTCTTTTGTTTCTGCGGAGGTCGGGAGCCGCATGTTCGCGAGGGAAGCCTTCTTTTCACAGACGAGAGAGCCAAAACCCGAAGTTCCCCGAAGTTCATGTTTTTTTTTCCGTATCTTTAATGTAGCTATCCTAACCAAATCAACCGTCCACAATTTTTTTAAAGTATTTATAATGTAGCTAACCTAACATAATTGACCATTCGTATCCTTTTATCAACACCGCCATATTTATTTACAATGAACCAAAAAAAAAAAATAACCCTAAGATGCACAATCGGGCGTTTGGCTCCCTCGTCTGTGAAAAGAAGGCTTCACTGTTCGCGATGTGACGCGATGTTTTGCTGTCCGCGGCTCTGCTGCGATGCCAGCGTTGCGGGGTTTTGATGGGGGGGTGGGGGAAGTGGGCCCGTGGCGGAAGAAGACCGCCGACCTAGCCCACCGCGCAGAGCTGACCCGACCTAGCGGAGACCTACCGCGGGTGGGTCAGGTGTACACCGCACCATTAGACACTCGCTGGCGCGGCGCGTTTAATCCCCCCCCTCCTCCCCTGCCATTCCGTAACTCTCACACCATTACTCCCCCTGGATCGCCTTTTCCGCTCGTCGAGCCTTAGATTCACTCACCCCGGGTCAGACGCGCGGATCATCTGCGTTCGTGTATCTGCGATTTATTTATTTTTAATTTGTTCAAGTTAAAGAAGATAGGTTATTTCAGGTGTGTAACATAAATAAATTACTATTTTTTTTTTGCCAAAATAGTTTCCAGAGAGGCTTTTTTTAAGACGGTATATTTATTTATGTTCACATAAATACTTAAATCCATTGTGGTAGTACGCGCAAATCTGAGTGTGAGTGTGTACGAACGTACGTGAGTGAATATAAACACCCTAATGTGTAGATTTTACCAGTATCCACAAACAAATCATTGTACTGTGATGTGATCACGCTACCTATATTGCACAGTACTATATATGTGGCTCTTAAACAATACTGAAGTAGAAGAAAAATTATTAACACATAATATTTCTCTTTTTGTCAAACACAAACACATATACCATAGCGTATGCCAGTAGAGAATTTATCTCATTTAACAGTACACAGCTGGGATGCAAAAATTATGTTGTGTTCTGACACACTATAAAAAAATAGGCTCTTGGGATAAATGGTTTGTAATATTTTATAACTATAATATATGAGTCAAAAACAGCAGCAAACCGTACCATTTGCACTCAAAATGATTCAAAACAGTGGAATGATTGACAGAATTCTGTCTGTAAACCAATTGGTAGCTGTTAAAACAATAATAGACTTCATATTTATAATCTAAGGTTTCATCAGAAAAAAATAGATACCTACATACGCCTTTCTGTGTAGGCCTAAGCTTGAAAAATCGCAGGAAATTAGGACAAGCACAATATCAAACGAAAGGTCTTATTGTGATCAAATCTGTTCATTCAGAATTTAATGCACAACATTATTTTATTTTTATTCGATTAAGTTAATTGTTATGAGCTCCGCTTGGTTAGAATCAGTGGTAGGCATCAAAACTGTACGAACGGACCACTGGGGCAAACGAGTGTTTTAATAAAATTTTAGTTGAGTATTTTTCACGTCTTTTTCGCTTTTATCGGAGCCGTTTCGTTATACGGTTTAAATTTATGAATGCTGCGGCAGCGAATTCTAGCGGCCGGTGCGGAAACTACGTGTCATTTGCGTCAAGTAATATACAGTTGAAAACATAAATTTGCATACATTTACGACTCTCTCGGCATTATTTTCAAAAAGATTTGTACTTTAATAATGTCGTGTCCGGTATTTTTTTTTGTATTACAAGTTTATTTGCAACGTTTTCCGAGGTGAGATGTTTGCACGTCACTATTCCGGTCCCGGAACACCGACATGTTCGGATGACAGTCCTCCGGGGGGTCTGTGAATCCCAGGCGTGACCTTCACCGCACCGGCGCGCCGTGTTTGCCGTCGGAGACGTGCGGGGTCGCGACCCCCTGGCCCTCCCATCCCCCTCCCCAGCAACCCGGCCGGCCCGCGCTGATTGGAGCACGTCGCCCGCGAGGGGCGGATCTCAATCCCCACCGACAAACTCTGGCTGCCGGCTCATCACGACAACCACTTGTGGGTCTGGCACCCGTCTTCCAAGTTGCAACTGTAGTACAGGAAATACTTAAGCGTCTGGATTATGTATAAAAGATGGGGGTGGGGGGTGGGGGGAGGGGGGCTCAGGCTGGAGTAAAACTTTTTTGACGTGACAACGTCTAATAAATCGATGAACGCCGGCTGCACGCACGAAAAAGTGTCCCATTACGCTGTGTCCCGTTACGCTCATTGTACGCTTGCGCCGCATATATCTTCTCTTCCACTCGATTGGAACAACCATCGATTTGACTTTTTCGAGGCACGTTAAACTTGAAACACTCACATTCGTTTCCTACTTTTCCTATCATCGTCCTATCCTTAACAGAATAACACAGATGGGAAGAAGTTATATAGCAAACGTGTATAAAAGTTATAGTTTAAATAATCTCTTCGTTAAAGTAACAAACATATTTGAATTAATGAGTGAAAATAAAATTAAATTTATCAATTAAATTGTAGATTTCATTTCACTCCTTCTTTGTATCCATACAAAATAGTGATAATTCAATAAAAATGATTCAATTTTATTCATAAAAGTATGCAATCATTTCTTAAATGTTTTGTTATGACGTCACGTTAAACTATCGTCCGTAAACCGACTTTACAGACAACCAATTTTTTTTCCTAACCTAACTTAAAGCTATGAGTGTGCGGGAGAGGTCTGGGTAGGGAAGACTCTTTAAGTGCGTCTCAGGCCGAAGCCTATACGCTCTAAGCATGCAGGTTGTGAACCATGCAGGAGAGGTAGCATGCATCACGTGCTAGGAGGGGATTGGCCAGCCGTGGCAACGTTTCAGCCATGACTTACTCCCCTCACTGACTATTCTAGACTAAAACTAGATAAGTTGGGCCCAGGTAAAACCTGCATAGACACAGTGAGAGTAAAACTTCAAAGGCCGATTTTTTTTTCCTAACCTAACTAAAACTAAGTGTATTTTGTTTGGGAGGGTTCTGGGTTAGGGAAGACTCTAGGTGCGTCCCAGGCCGAAGCCCTTACGCCTAATCATGCTGGGTTTAAGCCTTGCAGAAAGGGAGGCATGGATCGTGTGCTTTGCTGGGGCCGAATTTCAACGCAACGATTTCGTGAATAGGTTGCGGACGGTGCAGAGAACTTGGCGGGCCACGCGTGGTGGAATCCTGTCGTGCTGCAGCGATAGGCGGGTCGCGGCGCAAACTTTTACGTATTTTTCAATCTAAAAGTTGTAGTCCAATAGATTAATCAAAACAAAATTAGTCCGGAACATTTTAAAACACTTATTATAACACTAAGTATACGTATGTATTTTTTTTAAAGATAGAACTCAGTCTGTAAATACTTAAACAAACCTTAACCTTATTGATCTGATTAAGCATTTAGGAATTAACAGTAAAAATTTCCTCACGAATTTCTTTTACTTTTCATAATTTCGGCCATTTGTAGGTTAAATATTTGTTGTATCTCTACACTATGATTAACGCTGTGCTATCTCTACATTTCAATGTTAACTACGGTTTGTAATGTCAGTGTTTCAACGTATTATTTTAATTTTCATAATTTATTTTTATGACTATAAATTATAACATAACATACTAAAGGATAGTTGTACTATTATAAAATTTCATTTTTTTTTAAATATTTATGCGCGTTGTAAATTTTGCAGTTTTCACGAAAGCAAAATATTCGGATGAATCATGCGATTTCAGTAATTAATAAAACTGTAATAAAACTTAATCGGGTTATCCCTTAAGAACCCAGTTCTCCCCACATCAGCGTCTCCTAGGAAAACACTACATGCAGCGCATTACGTTACGTTCTACGAGAGGTCTTTTTCTAGCATCTTCTATTCTACGCGAAGTCCTGTTTTAGTGTCTTCCATTCTACGCGACGTCTTGCTAAGTGTTTTCCGTTCTACGTGAAGTCTTGTTCTAGCGTCTTCCGAACAACGCAACGTCTTGCTCTAGCGACTTCCCTTCTACACGACGTCTTGTGGTAGCGTCTTCCATTCTACGCGCCGTATATGGTAGCGTCTTACGTTCTAAGTGATGCCTTGTTCTAGCGTCTTTTCGTTTTACATGACATCTTGTTCTAGCATCATCTGTTTTACGCGACGTCTTGTTCTAGCTTCTTCCATTCTACATGACGTCTTGCTCTAGCGTCTTCCATTCTACGTGAAGTTTTGTAGTAGCGTCTTCTGTTACGCAACGTCTTGTGCTAGCATTTTCCGTTCTATGCGACAGATGAAATCCGTTGCTACGAAAATAAGCCTTAACGCACTACGTCTTGAGAACAGGAGGCAGAAATATTGATGGTTCGAATATAATATAACACCATTGTGACATGAAAGTGTGGCATTGTCTTATATCTAGTAAGAAAAACACTGCTATGAAGTTAATACAATCACTTCAATGGTATCTACTATTGTAGATATTAGGACGAAATTTTTTGTTGAATAATCAAATATAATATTAGTTGCAAAATTGTTTAATTTTTAGTGTTAAAATAAATATATAAAAATAACTGGAAATCTACTAAACAGACCTGTCTATATAGAAACCGTATGTTCACTGCACTATATTTTGCGCAGTTTACAGAACATTACTGGAAAGTTTACTTTTCACGCCATCTAAATTTCGTAAATCACAAAAACAACTTCGTCAAATGGACTTTACATTGGTATGCTCTAATATAAGAAAATGATGAAGTAGTAGTGTCACACAATTATGATAGAATGCTTTTAAAAATAACTTGGCTCTTATTGGAATTTCTTTTAGGGAGGAATTATATTCATATTAATTTAATACTACTTTGTCTATGAAGAACATCTCTTTCCACAATCATTCAGAAAGTGCTTAGGGTAAAGTTTCGATCGATTTTTTTTTTTTTTCGTTTAATTCCTGGGCTAAAGCAGTACACGGGACAATCACGGTACTTGTTTTACATATAAAGAATGTCTCAAATTTCACGCAATAATTTGGATTATGAACAATTTGTTGTGTGTTTCCAACAAAAAAAAAGAATGTGTACCACAACTGACAATTCAGGGTTAGTAAAAATGGAGTGCTACACGAAAGAACAGTGGGTTTTCTTTTTTCAGAAATCCCTACTATTATAAATGTGAATTTAAGTTTGTTTGTTACGCTTTCACGCGAAAACTACTTAACCGATCATCATGCAACTTTGTACACATTTTCTTGGAGGTATTAAAAGTAGCATAGGATACTTTTTATTGAAAAAAAAATTATTATTTACGAAAGAAAAGAAAAAAAAATGTTTGTCAAAAAATCTCAAAATCTAGCTACTTTAACGCCATCTAGCATTCCAGTTACGAAGTTCCAACCCTGAGTACTGTAATACCGTTGCACTGTATTATCAACGGTAAAATTCAAAATTCAAAATTATTTATTTTTGTTACAGAGAAATATATTTTACTGATTCATTTCTATTGTAATGATCTCTGATACTTATTTAATAGCTTCAATGCGAGCGAAGCCGCGGGTAAAAAATAGTTTTTAAAATAAAAACATTATAAATGTTTATGTGCGTTTTGGGACTCTCTATATTGTTCGTAGCAGCTGTTCTCTTTTCCCCTCAAACCCAGCTTCTCGCGAGTATCCAACTGCACGGACGGCCCGTCGTGGGCGCTGCAGCCGCCGCCTTTCACTCGACACGGGAACAATGACATAAATTTCGACGTCAGCTCTCTAGTTTAGAAATTTAATTCCTCTCTTTCTCCGCTCTGTTACAGTTGTGCCGAGTTCCGAAAAGTAGATTACGCACGCCTGCTGTATTTGTTATCCTGCTGATGGTCTGCGATTCGAAAAGTGTTGCACGTAAGCAATCTGCGCTATCTATATTTTATGCACAGAAGAAGAAAAAAAAAATCTGTACTCCTGCAAAAGATTCCTCTGGGAACCAGCTGCCATAATTTGTAATACTACAAGAAGGATTTTGTAACTTCGTACAAAACATGGGTATGGCTATTTTTACATATGTGAAATACGTTTTCCAAAATATTACTGGGTATTTCTTACGAAAATTAACACATGATTTTATATTTTTATTGATGTTTCATTAAAACATTGTTTCTTTCAAACCATGGTAAAGATAATAGGATATTCAATTATTGGACATTTATTTTATTTTGTTTTTTTATGCTTATTAATGTGCGCAGTTATTCATGGGACGGTTTACAAATAACTTTTAACTATTTGAGGTTCCGGTAACAACACACAGCATAAATGCCCGGGTAATAATCCAAACTCAGTATTACCGTGAAAACTATTTTGTAACAAAACAATTGTTTTCGTGTAAATGTACAAATTCAACAAAAATCAGTAATTTTACATGAATATTTCTTTTCCCGTGTACAAAAAGAAATAACAGTGTGCGATCATTACTAGAGCCTCGATTATTTGGAGACTTAAGTATATGCATAAGGATATGCATATACATCGTCTTCAAGCTGATGATTGGACTACAGTGCTCTCGACGACCCTGAGTAGGTAAATAATTAATAACGAGAAAAAGCGATTATCCAATCACGTGTAACCTGCCTAATGATAGGACTCTTGTTATCTACCAACGAGCATCCTCGAAAGATTTGATTACATATGTGTAGGCAATTTCAGTCAATGCTAGAACGGAATAACCATTGCTCTAATCGTTACCTTAATGAAATCGTGTTCGACAGAGAGTTCCGACTCGTGAAAGCGAAGCGCCTTTGTACATAAGGTTACAATTTCGACTGTATACTGTGATATTGACTCTCCTCCCCATTTTTTCCCACCCCATTCTACTTTCAAGGTAAACGTTTGTGACGTTATTACATCCCCCACCACCTCCCAACTTCTGGTCCGTCTAATCGTCTATACAAAGAACTGAGATAACATCGTACTCATCCAGAGCATAAGGAAAATAAATATGCCGAAGTTTTGTGCCAATATATAGAGTTAATAACTAGAAGTCACAAACATTTGAGATACAGGGGGTGGATACGTGAATTTATTAAGGTTGGGGGGGGGGGGGGGGTTATAGGAAAAGGTAAACAATGTAATATCTGAGCACGTGTATTCGAAAAAAAAATATTCATATTACTATTGACACTAGCACACTGACAAATGGGCCTACAGAAGTAGACGTTTGCGACGAGGCTTCTCACACAGTTGAAATTGCAGGTGTTGTAACATCTCACAATGCATCTCCAAATATTTACTAATATTTTAAACAAATATTTTCATAAATTGGGGGGGGGGGATTATATCTCCCTTATGTTCTCCCCTTTGTCAGCCAATGTTTGCGAAGGTCATTTAAAGTACTTCTAAGCAAGCATATTCAAATTCACATTTAAGGTATTGAGAGAACGTGATTTCAATGAATGTTGTTTGACTGACAATAAGTTGATTCCCTGTCGATATTTTGGCATCTGATTGTCTAGATTACATGACTACATTGTGCGAGTTGAAACTAATCGAAAAGAGAGACCGAGATTTTCAAATTGAAACCGTTTGTTTCACTGGTTGTTCGTAGGGACTGTGTAAAGTTCTCTGTCAATGTAATGTCTGCTTAAAAGAATTTTTTTATTTATGAATGGAGTGATGCTACATGCCTTTCCTTCGATCATATGTTACCAAAACTAACTCACAATAATAAATCCATTACAATATTACGGGTATTTGCTCAGCGCCTTCTTGGATTGATTGTGCAATCGGTTCGTCTACGAGTTCAAACAAGAGAACGCAATACTTTTTTTCGGTTGAACTCATTCAAGCAAACGTTGATCCTCGAACTCGTCTCGAGAGAACGCGGCTTTACGCGAAATTTGTTTTCAGAATACATTGTTCTTTAGTTTGAATGGTAAAATAAAATATATTTAAAGAATTCGAATTTTCAGCAAAAAATAAATAAAATTTAAAAAAAAATGTGAGCGAGACTTTTAGTACTCGCCAGAGATCATATAACCTCGGTAACAATCAAATTCATGTGTTCTCGTGTTGCAGATACACTTAACTATGACACGAAAATTAACGTATAACTATTAAAAATAAGTCCGAGCGTTAAATTGTGTTCTCAACTGCATTTCTTGACGCGAATCACACGTAGTTTCCATTCCCGCCGCTAGACTTCTCTGCCGGAGAAGTTACGTAGACTAGAGAATCTTCCGATTTGCAGAGTGAAATGTTAAACTATATAACGAAACAGGTCCGTTAAAAGCGAAATAAATATATTAAACCCCGGCGTTGTACCTGATTTTATTAAACTACTGCTCAACTTGTTAAAATTCACTAAACAGTTCATACTATAGTTTCACTTTGGCTTTGTGAACTTCGGTTCGCGCCAAAACAGAGGTTACACATTTCCGTTCAATGCGACTTCCGTTTCATTCATGAAATTACTCCTACCAAATGCCGTAAACCTAAACCTAAGATTTTACACATAAAATAATAACCACATATTATGAGTGTATCAGTACAATGTATGAACCAGCAATTATAAATAGTTTCACAAATGTCATACGAGCTTTTCTGCAACCATATAATTCGTTATCGTTTTAGCCTTTATGCAGAGGTCAGAAAAAAAAATTCTGTGAGTGAAAACTTAGAAAATATATCTACCTAGTAAGAAGTTTACAAAAATTACATCATGGGGTTCACCACATCAAACGTTTTCCCGTACCGTATGTTAAAGCTCAAAACTTACGGTCACGTCAGCAAAGTTGATCCAGGCCTGCGCGAGCGTTAATGCTCGCTTCCACGCGGTAAAGCAGACGTGCGCAACCGTTAATGCGCGTTGTAAACTCCTGACTTAGAGCTCAGTGGTTGGTATAACTGCACCGTGCATTCCTGAGGCGCCTTCCTGGTTTTTAGGCGTTCACCAGCGCGTTCAGTGGTGCCAACGTTCTGTCGTGAACCCCTTCGTGATGGCAAAGGCCATGACCGACACACCTGCAGCCAATCGAGTGTATCACTACAAAATAGTGTTCGCAGTAATACTGGGTTCGGATTATTACCCGGGTATTTATGCTTTGTGTTGTCCCAGTACAACCAATAGTTCAAGTTATTTGTAATCCGTTTCTTGAATATCTTTCCAGTTTTAAATGCGCACATTAATAAAAACAATAAAACAAAATAAAGTCATCTTATTGAATATTCGATTATTTTTTCTGTGGTTAAAAAAAAATGCTTGAATGAAAACATGAATTAAAATATACAATTATGCAGTTTTATCTGAAGAAAAAAACGTATTTCATACGTGCAAAAAATAGCCATAGCCATGTGTAGTACAAATTTACAATATCTATTTACAATATCTATTTACAATATCTATTTACAAACTATTTTTTGGCAACTGGTTTCCAAAAGAATCTTTTGTAAGAGCACAGAATTTTTTTTTTGTGTACAATTATATTTTTCATTATCACTCACGTCACCTGAGTTTGGACTAGAGCCAATATGATTAAAAATAAGCAATTTTGATTCTACACTTTATAAGCGATTTAGTTTCTTTTAGTTTTTTAAAAAAATGCTTCGTTAAAGCATAGTTTGTAGCTAAATGAAACGATTGATGACATTAGTGAATGACTGCTTCAAATACGCTGTTAAATATTTTTCACCTTCAATTTACGAAGAACGCTGACTACAAATAATCCAGGGATCTTTGTAAATTCACGGTTATATTCGTAAATTAACAGGTACCGAGTTCACCTGCTTTGATGATGAATAGACAGGTATAATCTCGGTACACTAACGAAACATCCAAAAATGTTTTTGGTCTACAGCAGCACATCACTTTTGTTTCTTTCACGTGCGTGTCTACCTTATTTAAAGCGGAACGCACAATTATATTAAGAGTCCGAATACGTATAATTTTCTACGAAGATTCAGATATCTAAAAGAGAGAAAAGTCCCTAAAATTCGATAGTGTAGTCACCCTGTGGTGTCATCGGTGTTTATATTGTATTTATTCTTTCTCGGAAGTAACTACAACTGTAGTCACACTGATTTAATACAATTTCTGGGACATACGCCATTACAGTTTTGTACTGTTTGTCATGGAAAAAATTCATAAATGCAAAATAAGAAATAAAAATGAAAACAAGAACCCACAGAAAACAAGCCTACATCAGCTGATGTCAAACAGATAAACCCAACGATGTGATAGGAAACCAACTGTGTTCATCAGTGTCTTCGTCATTGTCTTTTCAATAATTTCTCGTTAACTTCGTTGTGTTCGTATAATTGCTGCGTCTTCCAGGTTTTGTTGTTGAAACTGTCTCGTCGATGTTATTCCACTGTGTTCATCTGTGCTGTTATTATTTGTTCTCATAATTTAAATACCATCCACGGACTTTTTGTGCTGTCTGATATTTAAGTTTGAATGTGTTCGACTGTGCTGTCGTCGTCGTGTTGTCTATAATACTTCTTTAGATTTATCGTTGGGTTTATTTATCTTAATAACAGCGAATAGTGATTGTGACTGTGATTAGTATTTGGTGATTGAGTTAAAAATGGAATACCATTTCAAAAAAAATTATAAGTACTGGATTACATACAAACCGTCCATTTAAGATATATAGAGGTAAATAAATAAACACTGGCAGGACAAACGTCTACCAAGTTCTGTTAGTTACTTGCGAAACTGAAAGACAGAGTTTTGTACCATTTGAAGTTTTACAAGTGATATGATTGGCAATTGTGTTTCTAAAAATTTTCTTGTAAAAGGCACAAAAAATTTTTTTTACAGTGTAAACGCTGTACTAACACCACCAGCAGGTCGCTTCACTGTTCACCGTCTCTCTCAGACACGAACACTATTCACAACTCACGTGACACGACAGTTCTTCTTGCTCGGTATAAGAATCACTCTCTTCGTTTGAAACAGGTCTGGTAGCGCATCATGGGAAGCCTTTATTTCACAAATTGAGAGAGCCAAACTCCCGATCGTGCATCTTCGGTTTTTTTTTTGGTTCATTGTAAATAAATATGGCGGTGTTGATAAAAGGATACTAATGGTCAATTAGGGAAATGTTAGCTACATTATAAATACTTTAAAACATTGTGGACGGTTGATTTGGTTAGGATAGCTACATTAAAGATACGGAAAAAAAAAGCAGAAACTTCGGGTTTTGGATCTCTCGTCTGTGAAAAGAAGGCTTCCCAGCGCATCATTCGTGGCTGGGATAGTTTCGGTCGGCTTGGCTTGAAAGTTCACCAAAACGTCCGTTAGGACATGGATTGACCTGCCCGACTTCCTCACCCGTCTCGTCGACAACCTCGCCGACGACACATGAAGTTCCACTTAAAAATATATCATTGCATTGCACTGCCAAGCGTATAGAATTCCCATTTAATAAATCAATGAGAAAACATTGGCACTTTTTTGACGTGACAACGTCTAATAAATCGATGAACGCCGGCTGCACGCACGAAAAATGTGTCCCGTTACGCACATTGTCCCGTTACGCTGTGTCCCGTTACGCTCATTGTACGCTTGCGCCGCATCTATCTCTCTCTCTTCCACTCGATTGGAACAACCATCGATTTGACTTTTTCGAGACACATTAAACTTGAAACACTCCCATTCGTTTCCTACTTTTCCTATCATCGTCCTATCCTTAAAAGAATAACACAGATTGGAAGAAGTTAAAGAGCAAACATGTATAAAAGTTATAGTTAAAATAATCTCTTCTTTAAAGTAATAAACATATTTAAATTAATGAGTGCAAATAAAAGTAAATGTATCAATTAAATTGTAGATTTCATTTCACTCCTTTGTATCCATACAAAATAGTGATAATTCAATAAAAATGATTCAATTTTATTCATAAAAGAATGCAATCATTTCATCAATGTTTTGTTATGACGTCACGTTAAACTGTCGTCCGTAAACAGACTTTACAGACAACCAATTTTTTTTTAATAATTCAACGAAGTCATTATTTCCGCAATGTGAACGCAAATGAGTCATCAAGCGAGTAGTCGCTGAAATGAAGTGCACTTGTGACGTGATTACTATACGTCATTTAGCGAGTTGGCATGCAATCAGGGTTATAATTTATGCCGTCCGGTGAGGTCGAACGAGAAAGGGGTTCTCTTCGAGTGCTTGTTGTTAGATGGCAGGGTTGTTAATCGACCGCAGTCTATTAGAATGCAAATGCTGCGATGCCTCTGCGGCACTCTTTAACTGCTGTCTGCCGCGAAGAAAGTGCAAGGATCACTCTCCGTGTTCACGAGCGCTATGTTCGCCCGTCTTGAACGAAACTACTAATCAATGTGAGGCTATTAAAACACACACACACCGCGTCACTGTTTCCGATTACCTGCTTAAAAGGACCCTTGAAAAGCGAGTTTAAAAGAATGTCAGTCATTTATGCTGACCTACCGAAAAGTTGCAATGATTCTTACAGAATCGCCGATACAGCTTTTCATGAAAGGCGTCCTTGTGGCTTTGAGGGGTTTGTGCCGCTATATTTTAATAAAAAAAATGTGACGACGATCTGTTGCTTAGCCACCCAACCACTTCTTTACCCTTTTATGTTTATCTGTTTTTGATATATTATCAACTTGAACGTGTAGAGATTAAATTTACATGATAACAGCGTGTGGAAAATTTGTAAACGTAAAAATGGCAGGAAAAAAATTGCATTTATTTTGTTGATAAATCAGGTTGTGTTAGACCTGAAAGAATTCTGATACCCTTCTTTTGGGAATGCAGGATCGTTTTGTTAATGTTGCATTGGTAAACGATACGTCATTACTATACGGAAACATACTTAATCTTTATAGTTACCTGTCTCGGCCTTCCTGATGATTTTTGAAATCATTAGGCAGGGTACGTAAACCACTGGCAGTATTATAAATTTCGTGTTTTGTTTTGTTTATGAACAAATTTACTACCACATTTAGGCCTCCAAAAAAACCAGTTACCTCTACCAGCAAAAAAGTTTAAATACTTATTCAGTTAATATTATTTTCATTAAATTATGTTTTAAAGAAAGAGCAGGCAACTATTTAATTGCATATAGGCTTAGTTATTAGTAAAAATTCCCAGTCATGCGAACATCAAACCAAATAAACGCAAATGCAGAGGTAAAATGAGTTATTAAGTCACAGTGGTTTTGTTGGATGGATTTATGAAGTACCTATTAGTGCACTAATACGAACATTTCTGAAACATAACTTTGAAGATTTTTCCTGTCCGTGTTTGAACACAATTTAATTGTGTAATTTAAAAGTGCTGCTCGGCATTCATTCAGTTGAGTTGGCCACAACTTTTGAAAAAATAATATATGTATAAACGTTTAAATATTTTGTTAATCGGTATATATAACGTGGTAGTAAATATAATTAAAAACAAAACACTAACTATATAGTACGTCTCCGTGTTATGAACACTGAAAGACTGCAAAACGAAAAAGGTCTATATCATCTTACCTTAATAATTTCCTAACTTTTAGTCTTAGAGACGTACAAGTGCGGTGTCATAATTTAACGTATGTAGTCAGCTCACTGAAACGACCTTGAGTTTGCGTCGCGGGCGGGCGGGTTGGCGGGGTAAGGAGAACCGCGCGGATTGGTCAAAGCCGGCGCTCTCGCTCCTTTCTACTCATGCAGCTCACGACTCACACGTGATAGCGCGGATGATTCGTGTGAGTACAGAGTTTATTTAGATAGATCGATTCAAGCAAAAAAATTAGTTGTCTGTAAAGTCGGTTTACGGACGATAGTTTAACGTGACAACGTCATAACAAAACATTGGTGAAATGATTGCATACATTTATGAATAAAATTGAATAATTTTTATTGAATTATCACTATTTTGTATGGATACGAAGAAGGAGTGAAATGATATCTACAATTTAATTGATAAATTTACTTTTATTTGCTCTCATTAATTCAAACATGTTTATTACTTTAACGAAGAGAATATTTTAACTATAACTTTTATACATGTTTGCTATTTAACTTCTTCCAATCTGTGTTATTCTGGTAAGGATAGGACGATGATAGGAAAAGTAGGAAACGAATTGGAGTGTTTCAAGTTTAATGTGCCTCGAAAAAGTCAAATCGACGGTTGTTCCAATCGAGTGGAAGAGAGATTGATGCGGCGCAAGCGTACAATGAGCGTAACGGGACACAGAGTAACGGGAAAATGGGCGTAACGGGGCACTTTTTTCGTGCGTGCAGCCGGCGTTCATCGATTTATTAGACGTTGTCACGTCAAAAAATGTAAAGTAAGCCTACAGAAAATTATTAAAAATTGAAATGAAAGTATTGAAATGTCAGCCTCAGCCCGTGAAGGAGCCAGTTGAAAATATAAACCACGCCCATCGCTGGAAAGAGGAGGTTGCGGGCCTCACACAGGCACCCCAGAGTCCGGTGTCGGGTGAGCGAAGACTGTCTCTGGAGCGTCGCAGAGCTGCCACGGCGCGCTCAGCGGTCGAACCCGACTCCGCCAGCAACTCCGCCACTGTCTCACCTCTACCAATGGACATAAAGTCTCAAGGGTTTCCCCCCTTTTGGTTTGGTAACCCAGCGCTCTTAGCATTACGCCTTACCGCCCTGGGGCCCCCACGGGCGTGGATGCGGATCACGCCGCATACGCAACCAGGAAGAGCGTTAGAGCTTTTGGCTATGCAAAGGGACTGAGGCTACCCATCTCAGTTTATGCACCACCTCCGGCCCCCTACTCCACTCAGCTAACCAGAAAGTTGGATGCTCCCTTAGCCCTCTGGAGTTGTCATCACTTCTGGCGCCTACCCCAGTCTCCCGCCTCACACTGGGACTCCTCAATCACCCAGCGAACCCGCGGTCCGGTGGAGGCCTACCCAACCTCTTCCAGCTGTCCAGGCTGTCTACCAATGGACAGATCGAGTGAAGATAACACAGTCTCCGAACCGAGGGACACGTACATCAGTCGAAGTGAAGTGACGATGGCGTGCAGCGGACGAACGCTTCAAAGCTGGGATTCGAAACCAATCAATTTTTTTTTTTTTAGGTCCATCTTGAAACGTTATGCGATTATTATCTTTGAAAGATTTGTGCAATGGGAGTGCATGACTTGAATAGGCTTTTGGACATACGCCATTGCTTAACCCGGAAAGCCAGCCAAAAGCTACTGAGTGAAAGAATTGCCGCGTATCACTGTCAAAAATCACATTTGGACAATGAAATTTCGGCACTACAGCTTGAAATTCAGTCCATCCATAATACTATATTTTAGCTAAGCAATGGCGTATGTCCAAAAGCCTACATCAAGTTATGTGATTGACTCTGGTTCGACAGAGATTTGAAGAAGGCGAAAGCTCGCAACATTCCATTCTTTCAGACTACATTCCTCGGCGAAAATATAGCGGAATTTCGTTTATGGTCTTTGTCTGTTTTGCATTAGAAGTTTTAGTACGCAATCAATGTCTCGTTTTTCATTTCAAACCAATACACCGAGAGCCACTCGTTAAACCAACGGCCGTGTGTCCCGACAAAGCCCCACTCTATTTTTTTTTCCACTTATGGAGACGTTTCTTCCAAGTTCCAGGCCTAGGTGTTGGGATTTCTTTATTCACATCCATAACGCGGAAGTCTATGGAGAGCCACTGCGAGATCATCTCTTCAAGTTTGCACTACCTGAGCTACGGCCGTCATCCTGTGACGATCACCTTTTGGGGTTTATTTATCATTATTACGCCAGAAAAAGGCGTGCCAGAAGCGTGCGCGGTTCTATTAAGTATTAACAGTAGTTATTATTAAGATTTTTATATATTTATTTATATTTTAATAGGTTTTGCGATACTTAAATTCCTCAGAATTGAACATCGTGTGAAACGTTTCCTGGAAAGATTAACAAAACCTAATTTGGAAAACTATTTTAATTGGGATTGTCCTCGTAACTTCTAGGTCCTGTGTTTACGCATTTTTGAATGAATGCTGCGTAAACCAAACGTAAGTTTTGGATCCGGCTTCGTCCCGCCCGGCCAGTTGAACCGGGCCTGCGTGTGTCGAGGGTCGATGGCAGCACCCCAGAAGGTGGCAGTGGGGAAGGGGGGGAGGAGGGACAAAGGTCGGTCGTAACCACGCCCCGGGAAGCTAACGGCGCCTCCCCTTAACAATTTTTACTGCGACTACGACGCTCATCACTTCGCGTCGGAAAAGAAACCTACGTTTCACAGACCCCTGATTAAACATCGAGCCTATCCCAAGTTCTCCGCTCACTTGTGCAATTTTGCAGTAAGAATAAAAATATATATATAAAAAATAGCGAGTCTTTCAGTACTCGCCAGAGATGTATAATATCTAACCTCTGTAACAACCATAATCATGTGTTCTTACATTGCAAATACACCTATTAACGAAACAAGACACGAAATTTCCTTAGAATTCTTTAAAAAATAATGTCGAGTATGATATTCCACTAAAATAAAAAAATAAACAAATAAAATTTAAAAAATACCAAGCCACGGCTTTGACTTGATTTTCGACAGTGAATTTTATTAAAATACTGTCCATATTGTTAAAATTTTGAGTCCTGGGAGTAGTTCTCCCTTTATCACCTCGGAAGAGGTCAGTTAAAAAATGTCTCGTTCCACGGGTTTAACTTTCGGACGTATTGCTAAGCTACTGGCTACGACCTTCAGAAGACAGCCTGTACCAAAGAAAGAGACGTAGAAACATAAATTTAGCTTTCTTTTTCGTATTTTTTTTTTAGTTGTTAACTGTCACCATTCGAATTCCACGTCACCTGAGAACCAGCTTCTTCTAAGAAATGCGTCCTTGTTTGTA
Organism: Bacillus rossius redtenbacheri; assembly: GCF_032445375.1. Taxonomy (NCBI): domain Eukaryota; kingdom Metazoa; phylum Arthropoda; class Insecta; order Phasmatodea; family Bacillidae; genus Bacillus; species Bacillus rossius. Next base: position 31,002,051 of record NC_086337.1, on the reverse strand, counting down.
TCTTCACTGCCGCTTCTCGGAAATACGCCTTCACGACGCCAGCTCCTGTGGTTCATCGCCCTTTGCGCCGCGACTTAAATATTTATGAGATAAGGGATTTGGTCGCTTCCCCGTAGTCGGCGGAGGAGTGATGGGCGGTTAAGGGAAGAGGGCGTTCGGGCCCACAAAGAGTTCTTATCTACGGGTGCGTGGTTGGAAGTATTAAGAGACCCGCCTGGTCAGGGGTTTATTTGTGTTGGTGAGGCGGGACGATTGGTTCGACGTTAGCTGATGCTTCCGGCGCGCTGTCTTCTCCTCGTGCATAGTGCGACTATGAGATCTGAACGGTAACCACGAGTCCCTTTAGTGCTTCCAAGAATCTGTATCGGGAATTTTAGGTCAAAATTACTATGAAAAAAAAAAAACGCGTTTTAGCTAATTTCACTCTTCTAAAAATAGTTTAAAAACGAAATACCGAGGCTGAACTACTAATCCACCCTCAGCGTAATCTTAAATGGTTTTCCATTAACAGAAACCACTAAGATATATTAAATAGTTTCGAAATTGTGTTTATTTTTTATTTTATTTTAAACCACTACACACCGTATGTGTGGCTAGGTAGGCGGGCCCATTGAACGAACTGTACGCGTCATTGAGTATTAAAAAAAAAACAGGATTGTTTTCCCCTTATAGGTACTAGTAGTGGTGTAATTAAAACGTAAGTATTAGATTTGACATTTTATAGGTTTGTTACACTTGCTTTTATTTTTTAGGACTGTGTGTAGACTACTATTTCGTTGACGAAATGCGATTAATTTTTTAACAATTTTTAATGTGCAGGTTGAGTTGTGTCGCTATGGTTGTGCCAATACGGACGAGAATGCTCGTTGCCCGCAGTTTTAATTTTTTCGGTTTACATCCTACGTCTTTGATGCTGATTGGTTCGAGAGAACGTATCACGTGTTTGCAGGGACGGTAGATGTTGGCCACAAAAATTATCGCTGCAACTCTAACCCTCTCTGTATTCTATGCACCCGACCTTCAAATCGCACGGAATAAAAACACCAATCCCCCTCCCCCCCAAGATTAAATACTTTTTTTAAATAAATGTCACAGACCTAACCTTATAAATCCTTAATTTTAGTAACGATTACCCAGACGTGCTAAAACTACGATAATTCAAATTCATGTAACACACTTAACCGTAGGTACCCTTCACTTTTTTTAACATATAAATAAGATGTAGGAATGCGGATTATAGGGTAATTTGACTCTGGATCATAAATATTGGAACCCCCTGTTTCCCCAACAGATCCCCCCCCCCCTCTCTCTCACACACAGTACCATACAGCGCAAAACGAGTTGCGAGCGGCTGTTAAAGCGTGACGAACAGTTAACCTCATCATGAAACACAGCACTAAACGTCTGTAGAAACAGCGACTCAACTGTCTCGACTCGGGCTGCAAATTCACGGGAAGCCTTCTTTTCACAGACGAGAGAGCCAAAACCCGAAGTTCCCCGAAGTTCATGCTCGCTTTTTTTTTCCCTTTCGTATCTTTAATGTAGCTATCCTAACAAAATCAACCGTCCACAATGTTTTAAAGTATTTATAATGTAGCTAACCTAACCTAATTGACCATTAGTATCCTTTTATCAACACATTTACAATGAACCAAAAAGAAAACCCCGAAGATGCACGATCGGACGTTTTGCTCTCTCGTCTGTGAAAAGAAGGCTTCCCGCAAATTCACTGCCGTAATGACGTCACTTGGAACTCACACCTGCTCCTGCTCTCTCTCTTTCTCTCTCTCTTTCTAGTTCTCTCTTTTTTTCTCTCTCTATCCCCCCCCCCCTTCCTTGTGGTATAGCGGTATACGCTAGAGCGCTTAGCACTCTAGCGGTGTACGGCTCTCGGTGTACGTCTTGGTTTGGAGCAATTTCGTGAATGTGACGGAAATCTGTAGCAAGAATCAGGGCGTAGTGTGCACCATTCAATTTTTCGGTGTGGTCTACGTCGGCGCTGGGAAGCATTCTTTTCACAGACGAGAGAGCCAAAACCCGAAGTTCCCCGAAGTTCATGCTTTTTTTCCCCCGTATCTTTAATGTAGCTATCCTAACCAAATCAACCGTCCACAATGTTTTAAAGTATTTATAATGTAGCTAACCTAACCTAATTGACCATTAGTACCATTTTATAAACACCGCCATATTTATTTACAATGAAGGGAAAAAAAACCGAAGATGCACGATCGGGCGTTTGGCTCTCTCGTCTGTGAAAAGAAGGATTCCCGTCGGCGCTCGTGCTGCAGCGTGTCAGCGAGCGCAAATTTTTTACGTGGCGTTCGAAAAGAGAAAGGGACAAAGAGAAAGATGACACAGCTGTTTTACCGTTCATTCCGCTGACAGAAGTCTTGAACGGTACGTCACATCGCCACGGGGAACTTTTCTAATACGTTATAGAAACGTTGTGAAAAAATAATGTATACTATATTATATCTATTCAATAATTTTATAAGTGCTGTGTTTAAATACGTGTTGTGTTGATAGATAGTTTGTGATACGAATTAGTTCCTGGAAGTTTTTTTGTATAAAGTGATCTTCAATTGATATTATGATATTGGTTTTAAATCTCAGGTTCATTCCTTTTAATGCTGTGTTAATAAATCATTTTCAAAATTGGTACATAATAATCTAACGGTTTAATTTCGTGAATGGAATGGAAGTCTCATGGAATGAAAATGTGTAACCACGTGCTGCCATTCAATGCGGAAGGCGCAACCAAAAGTGAAACTTTATAGTATTAACAGTTTAATGAATTTTAACAAGATGGTCAGTATTTAAATAAAATTCCTTGTCGAAAATCAGGTTCAAAACTAGGGTTTAGCAATTTTTTTTCAAATATTTTTTTTGCTTTTATCGGAACCTTTTCCAAAAATTAGATTTATGTCTGAAAATCGAATGATTCGATAGTCGACGTAGCTGCTCCGGCAGTGCGGAAAACTACGTGTGATTCGCGTACAAAAATTAAGTTTAACCCACAATTTGCGTATATTTATCAATCTCGACATTATTGTACAGAATTATACGTTGAATGTTGCGTCGAAGTTTCGTGTTACACGTTTATTTGCTACATAAGAGCAGCACACGGATCTGCTCGTTTTCCGAGGTTAGATGTTACACATCACTGGCGATTACTGAATGACTAGCTCACATTTTTTTTGTATATCTGGCCAATCGTATTGTCATCAGCGAGGTCATTAAAGACACCAATGCACAACCGAACAGCAGGATATTGAGGAAGTTATCAGTCACGGTCTGTTGTGAGCAGCCATTCCGCAATACGCCTGGGGGAGAGAACACAGGGTCCTTGGGAAAGCCTAGTCCAGCAGCAATGGCGGACACAAGACTCGAATTGATGTAAGTTTTTGGACATACGCCATTGCTAAGAACTTTTTCTGTTGAAGAAAAACTAATAAATAAAATAAATAAATAAAAATAAAAATACTCAAAAAAAGATACAAAAAACACACAAAATTAAGCAAACAATTGCTGTTGTCAACAAGGATATGAACACCACAAAATATTCCGAAACAGGAATATGGTCAGCAAACAAAGAAAAAACAAAGAAAAATGTACTAAGAGAACGAAAAAATCCCCACAAATGATGACAACACAAAAATATTGAAACCCAAAATAATTCAGCACAACAGTTGAAGCGAGACAAAAAACATGACAAAACGAAAAAACAAACAAATACAATAGTTTTACCTAAACAGAAACAAGCGACGTTTCGGGAACTGCTATCTGCTCCCGTCCTCAGGCAGAGACGCACATGGTACGGAAACACAGGTGCGACTGAGAAGGGGCTGGAAAATGAGGGTATATATCAGAGAAAGGGCTACATCTTGCTCAGCCAATGACAGACGAGCTGTCTCCCCATTGGCTGTGCACCATGTAGTTAAAGCGGATTGGTTATGGTGGGTTGAGTATTGGCTATTGTTTTGTGCTGCAGGGATGTTTCTCTCTTTATCAAAGGGATCCACATATTTTTTAATTCAATGCTCTGCTGGCTGAAAATATTTTTATTGCTAATAATGAAGGCTGATTCTTTGATTTTCCTTTTTATTTTATCGGATTCCTGTATGAGTGGTGTGGAGTCTTCCCAGAGAATTCTGTGGCTATTTTCCCATGTATGTTCAGCAAGTCTGGATTTTAGGGTTTCACCCTTCTTGCAGTTGTTTTTGTGTTCTTTGATTCGGGTGGATAGAGCTCTGCCAGTTTCACCTATGTACATGTGGCCACATTCACAGGGGATTTGATACACACAGTTGTGAGTTTGTAATTTTTCTGTGGCTGGTTTCACCTTGGTAACAATACTTTTAATAGTAGATTTAGAACGGAATGCTGTTTGAAGTCCATATTTATTTCCTAGGCGTCTTATTTTTTCTGAAAGCCCTTGAACATATGGAATAACTAGGGTTCCTGCAGGTTTCTCAGTTTCTGTGGATTTGAGTGTTTTGTTGGATTTCAAATGCTGTTTGATGGTGTTGACAGGGTAACCATTGGCTATGAGTTCTTTTTTTATATGATTGTGTTCAACCGCAATAGATTTCTCATCAGAACAAATAATCTCAGCTCGGTTGGTTAGTGTGTGAATTATGCCAGTTTTTGTTGTTTTGGGATGGTTGGATGCAAAATTAAGGTATTGGCCTGTGTGCGTAGGTTTCCTGTATACTTTTGTTTCCAGGCTGTTGTTTTTTCTGCTGACTAGTACATCCAGGAAAGGAATGCTACCTTTGGTTTCTTTTTCATATGTGAATTTTATTGATGGCCTCAGAGAGTTGAGGTGGTTCACAAATTCCTCCAAAGTTTCAGGTCCATGTTGCCAGACAGTGAAGGTATCATCCACATAACGGAGCCAGATTTTTGGAGGGCTATTACTTTTGCTAAGTGCTGGCTCCGTTATGTGGATGATACCTTCACTGTCTGGCAACATGGACCTGAAACTTTGGAGGAATTTGTGAACCACCTCAACTCTCTGAGGCCATCAATAAAATTCACATATGAAAAAGAAACCAAAGGTAGCATTCCTTTCCTGGATGTACTAGTCAGCAGAAAAAACAACAGCCTGGAAACAAAAGTATACAGGAAACCTACGCACACAGGCCAATACCTTAATTTTGCATCCAACCATCCCAAAACAACAAAAACTGGCATAATTCACACACTAACCAACCGAGCTGAGATTATTTGTTCTGATGAGAAATCTATTGCGGTTGAACACAATCATATAAAAAAAGAACTCATAGCCAATGGTTACCCTGTCAACACCATCAAACAGCATTTGAAATCCAACAAAACACTCAAATCCACAGAAACTGAGAAACCTGCAGGAACCCTAGTTATTCCATATGTTCAAGGGCTTTCAGAAAAAATAAGACGCCTAGGAAATAAATATGGACTTCAAACAGCATTCCGTTCTAAATCTACTATTAAAAGTATTGTTACCAAGGTGAAACCAGCCACAGAAAAATTACAAACTCACAACTGTGTGTATCAAATCCCCTGTGAATGTGGCCACATGTACATAGGTGAAACTGGCAGAGCTCTATCCACCCGAATCAAAGAACACAAAAACAACTGCAAGAAGGGTGAAACCCTAAAATCCAGACTTGCTGAACATACATGGGAAAATAGCCACAAAATTCTCTGGGAAGACTCCACACCACTCATACAGGAATCCGATAAAATAAAAAGGAAAATCAAAGAATCAGCCTTCATTATTAGCAATAAAAATATTTTCAGCCAGCAGAGCATTGAATTAAAAAAATATGTGGATCCCTTTGATAAAGAGAGAAACATCCCTGCAGCACAAAACAATAGCCAATACTCAACCCACCATAACCAATCCGCTTTAACTACATGGTGCACAGCCAATGGGGAGACAGCTCGTCTGTCATTGGCTGAGCAAGATGTAGCCCTTTCTCTGATATATACCCTCATTTTCCAGCCCCTTCTCAGTCGCACCTGTGTTTCCGTACCATGTGCGTCTCTGCCTGAGGACGGGAGCAGATAGCAGTTCCCGAAACGTCGCTTGTTTCTGTTTAGGTAAAACTATTGTATTTGTTTGTTTTTTCGTTTTGTCATGTTTTTTGTCTCGCTTCAACTGTTGTGCTGAATTATTTTGGGTTTCAATATTTTTGTGTTGTCATCATTTGTGGGGATTTTTTCGTTCTCTTAGTACATTTTTCTTTGTTTTTTCTTTGTTTGCTGACCATATTCCTGTTTCGGAATATTTTGTGGTGTTCATATCCTTGTTGACAACAGCAATTGTTTGCTTAATTTTGTGTGTTTTTTGTATCTTTTTTTGAGTATTTTTATTTTTATTTATTTATTTTATTTATTAGTTTTTCTTCAACAGAAAAAGTTCTTAGCAATGGCGTATGTCCAAAAACTTACATCAAGTCATGCACTCCCATTGCACAAATCTTTTAAAGATAACACAAGACTCGAATTTCCGCGAGGATGGAAGACTGGAGAATTAAGGGTGGGTCCAATATTATTATCAGCCTCTTAAAAGTTTTTTTTTTAAAAAGAATTTATGACTTCTTCAAAAGTTATTTTTCAAAAACTGTGGATTACTCCAATTTAAAAATAATATTGCGCACAGTTCAGTAGCACAAAAATGGTTGAATTACACATGTGTATAACAATAATTGAACCAACTGCAAACGTTATATGTTATGATGTAGATTGTTATTTTGACGTCACTCCAGTTTCTTTTATTTCCGTGGGGGTTAAATGGTGAAGGAAAAGGGGGGGGGAGTGGGGGCAATGCCCCCATCGGTCCTCCCACAGGATGCTATACTGTCTAGTGGTAGCGGGGTTTGGTGTGTTTCGGTGCAATGTATTCCTTATGGGTCTACTGATTTCAGGACTGATGCTTCAGGCTTGCCTTTCGCGAAATTTCCAGCCACGTTAGTGCCTTGGAATCGGTATATTGCATTCGACCTCCGTCACCTTGGTCTGTACGTCTCCCCAATATTCTCCTCGCTGTTCATCATCATCATCATCATTATCACTGAACTCCCTGTCTTCTTCTTCTTTAAACTCTTATTCTCCTTACTGTCAGTTGTTGTCGATGCCTGAACAGATGAGTGGATTGTTCAGGCATCGGACGTGTCTGGCGCGCAATGCCTGCGGTTGGTCACCTTTGGTCTCGCCTCAAGCAGAAATCATGCTTGACTAGTACACTAGTCGTGCACGATAGGGGGCGACTGAAATGCTGCCCCTTGGAAGGGCAGCCCTTCAGGATTTTTCTGGCAATGGTTTGTTTGTACAGCGACTGGAAGGGCAGCCCATCCAATTTCTGAAAACATGTTTCTTTAAGTGTTTGAATAATCCTGAAAACTTGCCCCTTGGAAGGGCAGCCCATCAGGATTTTTCTGACAGTAGTGTTTTTGAAAGGTTGTCTGAATTGTTGCCCCTTGGAAGGGCATCCATTCAGGATTTTTCTGATAGTGGTTAGTTTGTAAAGTGACCTATCCTAACCTAACCTAACCTAACCACTGTCAGAAAAATCCTGAAGGGCTGCCCTTCCAAGGGGCAACAATTCATCCCCCCCCCCCCCCACGAGAGCACGCCATGGTGGAGTGCTAGAGCCACCATTTATCCCAGGTAGCTACACACAAGGCCTTAGTCAGGGAGGGGCCATGCCCCTAGTTATAACGAAACTCATCAAAAAGCTTAAAATATCTCATCTATGGCTCAAATTATAGCCACCGAACATGTAAAAATAGAGAGAAGCCTTCTCTCTTTAAACACATATCACATAATCATAGGCAGAGGTTTGGTAAAGATCTACCATCACCTTTCGTAATTGGTGTGTTTTATTTAAGAATTAAAATTTTGAAAAAACACTTAAAGGTCTTCAAATATCCTAAAAATGCATTTCAAAGCACCATAATTCCAAACTGTTCCCGGGGTATGAAACCCATAACACCGCTTGTGTGGGGGGGGGGGGGGGGGGGGGGGGGGGGAATGACTCCATACTACCCCATCCCTCTCTCAGACGCCCAGAAAGAGGCCTATAAAATATTTATTCTTGAAATTCCTTCGGCCCCCCTCTTCCACAAATTGTTGCTACGCCTATCTTAATATATATAAATCTCGTCTTAATATATATAAATCTCGTGTCACAATGTTTGTCCTCAATGGACTCCTAAACCACTTAACCGATTATAATAAAATTCGCACACCATGTGCAGTTCGATCCAACTTGAGAGATAGGATAGTTTTTATTTTGATTAATGGTCTTAATAATTTATAATTAATAATAAATTAGAAATAACCGATCGTCATGGGTAAACAAAAAATCATAGGTCATAGACATACAAACAGTAATTGTGTGACATTTCTCTATGTCCAACACACTGTCATATAGTGCTATCCAGTTTGCTTTAACTCACAGACAGTAAAGCTCCGTGTGTTTAGCCCGGGCAACGCTGGGTACTGCAGCTAGTCTTTATATATATTTCTTGTGTGCGTGTGTATGTCACTGAACTCCTCCTAGACGGCTGGACCGATTTTGATGAAATTTTTTGTGTGAGTTCACGGGGATTCGAGGATGGTTTAGATTCACAACTGGATATTTTATCTCGATTCTGAGTCAAGAAAAAACTAAAAAAACACGCTTTAAAAGCAAAAAACTAAGCATTGTTGATAATTAGCCTCCATGGCAACGGGCTTTTGCATTGTTGTTGCCTTCTGCGTAACCATGGGAAAGGTTTTTGGTAACGGCAGTGGCGTGCCCAAGAGGAGGGGTATGTATAATGAGAAGATACAAAATGTCCAGCGTAGAAATACTTACCGCCATATCCATATCTCACAAAAAGTACATTTGGGCAGGACAATGTCTGTCGGGTCCGCTAGAAAGATATATAGAGATATATATATGTCTGTCGGGTCCCCTAGAAAGATATATAGAGATATATATGTAGAAAGATATATAGAGAGATAGAGATATAAATAGAAAGATAGAGAGAGTTATAGAGATATACATAGAGAGATAGAGAATTAGAGAGGTAAAGAGAGATGCTTAGTATACGTTTAAAAAATTACAAAAGAAAATTGATTGAGGCATTGCAACGCATGCCGGGCATTATCTAGTGGATATATACATTGGTTTTGTCTAATTTAATTGCCAAAATCCTTTTATAATAGACTTTAAGTGGACAAAGTTAGGCTTGAAATTATATATCGTTCACACGTCTCAAGTCAGTCTCCAGAAAAAAAAACTCTTAAGATGACCAGTATTTTCCAGCGTTCTTATTTTTTGCATTAAAATGTAATCATCTCGAGCAATAGTCTTTGGTTTGGAATAGAGTCTTCCAAGCACACATTTCATAGTTGCTGTGACCATGCTTGAACCAGCATAATTTTAAGAGAAATCATAATGTTATTTTGTTTTCCTTTTTTCCCCATACAATTTAGCACTGAAATCCAAAGCAAAGAAATATCAACACAATTTTACGAAATTCCTCTAAATAAATATAAATTCTTTAGCAGTTCGCGCACTGAATGTTATATAACGTAATGTCTGTTCATTGCAGGACTTTGTGTTTATTACGTAAAGTTTAGAAGAGGGTAGCTCAGTAGACGACCAAAAAAAAAATCTTTAGTTTCTACAAGAATAAATTCCAGTTAATTTGTACCTTGGCTGAAGGGAACAGTTAAGCGTCTTTATGGACGGTTCATGTCACGTATTTACGAGATAACGATCACTCAAACCAAATTGACTGCAGCTGTAATCTTTTGACCCTACATTTTCGCGCGCTCGGAAACAGGTTCACAGATGTTCGCTGCGACCCTGAGACGGATCGTTCACCCCAACCATTTTGCGGTTGAAACTTCCGGGGCATAATTTTTTTGAGTTTTTTTATTTATATCAAGCCAGGATTTTTTTTTTGTGTATGAACTCATGAAACCGCGCTGTACCGGTTTAATAACGTCGAGTGCATGTTTTTTTTTCCTTGTATCATGCAGACCGTTAAACTGAAGGGTGTACGTAATTCGCAACTTATTTGTCTACATTCCAACACCAAAATAAAAGTTGGACGTGATATAATCGATACGATGTCACCAATAGTGCTTTTTCATTATATGTCTACTCTTTGTCCTTCAGAATGTCCTTTATTTCACAAATTAATAACTCGCCAAAAAATTTTCCTTCTCGTGCCCAGGACGGTGTGTTGTGTTTCGTCTTTTCCTCAAAATTACGGAAGGCTTTGTGAAAACACTGCAGAGCCGTCATGTCTAACCCACCCGTGGCCATAATTATAAACTCAAAACCAGCTTCTAACAGACATTTGCGTTTGCAACCATTATATACGTACAGGAAATTTAAAACGATGCATAGCGTTTTGTACATAAATTTTTATTAAAAAGATGTAAGGCCTAGAAAGAAAATAATCAAACAATATAACAACACTTGTACTAATATTTAATAAATTATCTTGAGTCTGACAAAAGTAAAATATTAAAATTTTATTTTAAAAAAATCTAAATATGTTAGTGAGAATAACGATTGAAGGGGGAAAAAATATAAATGTTAACCGTTAATTTTTAAAACAGAAATTATAGCAACCTTAATTATTTTCTGAATTATAAAATACAGTTTTTAATTTTTTTACATAATTCTAACCTAACTTAGCCTTTTAAATCACAACTTTAAACATGATATGTGCATTAGACTGTACATAGCTAAAAATGACAATAAAATTACAAATATCTGGTAGAAGAAAACGAACCTTATCCAAATAGGTACATAAAATAACATTTATTTATTTACTGAATGCAGTTCTTTAGCGTGTGGCGAAAAAAACCAATAGCAGCGAATTAATGCAGCATTTGAATATATCAAGTATACAGTTTGAGTAGTTGCTAATCTCCGAAACAAGGGTAGAATCCATTCCAGCTTAACTCAACGCTTTCAAAATCATCCGTGCAAAAAAAAACACTGCCCGTAACATTTGTGATCCTATAGAAGGGGTTTGGAGGCGATCGTTTCCCCACTCATTTTTCCATTAGCCCTTAGAAATAAAAATAAACAAATAGAGAGATAAAGAAATATCTAATTCAGAATGCACCTGACCTTTTAAGTCAGATAATTAAAAAAAAAAACGAATTTTTAACATTTGTAATGCTTCTGTTTGAAAATGGCTTTTATAGACGTCAGAAATGCGTTAAAATAGCACTTCAGTTTTTCTAAAAATAAACCTCCCTATTTAACAGGGAAATATTACATAGCACATAAAACCCTCCAGCCTTTACATTCCCCTCCCCCTCCAACCCCTTCGCTTCAAAATTCGAACCTGAATTCACCACTAGTCCATAAGAACGTAGCTGAGGTGACAAAGAACAATCGAGGTACCGTATTTCAAGCCAGGTATCAAGGTCGACGGAAGGATAGTGAAAGTAGATCCTGAGAAGGGCTCATAATCAGGTTCGTCAGTGGGATTGTCATGGCTATAGAGCATCCCACTCTTAGATTGCAGTGTGGAAGTAAATGGGCGCATTCTCTCTCTCTCTAACACACGCCGATTGCCGTTAGCACTGTCCTTGTTTCTTCGTGCGTTGTTGCCAAGTATCAAACGAAATTTAAAATTTTAATTTTTGGACCAAGCTTTTTTTCATATTGTATAGAATCAAAATACGCATCAGGCAATGCTTATTTTGAATACTTAACAATATTTTAAGTGTCCGAAAAAATTAAAAAACATAACTTATTCGCTGCGAACTGTTTTGAAGTATTCCGATATGTTTCACATCAAAAAAAGAAAACCTACTTGTGTATTTCATTCAGATTTTTTTTTATTAGTAAATTAATGCCTTAGGACGCCACAGAACAAATGTTAAGACAAAAACTGTTCAGGTTTCAATTAAATAATTTTTTAAATATATTGAAATGCATTTTCTCACAACCTGACACATCAAAAAGTTGACCCGCGGAAAACGTTTTTTATGTTAAAGATAGATGGGGGAGGAAAGCGAGAAAAATGTTCACAATCAATTGAATTAGTTTTTAAAAGCAGCCCCATCTCAATTGCTTCTACAGTTTCCGTGGAAATAGCTGTTAAAGATGTGGCTTATCAGTACAAGAGCGCGCGCTGCCGTCGTAAGAGGAAACAGGGTCGTGTGTTTAGATAAGTGGGGTTCTGTCCTACAAGCAATTTCAAATACATGGCTTCCTTAGTCAACAAAAAATATTATAATCGATTCTTGAACATAATATGTAAAATGTATGAAATAAATACGAAGGAATTCAATAGCGATCATGGTACAAAATTTTGAATTATTTTTCTATCCTTCTCAACACCAAGCATCTTATCAAACATTGTTTTAGACAAAGTTTTGGAAAATAATTATGATATTATTACAAACAATTTAAACAGATTTTATAAGGTGTTTACTAAGGCAGTTACGTTTTTTTGTCCGGTGAAAATTTTTTTCGAACCCATGCAGTTATGGCTGGTCGTATCAAAAATGTATTTAGAAAACATTTTTCGGCATTAGGTAATCCGAGTTATCATACGTTAAAACGGATTCGATATTATTCATATTATGGGAGTTGTTGTGATTTTTCTGTTTTTCAAAAAATCTTCCCCATTTCGAACCAATTGTTCGGATTTTTCCCATAACTTACTCGACCGAGAATTTCCATTACCGTATTTTATTTATAATTTTGGACATGACTTGTCCAAAAATACGGCATTTATCGGGCCCATGAAAATGTGATATATATAATTATATATATATATATATATATATATATATATATATATATATATATATATATATATATATATGGGATTTTTAGAACAGAAAAGAAAACTATAAGAAATTTTCGTCTACAATAGGTAGTTTTTATTTGAAATTTACGTAAAAGTGGCATTATTACAAATTTATATGTGTAATAGTATAAAATATTATAAATTACGATATGATATCTTAAAATGCTTCTTGTTCGATCCAAATTACAAAGACACGCATCTCCTGAAATTCGTAATGTGTTAGAGATTTGGCAACAGCGCGCGCCATAAGCCGTGTACTGCAATCTAAGAGTGGGACGGGCTATAGCCGGGGAAAGGGGGTGTTTTTATCCCTGGGACCCATTCATCAGAAGATTTTTTCAGTGCTTGTGTTCAACCTGATAGGATGAAAATTACAACTCTCTTCTTGCTAGTAGAATTAATTTATTGTATTCTTTACAAGTTATCATTTAAACACCGATTGCGTTTACAGTTAATTCCATGGTAACGTTTACAGTCCTTAATATATAAATGGTTTTTAAAGTTTGGGGTTTGAAAAGTAATGGGGAGGGCGCCCGACAAATTTATTGGCCCACGGGCCCTTTGTGGTGTGCATTGATGTTCATTTAAGCTTTAATGAGCTGCTGGCAAAGTCCCGATATTCCGTGGGTGAGCACCGAGACGTAACTCTTAGTGCAGCGAGGGCTGAAGGGCAGATCCCAACCCAATTTTGTACGACTCAGTCCATAACCAATGCCTCAGTTCGTGAGTGGTTCGGTGTCCACTTTAATCGCAGACAAAAAAACCGCGTTTAACCTCTCGGCAAAAAGAAAATAATAAGGTGAGATTGTAAACTCCTGCCTTCACATTTGTACCTTCACACTTTTCAATTAAGTTGTTTACAAAGAATTCACAAGCCCTTAGATACCACATTAAAAAAAAATCTCGGATAATTTGAATAATTCTTAACTGTAGAAGATGAAAAATCTTCGAAAGTTAAGTTTGGCAGTATGCAGAATCCTGCTTAATTGAATAAATTTCGCAAGTGGTAAACGTGTCGGACGTTGCTTTCAGCAAGTTGTTTTTCCCCGGTAGAACCGTCTACCTCCACCCATTCATTCCACCCATTCTCCATTTCCATCTCATCGCCCCTGGTCGTATCTTAAGACCTTGACATTAAGCCCAAATTAAATCATTCATTGAATTTGCATAAACGTATGAAGTATTATGCTTCAGTTTATGTTTTGTTGTGAAATATTTCTCAACACACTTACACTTTATCGGTAACTCAAGGGCCTTTTTTTTTTTTTGCGAGAAAACCACATTTTGTTTTTAAATAAAGGTAAATTTCTTGTGGGTATGCAGCCAGTTTAACAGTGATGTAAGGCGGTTTGACTGCAGTTACATTCTTAGCTGAAAACAATAAAGAAATTGTACTGATGCTGCAGAACACGTCAAGAAAATAATTTAAAAAAAATCATCTGTTTGGATGTGGCACAAAAATTCACCGCACGCAATATTGAACACAATGACGCTTTTTCAACACCGTGGACTGTCTCTGCCGAAATTTGATTAGAACGTAGTGCTGTTCCTAAGACTCGTGATGAAGATGAGACGCATTCGCTGTGGAGTTACTATGAAATGTTCGCTGTGTAATTTTTAAGTTACTGTGAAATGTTCGCATTGGACCTTTTAAGTGACTATGAAATGTTCGCTGTGTAATTTTTAAGTTACTATGAAATGTTCGCATTGGACCTTTTAAGTGACTATGAAATGTTCGCTGTGTAATTTTTAAGTTACTGTGAAATGTTCGCTGTGGACATTTCAAGTGACTATGAAATGTTCGCTGTGTAATTTTTAAATTACTATGAAATGTTCGCTGTGGACATTTCAAGTGACTATGACATGTTCGCTGTGTAATTTTTAAGTTACTGTGAAATGTTCGCTGTGGACATTTCAAGTGACTATGACATGTTCGCTGTGTAATTTTTAAGTGACTATGAAATGTTCGCTGTGGACATTTCAAGTGACTATGAAATGTTCGCTGTGTAATTTTTAAGTTACTATGAAATGTTCGCATTGGACCTTTTAAGTGACTATGAAATGTTCGCTGTGTAATTTTTAAGTTACTGTGAAATGTTCGCTGTGGACATTTCAAGTGACTATGAAATGTTCGCTGTGTAATTTTTAAATTACTATGAAATGTTCGCTGTGGACATTTCAAGTGACTATGACATGTTCGCTGTGTAATTTTTAAGTTACTATGAAATGTTCGCTGTGGACATTTTAAGTGACTATGAAATGTTCGCTGTGTAATTTTTAAGTTACTATGAAATGTTCGCTGTGGACATTTAGAGTGACTATGAAATGTCCGCTATGGACAATGACATTTTCGCTGTAGTCTATTTAAGTGGAGTATGAAATGTTCGATGTGTACTATGAAATGTTTGCTGAGGAAAATTAAAGTAGACTATGGCACGTTCGCTGTGGAATATAGAATTTTTGCTGTGGATTATGAAAGTGGACTACAAAATTTTTGCTGTGGAGTATGAAAGTGAACTTTAAAATTTTCGCTGTGGATTATTAAAGTGGACGCGTCGGGAGCGCAACGTGAGAAATTTTAAGGTGGGGTCTCTTACGACATGTTGTTTTTATTATTTATTTTATAGTCTTTACTAATAGTTTAAGGGCTAGTTCTGCAAATTTAACACTATACTTCTCTTACATTTTTGTCGTTCTGCCACAAATTTCTACAGTATCTTATGGCCTCACTTACTAAAAGACACAAATAACCTATAAAAAGTTTATATGTATATATATATATTATTTCTAGGTTAGGTGTTATTACAAGACAGATTTTTTTTACGGCGACATATAATTTTTTTATCTCTAAATAACGGACGTGACAGCCTGGTCGTTTATCTGAAACGCTCCCCAGTCGTACGGGCGCGATTAACCGGTCGTAAATAACAAGGGATTACACTACCAGCGGCCCTTTGTGAGCCGCGTCTCTGACTGATTGGCTGGGGGCGCGGCCGGCGAAGATGTAAGACAAACCCATCCGTCGTCGACGACCAGGCAGGGGTGGGGGGGTCCTCGGACGGCTGCAGATGCAACAGCGAAGCAGCTCCCGACGACGGCGTTTGAGGCGTCGCGTCGGACCACGCGCGCCCCCGTCGGACGCCTTACCAACGAGCCCGGAACCAGAAACACCATACGCCGCTGTGAGGCGGACAGGCTAATAACGCGGCGCATTATGCCCCACTATTCGCTAATCTTGCGATAAATCTTGACACCGGGAGCCAGTGCGCTGTGCGACTAGTACAGCTAGTGGCGTAGCCAGGATTTGTGTATGGGGGGTGTTAAGAAGCATGCGCCCCCCCCCCCCCACCCGTATTAAAGAGGGGGGTCCGGGGGTCCTCCCTCGGGAAAATTAGGATTTTAAGGTGTAAAATAGAGCTATTTAAGCAGTTTTCGGTACTTAAATTTAAATATTGTAATGGTAAAATTTTTATTAATTTTTAATATGAAATTTGTTTGAGTGATGAATAAGAAATTTAATTAAAGATTTGGTGCTAAGGGGGGGGGGGGGGTTGAAACCCCCCCCCCCCCCCCCCCCCCCCGTGGCTACGCCCCTGAGTACAGCCGCCTTACAGGGTTGTCGTGAGGGAGAGGGAGATATATAGGCGCTGGTCCTGTTATCGCTATTCACTGGCGGCTAACTTTTTCGAAGAAGGCATCGAGAAGCTTGCTTTACGATATGGCAGATGCCTCGATTATTTGGGCGATTATGTAGAGAGAAAAAATAAGTACAACCCTGTTGAACGTTTGGTAGTAATTTTTTTTTAAGTTATGTCAATTTGCACTTTATTTATAGCACATCGGAGGTTGAAAAAAAAAAAAACAGCCTCTGTACAACCCTCTAGCCATTGCCCTTTCATGACATGTGTGCTTTCGTGCCAAGTTATTGTGTGTGTTGTACTGACAGTATACATGCGCCTGAAAGAAACTCGATTAATCGAGAAGCACAGACAATTAAAGAATGTATTTACTCTCAGCTAGTCTCGAAATCTTTTCGCGAAAAATACATGCTCTTGGGTATAAGCATTTGAATTTTTATCCTATCGCGAAAATGAAAGGCAAATTTTTTCCGGCCTCTAGTAATCGGCGGCGGTCTGCAATAAAAACCCATGGCTCTATCTGGACAAAAATAATCGTCGGTTTCATTTCACATTAGGCTAAATTTCGAATACTAACACGAGCGCTATTCGTAAAGGAAGCTCTGTTTGGTCATTAAATAAATAAATTAATTAATTCATGTGGAAATATTTTAATGATAGTTTCAGTTAATACAGACTTTACTTTTTCACATAATCGCCATTCAGTTCCAAGCACTTTTCGCACAGCTGCACCAGTATTTTTTAACCCCTCTGCATAGAAGTTCGCCACCTGGAAATTAAATCAGTTGAAATTAGTAAATTCGTAATTTTGTAATTTTTGCTGTAATTGTTGATCCACGTTTCATTAAATCAAGTGAATTGACACCCTTTTCGTCACCAAAAAAAAACTGGAAACCATAATTTTTCTACTAGAGCACAGAGATTGCTTAAACGTTTTCCGTTGTTTACTGAGCGTCTGTACTTAGGCTACACGCATTGCGTATTCGAAGTCCGTGATGCCTATGGCCGAGGCGTCCGTTCCATTTCCAGGGCGTGAACTTCTATGGAGAGCGGTTAAGGAAACTGGTGTAGCCTTACGAAACGTGCTTGGAACTAAATGGCGATTATGTGAAAATGTGTAGTAAACTAAAACTGCCAATAAAAATGTTTTTCTCTCGAGTTTATATATATTTTTAATGACCAAACGGAGCTTTCTTTTCGAATAAATAGCCTTCGTGCCACGGTGTTGCTACTCTGATATTGTCTAAAGATTCATCTGGAGGACTCTGGGCCAGAATGAGACCCCCAACCAGAAAAGTACCGAACCACGAGGCTACCCAGTTGAGACGTCTCACGAGTTCAGCAGCCGATGAGCCGGGTACGTTCGCCCAAGTGTGCAGAGCACTGTGGATTCCACCCCAGAAGTCAGTCCCTTGTTGGGTCAGGCCAATCAGGACTTGCTTGCTCCCGCACCGCAATTATTGTTGTGATTCGTGTGCCGACGGAAAAAAAAAAATCTCAACCAATCACGATTATCTGTCGATGCTACAAATGTTTAGCACAGAACCAGTCTTAAAAAGAAAAATACTGCGAGCGAATCTGTCAGTAGTCGCCAGTGATGTGGAAACAACTAACCTCGCAACGAACACATTCACGTGTTTTCATGTTGCAAATACACTTATAATATGGAACTTGGACAGTAAATTTAACGTATAATTCCTTTAACTAATGCCGAGCGTGATAAATATACGCAAATTGTTTTTTTCAACCGAATTTCTGGACGCGAATTACTCGTTGTTTCTGCCCCCCGCCGCTATAATTCGGTGCTGGTGCAGCTACGTCGACTATCAAATCATTCGATTTGCAAAACGAAATTTTAAACTACATAATGAAACGGCTCCGATAAACAAGCTCACTGAATGAGCTTGAGTTTGTCTAGGATAGTTGACACATCCGGAATTATCGTAGCTCTACTGATTAAGTTATTACCAGAGGATTTAAATTTATCATTAATATTCAGAGACAGGCTGGAATGCATAACACTGTTTGTTTAAAAGACGTCACCTTTGGATCATCGGTAGTTCCACTCGCCGTGAAGAGTAAGAAACTAATAATAACACAATAAATACATACGTACTGGAAAAATTCACGGGTTCAGTGACCCTCAGATTAGATTCCACAATCCTCTACATCCGCAAGCAAACGTCACCTGTTCATTGGCTATTGACTGTGAGGCGTCTCAACTGGGTAACTCGCGATTCGATACTTCTTTGATTGTTGGTCTCTAAATGGTCAAGGGTCTTCCAGTTTAACAGTCAACCAATAGCAAAAGCCGCACAAAGTTATAATTATTTAAATATCATATCACGAATTGAATCCGCAAATTATCCCGGCCCAAAACTATCATCCAATCATATTTTATCCTCCTGGAACTTGAATTTGGCAGCGACCAATAAACAACATACCTCGACTTATTTAGGTATAAGTGTGTGAATAATGTTTCTTCCATGTGCTAGAAAACCATGCGAATTCAGCACATTTACACACTGTAATTTTTTTGGTAAATGAAACAGTAATATTCATGTAAAATTACAGATATTTGTATTTTGTACATTTACATGAAAACAACTGTATCACTACAAAATAGTATTCACAGTAATACTGGGTTTGGATTTTTACCCGGGTATTTATGCTTTGTGTTGTTTCAGTATCATCAATTGTTCGAGTTATTGATAAACCGCTCCTTGAATTGCTTTCCAGTATTAACTGCGCACATCAATTAGTATAATAAAACAAAATACAAGTCGAATTATTGAGGATCCGTTTATTTTATGCTTGATTGAAACACGAATGAAAATATAAAATTATGTGCCAATTTTCGTAAGAAATATTTAGTATTATCTCGATTAACATATTTTATATATGCAAAAATAACCATAGATATGTGTTGTACACATTTGCAATATCTTTCTCGTGGTCTTACAAACTATTTTTGAAAACCGGTTTCCAACGGAATCTTTTGTACAGACATTTTTTTTCCGGGTAGCGATAACACAGTTGGTGGCATCATTACGGCAATGTGTGACGTAGAACCCAAACATTTATTTGACTCTTTTTTTTTTTTGCGCTGGCGATTAGGAACGCGACCGCCGACCGCGTTACAGTTATCATTCGCGGCAACGACATCGCTCTCCCGTTCTCGGCGCGCGGGGGCGCGAAGTGGCTTTGCCGCCAATGACGGCGGGTCGGAGATTGAATACCGAGCTAATGCCAATCAATTAGTCGGCGGAGCCCGCGGGCCAGTGGCGATTGATCTCTCTCTCTCTCTCTCTCTCTCTCTCTCTCTCTCTCTCTCTCTCCCTTTCTTACTCGACAGCGGGTGGCGGCCAAGCTGGCGAGCGGGCTTCACATTAGTGCGTTCGCAACGACGGCAACACAACGGGAAGCACATTCATCCTGCTCTGCACCTTTCAGCCAGCTTTATTATCTCAAATACTCTAGAATAAACACTGTTTTAACTCTAGCCCACTTTTTTTGAAGTTATACTTCTAATGCGACTTCCAACAAGGTTGCGTTAAACGTTTAACGCTCCTGGGGAGGGGGAATAGAAAGAGAGAGAGCGAGAGTGAATGCTATTGTAAGGAACTAAGTAGAGAGTAAGAAAAAAATAAAGATCCTGACAGTTTGTAGTGTCGCCATATTTGTTTCAACTTTCAATACCCTTTTTGTATATTTCAATTTAAATTGCAGAAAAAAAGTCATGTTTCATAGACACATAAATAGTGAGTGTGTGTCATTTCTCTATGTACACGAGGTCTCGCCGCGTCAATTTTCTCCTTGGGGCGAACCCGTCCGCTTGATTAAATAAACAGCTTTTATCGTTGAATGATTTCATGATTTATTTCATGAAAATATGCTCTCATAAAAAAGTTAGTTTTATAGACATTCAATAGGTCTCTCTCTCTCTCTCTCTCTCTCTCTCTGAAAATCACTCTATGAATCATTACAAATTTATTTCCTTTATTTTTTTAGTTTGATTTAATACAATATGATTTCACTAAAAATCAATTTCTACCCCTTCCTATTTTCATTTCCACATTACGAAGTTTCACTTCTTCCGCGCGGAGCGACTCCACGCACTATTTTTGCATGCAATTAAAAACTATTTTTTAATGATGCCAAAAAGTCACTTAACACAAACGTCTTACTTATTAGGCATATATAAAGATAAACTATTAGTATTTGTTCATTGAACAAGATATAACAATTGAGAAAAGTAAATATGCGGTTATGATCTCAAATTAAAAAAAAAAAAAAACAACAACTGAGGAGTAGACAAACACAAGCAGCATTACGAGGATTCCGTATAGCATCACTGCTGCGCCATTTCTACCTCTCCCCTGCCGTCTCCTCTTCCGGCCGTTATTAACTCTTTCTCATCCTCCGTGCCGTTTTCCCATTCGACCGCTAGCGCATGCGTGTTGGAGTGGCGTCGCAGCTGACTCACTCTCTCCCTCTGCCGGTTCCCCCCACCACGTACCTAGATATTCCCCTCGTGCGATCAGAATTTTCGTAACGCTCGAAAATTGTTGCCCCCTCAGCAAAGAAGTTTCACTCTAAAATTAAATTATTTTGCGTATATATTACTTTGGTAACTATTTTTCAAAGTCACCATTGTTTAACAATTCGAAACCTACTTATATAAATAATTTGTTAAAGAACTAAAATACTTTGAATTTATAGTATATTCTAGTGACTGCTTCAGTACATAATAATTTCTCCGAGAGATGTTCATTTAAGGTTTTTTAATGATCAATTTCTCAGAATTAATTTAGAAATTTTAAGTCTAAATAACGTAAAAAATTATAAAAGAGGATGCTCATAACTGTTATCATGAGGTAACCAGAATAATTTATTTTAAATCAGCTCCGTACTCTATTAAGTTATACTAACGGGCGACCGTGACTGCGAATTATGCAACAAATACGGATATTATTAGTTTTGAATTTCGTGAAAATTTGTTACCGGAAAGTCTGCCAACAGCGTTTTAACTTTAATGTTAAATAATATGACGGGCAACAAATGCTATTAAATGCTTTAACAGTGTAGACATTACGTAAAGCTGATTAGAGGTTTGTGAAATATTATTTTGACGCCTGGTCATTAAGTAGAAATTTACAGCTCATTGCGTAACTTCTCGTCAAAATCAATACCGTTTTCATGAGTCAATCACGTAACAATAAAAAAAATTGAAATTATTTTTTTAAGGAACAAACGAAAGAAAACAAATCTTTGTGATGGACATATAAATAATTTTCCAAACTTTCTGGTAAGGTACTTGCCAAGTAATTGCGAACTGAGTTTTTTTTATTTTAAACTTTGATTTGAAATATGTATGCTAGAATGCATTATGTCAAATAACGATATAACTAGAAATTAATTAAATCATAACAAAATATATATAAATATATATAATTTTTGAAAATCCTTTTTGAAAAAATTTTTATCAAATAAAAATTATTACTAAGACACAAAATAGCCAGTACCACTGGTCTTAGTTTGCGTTTGTAATAATTTAGAGTGTATCCGCTGGTGTTTCTGAACTAAAACTTCCGTTTTTTTTGTCTAACTACCTGTCAGATAACCCATAAAAAAATCACTGAGTGGAGGTTAACACAAGCAGAAATGGTGTATTGCGTCGGCAGCGAATCTGAATCAGTCCCCCCTTTTTTTGCAGTTAAGAAAATAAATTCAACTTATTTAACTTATACTGTGGCAAGAGAACAAAGTTGTGAAGAGAAGAACACACTTAAAATAATTTCATTTCATGTCTCCTAAAAAAATAACATTAAAATAATTGCAAATTCATGTACTTACATTTTTCTACCGCAGATGAAACATTCTTGTAAACATGTCTATGGAATATTTAGCATTTGCAGGATCTTTACATATTTATTATGGATATTAAAATACTTTTGGAAATTAAATTAACTGCGTGGTCAAGACTTGAATAAATTTTGCGTAACTTAAATGTTGGCCATATTTTTTTTTTCCGGCGTGTTTCAACCATTCGTTGTCAATTTTACATAATAATGCAGTGTTTTCATTATTTGTTAAACTGAATAGAATTAGTGGAATTAGGCATTTCCCAAATGTTTTATTTTGGAAAAAAAAACTTTTCAAGATTTTTTTTACATAATTATCTGTTGAGTCGAAGTATGTCAAGTGAGAGAAGTTAAAAATTCATATAAAGAATAAAAATTATCAAACAAAATGTAATATTATAAAAGTTAGTAATGTTTATATCTTTAAAGAATTTATGTAAGCTCAGGTTTAATTCGTAGTCCCTAAAGTAATAAACATTAGTTGTGGTATGCTCATAAAATATATAACTTTTCCTGAGAGAGATTCATTTTACAGCTCTGGTATCTCATTACGAACCTGGGGCTGTAATGGAAGACTAAATTGCTCTCTCTCTCTAATGCTCTTGTAAGCACCAAAGGTGTGAGTTTTCCCATGAACCTTTTAAGAAGAACAAATTATGGCTCACCAGACTTCCAAAACTTCAACAGGAAATGACACACTTTTTGACTACAGGCAAGCAAGAAATCTAGTTCTACATTATAATTGGTGTGTTTTCCTTTACCATATTTATCCTTGATTGTTATTCTCACTTACGTTTCTTTACAGTAGCAATATATTCTGATGTTGCATACGGGCACAAACCATGTAGACGCATGAGAAACCTGCTAAAAAAGAAAAGAAAAAAAAATCAAATTTGGTTTGATTAAAATCACATAAAGTTATAAAAATTCACTATGGAACCTAACAAGCAATATATTTTTCCTTGTGCTTCATAATACAATGTAGGATTAGTTACGTCACACGAAAAGCAGTGAACTTCCATGTCGGCTTTTTTTTTTTTCGTGCTGCAATGTCCTTTGATGTTATTATTGAGCGCGAAAAGCAATAAAGGGTTGCTCCATATTAGTAATTTGACGTTAAATAATCTTAATTCTATTATCTAGAAAACACTTTGAAAATACTCGTTTAAGTGGTTTTTGACACTAGTGAGAATACACTTGACCTATAATTAAAGAAAATGACAGACATGTATGAATGTGAATGTTCAGTAGACTTTGTTATTTAAAAAGAAGATATAAACATAGTTTTTATACTAAAACTATTCCTTTTTCATCCAAGGCGCAGCAGCTTTACTTGGCAAGTGAAATGGGCGGGTGAATGCCGTGAGAAGTTTATGTATCATATGCGACAAATTTAAGTAAGAAATAAATTAGAACAAGAAATTTGACAATATTGTTAAACATGGGTCATCGAAACAAATTTCGATTTTTTTTTTGCGCTCAAAGACATATTTTTTTTCCTTCTGCGAATATTGGTGAACAACAAAGAGAGCGAGAGAAAGAGAGATGTAAAGAGAGCCCCTGCCTAATTTTTAACTCAAACTTTGACAGTCACTTAAAACTCCTTGCGAACACTATTACGTAGTGATACATTCCGTTTTCGTGTAAAATGTACAAATATGTGCAAATTTTTTACATCAAAATTTACGTTCCCGTTTACACAAAAAAATTTTGCAGTCTACAGTTTGCGACACTCCCTGTGGCGGTGTTGTCAGAGCGGCTATCACCAGCAGCATCCGGCGCGGATGCAGCCACGTGACTCGACCACCCAAACACCCTTCACCGAACACTTGACTCTCCGCGAGAAGTCATTACAGTGTTTGCTTTGCAGCTGTGCGGGATTAACCTCCTCCCCCCACCCCCCCCCCCCCAAAAAAAAAAAACACACGCTACGCTGCTCCGCGGGCGATCTCCGCTCATTTCCTCGTCCTGCATCATCGCTCCCGGGTCGCTCCACACAGGTACGCGTTATTCGCCAGCTCAGCAGTTCCTTCCGAGGGGGCCGGGCCAGTATCCTGGATGATTCTGCTTTTTTAACGTCTCGTGATGATTTTTCCACATTACTGGAAATAAATCTACATAATAATAAAAAGAAAATGTTAATTTTCGTTATAAATCTTAAAAAATCTCAGAAAGTTATTCACCGATTGCTTTGAAATTCTGACACAGTTACATTCGCGTGTTTTTCTATACCTATGTCACACCTTCGCCAGGTAAAAAGATAAATACATTATATATAGGTAAAATATATATATAAATAAGTATGTGTGTTCGTCTTCTGTTTTGTAAAAATAAAGATACATATAGGACGATATAGACACAGAGAGATAGAAATATAGAGGTATAGAGAGAGAGATATGTACAGAGTGACACAGAGTGATAAAGAGAGGGATATATATATATAGAGCTATAGAGAGAGATGTAGAGAGATATAGATAGAGAGGTAGATCGAGATATAGATAGAAGCCAAAATACATAGATATCTAGAAAGAGATAGAGTTATATGTAGAGATATGGATATATAGAGAGATAGAGAAAGAGATAGAGTTATTTACATATAGAGTGAAATATAGTGAGAATTATAGATGACAAATATACATACATAGATATGTGTACCTACTTCAAACAAATTAAAAAAAAAATTGAAAGAGGCATAGCAACGCTTGGCGGGAATTATCTAGTTCATAATATAAATATATTTAATTGTTAAAGTAGCATGTTCGTTCCGCCATATGCAACTATTTAGAGTCACGTATTAAATTCTGGAATAAAATTTTACACTCTTGGATGGTATAGCTTTACATGTGCCACTGCTTGTGGTTTTAAATACCCGTATGACAGCTCTCTCTCTCTCTCTCTCTCTCTCTCAGTTTTCCACATTCAACAGTCGAAAACCAGCTCAAAAGCAGGGGTTTAGTCTTTATTTCCAAGTCTTTTTAGCTTTTATCGGAGCTATTTCATTATAAAATTCAGTCTGCTAATTAAATTATTCAATAGTCAACGTAGCTTCTCTGGAAACGAAAGTCCAAAACTCAGTTCGCGAATATTTATTTTAAAGAATTTTCCACGTTAAATTTCGGGTCCGAGGTTTCGTAGTATTAAAGTGCAACGTGAGAACGCACGAATTTTTGCTCGTTTCCGAGGTTAAGAAGAACACATCTCGCTCACGTGTGAAGTTTTTATTTTGAAGTTATACTTCTTATGCGACTTCCAATAAGGTTGCGTTAAACGTTTAACGCTACCATGGAGAATTATTTGCATGCAATTAAAAACTATTTTTTAATGATGCCAAAGAAGTATAACTTCTCACGCGCGTACCTAAGTACACGCACTTTTTCTTTTCTTTTTTTTTTTTACAATTTATGACAGTTTTAAAACACATTGCCATATGATTTGCATACAACAAAAGTATTATTATTAACCTAAGGGTTGTTATAATTCTAACTTTTAAATTGTTCTCCCTTGATAGTAAACAAAGTCATTTACTAATAATTGTGTACATTGGCTAGATAGTATTTTTTTTTTATAATTTTTTGTCTCTGAGCTATTATTTTTTTATTTTCGCGCCTCGAAACTATCGCGATAGTAGCTGTTGCGAGAGCACGTCATCGCCGCCCGCCGAGAGTAGCCGCGGCGACTCATTACCCCCGGAGCCGCCTGCTCGTCGAACAGCGCGTAACGGTACACCTGCGAGACTGAATGGGCTCACCGGGCGTTTGCCGTGTGTTGCCCTTTCCCCCTTCCCTCCTTCACACCCTACCACCCCTCTTCGCAACCATAAACATAATTGACTATGCACTTACCCGAACGGTACATTCCGTTCAACAATAAAATAAAAAAACTGCGTCGCCACACAGGGAAGAAAAAAAATTTTCTGTACTTAACAAAAGATAGTTTGTAACACTACAAGTTGTAACATTGAACAACACATGCCTATGGTTTTATTTCTGAATACATTAAATACATGTTTCGAGTTAATATTCTTACGAAAATTTGTCATAATTTTATTTTATCGATGTATCATTCAAGAATAATTTTTTTTCAACTATAGTGAAAGTACTCAAATATTCAATAATTGTAAATTATTTCGTTTTATAATTCTTATTAATGTGAGCAATTAACACTGGAAAGCTTTACAGGGAACGGTTTATAAATAACTTTAACTATTTGGAGGTACTGGGACAACACAAAGCATATATGACCGCGTAAGAATCCGAACCCATCATTACTGCAAACACTAATAAACGAAATGTTCTTTATAGTTTCAGATAGCGGAATATTCGTCAAAACTACACCGTAATTCCGACTTACGAGTTATGTTTTTCGTTGCAAACAACGTAAACACACGTGAGAGAATGAATAGTATTTTTCTCTGTGGGTTTAACAAGTTTTTTTTTTTATGATTGGTTACTTTGCGAAGATCATTCTTATGGATTCATGATCGAAACAAGTGAGCTCAAAACCCGCAAATTTCTAATGATAGCGGTAAATTTACGAAGACCCGTGGATAATTTGTAACCAGCGTTTCTCTTTAAATTTAAGATGGAACTTTTTAAGAGTGTACTAGCGGCTTTTTTCTCGCTTCTGTCTAGATGAGAACAATAACGCTAAAGTACTACACATCCCAGTTATATCCAGCCACTCTGTTCTCTAACAGTTAACCTATTTGTCTTTCCTTACATAAAAACCATGGAGTAAGATGAACTGCTGAGGATAAAAGTGGCACAAGAGTAACACGTATGTTTGAGTGATGGGAGGGCACCTAGGCCTCATAAAGAAGGCCTGGCAACAGATGATAAACTGCTGTTCTTGTCACTACTCGCCGAGTACAAGCCCGGAGTGCGTGCCGAGTGATGGACTACGCGTCCGTGACGCAGCTTTGAAACCTACACAAACCGTTGAGATATTTGAAATGGTTTTTCTTCTGGCGTCCCAACATCTCTAGAAAAACCATAGCGGTCAAAACATTTTTTTTTCCCAAAAATAAAACTTATTTTACTTGGCCCGTTACGCTAGAAAAACTCATATATAATAAGTATTAATTTTAGTTATGGTTTTATATACTATCTGTTTATTTCCAGCCACAAGTTTTCATATTCAAGTTTTTTTTCTTCTATTTACAGAAAGAATTGCTTTTAAACAATATTAAATATGCAGACAAGAATGTGAGTAAATATTCGTGAAAATGTTGAAATTTGTGAAGTCAATATTTGTTTTTGCTAAATGAATGCGAAATACTGACTAACTAAATTTCATTTTATTTCATAACGCAAAACAAATTGTGATTAACACTCTCAGCTTTTTCAAAATTACTTTAGAATTATGAAAATATATACAAAACGATGAACCTTATTACCAAGCGAAAGAAACATTTAAGTTAAAATTAATTTTATTAAAAAAAGGTTAATGCACTAAAAATATTTTATAAACAATAACTAACGTAATCGATTTCAATGCACTCTGTTCAAAACAGATTAATGAATTCAAGCTAAAATAATTTAAGCAGCAAAAAAAATAATATATTTGTAAGTATTCAATAAATAACGGACTTGCGCCGTCCTGGTAAGAGGCGAGTGATCTGTCATATATAAATATATAATATTTGAGCCGTTGGTAGTACTCCATCACCTTTATGACTAACTGCTTTCGGTTTGACAGCGTTTTTGATATTGTCCGTATCTGTGACGTATTTAGACGAAACAATTTCACAACCGGGACTCAAACCCAGAACCCTTAGCATTGAAAGGCGGCGTGAATCCGACTGCGTTACGGAGGCAGTTTCCACTTAATGAGCGCGGCCCATCGTAGTCCCGCCCCTCGCGGGCTGCGACAGACCGAGAAGTGCCGAAGAACTGACACACTGTGTCGTAAGTCGGACAAGCAGTCAGGTTGGCCAGCCAGCTGCACAGTGCGACAAATGAAAGTAACTGTTTTTTAGAGTTTTCAACGAATAATTTATCCACCTCAAATAAATGAAAACATATGTTCCTAGTTCCAGACAGCTGTATAATCGTAGAAACTACCGCGCAGCCCGACTTCACACTGTTAAAAATGTTCACCTTAAATTTACGAAGAACGCTGGTAACAAATTATTCTGGTGGGGGGCGGGAGGAGGGGAGGGTCTTCGTAATTTACGGTTATCATCAAACGTTTTACGGGTACCGATTTCACTTGCATCGAACACGAATCCACAACAATTTATCTCGGCATAACAACAAAAGCATTCGAAAACTTTATAAGTCAACAGCAAGAACACCCTTCTGCATAACACTTCCCTGCTTACCTAGTTTAGAGCGGACTATGAAACCAGGAAGTTTGGAATACGGCACAGTTTCCACGAAGATACAGTTAAAAATTACGAACAACTTTTCGTTTATTTAAGGTAATTTATTCGCTTAAAAGTCCGTATATTTACTGTATTTTCTAACAGTGCACAGAGTTTTATGAGCTGTTGTAAACAGAGAGAAACCCACGCAGAATGAAGGATAATATTAAGTTGCAGAATAAATATATATAAAGATTTTTTTTTGTATCCCAATAAATAATCTTGTAAATTTGTTTTGAAATTAAGTAAAATTAGCATCCTTATGATCATGATTATCCGTAAATACACGAATATACCTGGCTGTTTGTAAGCAGCGTTCTTCGTAAATTTAAGGCTTGAACTCACACACCATGTTACTTAATAAAAATAATAATTGCATTGTTTTTGAGGGTGTTTTTTGTAAATTCATTACGACAGCTCTCTTAGATTTTATGTTTAATTCTCAAAAATTTCCAGACAGATATTTACTAAATATTGTTTAGTATTGGTGAAAGGTTACATAAGTGTTCAATATTACGCTCACTTGAGTGGATCTTTTACAGCTCGAGAACTTAACGTTAAAAAAATATCCAGTGAAAAATATGTCATGACCATCAACGGATGCAATTGGAATAATTTCGTAGTGAAAATAGCTTCGTCACAGTGGGGACGTGAAACTTAAAATAACTAACACTGCCTGTGTGACGCGATTCTTATAGCAGAGTCTCACACGCCATGTTAAATTCTTTTGACGTGACAACGTCTAATAAATCGATGAACGCCGGCTGCACGCACGAAAAAGTGTCCCGTTACGCACATTGTCCCACTACGCTGTGTCCCGTTACACTCATTGTATGCTTGCGCCGTATCTATCTCTCTTCCACTCGATTGGAACAACCATCGATTTGACTTTTTCGAGGCACATTAAACTTGAAACACTCCCATTCGTTTCCTAATTTTCCTATCATAGTCCTATACTTAACAGAATAACACAGATTGGAAGAAGTTAAATAGCAAACATGTATAAAAGTTATAGTTAAAATAATATGTTCGTTAAAGTAATAAACATATTTGAATTAATGAGTGCAAATAAAAGTAAATTTATCAATTAAATTGTAGATTTCATTTCACTCCTTCTTTGTATCCATACAAAATAGTGATAATTCAATAAAAATGATTGAATATTATTAATAAAAGTATGCAATCATTTCATCAATGTTTTGTTGTGACGTTATCATGTTAAACTATCGACACTATCGTCCGTAAACCGACTTTACAGACAACCAATTTTTTCTGTGATTTTTTTATTCTCTCGGCGTAGCTAACAATTAAGGCCCTTGCCTACCCGGGCACACACACGGCGTGCAGAGCTTCGGGAGGAAACAAGCGATTTGCAAACTGCTCGATTTATCCGAGTGGTGTCTCTTAACGAAAAATAATTTAAGAATACGCTGAGGACGAATGGGTGGTTCTGTTCCCGTATTACTTTTTTAAAAGGGGAAAAGGGATAAAACGCGTGTTTTCAGATTAATTTAAGTCATAAAATGTCCAGTAAATATTATTGAAAGCACCCAAGGGTCTTACATTACACCCTTATTATACCTGTATATTCATTCCTCCGCCACCTAATGTTATGGATACCACACACACATCACAACTGCTCTATGCACGACGAGAAGACTGCGCGCCAGTTCAGAACCCTATACCGCGCTAGAAACACCAGCGAGCGTCGCTGTTATCTTCCCGCCTCACTAACACAAATATACCCCTGACTAGGCGGACCCCTTAGGGGTTATTACTGTAAGTGTAGTATAACGGCGTAAAATATTGCGCAAGTGTTCCTAATAATTGTTATCACTAGCTCGAAAATTAAAGAAATTTTATGATACTGTTACGATTTACCTGCGGGGGTTCGTAAAGGATAGCCCAATTAATAGATTTTATTTCACACACACTTTTATTTATTACTACTACTTGTCACTTACAAATAATCTTCTAAATTGGCAAATAATTAACTACACTTAAAGAAATGCCAATTCCCCAGTCACTCGTTTCACACACCTCGCTGGGCCGCACTTCCGGCGCAACTCTGACCGCAGCACCCCTCGTGGGTCTCCGCCGCGGGACTCCGTCGCCGCACTCCGCCGCCGCCGTCACACCCTTCGCCGAGATCCCACACGACGCCTCACTCGGAACTTCACTCGGCTCCGCCGCGCCCGCGACTCTATCGCCCGGAAACTCCGCCGCGGGAAAACTCCCGACTCCACTGAACTTACTCACTCCCTGCCCTGGAACCTTCGTCCAAGGACTTCGCCACTCTGCCGCACCTGCGGCACTATCGCCCGGAAACTCCGCCGCGGGAGAACTCACTCAGTCACCGACTGACTCTCTGACTGCCCTGGAACCTTCGTCCAAGGACTTCGCCACTCTGCCGCACCCGCGGCACTATCGCCCGGAAACTCCGCAGCGGGAGAACTCCCCACTCACTGACTGACTGACTCGAAGGTCGGCCCAACCTCCTTAAATAGCCCTTGGGTTCCCGTCCAGAACAATCGGGCATGTCTCCGAGATATCTCGCGACCTTCGCCGTCGAAATGCCCAGAAACGCGTCGTGAGTCCTCGAAGGACGCGATGGCTGCTCTAAGAACGCCGATAAAGGCGTCTGAGTCATTTTATTCCGCAGTGCCGCCTCTTTTAAGTAACCCGATCTGAGGCAGGTGCGCGCTGCGACGGTCAGGATTTAGCGAGATAGTATGACACGAGATACCAGGGAGAGGATGCGGGTGGAAGGGGGCGCAGACAGGCCGAACGAGTGCGGCGATGCCATGCACTGCAGCCAAGCGCGATCGTAACAATACTTATAACTTTTGATAATATTTGTGACGAGAAGTGCAAGGGAGTTATGATATTAAATTTGCAGGAATAGCCCTTGACTAATAGTAATGACGAGAACATTTGAAAACAATTCAACATGGCATGTGTTAGACAGAGCCTTAATGTGGATTTGAAATTGAAAAACTTAATAATTATAAACTTACCCTGATGCCCCGTTGAGGCCACGGTTAAGTAATACCGCAAATAACCTATTTATGATTTATTGCTGGTCATTAAGTTCAGCCCATGAAAATGAGAGAGAAAAAGGCCATTTTATATAGTACCGTCTACATTTTGAAGCGCAATCAGGTTAGAAATCGTTGACGTTTATTTGTTCAAATGAACATTTTTATCCATGTTGAAATTAGTTACGTACTTATTTTAAATACCATACATATGGCAACGATTTAACCTAAAAATTGCAAACTAGAATTCGTAAAAAAAACAACAGAATCACAAATACTTAACTTTATTATATAAATCATTTTCCTATAATGCCAATATAGTCTAGTCCAAGCCACCATAAAATGGCTGTACAGTTAAAAAATGTATTCATGAATTGTAAATACATTATTATAGACTCGTTTATAGCAAAAATTAATAAGAAACACAATCTCTGAAATCGTAAAAAAAATAAAGATTCCGATTACCATTTTCTTAAAAATATTTCGTGCTATTTTAAGTTCAGTATATTATCTCGTTTCTTGACATGATTCTAATAATTCCGTTTTTCCTACTCCTTTCGTACTATATCATAACCTGCTTTCCGCAAGATAACATTATTTCGCACCAACACCACATTCAATATGCCCTGATTGGTGCTTCCCATAATTCTTACGAAAAAATACAAGATATAATTATTTTTGTTAGTTCTTAAGTAAACACGTGATTCGCACACGATCCGTCAAAGCTCCCTCACGACAATCGTAAACCACCCCACTAGTATATACTTAGATTCAGGGGGTTAGTCCCCGCCATCTCTGATTTACCCATCATTAGGCTATATTTCTAATTTTGTAGTATTTATGCCAATTTTTTTTTGGCATGTCAAGGCATAAATCACACATCCAAGACCTTTTTCTACCTCGTAGCGACCACATATTTACCAACAGGCTATGTGGTCTATAAGCGCCGCGAGTATGTGACATTATTATTTAATTCACACGGGCGCCTACGACTATGATAATCATATCAATTCACAAGTGTTCACCTCAACAAGTAGCCAAAGCTAGGTCCCATGTAATATATATATATATATATATATATATATATATATATATATATATATATATATAGTTTACGGAAGCTTTATTGCAAGCGTTATCAAAATATTTGAAATTGCAAAATGGCGAGGCAGCTAATCTCAAAACAACCTTCGGGATATATATAGCTATATATAATTATATATATATATATATATATATATATATGGCGGGGACTAACCCCGTTTAAGACGTGAATCTAAGTATATACTAGTGGGGTGGTTTACGATTGACGTGAGGGAGTTTTGACGGGTCGTGTGCGAATCACGTGTGTTTACTTAAGAACTAACACAAATAATTATATCTTGTATTTTTTCCGTAAGAATTGTGGGAAGCAGCAATCAGGGCATATTGAACGTGTTGTGTGTGTGTATATATATATATACACACATATATATATTACTAGAGACATGCAAAAATCGCGGATTCATTTCGCGATAGGCTAGCATCAAACAACTATACCTTCGTACCGCTTCTGAGATTGGCCCACATTTTATCCGGGGAACTGTGAGCCAATGGGAAACACAAAACCAAGAAAGTGCCGAATTACGGACAGCCTAGTTGAGACGTCTCACGCGTCAGTAGCCAATGAACAGGTGTCATTTCCGCGAGTATTTAGAGGACTGTGGGAGTCTATCCTAGAGGTCGATGAATCCGCGAATTTTGCAGGTCTCTTATATATTACAGACGTCGTCGCCGGCGGAGCGGTCGGTGCGGACCAGAAGTGCAACTCTTCCTCGACGGGGCGCCCCCCCCCCCCCCCCCCCCCCCCGTGTACCGGCTGCTCGGTGACCCAAATACGCAGTGCGACCTCGCGGCGGCGACGAGAGCGAGTCACGTGGTCGCCGGCGAGCGGGTCTCGTCGAGCGGGAGCCGACACGAGAGGGCGACCGCATCCGCCGAGCCCGCGTTCAGGAATTGTGCTGGATTCAAGAGCTCAGCCCGGGGAAATGTGGGAAATTAAGTGCGCAGGAAGTCCGAGGGGTGTTTGAAAAAAAAAAAAAAAACGCTTCTATTGGCTTCGCATGTAGCCAACTCACCACGCTATCAAATCTTGGAAGTCGATTTTAACATAATTATGATCGTCGTGTTTATTTGAATATTTGCTGGTCTATGTGATTCCGGATAAAAATACAATAATTTTTTCATGTCTATGACTTTGAGAAAATAAGATGGAGGGTCATAAGAGCAAAAAAAAAAACCCTCACTACTTTCGAGTTATGGGCAATAACCATGCTTTTTGTGTATCCATGAGGCCGGGGAATGATGGAAAATTTACCCAAAGTTGACTGTCCCCATCTGTGAAGGAGGGGGATAGATAGTCAAAGCCACAACATGTCTAAAATGTCTAAAATCGATTTGGAGTATTTCCGAGACATTCGCATACCTCAACGTACCACCCCCCCCCCCCCTCCTTTTCAACCCACAGGGGGGTGTGGGGAGGTCATTTGCCCCCCAGTCGTTTTAAAAGTCGGGAAAAATTAAATACTTTGAGACGTGCTTCCGAGGCCATCGGGCACCTTTGGTACCCTCATGAGAAGGAGGGAAGAAATTGCCTCCGAAATTTTCGGGACTTTGAAAAATTGAATTTGCGGTCCAATTTGAGGAATTTAGGCCTATATAAAAATTTTTTTTCAATAAGAACTAAATATATATTTTTACTTTCTAGTACATATAAAAATAAGAGTATTTTTTATGTTGTTTAAAATATAATTTTATTTAAGTAAGTAACGTTTTAAAATTCAGCCGCTGCAGCGCTGCCGTCGGCATTCAGCGCATGCGGGCTGTTCGAAAGCTACAGACGCCATTACGGAAACATTCGACCTTGTTTACGTCTTTTTTGGAGTATTTAAAATGCCTCCGCCGATTCAGAATCCCGCCGACTCTGAAATACGAGCCGTTGTGATTCGTTTCTTAGTGTTATAGGCGTGAATTTTTTTCTTAAGATCAGTTTGGAGAAAACATTATGACGGATGGAATTGTACGGGAATGAGTTAGGGCTTTTAGAAATTGCCGCACGAATGTTCATGATGAGGAACCAAGTGGGCCACCTTCTGTTATTACTTAAGATGTGGTGCAGAAAGTTGACTAAAAAGTGTAAGAGAACAGACGTCTAACGATTTCGTTGTTATCTGATAATTTCCTCAAGTCTCAATGGTTGCTAAACAGGCAGCAGACTTCTATGAGAATGTGATCCAAAAGCTGGTTTTACGATACAATAAGTGCCTTAATATTGGTGGAAATTATGTAGTAGATTAATTAATTATAGGCTTTCATATAAAAAATAATTTGTTAAGAAAAGTTTACTTGTTTTTGTTTTGTTCAAAACGGTACTTATTTTTAAAAAATCATTCTAAAATTTTAACTTTACCAACATGAAATATCTAAAGACCAATTTCACTTTAATGTGTAGTAACATTTTGTTTTATTACAAGGTGCCGAATAGGCTATATCTCACACAATCTTCCTTGATTATTTCACATTTCTAGGCTTAGACTGGACTGTTATTAGTACATTCATGTATTCTAGAGCCATGCAATATTCACGAGGATATTTTTATAGACCAGCTGTGTTTTAAAACTATTTAGAATCGTGGTTAGCTGAGTCAGGTACATGTCTGCTGCCAGCAAACCTATCACAGCCATACAGTGCGGAATAAAACGCATCCTGAATTACCCGTCCAAGCAGGGCAATGGCTTCTCTTGCAGACAACCGCCAATTACAAGGGAACAATCGCTGGCTCAGGCATACCTTATTGCAGTGTAATGGTCCATCAGATTTTTTCATGAAAAAAAAAACAGAATATATGCGGGGACATGAAAAAATTAGCGTGTTGAAAACTTCTGCACACTCGGACAAATTTCGCTTGTCCATTGGTTTCTGAATTTCGAGACGTCTTAACTGGTAAGCTTGTTAACTTCTTTTGTTGAAGGTCCCCCGCTGGTCCGGTGTCCTTCAGATTAACCGCGAGCCAACAGCGGAAACAGCATAAAAATTTCAGTAAGTAAGTATTCGAATTTTAGCGTATCACGAAGCAACTCCGCGAATTTCTTTGGTCTCTAGTTATGTATCACGTATCCACTGTTATTATCATGTCAATTTTGGTTTTTCAAATATTTTTGTTGGGAAACATACGTCTGGAAACGCAACCCGGCTACGTTACAGACGCGAACGGTAGTGTGCAAATTTTTAATTTCGCGCAAAACTAAGTATCGCTCGAGTGACAGGGGACGTGTGAAAGGAGCGCAGTGAAGAGTTAGGACACCCCGGGAGAATCAGGCGTACAGCCGGACGCCGACTTTCAAGAGCATGGAGTTAGGAATTGCCAGGAGACAGCTTGCTGTGACGTATAGGTGAAGTCACTTTTTGACCTCGCCATCACCTTATTGTTAGAGACCAGAAAAATTCGCGAATTCATTTCGCGATAGGCTAAAATACAAATAGTTATACCTCAGTGCTGCCTCTGCTATTGGCTCACAACTCACCTGGATGACTCTGGGCCAATGAGAAATGCCCGACCAAAGCTTTATAAGAATCACAGGCTGCTACGTTGGGACGTCTCACAAGACAGCAGCCAATGAGTGGGTGACATTTGACCGAGTGTACGTAGAACTATGGAGTTCATCCTACAGGCCATTGAACCCGCGAATTTTTCCGGTTCCTACTTATTGTATACGCCCAAAACATGGCAGAAATGGTGCTTGACCATGTCTGATGAAGTTTAGTTAGTGTGAATTAGAATCTCCGTCGTTAGAAACAATACTTTCATGAAATAAAATTCGTTTAAAACAGTTTCCACGCTGCAAACACTAAATTTCAGCCAATGTTTTGGATGTATAACCAATATGGCGCAACAGTAGCCGAAGGAGAAAAAAAACGGCTTCACACACTTAGCATGTAACCATGCAGATATGGCCACCCCCTGTTCAAGAGTCGGCCGAAACGCACCGACAACAACCAGTAGTCAGTGAACGCAACAAAGCGGATGGTCGGTTGTGGTAGGTTCGCACGCTTGTCTTTGGGCGACCAGCGCAGTGTATGCAGTTCGCGAGCACAGCTGCTGTGATTGCAGATTTGACAAACAGCGTTGCAGACTACTTATCGTTCGCAGAGACGGCCCGATGTGCACACGGTGTGTGCGGTACGGGGAGACGGGAGTGAAATGCCGGAGAAGCAGTGTGCTTTATTTGCCAAAGGGATCTTTCACAGCAGACTTAACACCTGCGACCGCACTGCGAAAATAAACTGATGTAAATTTACACATTAGGTGTAAGTGTATTTTTACATTTTTGTCATATACTTCGGGGGAAAAAAGAGTTTTCGTATTTTTGCACATTTTTTGTGCAACATTACTACTATGTAGTGTAATTTTACAACATATGTAGGTTGACATTATATATATATGTATACATTGGTGTAAAACTATACCGTTGACGAGTAAATTAACGATTCCTCTTGACAGTTTTACAACTACAATGTCCTTGTAAAATTTGCATTAACATAAAGTTAAATAATACGATATGTTGTGGTTGTGATGGTATTACAACAACTGGGTGTGCGTAGTTTTAGAAAAAAACAGTATGCATTAAAAAAAACTATTAGCAAGTGTTAATTTACTCGTTATTTTATCCATGTGTGCATATCAGGCAAACATCCCATAAGCAAAATTAACACATCATCGTGTGTAAAAAAAAAAAAACATTTTTAGTAAACATACATCGTTGTAAATTTACGAAACTTTTAAAATTTTTACACCTCTGAGTTTCATACCAGGAAGGGTGAAGTCCAGCGAACTACTAGTACGAGAGACTTGAGTATAACCATTAGCGCCCAGCTCTTGACCTGTTTCCAGCGGAGATTCTGAGTCAACGCGTCCTTTCTGCAGAGAGACGCATATCGTTCCGCGCCAAGTTCAAATTCACACGCTACTGTTGGCGCTTGTAATTTTGTTAGGTGGGTGTCCATACGTTGCAGAACGACCGTAACGTAACCCCGTTGCGCAACCAAAAATGTTGTGCGTGGCAATGTTGCAGCGTTGCGCGTAGAAACTCGACACGAAGACACGCAACGGGGTCGGTCCGTCGTTTGTACGTCTTTCGCCGCCACGTCAAAAGGATGTAACGGCTCGACGAAAGAACGAGCGTGTATAAGTGGCGTGTCATTCTTGATTTTTCGGCCCAATTGAACACAGCAAACGAATTCGAATTCCGTCGGATGCATTCTCGTTTAAGTTGTTCTTGCACAGTCCACGTTCACTGCCTGGAACTTCAAATCAACCATCAAATTCGAACCGACGTGCAGCTCAACCT
The DNA here is from genome assembly GCF_032445375.1 of Bacillus rossius redtenbacheri. NCBI lineage: Eukaryota > Metazoa > Arthropoda > Insecta > Phasmatodea > Bacillidae > Bacillus > Bacillus rossius. Next base: position 30,963,931 of record NC_086337.1, on the reverse strand, counting down.
GCTTGGAAATACTTTCGACACGCACCAACGAGGTGACTGTTTCTTCTTCCTTATTTTAATCGTTACGTGTACAAAATGTAGACGGCCGCTGCAAGTTGACCTGCGCTCATGGCCATTAATAAACTGCCCTTCTGGTGTATCCAAGAGACGTAACATTTGTTTTTTTATATACGGGTAAGGTGTAACGGACGTATGGCGCGGTGGGAATTCCAACATCGTTGCACCGTGTCGCGTCACAGGGTTATAGTAACTTTGCCACGCAACGGATAACATGCATAGTTTGGATAGCCACCATTACAGGGTCGTGTTTCCGGACATATGTTTTTAAAAATGATTTGTTTGTTTTTGATATTCCCGGCAAACGATACAATTTATGCCCAGCAATTTCGGAACATTCTGTTTCGTGAAGTACCTATTTTGAAGCGTGTGGGTCCTACATTTTGATAACAGAACGGTCAAAAGAGTGTAAGGTAGACATTCCTTTGCTCTTTCCGAAGTCAAACGTGCGCATGACTTCGTGTAAGTAACGGAACGTGGACTAATAAATGTCTTCCTGGGTTATCCTCACATTTTACCCCTTCCTGTCCTATAGGAAAATAATGTCATCCACTTTTAAGTGGTAGCATCTTTAATAATATTGCTTATAATATTTTGTATTTTTGCTCATGATTTTAAATAAATTAATAAAACTGCCATTTTTATTTGTTTTTTAATGGTTTTTATGAATTTAAAGGCAATTATGTATGTCAAGGTATGTAAAAATTTGCATAAGTGTTGTTAATATATATAACTTGAGCGTATTTTAAAACCGTTTTGTATAACACTTAGTGAATATCTGCTGAAAATAATTAATAAAAAAACAGCAAATCCAAAAGAGGTATTTTGTTTAAATTCCAGAAATAGCCCTTAAAAAATAGTAGGCTAATGACGAGAAAATAAAACAAAAATCAAAATGGCGTGTGAGGCTGAGCTTCAAAAGAATGGGTTTAGAATTTGCAATAAATTCCAGTCCGTAAGATAGAACAATCTTTAAAGAAGTAAATTGGCGTGCTGGATCCTGAATCAGGCATTTGGTCGCTTTTAAACGTTATGTAATTTTTTTTCCTCAGATTTGACTGTTCTCAACAGTAGTACCAGAGGTACCCATTTTACCAGCTGTCGTTTACAAAGTATCACATGAGGTTTGTTTACTAACACTGACAATCACAGACAGTACGTGGTTTCCAAACACTGTTTACAAAACAACTTTGGTAGACGGATGCGTTGAGCACTGGTGATACTTTTAAGAACTGTCAGATTTGGGTCACGTACATGGCACAGACATTAAGTCGAGCAGGACTGCAAAAAAAAAAAATATATATAAACGAGTCTTTCAGTACTCGCCAGAGATGTTAACATCTAATCTCGTTAACGAGCGAATTCATGTGTTCTCGGGTTTAAAATACAATTTTAATACGAAACTCGGACACAAAACTGAACGTAGAATTATTTGAAATAATGCCGAGTGTGACACGTAGTTTCCGCACCCGCCGGTAGAATTCATTGTCAGAGCAGTTAAGTGACTACCGAATCATTCGATTTGTAGAGCGAAATTTTAAACTTTATAATGAAACGGCTCCGATAAAAGCGAAAAAACCACTTGAAAAAATACTAAATCCCGACTTTGGACCTGATTTTCAAAACAAGAATTTTATTAAAATACTGCCCAACGTGTTAAAATTCATCAAAAAGTTAATACTACAAAGTTTCCCTTAGACTTTGTGAATTTGTTTCGCGCCCTCCACCACATATGGCAGCACCGTTCCATACGACTTTCGTTTAATTCACAAAATTACTCCTACCAAATGCCGTATACCGAGAGCTAAGATGTTGCATTTAAGAAAAAAAAATTTCCTGGTATAGTTTTTCAAGGCTGACCTTGGTAGGCATTGTTGTAAGAAAGTGGTGATTTGTAAATTCCTGTATGGTTCTTACAATGACTTTTGTCTTTGACGGCTGATTTCCACTCATCTAAAATAACGTTTAGCAGACATCAAGTACAACGACACAAATCGTCCACAAAAATATTGAATGATCGGTCTTGTAATATACTTTGCAAATATTTTAAATAAGTCACAGATTAATAAGAGAATCGATATCTTTATAAATATAAATAAACCGTGCAGATGAGAACAGAGTTTACGTTACAACTTAAATTATTATTTTTGCACAACCATAACCCGTTTAACTACAAACAAAGCCGCTGCACCAATTAAAGGCAGACTCAACCTGATTAGCCAGAACCTACTCTCGTGGACCAATCACAGCTTGCTGTAAACGACCCTTCAGTTCCCAACCGCATTTTAAGATGGCTGCAACAAGGCATGCCGAAATGTCGACACCTTCCACATTTCACAGCCGTGGTCTGAACCCAAACGCCAACCATTAGTTGTAAGGACTGTAGTCACGAATGCCTACGATCTAGATTGAAGCATTAGAAATACACAAAAGTCAGTAATTAAAATAATAATGTAATTGATAGCTATTCTTCATGATTATAGACGGAAACTCCCTTAGAAGATTGTGACGGTCCACAACATTGCCAAAAGTCGTATTAAGGCTCTACGTGTTAAGTAATGATTCACTTTTACTTTTACTTATCTTACAAATGTAGTTATTTTGACTTCAAGTGATTTTCACAAAACGTATTTGATAAATGTGAAGAATATGCGAATCAACAGTTAACTAATTAAAAAAAAAAATAGAAATTGGAAAAATTGTCACCAAATAAAAGTTAGCAGTTTTTCTCATAGGTATATTAAAAATATCTCAAGTCGGCGCAATTGTATAAACTTTTGTTGTACTACTTTCAAGACTAACTAAAGCCAGAAAGATATAGATTTTTAATACTGAAGAAAATTACTACAAAAATGGTGAAAACCCCAAAGTTAATAAATTTCCCTGGAGGCAAACCTTTTTCAAATTCGAATTCCAGAAACTGTAACAAAAGGTAAACCAATTTTTAAAAAGGCAAAAAATAAATAAGTATGTGTTGCTAACCACTAGCATAGCCCTATAGCCTTAATCGTCAGCGTTTAACTAGAATCAAATGATTATGTGTCATTCGCTATGTTTACTTTTGCCACTTTCAATTAATCAGGATTTGTCATACTATTCATCTACCTACTTCTAAATTAATGTCTTTCTTTTCTTAGCATGGTTTGTTACAACCACCGTGCCCTTGACAATCGATCATTTAACATTAAACAAAATATATATTCTGCGAATATATATACTATTTTAAAAGAGCAAACTATGTACAAAATTTAAATTGTTTGATAGACTACTATATTTAGAGCGGAACAACTTTAGAAAACTTTCAAAAAGACCGAAAATTTAACGATAGCTGGCAAAACCTTTAACAGTAAATTATTATCTCGTTGGTGTTTTAAGTTATTCATTCTCTAAAGAAAAATCGGAATAAAGTGCCTATTTGGTAGTGTAATTTGAACACATTGACTATCTTGTTCTCTTTAGATTTTAAAACACAAAAAAGTTGTTGTTAGTGATGAAATAAAACAACAGTGAACGAGTTGGTGTTTTTGATATGTTATATATATAATATAAATAAATAATGCAGTGTCCGTGTATCATCTATGACCATGACTTGAATGTGCCGAATTATTAATCGTTTTTCCCCCACTCACAGAAGCGCCGCAGCAGTCGGTCACCGTCGAGTTTGAGGTTATGTGCGGACGGCGTCAGCTGATCGCGGCCGGCGGCCATGTTGCCAGCTCGCACACACGCGCGCGCGCGCCTGCGCACTGCTGCACTCCGCGCACGCGCGCCGCGATCCCGGGACGAGACGAGACGAGACGAGAGCAGAAGATGCGCGCGCACTCGACGGCGTACGGGCGCTCACTGGCGCTGGAACGGTCGGCCGGGCGTACTAACGGTGAAGCAGCGGGGAGACCCCACTCTCTCTCTAGCTCTCTCTCTCCTACCACCACGCCCCTACCATCAGCTGTGGAGCAGGGTTTGGTGAGTGGGGATGGGAGAGAGAGAAAAAACTGGAAACTGCGAAATTGTCAATCAGCGACAAGTCACTTACGCTGATTTACTGCCCGTACCATTCAACCGAAGTTTTCCATCTCGCAGAGTAGCAGAAAAACCGTTTGAGTGCCCCAAAGATGAAATAAAGCACAAGTATAACTCGAACAACTTCTCCTGCCTACCCGGACACGCATACTGTACAGTGCTTCAGAAAATACCCCACGTTATTTGAAAAACTGCTCAAGTTCTGTTATGTTTCCGTCATTCGTTTTAAACTGTATTTTTATGAGAGTGAAAATTTATCAAATGCGTACTTTCAGAGAAATTTTTTATACATGAATGGGGACCGGAAAAATTCGCGGTTTCAATGGCCTTTAGGATAGACTGCACATTCCCCTGTACGCTCGGGCAAATAACGCAAGTTCTCAGCTGGTTCGTCTGTGATTCTTTAGTTGAGGGTTTATAATTGGTTGAGATTTGTCCAGATGAACACTAAGCCAATAGCAAAATCATCTAAAATGTATATTTATTTGAATTTTAGCCTATCGCTGAAGGAATCGGCGAATTTTTCCTGTCTCTATACATGAAACATCCTGTACAGATTCTTGAAAGCACTCAAGGGTCTTGCATTACACCTTTATTTATATTACTCCGCCATACAATGTTATGAATGGTTGTCGCTCAAATATCATAGTACCCTATGCACGACGAGAAGACTGCGTGCCAGTTCAGAGCCCTGTGATAGAAGCAACAGAGAGCGTCTCACTATCTTCTATCAGAACTACTACCAAAGCAGCCATGGACGTTTATAAGGAATTAATTACCACACGATACTTTAATCTAAGCTTCTGTGTGATGTCCCATTATGGATGTCAAATGACATATTTTATGACTCCAATGACCATTATATTTGGCTACAATTTCCAGCCTGTAGGAACATTTCCCCAGAGAAGTGCTCAAAACCAAAACAAAAATTCTCATAAAAATAAAGGGCCGATGAAAAATTAAAACTTCCAAAGCACATTTTTTTTGCAGCAGCGACCCTGAAGTTAGTAAGGATTCTTTCAAGAAAATTACCAGTCAACTTCATGAACATATTTTAAAGGGAGTTGTAACTCAAAGGTAAATTTACGATTCATGAAATTACAATAATTTACATTCAAATCTGAGTTCAAAGTACATTTTGTACAATAAACAACATAAATAAATGTAGAGAACAGTTGTTTGCAATATATAATACCTATATAGTCTATCTAAATTATGACACTATTTACTATTAATTGGATGTTAAATTTTTTTTCGATGTATTTAATTCTTCATAAGTTTGATAAGTTTTATAATCCCCGAAAAAAAGAAATAATTAGATAGGTGTACTTACAATAAAACTATTTTGCTCATTCATGCCCGCTACAGTATGCGCAAATTTAAAATTATCTTCATCTTTTCGTTTGTGCGAAGCAAAAGTAAGGCGTCGCTACGCCTGAGTGTGGGTATAAAGCCGACGAACAAAGAAACGAGCACAGTCTAGAAATCACAAATTACAATGTTTCAAATAATAGAAACGACTTTTGCGCAGTGAAATTGCGAACGACTTTCTCCGGCGTAGAATCATAACTCGGGCGCTGGAATGAAAGTAGATGTGGCAGTAAGGAAATTACAAAGTGTATGTGTGTGTGTGTATGGGTATGTACCGCACACAAACTCATACACTCTTGTCTCTAGTGTGTGTCCCCATGCGAATAATCACATCATGTAATTAAAAAGTTATCATCATCCGTGAAATAGTTATTGATTGTGATGGAATAAATAAATTAGATTATTCACCTATGTGATACTAAAAAAAAAAACACTTTTGTGGTTTTATTGTTATATACCCCGCCGTCGTAGCGAGATTATATATATATGTATATATATGTGTATAAGTTTCTAATTTATTTGAGTTTTTGTTATATCCAGGATCTTTCGACGTACTAGGCTAAATTAAAACAGCTAGAATCATGTACCATATGATTTAATAATAATGTAGGAATTCAATAAAAATATTTCAATAATAAACCATTTTTTAATTCGATGATAAGAAAAAAATGGTTATGTAATGATACCAAAATCATATGGATTAACAGCTTGGTTTTTTTTTTTGCTGAAAAGGGATCAATACATATGAGTTGTTATTTTCTTTAATGTCTATGATTAGGGACTGGAAAAATTCGCGGGTTCAATGACCTCCAGGCTGGACTCCACGATCCTGTGCACACTCGGGCAAACGTCGCCTGTTCATTGGCTGCTGACTTATGAGGCGTCTCAATTGGGAGACTCGTGATTCGATACTGCTTTGACTGAGGGTCAACAGTCCTCCAGGTTAACAGCGAACCAATGGCAGAAGTTGCATAAAAATTACAATTATTTACATTCTAGCATATCGCGAAATGAATCCGCGAAATTTTCCGGTCTCTATCTATGATGTATGGCAGGCGTGTTTTCTGCAAATACGCCGGCCACATACGTTCCCGTGCGAGGGTAACAAGGCACGAACCTCCCTCGGCACAAGCCGAGCGCAGTGTGTCTGGTCCGCTGCCCGCGGTAATGAGCTGGCGGAAAGAAGTGCTCTAGAAAGCGCGCGTGTTCCCATGACATGTCTATACCCCGTCCCTCCTTAAGCTCCCCCGCCTGGCCGGACGCCCATAAAGGTTTGCACAGCACCAAAAATATTAAAAAAAAAAAAAAACTGATTTACAATCTTATTAAGAAATTCGAGTGGTGTCTGTTAAAGAAAGCTTTAAAAAATGCGCTGAGGGCCAATGTGTGTTTTGTTTAAAAACCGTATTTTAAGACGAGTGAAAAAAAAAAAAAAAACGCAATGTTTTCATAATAATTTTTAAGCGTAAAACGCCCGGCTAAAGATTTTTGAAAGCTTCTTCATTCCTCCGCCATCTAATGTTTGGTTACCGATCAAACCTCATAGTTGTCGAATGCACGACGAGAAGACCGCGCGTCAGCTTAGAGGCGATACCACGCTAGGAAGCACCAGCGAGCATCGCACGTACCAACCCCGCCTCACAAACACAGATACACTTCTGAAGATAAAGGTATTGGCGCAGGAGTCCCTTGAGTGGTTTGAATAATCTGTGCTGGGCGTTTAATATCTAAAAACTACTCTTGAAAATACACGTTTTAGCCAAATTTCACTCTCTTAAAAAAACATTTTTAAAACTAAAACTAAAAACGGAAACAGAACTAATCAATTTCCCCCCCCCCCCCCTTTCCCGCCTTTCCCCCACAGCGCCGCATTCTTAAAATGCTTCCGTAAACAGACACCGCTCGGGTTATCGTGGGTATAGTTTGTAAATAGCGTGAATATTTCTGAAGCACGTGCCCAGGTGGGTGGTCGCCTAGCCAGGTCGGCAAACAACGTGCAGAGCTCCAGGTGTGTTAACGTGCCACTTACAAACAGTTCCACCTTTATTAAAGTTGTCTGATTACGAATAGCATTTAAGAACCATTGCTCTTGCCTGTGAAAGTTTTCGTTGCATTGTTTCGTCTTTATCGTGTATTTTTTTTGGACAGTGTAAAATGATAAAATATGTCTTTTCGCACGCGTTTTTTTAAAGTAGGAATTGTTAGTGTTTTAGGGCAGTGTAAAAAGCCTTTACTATATACACACACATAAATATTGTTACGAGTATAATGTGGGGAGAAAACTGGGTTTTTAAGATATAGCCCAATTAATTGGTTCAGTTTTATTTATTACTAATAAATCTGTAACGTAAGGATGGTATCTAATAAATGCAGAGACAAGGGAAAAAATGCGCGTATTTATTTCACGGTAGAAAAAAATTCAAACTATTTTTTTTTACTTTGTGTTACTTTCTGAGATTGAGCCCCAGTGACTATGAAGATATCTGGGACATTAACGAACCGTCAACAAATTAAATACCGAATTACAGGCATCCCAGTTAATATATGCCGCAAGTCAATAGCCATTGATTAAGTCACGTTTGCCACTAGTATGTAGAGGGCTGTGGAATCTATCCCAGAGGTCCTTGCATCTCAAAAAAAAATATATTTACCAGTTTATGTCACCCCTCTGCATAGAAGTTCGCCGCCTGGAAATTAAACCAGTTGACATTCGTAATTTTGTACATTTTGCTGTGAATGTTGTTACACGTTTCGTTGAATCAGCCAAAATGAAGCCCTTTTCGTCCCAGAAAAAAAGGCAGCAATCATTTTTTTTATTCGAGTACGGAGATTGCTTAAACTTTTTCTGGAGATGTTTACTAAGCGCCTGTACTTAGTCTACACGCATTGCGTATTCGAAGCCCGTGATGCCTATGGCTGAGATGCCCGCTCCATTCCCAGGCGGCGAACTGCTATGCAGAGGGGTTAAATAAACTGGTAGAGCTTTGGGAAAAGTGCTTGGAACTGAATGGCGACTATGTAAAAATGTGATATAGTTATGTAGTAAACCAAAACTTTCAAAAAAATTTTTTTCTCGTGAATTTTTTTTTTTTAATGACCAAACGGTACTTAGTTTCCGGACACGCCTCCTCGTATTTAATTATATTTGCATATGAATTAAAATTTTAATTTATCTTAAATAAATAAAATTCAAAATATACATTTCATAATGTAATGTACATACAGCAATTAATGTCCGTTTTTATTTCAATTTTTCTTTAATTATGTAAGTAAACAGTTTTGCAAATATATAAATATAATATTTGCAGTAACAATAGGTGTTAAATTTTTTTAAAAATATAATTATAATTTAAATCACGATCAATAAACCATTTTTGATAGATTTTTTTCCTACGACGTTTTTCGACAATGTTACCAATCGGTATGTAATAAAATAAAATCAAGTGCGTTCCTTGTGATGGCGCGATATGTGACTGGCGATTGGGTGTTTCACGTGCTTCAATCATTCTTTTTATTTTATGTTTTCAGGGCGGGTAGAAGGATAATCTGAAGTCAAATATGAATATTTATAAGAAATAGTCGACGTAGAAATTGCTCGGCGGAGGAAAAACGTGGCGCGCTGGTTGTTCGAGTCACTTAATGGCCACGCCGCGAGAGACAGCCGGCTGGTAGTAAAAATCTGCATGACATTGACGACGACGATGAACCTTCAGGTGTGTTGCGAAACAAGGTAACTTCAGGTTTGGAAGGGAGGGGGGAGGAATGCTGGATGCCAAGGACGCAGATGTTTGAACTCGGGTACACGGGGTAAGATGTTACGTTTTTATTTTCATTCATAAAAGAAAAATAATGTATTGTACAACACCCGTAAACGCTCAATTCAGTCCATACTGTCAGTTCGGACTGTCGGTCCTAAGTGAGCACCTTGACTGTCGGTGTGTGCAGACTTCGATTAAGTCAAAACTGTCGGTTCGGAATGTTTGGTCCTAACTGAGCACCTGGACTGACCGTGTGTGCAGAGGACTTCAATTCAGTCCAAACTGTCAGTTCGGGCTGTTCGGTCCTAACTGAGCACCTGGGCTGACCGTGTGTGCAGAGGACTTCAATTCAGTCCAAACTGTCAGTTCGGACTGTTGATCCTAACTGAGCACCTGGACTGACCGTGTGTACAGACTTCAATTCAGTCCAAACTGTCAGTTCGGACTGTCGATCCTAACTGAGCACCTGGTCTGACCGTGTGTGCAGACTTCAATTCAGTCCAAACTGTCAGTTCGGGCTGAGCAGTCCGCACTGGGAGCTGGACTGATCGTGTGATGAGGGCCTCGTGTGACGCTTCGTGGTTTCAGCTGGCGGTGTCATCGTCCGACAAGGTTAAGGAACGACGCAGTATATATACAAATAATAATAAAAAAAGCTTCGCAGACACGCCGAATACAGGATGTTCTAAATGCCTACTTGGGAAAACTGCTCACGGCCGACAATCGGAAAGGGAGGTAAAGGACCGTGCGACGCGAAAACGAGAAATTCCACGTTAAAGCTTCGCTTCAGAAGAACGAAGCTAATATTACTTTAGTCAGAAATTTTTTTGTCTATTGAAAATCTTTGACATTTGATTGCAAACCTAGAAAAAATATTATAGATAATCACTAATAAGTAGTATTTAAGTTTAGATTAAATATTTCGATAACTTTCCTTAATATGTAATTGAAGTTAACAATCTATACATCATGTAAAGATGTGTGTCATTAAGACATGATATCTGCCTTACATATTTTTTTTCAGAAATGTAAGTAGATACATAGTAAATATACCACACAGTGTACAGGTTAGTAACATTTATTACAACTATTGAAACATTAAAAAGATTTTTTTATTTACATTGCAAATGAGAAGACTTTAAAAAAATACTTTAGCTAAAGATCTTTAAAAAAGGTTTTATGGGAAGTTTTTTCAGAGAATATTATTTGATATTTTATTATATTAAGCCAAATAAAAAAACGTTTACAAAGATATATGTTGCAGTTTTGACTGATTGATACTCAAAAATATCCAAATAAAGTTTTTTGACCACGCTTTTATTAGCTTGACCTTGTACAGTATGTATGAATTAACTATGTAATAAAATATTTCCATTAAATTTTTACCAAATTTTCGACTTTCGAATAGCTTGAAATTTTGATACATATAAACAACCTTTGAGAATACAATATTTTGATAACTTACGACCTTTAGAGTTGTGTGGGGCCAGTGTGTCAAAAGACCATTAATTTGGAGCTATGGGCAATAAACATACTTGTTGTGTATCCATAAGGTCGGGGCATGGTGAGAATTTTCCCCGGGGTCAAATTTGCCTCCGGGGGAAGGGAAGGAATTTTAAAACCCAAAATTTCGAATATTTTAAAAATCAATACTTTTTTTAGATTTTGAGTGTTTTTTTTTTTTTTAAATAAAATATCGGTTTGTGGTGGGAAATGCTCGCCATGTTCGCGATGTTCGCTACGCATCTCAGGTGTCACTGGCTACATCAAGCTGTGTTCGCTATGTTCGCTATGTTGGCGACGTCTACAGGTGTTTGGTTCTCGGCTATTTTTCTGAAACGCTGCTATCTTCGCACGTGGGCCGTATTGTGCTAAACTTCTGCGTTTGCTTTTTATGAAGTTTAATTTCTCTCCGTATTGTGCTTTAAATAGACAAGTCAAAAGAAAAGCTAACTGAAATATTACGTAAATATCCATGTTTATGGATTAAGTCGACGGAAGAATATACATAGAAATCAAGATGTGCAAGACAATGCCTGGTATTGTATTCCAAGGGAATTCTATCAAACTGAGTTGAATTTATCCTGAAATAATCCATAAATTTGGTTTCATCCTCACTAGCAACTGCCTCATCGAATGAAATTCTTCAAATTCTTTTTTTTATTATTAAATTCATGAACCCATTTTTTTTTTTTTTGCGTTCACACGCTGCAAGAGCCAGCAGGACATTATCATCGTCGGAATCATCACTCGATTCCCACGGCACGCGTCTCTCCGACGCGACGTCGCGAACTAGACCATCCTGTGTGGCCACCTGGCACGGCGAACATAGCGAACATCGCGAACATAGCGAACATAGCGAACATCGCGAACATAGCGAACATAGCGAACATCGTGAACCTAGCGAACATAGCGAATATCGCGAACATAGAGAACATCGCAAACATAGAGATCATCGCGAACATAGAAAGCATCATGAACATAGCGAACATCGCGAAAATAGAGAACATCGCGAACATAGCGAAAATCGCGATCATTACGCATCTTTCTGTGTGGCCTCGGCTTTAACCTCCATAGACACTACAGATCTTGACCTGGTAGCAGGTAAGGGCGACCAATTCAGAAAAGACACTACTCGTGACAGGACGCGCGCATTCCTTCGAAACCGGTTTGGTTAACGGCTGTGATAAAAACCCGGTACGGAATTCCCCCGCTGAAATAAAGTAACTTGCCACAAGCCTTCACGAACCGCTACTCCAACCGCCGAGTCCTTAACGCGGTGGAAAATGACTAAAAGAAGTTTTAAAAGAAAGTATGTATTCATTCACGGACAGCAATTTATCGAGCCGTGAAAACCGGTCGGCCTGAGGAATTAACATAATTTAGCGCGCCGGCCACAAACATCACGTAAGATGAATAATTACCTCCAAATACGCGGGAATTTACAATCTGGTCCATTCATTTTAAAAGTATATCTAATTGTTGTAAAGTTATCCATGGGCAAAACAACAAAATTGTGAACAGAGCTTCGATGAAATTAAGTTTTTAATTAAAATGCTATTTATAACGGCCAGAAGGAGAGACTGCAGAGGAGATGTAAAAAAAACGCAGCAGTGATGCTACGGAATTCTCGTAACGCTGCTTGCGTTTGTCTATTTCTCAGTTTTCGTAACGGCTGACGATTGGCGCTACCATATTTCCTTTATTTTATTTAAAGAATATATAACCTAGTTATTCGTGTGGAAAATAGTTATTAACTTTTGCAATTAACTATATAAGTATCGTTCATTTTTATGTAAATAGTGTGATTGAAAGTGTAAAAAAGACGTATAGACTTAAGATGTTAGGTTTATAAGTGTAATTATTTTTTAATTTGAGATCATCCCCGCATTCTTACAACTTAAAATATAATTTCTTGTTCAGTAAAATTACTAATAATTTATCTCTCTCTATACATAATAAGCAAGAAGTTTCACATATGTCACGCTTGGGCCTCACGCACAACTTGTTTACACAGGGTGAAATAAATATTTTCTTGCCGTAAAAACCATATTTTGCTAGCCTAGCCATATTCGGTAAGTAAAAGGGGGTTTATGGACGATAATTTTACGTGATAACGTCATATCAAATTTTTTAAATTGCTGCTTTTAAAAAGCCCGCCTTAACCGGCGGTTGGCCGGTTCTTCCACGCTCGGCTCAGGCGGAACGTGACAATTAGTCATGTTTTTCGTGCGTGCAGCCGGCGTTCATCGATTTATAAGACGTTATCACGTCAAAAAATGATTTGTTACACCTAATAAAATAAATAGTTGAGTTGACAAAATCATTTATGTTGGGTCGACAAAATCTTTCCTGCTACAAAATATTTATTCGATTCAACAAAATATATTTATTTCGCCATAGACAAACAACTAATTTGTTGAGACATACAAACCATTCTCTTAGAGTGAAGTCATTTCTGGGGACTGAGGGAAATCAAGGTCAGTACGAGTCTGGTGTTCTGGTGTTTTACCACTGAACTGTAAATACATAATTTTTAATGGAACATAAATATCAATGAAAAATTACAGATATTCGTAAATATTTACATTTGCATGTAAAAAATCATATCTCTACAAAATAGTGTTCACAGTAATACCAGGTTCAGTTTCTTACGAGGAAATTTTTGCTTTGTTTTGTCCCAGAACCGTTCTCTGAATAGCTTTCCGTTATTAATTATGCACATTAATTAGCATAATAAAACAAAATAAAGTCCGATTATTTAATATTAGATTATTTTTTCTATGGTTTAAAAAAATATGCTTGACTGAAACATCAATAGGAATATAAAATTATGCGCCACTATTATCTATAAAAAAGAATTTTATATGCAAAAATACCCATAGCCATGTTTTGTACAAAGTAACAATATCCTTCTTGTAGTGTAACGAACTTTTTTATTGGGAACCGGTTTTTAAAGGAATTCATTGTAAAAGTACATAATTTTTTTCTTCTGTTTTCACCGCTTCGCTCGGAGCACGGGACACGGGACAGTCTAAATGCTATGTGCGGGGGGAGACCGACTTACCACGCCGTGTTTGAGAGTCGGTGGCGGACATCTGCCGGCGTGTGAAGCCAGTCCCACGTGGTTTGGTTAGCCCTGGAAAAACAAAAATTAAAAAACGGTATAAAACACTGTTTCACGCAGCATGTTCAAAGTTCCATCAAAAATTTAAGACCATTAAAAAAAATCCAATACCTGAAACAATGTTTGGTTCTAAAGTTTTGGTAGAAATTGCTTCTTATTGGCAATAACTATTTTAAAAAAAAATCACTAGTTAATGACTTTTGACACCTACTTAGCGAATTAAAAAAAATTCTCTGAATTACTATTTGTTTACGTAAATTTTCCTACTAATTACGATTTGCGATACAAATCACCGTACTTTTGCTAGCGGTATTAATTTTTACTAAGTAGATATAGTTTTGTCCAAACAAACAGAAATTTTACAAACCCAAACTATTTCATGAACACCAAAAGATGAAAATATTCTGCAGTAAAGATTTTCTATAACTCTAAATTTTTGCTTGTTTATAAAACACGTAATTGCTAAAATTATGAATGAATAATCTTTTTTTTATTAATGTAGTAGTTGAGAATTTTCTGAATTACTGAAACTATCGGTGATTTCTACCAGAATTTTATAACCAAAAAATAATCATATTTATTTACTCATGAAGGTCTGTGCAAGCTGTAGTTGCAGTCGGTTAGTCAGAGAGAGAGAGAGAGAGAGAGAGAGAGAGAGAGAGAGAGAGATAGGTGTGTGAGAGAGAGAGTGTGTGTGTGGGTAAAATTGGGAGATTGATGGCTTCCAATTATCTTCATTAAAAGAAGTTGGACAGCTGACATAAAATTTGTATCAAATAATATCACACTATCAAACATTATTTTTGGACTGAGGTAGCTCTATCTTTTTAATTTTAATCTCATTTTTAAACTAAATAATCAATTATTAGTGGAATTTTTTAATTTTTTAAAAATGTTTATGCATTTTTTAACTTTGAGAAATCTATAATCATAACTCATATTAAGACTTGTTAAATAATAAAATTAATGTTCAGTGATTTCTGAAAGGTACAGACACTCAGTTTCCTTTTCCATATAATTTTATTTGCAAATGACATTCATTAATTATTAATTTAGATATTTCATTCTTACAACCTCTTTAATTACCAGCATGTTCATCACCATTTTAAAGATCCGTTGTGGAAAAAAAAAAATGGACACCATTGCCGTTTTAACTGTGGACACAATTATGATTGGCTGATTCCGTCCAACATCCAACATATATTAGAATCATTCTAAATAAATTTTAAAAAAATAATTGCTGGAAACTCACGTCATCCGACTTGTCATGCAAACATGGCGTGACGTTTGCGGTGACGTAATAAACGAAAAAAAAAAAACACGTATTGGCAGACGTTAGCGGCGAAGGTTTACGGTGTGACAGAGGCGTTTCGAAGACTCGGCTCTCTGGCACGCTCGCGCGGCGGGAGGCGGTACTAATTCTCCCGCGCGGAAGAATTAGTACCAGGTGGGAACCCGAACCAGCCAGAGACCTGCGCGCGCAGAAACATGAGTGTGGCAGCGATTTATAAAGCCGGTGGAAATGAATCCAGGAACCGAGACACCCCTTACTCGTTCCCACGTTCTTGGCCGAACCCGGCTGCAAAGATATACGACTAGAGAATCGGAAAATAAAAATCACGGGTTCAATTCGTGAAACGTTGAAAATCGATCTGATGGGTTACATCTTAACTCTCGGTTACGTGGCATTCGGTAGAAGCAATTTCGTGAATGGAACGGAAATGTGTAACCACGGTCCACAAATACAAAGGAAAACGTCATAGTTATTAATTACTGTTTTAATGAATTTTA
Organism: Bacillus rossius redtenbacheri; assembly: GCF_032445375.1. Taxonomy (NCBI): domain Eukaryota; kingdom Metazoa; phylum Arthropoda; class Insecta; order Phasmatodea; family Bacillidae; genus Bacillus; species Bacillus rossius. Next base: position 30,948,307 of record NC_086337.1, on the reverse strand, counting down.
AAAAGGATATGCAGTATTTTAATAAAATTCCTTGTCTAAAATCAGGTCCAAAGCCGGGATATATAATTTTTTTTAGTCTTTTTCGCTTTTATCGTGGTCGTTTCGGTACATATTTCGACATTTCTATCTGCAAAACGAATTATTCGACAGTCCACGTAGCTGCTCCGGCAACGAATTCTAGCGGTGGGTGCGGGGACTTCAAGTGATTCGTACCAATAAGAGCAGTTGAAAACACAATCTGCGTATATTTATCACGCTTGGCATTATTTTTAGGATTACTTCGTTAAATTTCGTGTTCGAGTTTCATACTATAATTTATTAATATTTGCAATATGTTACCGAGCTTATGTTTTACACATCTCGCTCACATTTTTTTAAATGCTTCTGCCATTGTTTCACTTTTAATCTGGATGACTCTGGGCCAATTAGAGATCTTAAGCCAAAGAAGTATCATTTCACAAGTCATCCAGAAGAGACGTCTGACAAGTCAGCATCCGACGAACGATTGACGTTTGACTGAGATTGCAGAGTCTATGCTGCAGGTCGTTGAACCCTAGAGTTCAATCAGTTCGCAACGTGTACATACAAATTCTGCGGGTTCTATGACCTCTAGACTAGACTCCACAGCCCTCTGCATACTCCGGCAAAATGCCGAACGTGTTTTTTGGCTGATGACCTGTGTGAAGTCTTAGACAGACTACCTGCGATACACTCAGATTTTTTTAAAAGTGAAACTTCTTTGCTGAGGGGGGTACCAAAATTCCGATCGCACACGGGGAATAGTTAGGTACGTGGTGGGGGAACCGGTAGAGAGTAGAGTGCGTCAGCGGCGACGCCACTACAATGGATACGCTAGCGGTCGAATGGGAAGATGGCCAAGAAAAGGGGGGGGGGGGAAGAGAGAGGTGCGTAGTGGAGCATGCTATATACTATGTAGTTGTAACGGCCGAAATGGGAGACTGCAGGGGAGATGTAGAAATGATGCAGCAGTGATGCTACGGAATTCTCGTTACGCTGTGCATTTGTCTGTCTGCTCTTCAGTTTTCGCAAAGTCTGTGTGAGACCGAGTAACAAAAACAGCACATAGGAAAACATTATTTTGACTACTGGAACATGGAATTGCCATTTATAGTTTGATGGGCGATAAAAATGGCCGATACTGTTTTAAGTTAAACGTCTGCTAACAGGAAGAACCTTCTAATGTAGTTTTGATAGTTTACGTCAGTTATTAACGGTTGTTACGATATAACTTTGGGTTTTAATGGAATTAGTCATAATTTTCCATTCCCTACTGATAAAAGATAGAAACTTCAATTAACTTTTTTTTTTCCTGGCAGCCTAAAATTTTTGTCCGATTTTTCCCTCCGGATTCCAGGAGTAAATATTCGCTGGAACATTAAATTTCACGCAAGTGACAGGTTTCACATGCCACGGATCCCTGAGTACATGGAAGTAATTTATTTATATATTCGATGAATTTTTAAGGAACTGATTCAATTATTTACAACCTCAATATTCTAAAGAATAAGAAAATTTATTTAATTTAAAAAAAGCGTGGGGTGCATGGTGTCAATAGTTATAAATATTTTATTAACAGATATATAGAAGGATTATCATTTCGATAATATCTTAAAAAGCAACCCAAGCTTTTTTTTAATTAAATACATAATTTTCTTATTTACATTATTATTAATTTATATTTATAAAAAAATTTACACTATTCTTAATTCAAATTTATTAAAATTTATTTTCTATTTTTTATTTTGGTTTTCTATATAAAGCTTGTTTTTTAGTTTTTTAAACTATTATTTATTTTCTACTTTTTAGTTTGGTTTATTTATAAAAGTGTTTTTTTTTCTCAATTTCTTCCAGGTAAAAATCCTTAAACTGTATGTTTTGCTCTCTATCCAAATATGTTTTTTGATATATCATCTGTCAAACTTATCCATATTTTCCGTGTTTGATGTCTTTTATTTAATGATTTACTGACCTTGGCATAGTTTGGAGTATTTGTAACTGCTTGGTGTAGATTTGCAGGTTGGTGTTCGAGTGGTGTTTTTACAAATATAGATAATATTCTCTTCAAGAAAGTATATTGTTCACAATAATCATAACCCACTCTCACTGTTCATTTAATTAAATGTCACAATATTTAGTAGGCTTTGTTTATATCGCGCCAAAGACATACTGAAAGAAAAGAGTTCACACATGAGCGAAATGGTTTTCTTTACATATATATCTTTGTTTCATTTTACCAATAAATTGACAAAAATCTTATTTTGCAAATAGATTAATGGAATTATCTTATCAAATTAGTGTATTGTCATCGGTCCTCGATAAATCTACAAAGTTTGAATGAAATATGGCCGTTTAAAGTGGGTCAAAATCGCACCCAAAGGAGTCGGTTACAAACACACATACAAACAAACAAACATACAAACAAACATACAGGTGAAGCTAATATAAGGCGTGTAAAAAGGAGGAACTTTTGACAACAGCTACATTACTTCTTTTGTTCGACACGGAGAAGTGAAGCAAAATTTTACAACTTCATAAAACCTTTATGCAAAGTAGTTTTGAGCTAATATTAATGTATTTATTTCCCATAATTTTTATCGTTCCATATTTACATGGTGACAAACGTATTTTGTAATCATACTGTAAACAGTATCCACGTATCTCTTTCAAACAAACTAAATGATTTCACACAATCGTTTCCATTTTCAGAATACGGTAATATTTTCAATCCTTGGGTAGTCATTTAATATTCTGAAGTAAAATATTCTCAAGACATCAAGGAGGAATATCTGTTGTAGCAATAAAATTTAAATGTAATGTTTTAGTACATCTTTAAAAAAAACTGTTGCACTAGAGCGACTGGTTTCTTTTTACGTGCTCTGTACATGTAATTTGGATGGCTATTTCTTAAAACTTCTTTACTATTTTTAAGAAAACACATGTTTTTCGCTCTTTTTACTAAAAAAAAAAACTCGTAAACATAAAATGTTTTGATTCCGTTGGTTTGTTTTCATTCCGTATTTGGGTGACAATTCGTTTGAGAATACCCTCGATGACACGTATGCAGTGATAGTTCTGTGTTGCGTAGCAAAACAGGAACAAAAAGTCTCGCTCGTGATTGGTGAACACTTTTTTTACAGCCTTGCTCAGTTTATTGACTTTGTCCACTACTCAAACTTCTGCCATGTGTTTAAAACTTAAAATCATTTCTTGTTAGCACTTACGTTTAGATAATGTTAAACTGGGAAATCGATACAATTATATGACATCAGTTCTTTTTATATGCTCGTATTACAATATATATATAATTTACGAATCACACATTTGAAAATTATAAATTACAAAAGTTTTTAACTATCTGTAACGCACGTCATTCTAGGGTAATTTCGTTTTTGTAACGATGTGTTATTTTCGAGCAGCATATATTACTAGTTTTTAAGCATAGGCATATAGGCTAAGTAGGGGTAGCCATTATTCGCGAAAATATCTGAATATTAGAATGCAACACGCTATATCCGCACCAGCGGTTTCTTCCTTGTGATTGGTGGCCGTCTGCGAGAGAAGCCATTATTGCCTTTATTTGACTCAGCCACACAGGGCGCGTTTGCTTTCGCACTAAATTACTGTGATTGGTGTCCTAACAGTAGTTAAGTACCTGAAAGAAACTCGACCAATTACTAAACACGGACGATGCTACAGTGTTTCAACTTTCAGCTACTCTCGGAAATTTTTCGCGAAAAAAATTATTGCCCCCCCCCCCCCCCCCCCCCACACACACATATAAGAATATAGAGGCCGGAAAAATTCGCGGATTCATTTCGAGATACGCTAAAGTTCAAATAAGTATACCTTTGTGCTTCTTAGATTGGTTCACTGTTAATCTGTAAGATTTTTGGCCAATCAATCACGAGTTACCCAGTTCAGACGCCTCACAAGTCAGCAGCCGATGAACAGGCGACGTTTGCACAAGTATGCAGGGGATCGTGGAGTCTATCCTGTAGGCCAATGACCCGGGACTTTTTTCTCCAGTTCCTACCTAAATATCACTCTTTAATTTTAATTTTATTCGTGCTCCGTGGCTGGACGCACAAAGAATCAGACGAGACGTGACACGCACGGTGCAACACCACACGTTGCCACGCGACCGCTTAACGCCGTCTTACAGTTACATTACTTCTGTCCATATTCTTGAAATAAAATTACTGTCATAATACTCCTTCATAGATGGAGTACATAAAATAGGTATTTCCTTCACTAAACATACTAATCGATAAAGACCTGTAAAATTCGCGGATTCATTTCGCGATAGGATAGAGTCCAAATACTTTTGACATTATTTTGCTTCAGTGATTGGGCCACAGTTTATCTGAAGGACTCTGGGCCAATGAAAAATCTTTTAACAGAAGAATTAGCGAATCACGATGATTCCAGTCAACAGGTGTTACGAGTCGGTAACCAATCAGCAGATGTGATTTGCACGAGTGCATAGAGGATCATGGAGTCTATCCTTTAGGGATTTGATATCGCGAATTTTACAGGTCTCTACTAATCGATCTTCATCCAGCTCAATAAAAATTCAATCAAAATACTTAACAAATGAATATTTGCTGAAATGAAACTAACAATGTAAAAAATGTATTCAAATAGTCAGAAATAAACACACTACGGCATGCCTTTGTTGACATATATTTTATTTTCGCGCATGCGCAGAACACTGCAGCCATCAAGACAGTCTGCCCGCGACGAAGTTGGAGCAGTCCTTTCGATGTTGTCGCCTCGCGTCTGATCGCGACAGTTCTGAGGCGTCGTGCCGCTTCTGATCCTGTGCCTGAAGTCTACTTTGATACCTAATAAATAGAATCCCGGAAATTTCGCGGATTCCTCTGGCCTCAGGATATAATTCAAAGTTATAGGTGTGCTCGACCCATGTTTACTTTCCCATTGGTTGATTTCTTAGCGAGAACATTTTTATCCTTGTTATTTGGTACTACCTGATTCGCTTACTTCTCTCCTAGCTGGTCATCGTTGGCTCACGGTCGTAGAGGGGCGTGTTTAGATAACTGCGGTCCAATCATGAACACAGTGCGACAGTGTGGAGGTTTGCATTCTAGCTTGCGACTAAATGAATCCGCGAAATTTCCGTGGCTCTACTAATAAATCTGTGAAATAATCCTGGCTTCAGTGAATACCGCCAAGTTGCTTAATGTGATCCAATTTGCAGTTCATGGCAGCGTTTCCTTGGCAAACATGTTTAATTTATTTAAAAAGCAAACGTGATGAAGAGCATGCTCGTGGTAAAAGTAACTTTAAAATTTAGTTCATTTTTTTCTACCCTAAGGGAGGAAAAATGAGGGCAGCGGCGTCTTTGATTGCAACGTGGAGGCACTCACTTAATGATTGGTTGCGCTTTCTTGCGATAAAAAAAAAATCTCGCCCGGTATATGAGCTTTTGCGGCGAAATATTTTCTCCTACGTGATCTGATGCTTAAGGCTGGATTTGGCCTCGTATAGCGACGCCTTGTTTGGTATGATTGCACATGGCGGAGCGTGAGAGATTAACGGAACAAGCGGACGGGACTACAACTCGTACACCTAGGCCGACCTGCGTTCTTGTAACACAAGATTAGCGGATGCGAAGTACCTACTCGTTTTAGGCCACTTAGTGTAGAATGAACACACTACCATACTTAATGCAGTATAAAAATACCGGCGAGTTTAGAACTAGGGAAAGGAGAGAGAGAGTGGCCAGTTCAACATACAAAACCACTATGCTGTACTTGACCTATCAACAGTGATGTAGAAAGTTAGCGAACGCAAAATTCTTTGGAGATTTTTTTTTTTGACAGCGTCATTTGAAAGCGGGGATATTAAGGCACTTCAGCACCATTTTAAAAGTAGAAAGAGAGATATTATAATTATTTCATAACCCATGGCATGATTTGAGCTGAGCACCCATCTGGCTTAACGTAGCAAAAGTAAATAAATAGAAATCGGAAAAAAAAATTCGCGGATTCATTTCCCGACAAGCTAAAATTTATATACTTACATCATAAGTTGCTTCTATCATTGTCTCACAGTTTATCTGGAGAACTCTGAGCCAATGACAAACCATCAACTAAAGTAATATCGAATTACAGGCATACCGCTCAGCCGTCTCACAGGTCAGCAGCCAATGACAGGCGACATCTATATGACTGCGGAGTCTATTTCAGACGTCATTGAACCCGCGAATTTTCGAATTTTTCCAGTCCCTATAAATAAATCATAAAATATTTTCCAACCTATTTAGGTTTAATTTTTTTTAATAAAATTAATCCTAATAATATTATTCTATACGTTAACATATCATATTAAAAATTTAAAAAAATTCTCAAAAAGATTTATTGAAACAAACTTGTAAACATTGATGGCTGATGTAAGTTATATGTCGTGCGAATGTAATGGCAAGAAACAGATCTACTGTGTTTACAGTATTAAGACCCGTTCTACAATGACACGCATAAGAACACGGACGAGCTAGGCAACGGCCATCTCTTCCGTTTACATTGCTCCTTGAGACCAATAGAAGCCGAGTATTTGGTTGCAGAGGTTGGTAACCATGTTTGTTGAAGTTTAAAAAAAAACACCAAAAACTGTTTAAATTTCAAGAATATCTGCTTAAACTATCCATATTATGGCAATACTTTGTGATTTATTCGTACAATATAAGTGAATTCCAACCATGTTAGGTTTTCGAGTTACAAAAATCTTTTTACTAAATTAATGTTTCAAAAGAGTTATATTCGAGGTTTTTTTTTTTCAAACTTCAGTAGCTATGCTGGTTCCCCAAACTTCAAAGTCGGCACATTTTGTACTGCAGTACTACGTTTGCAAATAAACTTTAATGTTTGTGAACGCAGATAACTTGCCATTTTACAAAATTTTAATACAGTCTCATCAGTTACCGTTTGTTATGATTCCGTGCATTTTGGAACCAGCCTACGGACAGCGAAGTGTAAATATCTTGCGCTTGCGTAATCCATTTCTGTTTTATTTTTTTATAATTTTTGCAATGTCTTAGCTCTCAGTATACGGCATTTGGTGGGAGTAATTTCTTTAATGGAACAGAAGTCGCATGGAATGGAAATGTGTAACCAAAGAGCTGCCATCTGTGGCGAATGGCGCTAACCAAAGTTCACAAAGCCGAAGGGAAATTTTACAGTATTAACTGTTTAGGGAATTTTAACAAAATTGGCAGTCTTTTAATGAAATCACTTGTCAAAAATCATGTCCTAAGACGGGGTTCAGTATTTTATTTTAATTTTTTTTTTTTCACTTTTATCGAGCCGTTTAGTTATGTATATAGTTTATAATTTCGCTCTGCTAATCAAATGATTCAATAGTCAAAGTTACTGCTTCAACAGCGAATTCTAGCAGCGGGTGCAGAAACTATGAGTGATTCGCGCCCAGAAATTTAGTTGAAAACTCATTTTGCGCGTATTTATCACGCTCGGCATCATTTTAAAGAATTCTGCGTTAAATTTCGTGTCCGGGGTTAGTATTACAAGTGTATTTGCTACGCGAGAACACACATGTTACCTCGTTGCCGTGGTTAGATGTTACACATCATTGGCGAGTAGTATATAAAGACTCGCTCACATGTTTCTGCGCCGTTGTGAAACGGGCCCCAGAGTGCAGATGTGCCCTGTTTCTGGTCTTTAGCCCCGGGCAAGGTAAGACATTTTCAGGTCGAGCGATTTCCGATACCCGGCTCTTCTCGGGCGGGGAAGACGAGAAGGAGGACGAAGATTACGAGAGAGGGAGAGGGAGAGAGAGAGAGAGAGAGAGAGAGAGTAAAGCTGCCTTGTAAATGCCGGCTCGTGATAACTTTCTGCGCGGCCGGCGCCTCGCATACAGACAAGGCGCCACAGGCCTCAACACAAGACTAGCGTGGTGGACTACCCACGTTATTAACTTAATTGTGTCTCCTTCCCGATTTCTTACACTCCCTCCCCCCAATTATGACTGCAGGACACTAGAAACCTAAGAATCACTGACCCCCGGGTCAAATGCCAGGATAATTCGCAGTCATTTAACGTCAAGAGTTTCTTTTGAAACGAGCATTGTTTACAGTCGGTACAACTGTCTTAAGTCAGGGAGATGACACCTCAGAAAGTAACGAAAATTGCAACGTTCAGTAGTGGGGCACTCGTACATACATTGTAAGTACACAGGAAAAAAAAAATGTTTTCCACTTATACAAAAGATTCCTTTACAAACCAATTACCAAGATATATTTTGTATTACTATAAAACAGTATTGTACATTATTAAAACTTATTCTATGGTTAATTTTACTTATGTGAAATAGGTTTTCAGAAACCAAAACTAAATATTTCTTGTAGCGCTTAAAAAACTTGAGCATGATTTTAAATACTAATTTATGTTTTATGCAAGCATAGATTATTTTAAACCGTGGACAATATATTTATTTTTCTTTATTTTAATTATTAATGTGCGTTGTTTTTACTGGAAAGCTATGCAGGGAAAAATTTACAAATAACTTTTAACTATTTCCGGTACTGGGACAACATAAAGCATACATACCCAGGCAAGAATTCGAACTCAGTTTAACTGCGAACATTTTTTGTAGTGATACAGTTGCTTCCGTGTGAATGTAAAAATATAAAAATACCTGTAATTTTGCATGATTATTTAAGTTATATTTACAAAAAAAATGTAGAAAGTTGCAATGTGTTAGGACTTTGTAGGTTTTTCATCGTTGTGTTTGTAATAAATGCAAACCTTCAATGAGAATCTCTGTTGTGTACTTTGTTTAGTTTCATTATTCGAGTGAAAATTAATTTATATTTTGTTTAGTCATTCAAAAGGATTATATATTTACTGTAAAAGGTAAGTTAGGTAACGTCTGTTACATAAATAAAATTCTCGTAACAAAAATTCATAAAATACTTTTTTTTTCATGTGTAACTTCTCAGCTCTCAGCATACCTACGGGATTTGGCAGGAGTAATTTCGTGAATAGAATAGTAGGTGCATGGAACGAAAATGTGAAACTACGGTGCTGCCACCTGTGGAGGATAGCGACGTCATTGAACCCGCGAATTTTCGAATTTTTCCAGTCCCTATAAATAAATCATAAAATATTTTCCAACCTATTTAGGTTTAATTTTTTTTAATAAAATTAATCCTAATAATATTATTCTATACGTTAACATATCATATTAAAAATTTAAAAAAATTCTCAAAAAGATTTATTGAAACAAACTTGTAAACATTGATGGCTGATGTAAGTTATATGTCGTGCGAATGTAATGGCAAGAAACAGATCTACTGTGTTTACAGTATTAAGACCCGTTCTACAATGACACGCATAAGAACACGGACGAGCTAGGCAACGGCCATCTCTTCCGTTTACATTGCTCCTTGAGACCAATAGAAGCCGAGTATTTGGTTGCAGAGGTTGGTAACCATGTTTGTTGAAGTTTAAAAAAAAACACCAAAAACTGTTTAAATTTCAAGAATATCTGCTTAAACTATCCATATTATGGCAATACTTTGTGATTTATTCGTACAATATAAGTGAATTCCAACCATGTTAGGTTTTCGAGTTACAAAAATCTTTTTACTAAATTAATGTTTCAAAAGAGTTAAATTCGAGGTTTTTTTTTTCAAACTTCAGTAGCTATGCTGGTTCCCCAAACTTCAAAGTCGGCACATTTTGTACTGCAGTACTACGTTTGCAAATAAACTTTAATGTTTGTGAACGCAGATAACTTGCCATTTTACAAAATTTTAATACAGTCTCATCAGTTACCGTTTGTTATGATTCCGTGCATTTTGGAACCAGCCTACGGACAGCGAAGTGTAAATATCTTGCGCTTGCGTAATCCATTTCTGTTTTATTTTTTTATAATTTTTGCAATGTCTTAGCTCTCAGTATACGGCATTTGGTGGGAGTAATTTCTTTAATGGAACAGAAGTCGCATGGAATGGAAATGTGTAACCAAAGAGCTGCCATCTGTGGCGAATGGCGCTAACCAAAGTTCACAAAGCCGAAGGGAAATTTTACAGTATTAACTGTTTAGGGAATTTTAACAAAATTGGCAGTCTTTTAATGAAATCACTTGTCAAAAATCATGTCCTAAGACGGGGTTCAGTATTTTATTTTAATTTTTTTTTTTTTCACTTTTATCGAGCCGTTTAGTTATGTATATAGTTTATAATTTCGCTCTGCTAATCAAATGATTCAATAGTCAAAGTTACTGCTTCAACAGCGAATTCTAGCAGCGGGTGCAGAAACTATGAGTGATTCGCGCCCAGAAATTTAGTTGAAAACTCATTTTGCGCGTATTTATCACGCTCGGCATCATTTTAAAGAATTCTGCGTTAAATTTCGTGTCCGGGGTTAGTATTACAAGTGTATTTGCTACGCGAGAACACACATGTTACCTCGTTGCCGTGGTTAGATGTTACACATCATTGGCGAGTAGTATATAAAGACTCGCTCACATGTTTCTGCGCCGTTGTGAAACGGGCCCCAGAGTGCAGATGTGCCCTGTTTCTGGTCTTTAGCCCCGGGCAAGGTAAGACATTTTCAGGTCGAGCGATTTCCGATACCCGGCTCTTCTCGGGCGGGGAAGACGAGAAGGAGGACGAAGATTACGAGAGAGGGAGAGGGAGAGAGAGAGAGAGAGAGAGAGAGTAAAGCTGCCTTGTAAATGCCGGCTCGTGATAACTTTCTGCGCGGCCGGCGCCTCGCATACAGACAAGGCGCCACAGGCCTCAACACAAGACTAGCGTGGTGGACTACCCACGTTATTAACTTAATTGTGTCTCCTTCCCGATTTCTTACACTCCCTCCCCCCAATTATGACTGCAGGACACTAGAAACCTAAGAATCACTGACCCCCGGGTCAAATGCCAGGATAATTCGCAGTCATTTAACGTCAAGAGTTTCTTTTGAAACGAGCATTGTTTACAGTCGGTACAACTGTCTTAAGTCAGGGAGATGACACCTCAGAAAGTAACGAAAATTGCAACGTTCAGTAGTGGGGCACTCGTACATACATTGTAAGTACACAGGAAAAAAAAAATGTTTTCCACTTATACAAAAGATTCCTTTACAAACCAATTACCAAGATATATTTTGTATTACTATAAAACAGTATTGTACATTATTAAAACTTATTCTATGGTTAATTTTACTTATGTGAAATAGGTTTTCAGAAACCAAAACTAAATATTTCTTGTAGCGCTTAAAAAACTTGAGCATGATTTTAAATACTAATTTATGTTTTATGCAAGCATAGATTATTTTAAACCGTGGACAATATATTTATTTTTCTTTATTTTAATTATTAATGTGCGTTGTTTTTACTGGAAAGCTATGCAGGGAAAAATTTACAAATAACTTTTAACTATTTCCGGTACTGGGACAACATAAAGCATACATACCCAGGCAAGAATTCGAACTCAGTTTAACTGCGAACATTTTTTGTAGTGATACAGTTGCTTCCGTGTGAATGTAAAAATATAAAAATACCTGTAATTTTGCATGATTATTTAAGTTATATTTACAAAAAAAAATGTAGAAAGTTGCAATGTGTTAGGACTTTGTAGGTTTTTCATCGTTGTGTTTGTAATAAATGCAAACCTTCAATGAGAATCTCTGTTGTGTACTTTGTTTAGTTTCATTATTCGAGTGAAAATTAATTTATATTTTGTTTAGTCATTCAAAAGGATTATATATTTACTGTAAAAGGTAAGTTAGGTAACGTCTGTTACATAAATAAAATTCTCGTAACAAAAATTCATAAAATACTTTTTTTTTCATGTGTAACTTCTCAGCTCTCAGCATACCTACGGGATTTGGCAGGAGTAATTTCGTGAATAGAATAGTAGGTGCATGGAACGAAAATGTGAAACTACGGTGCTGCCACCTGTGGTGGATGGCGCAAACCAAAATTTACAAAGCCAAAGGAAAACGAATAATTTTATTAATAGTTTAGTGAACTTTAATAAGATGGACAGTATTTTAATAAAATTACTTGTCGAAAATTAGGTCTAAAGCCGAGTTTTAGTATTTTTCAAGTGTTTTTCACCGTTTCATTATATGGTTTAAAATTACTCTCTACGAATCGAATCATTCGATAGTCCACGTAGCTGCTCCTGCAACGAATTCTAGCGGCGGGTGCGGAAACTACGTGTGATTAGCGTCCATAAATGTAGTGTAAAACGCAATTCGCGTATACATTTATCACGCTTGGCATGTTTTTAAAGAATTCTACGGTAAACATTTGTGTCTAGTTTTCGTATTATGGGTGTATTTGCAACATGAGGTCACATGAATTTTCTCGTTACCGAGGTAAGTTGTTACACATCTCTGGTGAGTACTGAAAGACTCGTTCACGTGTTTTCTCTCCCTTGAATGGAAGGTGTTTAAGTGTCTAGGGAATCGTAATTGAAATGAAGGTTTGTTTGGTTAAGCTTTAGACTTTTCAAATATACTCACTAATAGTGAAATTGTATTTTTTAAAAAATTGGTTTTCTGTAAAGTTGGTTTACGGACGATAGTTTAACATGACGTCATAACAAAACATTGATGAAATGATTGCATACTTTTATGAATAAAATTAAATCATTTTTATTGAATTATCACTATTTTGTATGGATACAAAGAAGGAGTGTAATTAATTATACAATTTAATTGATAAATTTACTTTTATTTGCACTCTTTAATTCAAATATGTTTATTGCTTTAACGAAGAGATTATTTTAACTATAACTTTTACACATGTTTGCTATTTAACTTCTTCCAATCTGTGTTATTCTGTTAAGGATAGGACGATGATAGGAAAAGTAGGAAACGAATGGGAGTGTTTCAATTTTAATGTGCCTCGAAAAAGTCAAATCGATGGTTGTTCCAATCGAGTGTAAGAGAGATAGATGCGGCGCAAGCGTACAATGAGCGTAACGGGACACAGCGTAACGGGGCAATGTGCGTTACGGGACACTTTTTCGTGCGTGCAGCCGGCGTTCATCGATTTATTAGACGTTGTCACGTCAAAATAGTTTTTATTTTATTACAATTATGAAACTGCACGATCGAGCCGCGATATTCGCATATGTTCGTGACTGGTCAGTGGCCAGGTAGCCTGTCCCCCGCCGCCTGTAGGAGAACAGCGACAAGCGAACTTTATTAAGAACTCTTGGTTGCAAATTACCTGGGGTCTTCGTGAAGATACGGACGTATTCGAAAATCTACGGGTAAAAAGGGTTAACTTAAATTGAATTTAGGACGCGGTTACACGGGGCTGTGAACTACTTCAGGTAAAAAAACATGTTCAACTTTGGCGTGCGGTTAAACACAGTCTAAACATGTTTCGTTCGAGGCCATTTCTCAATCAACCTAAACAGGTTGGCAAAGTAGTTCGGAACGACGTCTCTCCTGCATAAGCATCTGATTGATCGTTGAGTGTTGAGAGCATAAACAGCCCTTTGTGAATAACGCGAGATGGAGAATGTTCCTGACTGAAGTGCGTGTAAAATTTATTTTTAACTGTTTGATCAGCTTTTTACGCCTTGTAAAGTGACTAATGAAATTAAATAAAAAATGCAGATTCATTTTCTATCCCTGCTTACATTACCATACAAACAATTGGGGAAAATTTTTTTTTCTAGAAACAAAATTAATAAGATCCACAACACATTCATTCGATGACAGTATACAGTCGGTTTTGGAGTTGAACACATTTTCATACAACAGTCGTGTAACCGTACACTTTCGCGTTCGTAAACGTGTTTACTTGAACCTGTTCACTTTGAAGTGGTTCAGCTTTCCGTGTGACCGCGTCCTTAAGGTGTGATTCCTACGCAGCGTCTGACGAAGCACGGCTGACACATAGAGGGGGATTCTTATAGAGCGTCTGTCGCCGTCTGGTAGAGTTGCTGAAAGGACGAGAGAGCGCTTTTGGTTGTTTTGTTTATATGTAAGAAAACGTTGAAGATAAAGAAATTCTACTGCAAATGTGCGAGAGGAATGCTGAAACAACGCCTATTTTCAAAATAGGGACTATGTAAAGGTTGTTTTAAACGTTCAATTAATCGAGTCTTGTTAAAAAAAAAAGAATAACAAGGTGACGGGGCATTTTGATTACGTCCAAACACGATGAAACCATTCTCTCGTAGAGTTGATGGTTTATCATGTCGCCCAACTGTGAATAGTGCCTTTCCCTCGGCCGTGTTGGAGTGCGGCTGCGCCTGCGCTGCTCTCTAGCGGCGTGGCCACGAAGCTCTACTGCCCTAGCGGCTGCCGCGTGAAGCTGACACATCGTCGGAAACTCTTCCGTGACATTCCCTTTGCAGCAGAGCTCTGCGTCAGACGCTACACGGGAATCCCACCTTTAGTCAAACAGAATCAACTTCTAAAACTTGGAAAGTTTTCAACATTCACACTTTCTTTTTCTTTCTATGTGCTTGTTTTATCCCGTTTTAGAAAAGGTACACAGAACTCGGAAGTCGTATTCCATCGCAGTTTCTACAAGAATGCGCGCATTTTTTTTATAGAGACTGTTTTTCTTTGCGATGAAATGGCATGTACGTTTCCCTGTGGCTGTTGGGGGCTCGTGTTGGTGGTGATCCAGCCCTCATACAAGGAGTAGCTGCCGTCTAGTCCGGCACTTACGCAGTTGCAGCTGAGCTGCGTGTTGTCTGACTCGGTGTCCTCCAAGAATGTCGCCGCAGCGCTGGCCGGTGGCTGCGAAGCCACTCTGCTGCAGCCCACGGGAGGGGGGGGGAGGCTTTCTAAACGAGACGTTATCGAGAAGTAGCTGGCTCTCCCAGGGTCGCGGAGTCGGGGAACAAACAGCATCGCACCAACCCGGCAGCTACGGTAGAGTCTGTCCCGGGCTGCTCGCCTCCGAGCAGAGCCTTAAGGTCCACTCATCCGTCTGTCTCCGCTGCTCCTGTCGACCGTCAGTGTGCGCACACAAACGTACGACGCTCTGCAAGTGACAGTTGGGAAATTTGTCAACAACGTCTGTTACAAGTTACCTGACACAGGCCATAGGTGCTAGTGACGACTTTGGCGCAATGTATTTTGTTTTATGGGACTAAGGACATTCCATACCAATGACTGGGAGTTCGTCGACCGTGATCGGACGAAAAATTTTAATAATCTTGAATAGTTAACTTTCCATGGCAACCTTTATTAAAGCGTGATGTAAACTTGAGTCAAGCTCGTATCAGCCTGTTACAACATAAACTATGCTCTATTTTCTTCTTCTTGGAAACAAATTCGGAAAAAAAAAAACAGCATGAATACGGTTCGTTGTTCATTATTCTGTATTTGGGAGACAAGTCAACTTACTTTTCACTCGTTATGAATATATTTATTTGAATCTGAGAATCGCTTGCACCAAGCTGACGCGCTTGAATTAGGTTCTCGATAGGTCATTTGACATGTGTTACAGCGCAAATTCGGACTTTGAAAGTTGAATATTGCAATGCAACAAGAAAAACAGTCATAAATTCATCGAGTAACAGACAAGCTGATCATGTATCAGTGTCTATTTGATTAATTGTATTACAATATTCTTATTTTACGGCGTGTACGTAAAGCGCACGAGAGTTGCACACGCCCATATTTAAGTTTACAGACGCTAACAATCTCGCGTGCAGTTTTGTACTTTGTGGTTTATTTTGTTCCTCCCGCAGTAGTCGTACGTCAGTTTAACTGCACAAGAAGTTAGATCGCGCCAGTTATCTGAAACAACAATCCGCGAGTTTATGGCGGCAATAACCGTTCGAATCCCCCGCCGACAAATTTTGGCCAGCGGTCTTCAAGCATAGCAAGACACAGCTGTGTGGATTTACAGCTGATTGCGATTTACTGGCTGAGGTGCACCATCATTCTCTGTGTTTACTGTGTCGTGAAGAACCCCAGCGTTATTTCATTCTAGTACTATAAAAATACCACCCATATTTGTTGTCCTGTTAACACTGCAGTAACATTTACTGATGGAAGCGACAGTTATCCCTAGGGCCGTGTTTTTCTTTCGCGGAAAGATTTCCAGGACCAGATGTGTGTTAAAACTTCGTGGAATCGTGGTCAGCTGAGTCAGGTACACGTCTGCTGCCAGCACACCAGTCACAGCCATCCAGCGCTGAAGCAAACGCGTCCTGACTAGCCCGGCCGAACAGGGCAATGGATTCTCTTGCAGACGGCCGCCAATCAAAAGGGAACAATCGCTGGCGAGGGCTGTCCAATGAGCGATGAGATTAATTCGCGAAAAACACATGCCCCTGGTTATCTTTCCGATCGTTTTTGTTTTTGAACAGAGTATATTTTTAAAATTGCACGAATTTGGTGAGATTATTGTGAGTATACGGGCCAGATTTTCTTTTAGAACGTATACGCTACTAATTCGTTATACACAATTTAATATTTTTTTCCCCCTCTTGAAACAATTGTCGGGTGTTTTCGTTCAAACAAGTCATATATATTAATGTTATTTTATATGTGTAACACACATGTTAAGTTTGTAAGAAAGTCATGCTTAATCGGCATTCAACATAGACCGCTCGGAAACACAATTCCTTGCCGCTTCTGTGCACGAGGCATGTTGGACTAGATGGGAGACGGAGTGCGTTTATTGTAGCCCACTTTGAGGATTTCAATGATCCTTCCAAATAAATCTCTCTGTAATCGTATGTAGCTAAGTTGGTGCAATTTATCTTATTCTGTCTTCACTTTTTTTTTTTCCTTTTCATTTAAATCCTGGAAGGGAGGGGTCCGAACCCCACGGTGGGGAAAAGGTTGGGCGTGCTTCGTGCGGCGTCGATCCACTTCGTCACGTTGTCACGTTGTCACGTTGTCACGTTGTCACGTTGTCACGTTGTCACGTTCCTGCAGTCCCCGGTTCTCGAGCTGCTGGCCGATCCGCCGGCCAGGTTTGTTTTATCTGAGACCTCAGCCAAAGATAATTAATTATGTTTCCTATACCTGATGACTAGAGACCTGTAAAATTCGCGGATTCATTTCGCGATAGGATAGAGTCCCAATACTTGACATTATTTTGCTTCAGTGATTGGGCCACAGTTCATCTTAAGGACTCTGGGCCAATGAAAAATCTTTAACAGAAGAATTAGCGAATCACGATCATTCCAGTCAACAGGTGTTACTAGTCGGTAACCAATCAGCAGATGTAATTTGCACGAGTGGGTAGAGGATCATGGAGTCTATCCTTTAGGGATTTGAAATCGCGAATTTTACAGGTCTCTACTAATGACATGTGTAATACGCTGGAAGTTTCAGTTCTGTCGCACGCGGACTCCACGCACACAATTCTTTTTTTTTTTTTCGATCGAGGTACGCAACGACGTGGATTTGGATGGGGACACGGACGCGTCGACACGTCTCACAGCCCTTGTCCCCCCCCCCCCCCCCCCCCCCGGGGTGATGTGGGTCTACCGGGAGTCCGGCGAGAGAGGACACGTGCCCTAGCGGACAAACACTGTTTCCAGCGGCCCGGCAGCAGACAGTGTCAACACTCCGCCCCCTCCCTCCCCACGACTAGGGACAGCACGCGGCTTTCTCCGACTCCCCCGGGGCGACGAGACAGGTAGCATCCGCGCGTACGACAGCGGCAGCCTTTCCCTGGAGAAGGTCCGTCTGCACCTCGGCTCAGAGCGGCAGTGTCACTGATTTCCATGTGGCTCTAAAAGCCCGTCCTACAATGTTCACGTATACACAGGGACGTATCTCCTGGAAAATTTCACTAAAGCGTCTCTGCTACTTCCACAATGCACGGAAAAACGTAAAAATGGCAGCCAATGGTATTTCGTTTAAAGGTTGCTAAATATTAATTAATAAATATATTGCGCTTCAAGACAACAGCACGGGCAGAATTCACATACATAATAAAAACAAAATAACAAAAATCACAAAATCAAAAATAGAACACTAGATATGCTTGTACTTGAAACAATTTTTAACGTATTTAGATTTTTAAAAATATGCATGGCTACCACCGCAGCCAAGTTCTCGGCTTCTATTGGTCGCACGGAGCAACGTAGACGGAAGAGCTGGGCATTGCAGAGCTAGTCCTTACGGGCTTCTCTACGTCTGCGTGCTGTTGTGGAATCTCTGTTCCGTGAGATCCGCCTCCGCACATATGATCCGTCTCCGTTTCCGTGTCATTGTAGAACGGACCCACGGAGCCCGTGTTTGCTGGCGATACAGGCCTCACCAGGGATTGGTTGCCATCGAATTCAGCACGTTTAATAAAAGATGCAGCTGTAACTGAACAATCGGATGCTTCCCAGACGTGAAATGTCTTGACAATACGCTCTCAATGTAGTCTAAAGGGGTTTATACTTTTAGTGCAAAAGCTGAGAACTCTAGTATTCAATGACGTTAAACCTGCTGGAATCCCGAGGGGTGGTGGAGGGGAAGTTAAGTTTATCATTCTAGTTTCACAGTTACGGCTTTTCGAGCGCCAATGGGCCCTCACACTGAAGGTTTCTTTTTTTTTAATTAAGGGGGCCAGACCTTCAGACCAGCTTCTCCCCCCCTCCCCCCGCGATTCACGCCCATGCTTGTGGTTTTAGAGGATATTCCAATATAAAATTATTGCATTTCGTGCTTTGAAGCAAATTTTATAACCTGATATATGTATATTTAATGTTTTCTGCTGTTTGTAAAGTCAGGAAAATTATCACAAGAACACTTTTGGCCCATCGAATAACGTTGTGATCATTCATGAGTTTTTTTTCTCTCGATTTCCACAGCTAGGTAAAGAACGCGCACTGATTTTTCTAGGATCTTATTTTTCTAATAGTTCTTCATTAAAAATTCAAATTATTATAGAACAAAAAAAAAATCTGCTAGTGAAGCCAAATCATTATTATTTTTATACAGACTACCTGCTTGTTGGTCGTTAGCACATAGCCTAGGTAAGAAATACTAACAAACGTGAATAGTTGAGGTGGATATATTGGAACCGAAACACGTCATTTTATTTTCAGCAGTTTTTATGCCATAGAAAAATTTTTTAACAGTATTATTTACTTTTTAGTCATTCCCAAAAAAAAATGACTTCAATACCAAAACACCAATAACTTCACTGGGAAAATTATTTACATTAGGCAATCGCCATTAACTTCAGTCATTTAAATTTTAAAAAAAAATATCTGTGTAACATACTTTGACAGAGCCCAATTTTTGTTTTTGTAAACCAAAACTGTTGAAACTAAGATGGCATCTTCAGGGTTTCCTGTCTCTGTTCGTTGATCACGTGGAGAGAAATCATCAGGCACGGGACGTTGTTGTGACCCGTACAGTTCCTGGGGTGTGGGATTGTGCGTGACCTCGTCGCAAGGAAGGGACACGCCAGCCGAGGGCAATCACAAGAGCAACGGACGAGGACCAACAGTTAACCGAGATGAAATGATACGTCTGACTGCGTCCGTCTTTCCCCCTTCCCCCCTTCTCCCTTCCCATTCGTAAGGAGATGGAAAGAAGGACCACATACGGCGCTCTCTCCTGTCAAGCAGCGGATAAGAGACGCCTTGCCCAAAAGGACAATGCTTCCCCCAACCCTCCCACCCCCCTCCCACCCCACAACAACCAGTTGAACCCGTGGGAAGACCTGGGATCGTAACCCGACCCCTTAGTCAGGGTGTGGCCATCTGCAATATTTACCACGTTAATAATGAAAGACAAAATGACAAAGACCTCCCACAAACACTTTCCCACATGGACAGTCATAATTAAGTTTAACTCTAATAATTATTTGCTGATATTTCAATGATTTTATTTTACAACTGCATAACAGGATTTTTTTAATAATTTAAAATTACGTTAAAATTTCGTTCAAATATTTGGTTACTATAAAGGTTTATCTCGTGTGATTTTAAAAATTTTACAACTATTTTTAATATTTTATTTTTATTTTTCGAACCCTTAGACTATGAAAAACCATTTGCAATTTGATTGTAACTAAATGCTGTATTGACTATTTCTGTACATTCAGGTATCCGTAATTAAAATATGTAGCCGACAAAACCAACCCTATCGAATCCTGTAAAGTCGTTTAATTTATATATTTTTTATATTCTCCTCTTAACATCTTTGTTTAAGAAGATGATAGGAAAGGTGGCACTTCACTGTGGCATTTTTTGCCATTCTCTACAACGAATCCTTCCAAGTTGTTTTACAAATATATAGCACTGACCTTAATAAAGTTATGTTATTTTTAAACACCAATCACTTGAGAGGCACTTGTAAAATTCATGGTGTTTCCTAGTATCAGGTTGGACTCTTCAATCCTGTAAATAATCATTTCGGTGCCGTCATTTAATTATCTGCTGTCACAGATTAACTTATGTCCAGATTGCATTATAATTGTATTTGGTGTTACTTTGCTTGCTTTTTTTTTTTTTTTTTGGATGTTGATCTTTAGGGGTGTGTCAAATAAACTACGATAAGGGTCAGTCAAATGAAAACGGATTTGCTATCCAGCCTGTCACCCAATAATAACTTTTATTTTGAAGCGGGTGTGTCTTCAGAGTTCGTACATGCGCCTTCCTTCCACCCCTCTCCTCACGTCATTATACTCCTCTCCTACCCCCTCCCTCTCGCCAATAATTTTTTACAGGTGAATTCTCATGTGTTTGGTGTGCGGTGCGCTGTTTCCCCTTAATTTCCCCTCCGCGCATGCGCAATTGTGTTAGGCTCTATTATTTAAGGGCTCGCAGAGCTCACTGGAGCCTCTTATTTTCAACTGAGTTTTAGTAGAAACAACATGTATTGTTGTTGCCGTTCTGTCAGATTTAATCACTTCATAGCTGTTGGTCGTCATAATGTTTTGTAAATTTGTATCTGTTAAATTTTTGTTCGGGCACGTCTGACAGAACTTTACTTAAATTCACTTTGGGAAATAAACGTGCTGGTGTAGCGGGGTTGAGAACTCATGTCTAAAGGAGCATCACTTTTAATAATTTTGAATTTATGCTAGCCAGCTTATAACCTTTTGCAACGACGACCACGGTGAATAATTCGCGTGTACGGCCATGCAATCTCTAGTCCGCCGCGTCGAATGAAGTACTGTCAGGTTTGGTAGAGTAATAAACCTTCGTGTACTTTGTCTCGGTTTGTATGTCAAGGCTTGAATTTTTGAGAGTCATTGTTTGTAACTAAATTTGTTGGGCTTGCGCGCTTAATTGGGTGCGCAGTTTTTTGGGGCGTTTAGTCCTTTTACCTTGGTCGTGGTAAATTGCTTTGAACTAGACCCGGGATTGCATGTGTCATTACGGTTTTCTTTGTTGTATATTCGGCGTATGTAAATTGATCATTATTGTATTACGTATCTAATCAGTTTATTGTTAATTGCTTGTTCGAATACGTATAGAGTTTACTAAACTATAAATGGTTTTGCTATTTTGGTTATATTTATTTGTTTTTCTCTCATACCACGTAAGGGTTTCCTCCACAGTGTAGCTACTCATTTCCTATCCAGCTAGGAACTTCGCATTAACGTGAGGTGTTATACACCGAGTTTGTAGTCTCTTGCGAATTCCGTCTCCCAAGGGGCTGCAATTTTGCAAATTCCCTGTCAATTGCTAACCAGAGTAACGTTTATTTTTCTAGATGTTAGGGAGAAAACAGGTTTTCGTATGGGAGAGTTTGGCACGTGGGAAAAATTTGGCCGTTTTCTGTACGTAAATGGCAGAATCATACCACTCTACGAAAAATATTATTTTTATTATGTATCTGTAAGTGTACCGCCAATACTTGTTTTAAAGAATTTAGGAATCAGCAAGTGTTTCTTACGGTGTTCGCATGTGACCCAAATATGCTTGCACAAATCCACACTCCGTAACGGACCAACACTTGAATTCTCGTGTTTCGAACATGTCTTTAAACGTTAACGTACGGATAAATATTATGTTGAGAATGCCACGAAATGTAAAATAATTTTACTACGTGCTGATGATAATGTGCACTGAAATTTCGTACCTCGTATTCATGGGCGTTGATCCCCCCCTCCTTTCACGGAATCAAAAAGCCCCTCTCTGTTAAATGGGAATGATAAACGTTATACCACCACCTCCCCCTTGGTATTCACACAAATTTTCACCCATGCACTTATTACTTGAATGTATTAGGGGGGAATGTACTAAGAATGTACTTTTTTTGATGCGTAACGTCTTAGCTCTCGGTATACGGTATTTGGTGGGAGTAATTTCGAGAATGCGACGAAGTCATGGGACGGAAACGTGTAACAACCACGGTGCTGTCATCTGTGACGGATGTCACGAATCAAAGTTTGCAAAGACAAAGGGAAACTATAGTATTAACTGTTTAATGAATTTTAACAAGGTGGGTAGTATTTAAAAAATAATAATTTTTGAAAATCAGGTACATATTTAGGGTTTAGTATTTTTTCAAGCCTTTTTTGCTTTTACTGGAGCCTTTCATTATATAGTTTAAAATTTCAGTTTGCTAAACTAAAGCCTCTCCGGCAGCGAATTCTACCGGCGCACAGTGGAGTATTTGTACCGAAATCCTGGCCAAAAATATTTTTTTGATTATTTGAAGTCAAACAGTATAGACGACTTTTTGTGAACTATTTTTGCAATAAAACACTTAAATGAAGCTCTTGTGCACCAAAGAACAACTGGATTCAACAATAAAATAAAAGCAAAGCCTATTAAGTGGAAAGCTATTCACATTGCTGATTCATTTTACATTTACTTCTGTATTCACACCAGTCTTTATAGATGATAAGTTATTTACAAAAATGAGTTCAGTTTATTCTCAGCCTTCATTGTAATTTCTTGTGTCTTTACGATGAACGCGCACTGTGTTAATCCGAGTCTTCGGAGCTACAGCTACGGTTCTCCTCTGCTTCCTCGTAATTATATTCAGCTTCTTCATCGCACCCATCTTCGCTTCTTTTGGTAGAACGAATTTCAGCCATCTCTGGCAGAAGAAGCTCCAGAGTCTCGCTGCTATATGGCTTAGTTGTTTTCCTTCGCCTCTGTGTGGAGCAGCTCAAAAAAGGATCACTGGTTAACAGCAGCCTATTGAGGACATCTCTGTTGCACACTTCTCTGTTAAATTTTCGGGAATACTTCGTCCTGTACATCCGGAAATGTTTGTTCCTAGCCTCAGCAGCTTCTTCTGATAGCTGGCCTATAGGCAGAATAGCTTCTTTAAAAACTGCAGCTCCGTGCAGCAATACTTTGTGCATTGTTGGAATCATGGGATGCCAACTATAGAGGCTCACATATAGCTTGGCTGTTTCATAAGCATACTTATGAAATTTCGTCTCATCAATATGGTGCCCACTTGAAATAGCTTCCAATATTACTTTTAAACTTTTAATAAGTTCAACATTCACGCCAGTAATTCGTGATGCAGTGTCTGGTTCTGCAAAGAAGCGTCTTGATGTGTTCCCATCATTCGTAGTTCCAAATCCTTGCTTTGGAACATCAACCAATAATCCAAGTTCGTCTTTAAGCATTTTTTGAATGTTCATTTTAGTATCCGCAACAATTCTCTTCTGTTCTTTACTTATTGCTTGCCAAATGCTAATTGGTATTCTGTATGACAAACGCAAAATTGATTCCAAAAACCTGATCCGTGTCTGCAGAGGGGACAGTCCAAACGTTAAAGTATTGGGGTTTTCTGTGAAATCCTTACATAATTTGTTAACATCTTTTGATGTAGATCCACAGATGTAACACCTCATTGTCGATGTCGTGCCAGTTGCAGCATTGCAGACTTTTCCGTCAACCATTGTTAACAGTAAAGTGTGTCGAATCTTCACAGCTCCATGAAAACTTGGCACTTCTGTTTCTTTCAATGTTTTTATTTGTTCCTGAATGTACTTTATTTCATGAAGAGTAACATCTGCAGTTTCATGTACAAAACGGATGCGAATTGGCCTACAGAATCTTGTGGAGGAAGGTGTTGGGTTCTGCCATATAATTTTTTTCTCTGTATGGTTATTAGCAATTAATTTTATGGGCACACATGAGCTTTGAAAAATATTGGCATCACTATCAGCTATGTTTTCAAATTTTTGTTTGAACTGTGTTTGCTGAGAACCATCGCACCCCCATTTTGAGATTAATTCCAAATTTGGTTTTTCTTCTGACGACAGTACCTGTAACACTTCTTCTAAGTATTTGCATAACCTTGAAGAGATGTGATCCAATAAAGACTGTAACTTAACTTCTGCTTTTGTTTCAGAAACGACAATGGAGTCTTTGCTTGGGTAACATTCTTTTTTTGCTTTTGTGAGCAGTGAATAGCAAGAGTAAACATTTTTGTTTGCACTATAAATTACTTGATATTGCTGTTTTGTTAATTCCGCTTGAACAAAAATAGACAATGCTTCTGAAGGGTTGTGTTTTTTTACTGAATTTCTGTTTGACAATAGATTTGTTTTAATTTTACTAGCCCTTGTTGGAGTCTCAGTGATTTTTTTCATTAAATCAGCAGCATCAGAATTTCCTGAAACTCTGTGATTCATTGATGCAGCATATGTTAGTTCTTCAGGGGTGAACTGTTGACTGAGTTCTTCTGTTTTCCTGCGTTTTGTCCTCTCACTTGACTCAATGAAGTCCTTCGTAGGACGACCGCGACCTGAGGTAGTTGATGAAAAGTTGGGCACCTTAATGGTATGCGATAACCATTTACCATTGTTCTGGAGAAACCGTTACTCTTTGTTATTAGCTAAAGACCACCTTTTCTTAAAATCAGCTTTAAAATACCTGAGTAAGCGACTTAATGACTTTCTCTCATCTTCTGGGCACTTTGCTATGTCAGCTCTGTGTTCCATAAAATGAAGCTTTTCAACAATGCACCTGTTTGGAGATTCCCGGAGTAGTTCATATAATGACATTCTCGTAAATTCCTTTTCCTTGTTCGGAACCTAAAACAAAATAAACTAATATTTATGACTGTAATTAATTATGAAATAAAGTTTATACTTACATATTATTTTAAAAAATTATCTAAATCTTATTTACGGTTTATATAAGTATAATGTAGGCAATCACTTAAAAACCGATATCTTAAATCTTATCTATATCACGATAAATATAAATGTATAAGATTTTTAATAAATCTGTGTTAACAAAACCACATTTCCTATCACATTAATATCTGGATAAGAAGCATGACTGGGACAAAGAAAATAGTAAACGCACAGAACTTTGAAAGTGAATGTTGATGGGAATATGTCCACTCCGAAATTAAGAGAGGAGCATCACATAGGGTATTTTCCTCAATTTATTTTCTAATTCCCAGTCTCCAACACGTGCATATCTCAGCACTGATGAATCAACTGGCTCATAATATTAATTTAAGCACAAATATTGAATAGCAACTTGTACCTAGTTCTCTAATAGTTTTATTAGAATTTACTAGCGGTGCAAAACGTTTGGTAGGGACTGTAATGTTATTATTTCTTATTTAATAATGCTGGCAATGTATTACAAATATAAGAGCTATAATAAACCAAAGTAAAATTAGTTTTTCCGGTATCCTTTGATAGGCAACAGTCAAATTTGTTAATCTGAAAACTATTGTAAAAATCCACACCAATGTTTAAAATAAGTGTTAAATAAAAATGGCAACTACATGCGGGAAATTTCTCTTCTGGTATTGAAACTTAGTGGGCAACGTATTAAGAATATGTTTAAACGACAGCCCGACAAGGCCCGACACACATTCAAAACTTCTCTTGAAACCATAAATTTTTTCTAATCTTTCGAACACACATTTTCTCCTAAGTTTGTTATTTTTTATTACGGCACTTAAATAATTTTTCACAATAAAATATACATTGAAATGAAACAGTTACCTTATTTAACAGCTGTACGAAATTTCATGACAATATGTCAATCCTAACAGCTAGTAGAAACACGTATGTTGAAGAACACGAACGGTGAACTCTCTAGCACAAGCACGTCCGCACACATAGACATCAACTCTTCAACTAAGCGTAGCAGTCACCGGATATGACTCATGGTACCAAAAGAGACCCTGCTCGACGCGCATGTGATTAGGCAACAAGAAAATACCATTTCTGCTGTGACTAAACGAAATATATTTTTTTTCTTTTTTGGCCAGGATTTTGGTACAAATACTCCACTGTGCGGCGGGTGCATAAAATACATGCGATTAACGTTTCTAAATGTAGTTGAAAGCACAAATTACGTATATACTTATCACGCTCGACATTATTTTAAAGAATTCTATGTTAAAATTCGTGTCCGAGTTTTGTATTATAAATGTATTTGCTAAATGAGAACACATGACTTTTCTGGTTACCGAATTTAGATGTTACACATTAATGGCGAGTACTGAAGACTTGCTTACATGTTTCTTTTTAAGTAATACAATGTACTAAAAAAAGTAGGTTCTGTAAATCTGCCTAGCACGTTTCCAAATTGTGATAATTTTTGTCATTAAAAATAATTGTCATAGGTGTTATTCGTCAGAAGTTAAGTAAACTATTAAAAAGTAATAATTAAAAATTCCGTGATTAGCGTTATATGCTATGGGCGGCCATGATTGGCCAGACTCTACTCCAATTACGTCCACCCACAGTGGACCAATCACAGCTCGACTCTGAATAAGCCTTGTATAAATACAAGGAATTGCGAAACGTCAGGCACGTGGCCTGAACGTAAACGCTAACAGGTATATTTAAAAGGAATATTTTATAAATTACTAAAAATAATATTATTAAACTAGCAAGAGAAAAAAAACTTTTAGAAAATTCGCCATGGCAGGTAAATCGTCGGGGAGCGGGCCAAACATAAAATGGTCACCAGGATACGAGAGAACGAAAGAGAGAGAGAGAGGAAGAAAGAGGGCAGGAGGGGGTTGGGAAAGCACTCGTTTCATCATCCGAAGATGACAATGGATCAGTTACGCCCTCGGGGCTCCAAGCGCATTGTTTTCGTCACTTTCGCTTCGCTGCTTTGCCGCGGCATCGCGCGCTCTCTTCGCTTTCCACGTCGCGTCCCGCCGACAAGAAGTCCTCATTCATTGTCCCGCTGCGTCGCGCGGGGGCGGCGATGCAGGTCCGGGGGTCCATTGTCGTGCCTCTGTCCCCCCCCCCTCTACCCCTCCTAGCAGTCTCTCTCTCTCTCTCTTTCGCACGCGGAACGAGAGCGACAGTCCTGAATCAGTCGCGCCCGCCTTCTGCCCGCGTTACGTAAGACCAGGGTCGATAATTTCTGAAACAAAAAAATTATAATAGTAGGATGAAACCTGTTTAAAAAGGGAAGGGAATATAACAAAAAATGAAAGGAAAAATTATTTACGGGCGATCTGAGGTCGTAAGTGGAAGGAGGTGAGTTTTTAAGGGTAAAAAACGGTTTATCTCGATTTACGGCAAAACTACAAGTCCCATGGAAAAAAATTAAAAGACAAAGTTGTAGGTAATAAAAATATATATAACTTTTGTGATTACACTTTTTTCACATTACCTAAAAATTTATGTGAAAACTTCAAATAATCAAGTTTTTGGTTTTTTATTTTTATTTTATACAAAAAAAAACTTTTATTCACTAAATTTGGTGAAAACTTACCTTTTTATGTCCCAAATACAATGTAAATTTTTTATTTGACATATTTGTTTTTTACCTTATTTTGACTTAATATCGAAAAAGTACCCTAATTTTCAATCGAAATTTCTCGCGTCAAAATATCAGCTTTTTAAAATGAAGTCGGTGGCCTTTTCGTTCATTGAAATCTCTTCTTTCTGATAATGTAAAAAATATATATACATTACTATGGTAAATGTTCTCAGAAACTGCAAAGAAAAGAAAAGAAACTCGAATCCGAAATATTTTTTAATCACTATGTACTATTTTAAGCTCTTTAGTAAAATTTACACTTTAATTACTTGAAAAACGCAAGATTAAATATTACACTAATAAACAAAAAAAAATTGCAAATCGAAATGTACTACTATCATTAACAACCAAATAAGTTAATAAAGTAAATTTTTATTTAAACATCTACAATATTTTCGGGCGAATTCCCTTATATTTGGCAAAGTAATGACATTTTATCAAACGAATCTTTTTTTTCCCCTCGATCAAATCTAATCTGACGATGATCTGAGTGACTAAAAAAAAAAAACAACTCTGGTTTTCAAAAGTATGGGCGCTAACTTCGCACTTTTTTTTATTTTAAACAATTTTAAATTGGTAAACTATGCGTTCGATCAAACGGAACTTTTTTTCCATCAAAACTGATCCAACGAATGACGTTAAGAAATTTTTTGTTTTTAAAAGTGGAATTACTAACTTCGGACTTTTTAAAACATGTTTGATTGGTAAATTATGTAATTTGATAAAAGAAAACCTTTGTCTTTAAATCTGATATAACGATGATCTAACGAATGACTTAAATAAAATTTTAGTTTTAAAAAGTGGGGTTGCTAACTTTGCACCGGTCGAATCCAGGGCAGCTTTATCTACCCAAATGAAACAAAAAAATAAAAATAAAAAGGAGCAGGGATCTGCAGTTAGAAAACATGTAACTAATATCCACAAAATATTATTTGAAAATACTTTTTTTTTATTAATCGTGTTCTCTCTTAACGTTATGCATGACACCATGGACACTCCACCTCCAAAAAAAAAATTAAATTCCAAAAAATTCCCTCTGGTAGCATTTTAAATAGTCAGGATGAGTCTCCGTCCATCCGATAAAAAAACAAGTGAAAAAAAAACAGCCTATGGTCTAAAGAAATTCCGACGCAGGACATGAATTTTTCGCGAAAATATTTTTACGTACCAGCTGTGGGTTAAAACTTTGTGGAATCGTGGTTAGCTGAGTAGGGTACATGACAACTGTCAGCACACCAATCACAGCCATCCAGTGCGGAAGCAAACGCGTCCTGAATGGCAGACTGCCGCCAGTTCCTAATGAAATAGCTTGCGCAGGCATGCCTTATTGCAGTCTAATGAGCGATCAGATTTATTTTCTTTTCGCGAATCATACATGACCCTATTTATACGTGTTTGAAGTTGGATTTGAACAACTGGTTTATTGCAAATAATAGAAAAAAAAGTATTTAAGATGGAACGCTAAGTATATGGATGGAATTCAATGTAAGTTATTGAAGTTAATATATAACAGTTACAAGTTTAGCTGTGTTTACAAAATGCTTCTTGTTTTATCCTAAATAAAACAAGCCATATTGTTCTCGTTGAACTTCAAACACGCATTACAATCTTGGGAAACACTTAAGGTCGTTAATGTTTAAAAAATTTCCATTTATTTTATTCTGATGTGCCCGTATACGATTTTTTTAAAGGCAAATTCAGGCTCATTTTGTTAAATGGCGCAAAGCAATGCAAGCGGGTTTCTGATGACTTTAATTTCCTACCTCATACACAACTTTGGGTTTATTAATTTTAGAATATTTACAAAAGGATAACAAGTGTAGTTTTTTATTATTTATTAAATTAATGACATTATGTTTCGGATTGCATACATGTGGTGGTTTATTTTACCCTCGCGTAAATTTTGACGACACTCATGTGTAGAAGGGCATGACATTAGTGCATGTAATACATACGCAAACAAAATAGAATTAAAAATTAGTTAAATGTATGTTTGTGTTCGTAGGTCTTTTTTTTATGGAAAATGAATTATAACATATTAAAACTGCAACATAAATTAGCTGCATTAATTCCAAAATACGGACTGGTATTCTGTTGAAGAAAAAAAAAAAAACAAGGTGTTTTAAATTAAATCAATAGTTCGAATTTTCCGTGACACCCCCCCTGGAGGGAAACTCTTGACCAACAAAAGTAACACGATACTAACAAAACAATTTTTTACTCCCAAGGAATGCAGCTATCAGCCGCCGAGATTCTGATATGCATATGAAAGGTGTTGTTGCCCGTTATGTTTGTCTCGGCCCTCCGCCTCCTCGTAGTTACAACACAGTCGACACCACACATCACGGCCGGGGAAAGAGGTCACAAAACACATGGACTTATATTCTGTGAAGGGATGAGGAAAAAAATGGTGGGGGGAGGGAGGGAAAGGGGGGAGAGTCTTCACGGTAGTGTACACACGGCTCTTGGCGAGCAGTTGTCGAAACGTGTTTTCCCGAAAGCCGTCGGCCTCCGCCACCTCCGCGAGATATCCGAGTCCTGATTGATGAATAAGACAAACTCCAGCTCGTCCCACGCGAGTGGAAGCGGCGTATGATCTCTCTCTCTCTCTCTCTCTCTCTCTCTCTCTCTCTCTCTCTCTCTCTCTCTCTCTCTCTCTCTCTCTCTCTCTCCCGACCTCTTATGTAACGGTTATTCTATTAGCGGCGGGCGTGGCAGCCACATCTGTCGAGTCACATCCGTCACTGCCGTGTCGAGTCCACGTCACCCGTGGTCAGGACTATGCGTGGAGACAGTGGCGTAGCCAGGTGGGAGGTCCCTCCCAGAATTAAAAAAAAAAAAACCAAACCGAAGACAGGATAAGAAAATTAAAGCAACCCAGATACATAAGGTTACAGAGTTATTATTTCGGAATCCTTAGAGAACTACAATAATTATTTATTTCCTCCCCAGTACATCCCTACTTGCCTCATGCACAAAAACGTCTTACATCTAATGCCGGTTTGCAAGCGTGGTTTTGCAAGCTTGTCTTTCATACAAACATTTCACGTGAGTTACACGTATCTAATAACATTATGTATTTATGTGGCTTTTTTTATAACAGAATCATCGAAATTGTTTCTTAAGAAAAGAGAATTAAACACAATAAAAAACTAAAATTAAAAAAAAAAAATTTTGTTTTCTCAAGCCAAATCATAACACATGCGTCTATGTGTAAACGGTGTCTTTCTAAAAGTCCACTATTAAGTGAGATTTTTAATGTGACAATTAATTTTCTTTTAAAAATTCAATTACAAAGATAACTTAAACATCAAAAGTTAAATAAAGGTTGTACTGCACCCGCTCCTTAACATTTGATGGAGACCGGGAAAATTCGCAGATTCATTTCGCGCTACGCTACAATTCAAATTACCATAACTTTGTGCTGCTTTTGATCCACTGTTAATCTGGAGGACACTCGGTCATTTAGAGACTCTCAAAAGTTGACTTCCCCATATCCTTAACACGCAGTAACCACCAGCATTGGCTTTAAACCCAAATATTTACAGTTATTTATTCAATTTGGTTCTCCTTATCTGTATTACACAAAATATAAAAAATTCAATTTTGCCAGCTAATTATGCAATATAAACTTTGTTGAAGTTCAGCCACTCAAAAAGTCTACAAAATGAACCGTGTTAACATAAAATATAAAATAATGAGCTGGAACGGGACACACATCCTTTAAGTCGTGTACAAGAGTTTTTGATAAGGGAATTTGGTTCCAAGAGCCAAACGCGTTTCTCATTGCAGCCGACAAGCACATTAGAGCGAGTTGAAGACGTGTGTGACAGTGAGTGTGGAATAAAGCGAAATGATTAAGTTGAATAATCGTTCTTGTGAGGCTTTCACAACGACGCTGAAATTTAAAAAAAAAAGAAAAAAAAGAAAGGAAACTGATCACGGAAGCGCAAGTTATTTGATTTTAGTATCAATCTGCTGATATTACACAATCATATAAACGTTACTTACCTACTTAAGTGAAAATTAATACAGTACACAAAATGTGCGGACATTTAATAAAAAAAATTCTCTAATATCGCGCTTAACATTAATTTTCTTGAGCTACCAGAACATAGGCCAAAAATCACTAGACCGAAAGGCACTAGACCGAAAGTCATTTAGCCGAAAGACACTAGATCGAAAGTCACTAGACCGAAAGGCACTAGACGGAAAGGCATTAGACCGAAAGTCCCAAGACAAAAAGGCATTAGACCGAAATTCACTAGACCAAAAGTCATTTGACCGAAAGTCACTAGACCAAAAGTCATTAGACCGAAAGGGACTATACAGAAAACTTGAATATTTATTTCGCTGGAAAAATGTCTTAACTCTATCTAGAGGCAGTTGGCATTATACCGATAGGCACTAGACCGAAAAGCACTAGACCGAAAGTCATTTGACCGAAAGCCACTAGATCGAATAGTCATTTGACCGAAAGGCACTAGACCGAAAGTCGTTTCTCAGAAATTTCGGTCAAATGATTTCCGGTCTGCCGAAAAGTCGTCGTAGGTAACTATGACCCGTGAATTTGCGTATCCGCGTACGTGAATCCGTGTCCGCCCTCGTGACATTCCGTAACGGGACCAGTGGCGGAGGCAGCGTCATCTCGTCTTCTCTCGCGCCGACCCGGACCGCGGGCGAAAGTGAGAGCGCGTGAATCAGCCGGCGCGCGGCGTCTGGCCGGCCTGTTGCCCCGGCATCCGGTACACCACGTCGACCGCAGAACTTCACGTCCCCCGTTCACGCGAGCTTTGTCAACGGAACATGAAAACAGCTGTATCACTACGTGTTAATGTTCGCCGTATAACTACTGGGTTTGGATTTTTACCCGGCCATTTACGTTTTGTGTTGTCCCAGTAACCTCCAACAGTTCAAGTATTTTGTAAAACCGTTCCCTGAATAGCTCTCCAGTATCCAACTGCGCACATTAATGAGCATAATTATACAAACTACTTTTTAACAACTATTGAATATTCAATTATCTTTTCCATGGTTTAAAACAAAATGTTTGAATGAATCATCAGTTAGAATATGAAATTATGCCTCAATTTTTGTTAGAAATACTCAGTATTATCTCGAAAAACGTATTTTATACATGCAAAAATAACCATAGCCATGTGTTGTACAAAGTTACAATTAATTTTCTTGTAGTATTGTAAACTTTTTCTTGGTAGCTGTTTCTCAAAGGAATCATTGTAAAAGTACAGACTTTTGTTTCCCCCAATATGGGGGATTGGCGTATAGTTAGCTTTCCTGGATTAGTTTACTTTTATTTCAGGAAGTAAATTGTCTTCTATTTAATCTAATAAAAACCATATTTTAAGCTTAAAACCACAGATGTGGTTGTCTTGTTACAAAGCTGAATTCTTAAATAATGAGCGTGTAAGCAGTATGCAGAAGGTACGAAGCCGATCATAGCTTTCAATGTCCCGGCGTCTCGATTATTTATTTAAGCTTCAACTTCGCGTCGTAACACTCTTCAATAAATTAAACAAACCCCCTCCCTTAACCTTTTAAAATAACGAATGTTGCTGTCTCCGGTTCGATATCCCCGCTACACTAGCACTGGGAAACATTGCAAACGTGGTTCACCAATATACTCTTAAGAGGTCGCGTTGTAGCAAGCCTTACATAGACAGGTTATCCGAATAGAAGTGCACAGTTGTGTACTGGCGACTCTGTATACTGCACTTGTCCTCACGGGATACCTTGCAATATTGCAGAATTCCTGCCCCCTACTACCAATAACTCTTTGACTAAGAATGTTTTATGTTGTTTTTTTTTAGTGTTTCATAATTATTTTGTACTCATAATTCTTTTAGTATGCATAGGCATTTCAAGTTTTTGTTTGTGCTTTAATAGTGATTATTATTAACTTGGGTTATGTTTTATGTTAAAATTAATTTAGTGTGTTTTAGTAGTGTTTGTTTCGTTGTAATTTACTTAATCACTAAAAATTAACATGTGTGTTAATTAAGTTTTGTTAAATTTTAAAGTAGGTATATTCTGGGTAGTCAGACAGTAACATTCTAGAAAATTCTAGAAGAGTTCGAAAGAAAGGAAGACGCGGGCGCGACACACTGTCGCCGGGAAGTTGTTCCTCACGCCTCAAGTTGGTGCGTTGTTGGAAAAACCCCGGGACGTGGGCGCATGACCGCACAGCAAGAAACTGTAACTTTCTCCGGGCGCTGCCTCGTCAGCCAATCAGAGCGAGCATTGAGGTGGTGTGACGTGTGCTTCCCAGACTTTTAGAGAGAGGAAAAAAAACTTTTTTTTTTGACGTGACAACGTCTAATAAATCGATGAACGCCGGCTGCACGCACGAAAAAGGATGACTCATTGTCCCGTTACGCACCGTGTCCCGTTACGCTTTGTCCCGTTATGCTCATTGTACGCTTGCGCCGCATCTATCTCTCTTCCACTCGATTGGAACAACCATCGATTTGACTTTTTCGAGGCACATTAAACTTGAAACACTCCCATTCGTTTCCTACTTTTCCTATCCTTAACAGAATAACACAGATTGGAAGAAGTTAAATAGCAAACATGTATAAAAGTTATAGTTAAAATAATCTCTTCGTTAAAGTAATAAACATATTTGAATTAATGAGTGCAAATAAAAGTAAATTTATCAATTAAATTGTAGATTTCATTTCACTCCTTTGTATCCATACAAAATAGTGATAATTTAATTAAAATGATTCAATTTTATTCATAAATGTATGCAATCATTTCATCAATGTTTTGTTATGCTTATGACGTCACGTTAAACTATCGTCCGTAAACCGGCTTTATAGACAACCAATTTTTTTTTCAGTTTTTTTTTCCTTTTATGGTCTGTGTTGTGATTTGGGCAGTTGGCCCCACGGGATCGCCTCCCTTTTGTTTCTAGATTTGTAAAATTAAGGTAACTTCGTAGTTGTCGCTCGATCGTCGCTACGTGCGGTCGCGTCATCGGCAGCTCGCCGGAAAAAAATGGAAAGACGTAACTTAAAAAAAATCATTGTATATAAACAAAACTTTCAAGTGTTTTAAAATGTTTTTTTTTTCTGTGTTGTATTGCCGGGCCAACCTGGAATGTAACAACCTACTAAAATGGTTCTGAAGTGATATTTTTTTTTCTCCTAGGTATATGTGGTATTAGTCAGCTAAACAGATTATTTAAATTAATAGTTTAATCCCCTACAAAAAAATTATTTGTTACAGTAAACTTGTACACTCAATTAAAAACACACGGATTTGTGCATCGTCTTATTTTTTTAAACTTTCCTATTAATTTAGGTCATTATATGTCCATGTATCTGTTGATACTTCCTTAAAAACCTTTTACAATATTTATATATTAATTAAAATACGTAAATTCTGCATATATATAATGTAAAAAATTATTTTACAAGTCTTAAATTCTAATGTATTCTGGCATAAGTGAAACTTCGATATTCTTTTCAAAATGGCAAAATTTATTTACCTGGAAGTGCACAAGAAAACCACTGTTAGTTTACTTGCAAACTTCCAGTCCGGACAGCCCTCATGACGTCATTTCTGGGGACAAGTACGTAAAAGTAAACACTTCAGGCGTATTCTGATGCGGCCTAGTATACATCGACTCGCATGTAGAAACGCTTCCTGCCGACAGAGAATTCTATGAACAAAATGACAGCGACTATTCTTCATTATTGCACCTGGTTCCCAACACTTTTATCACGCGCACACAGAAAAATGTTTCTGAACTTTTTCCTTTGGAAACCCAGTTGCCAATAAATTGTTTGTAAAACTAAAACTAAAAATAAAAATTTGTACAACACATTGCTATGGTTATTTTGCACATATGAAATACATATTTTTTTGGAACCAGAAATAAATATTTCTGTAGCGCTTACGAAAATTTGCACATAATTGTAACTTTGGATTGAAATTATATTAAGGTAAACATCAAACAAAAAATATTTCTGAAAATTTTGGCTCGGAAATTTATCATCTTTGGAGACTGGCTTGAAACTACAGCACTCTCAAAACGCGTTTACTGCATTCGTGTATATATATATATATATATATATATATATATATAATGTGTAACATCTTAGCTCTCGGTATACGGCATTTGGTTGGAGTAATTTCGTGAATGAAACAGAAGTCAAAGAACGGAATGTGTTACAATCACGGTGCAGCCATCGGTAGCGGATGAAGCGAATCAAAGTTCACAAATACAAAGGGAAACTTTATAATTTATTTACATTTTTGAAGTGAAACTTCTTTGGTGACGTAACAATTTTCGAGCGTTATGAAAATACCGACCGTATGAAGGGAAATAGCCATGTATGTGGTGGGGGAACCGGTAGTGAGGAAGGGAATATTTAGGTACGTGGTGGGGGAACAGGGAGTGAGGAGGTGAATAGTTAGGTATGTGGTGGGGGAACAGGGAGTGAGGAGGAGAATAGTTAGGTACGTGGTGGGGGAACAGGGAGTGAGGAGGGGAATAGTTAGGTACGTGGTGAGGGAACCGGGAGTGAGGAGGGGAATAGTTAGGTACGTGGTGGGGGAACAGGGAGTGAGGAGGTGAATAGTTAGGTATGTGGTGGGGGAACAGGGAGTGAGGAGGAGAATAGTTAGGTACGTGGTGGGGGAACCGGGAGTGAGGAGGTGAATAGTTAGGTATGTGGTGGGGGAACAGGGAGTGAGGAGGGGAATAGTTAGGTATGTGGTGGGGGAACAGGGAGTGAGGAGGAGAATAGTTAGGTACGTGGTGGGGGAACAGGGAGTGAGGAGGTGAATAGTTAGGTACGTGGTGGGGGAACAGGGAGTGAGGAGGGGAATAGTTAGGTATGTGGTGGGGGAACAGGGAGTGAGGAGGGGAATAGTTAGGTATGTGGTGGGGGAACAGGGAGTGAGGAGGAGAATAGTTAGGTATGTGGTGGGGGAACAGGGAGTGAGGAGGGGAATAGTTAGGTACGTGGTGGGGGAACAGGGAGTGAGGAGGTGAATAGTTAGGTACGTGGTGGGGGAACAGGGAGTGAGGAGGGGAATAGTTAGGTATGTGGTGGGGGAACAGGGAGTGAGGAGGGGAATAGTTAGGTACGTGGTGGGGGAACAGGGAGTGAGGAGGTGAATAGTTAGGTATGTGGTGGGGGAACAGGGAGTGAGGAGGAGAATAGTTAGGTACGTGGTGGGGGAACAGGGAGTGAGGAGGGGAATAGTTAGGTACGTGGTGAGGGAACCGGGAGTGAGGAGGGGAATAGTTAGGTACGTGGTGGGGGAACAGGGAGTGAGGAGGTGAATAGTTAGGTACGTGGTGGGGGAACAGGGAGTGAGGAGGGGAATAGTTAGGTATGTGGTGGGGGAACAGGGAGTGAGGAGGAGAATAGTTAGGTACGTGGTGGGGGAACAGGGAGTGAGGAGGGGAATAGTTAGGTACGTGGTGAGGGAACCGGGAGTGAGGAGGGGAATAGTTAGGTACGTGGTGGGGGAACAGGGAGTGAGGAGGTGAATAGTTAGGTATGTGGTGGGGGAACAGGGAGTGAGGAGGAGAATAGTTAGGTACGTGGTGGGGGAACCGGGAGTGAGGAGGTGAATAGTTAGGTATGTGGTGGGGGAACAGGGAGTGAGGAGGGGAATAGTTAGGTATGTGGTGGGGGAACAGGGAGTGAGGAGGAGAATAGTTAGGTATGTGGTGGGGGAACAGGGAGTGAGGAGGGGAATAGTTAGGTACGTGGTGGGGGAACAGGGAGTGAGGAGGGGAATAGTTAGGTACGTGGTGGGGGAACAGGGAGTGAGGAGGTGAATAGTTAGGTATGTGGTGGGGGAACAGGGAGTGAGGAGGAGAATAGTTAGGTACGTGGTGGGGGAACAGGGAGTGAGGAGGGGAATAGTTAGGTACGTGGTGAGGGAACCGGGAGTGAGGAGGGGAATAGTTAGGTACGTGGTGGGGGAACAGGGAGTGAGGAGGTGAATAGTTAGGTATGTGGTGGGGGAACAGGGAGTGAGGAGGAGAATAGTTAGGTACGTGGTGGGGGAACCGGGAGTGAGGAGGTGAATAGTTAGGTATGTGGTGGGGGAACAGGGAGTGAGGAGGGGAATAGTTAGGTATGTGGTGGGGGAACAGGGAGTGAGGAGGAGAATAGTTAGGTATGTGGTGGGGGAACAGGGAGTGAGGAGGGGAATAGTTAGGTACGTGGTGGGGGAACCGGGAGTGAGGAGGTGAATAGTTAGGTATGTGGTGGGGGAACAGGGAGTGAGGAGGGGAATAGTTAGGTATGTGGTGGGGGAACAGGGAGTGAGGAGGAGAATAGTTAGGTATGTGGTGGGGGAACAGGGAGTGAGGAGGGGAATAGTTAGGTACGTGGTGGGGGAACAGGGAGTGAGGAGGTGAATAGTTAGGTACGTGGTGGGGGAACAGGGAGTGAGGAGGAGAATAGTTAGGTACGTGGTGGGGGAACCGGGAGTGAGGAGGGGAATAGTTAGGTACGTGGTGAGGGAACCGGGAGTGAGGAGGGGAATAGTTAGGTACGTGGTGGGGGAACCGGGAGTGAGGAGGGGAATAGTTAGGTACGTGGTGGGGGAACAGGGAGTGAGGAGGAGAATAGTTAGGTACGTGGTGGGGGAACAGGGAGTGAGGAAGTGAATAGTTAGGTACGTGGTGGGGGAACCGGGAGTGAGGAGGGGAATAGTTAAGTACGTTGTGGGGAAACAGGGAGTGAGGAGGAGAATAGTTAGGTATGTGGTGGGGGAACCGGGATTGAGGAGGGGAATAGTTAGGTACGTGGTGGGGGAACCGGGAGTGAGGAGGGGAATAGTTAGGTATGTGGTGGGGGAACTGATAGAGACGACGGTAGGGAAAGGTAGAAATGACGCTGCATACTTGCTCTCTTGCTCTCTTGTGCTCTTGTGCTTTGTGCTCTTGCGCTCTCGCACTCTTGCGCACTTTCATGTGCGTGGTTGTTTCTTGGGGGTGGACGTCACGCTATCCCCACTCCGGAGCCGTTGGCGCAGTCGGTGATCGCTGGAGCAGCCTTGAGCGGGCTCCACGTGGCGGCGTGCGGCTCAGGTTGAACCCTGCCGTGCTGCAGGGATAGGGACCCGCCTGCGCCTGACGCCACCACGACTTTAGGGAGTATTTGTGCAGAGGGCAACACAACGGAGTTTGAGCTTATTGTGCCACGGCCATATTCGAAAGAAGATATTTTTCTTTCATGTATGTATTATTAGATTAATTACTTGTGTAAATCGGTATTGTTAAACAGTGTTACGTATTGTTTTATCTTTGTAACTAATTATTTCTGCTGGTA
This sequence comes from Bacillus rossius redtenbacheri, assembly GCF_032445375.1. NCBI lineage: Eukaryota > Metazoa > Arthropoda > Insecta > Phasmatodea > Bacillidae > Bacillus > Bacillus rossius. Next base: position 30,909,301 of record NC_086337.1, on the reverse strand, counting down.
TAATGCTTTTCACGCTTTAGTTGACATGGGTAATTATTTGTCACGAAATACTATTTGATTAACTAACTCACACACCGTATTATAGTTACGAGCCCAAGATTGTGTGATACGTGAGGTTCAACTAAGAGACGTGAATATTTCTTGATCTGAGTGTAAATGTGGTTGACTGCGGCTCAGCAAAGTAGCATTGAGCTAGGTCCTATTCGTATGACATGTTGTCACTTTCACATGCCAGATCCTACCTTAGACTACAAACGTCCATTTGAACAATTAGTTAAGCTGCATAAACTAATTATTGGCAAGTTTCAAGTAAAAGAACTATATAAAATAAAATATTGTTTTAAATGCGCGAAAAAAATTCTAGTCCTTTTTTTTAATTCAAAGAATCTACAATTTATTTGTTCGTGTTGAAAAGAGTTATTTCATTTGAGATCATACCCGTGGTCTTACTATTCTCAATTATTATCTCTTGCTCTAGTAAATAATATTATTAATTTATCTCTATCTATAACTAATAAGCAAGAAGTTTTACTTCTGTTACCCGCGGACACCGCGAAAACATTTTTTTTCAAATAGTAACATGTTATTTTTGTTACCGTATTTAAACGATAAAAAATAACTGGTCTACAAAAAGTTAAAGACCAAAAAATTTTTCATAATAATATTTAATCCTTCTAACCTAACCTAAAATATTTGTAGAAAACATTTCTTAACCACAATAAATCTTAAAAAAAAAAAAAAATTGTAATAGCTTTTGACGCCTATTTAGCCAATCGTGGAAAACAGCGGAAGAAAAAAAAAGGCGAAAAATTTTTTTCTCTGAACTTCTATTAGTTTCAGTAACTTTCTTTACTAATTGCGATTTAAAAAAACGCAATTTTTTACTTTACACAAGTTGGTCCGAATATAGAAAAAAATAAATATAAAACTCTATTATTTATTATTTCAAATAGTTTTAATTTTGGTTTTGTTCAACAAATAATAGCCAAAAACTAGAAATGATTATTGAAGTAGTTATTTAATAATGTTGCGACTGAGCTATTTAATAGTAATTAAGTTATCGTGTTGAACCTACTGACGGTGTCTGCGCACTCATGCCTTACCCGAGACTCGAACCCGGAGCCTCCCTCGCCGAACGGGCCGTGGAGCGTGAAACCGCGCACGCGGAGGTGAGCCCCCGCAAGGCCGGGAGCGAGGCCGGTGGTGGTGGTGGTGGTGGTGGTGGTGGTGGTGGTGGTGGTGTTTTCTCCGCGGCTTCCCTGCGGCAGCCCGTCCACACACACGGCACGCAAACACACACACGCACGCGCGCGCACGGTCCCGTCAACACACGCAGACTGAGCGTCTCCGTCGGCTCCGCGCTACCGCTTTCGGCAGATAACTTTCTCCCTCCTCTTCCCCCTCCTTTTTTTAACCACGAAACACCACCCCCCACCACCCCTCTCCATTCCCACCCAAGCCGGACCTATCTCCGCCGCGACACTTACGAACGAATTCGATAACTCAATGCTGCTTGGGCGCTGCCTGTAATTTTTTTTTTGTAAATGTAACAGAAATATTCACGAAACATTTACAAATATTTGTGCCTTTACTACAAAATAGTGTTCTCAGTAATCCTGGGTTCAGATTTTTACCCGGACATTTATACTCTGTGTTGTCCCAATACATCCAATAGTTAAAGTTATTTGTAAACCGGTGCCAATATTAGATGAGGACACTAATAAGCATAATAACATAAAATAAAGTCCAATAGACCTTTACATGGTTTAGAAATAAAATAAGCTTTATTCAAACCTCAACTAGAATATTAAATTATGCGCCAATTTTCGTAAAAAATACTCAGTGTTGTTAACATTTTTCATATGTGCAAATATAACTATAGGCATGTGTTGTGTAAAGTTATGATATATTTATTGTAATGTTACAAACTATGTCTTGGAAACGCCTTTCCAAAGGAATCTTCTGCTAGAGTACAGAAAATGTTTTTTTCTGTTTGGGGCAAGGGCTTATCGATGATAGATTTGTTAAACTCGCTACCTGCCAACAGCCATTTCCTGGCGACAGACTACCTGCCGCTCTATCCTCTCTGGAGTACCAGCTAGCGATTTATTTATTACTAGCTGCCCGACCCGGCTTCGCACGGCTATACTAATGGAAAAAATTAAGCCACATCTCCCATTTACAGTAATGGTAAATAAAAAACATTCAGTGAAAATTTATTACAATGCTGTATAATATACCGGAGAGAAAATGAATAGCACCGATGGTATCCCGACTCGTGCACGCAACGTACAACTGATGTACCCGTACATCGCTACGGCAGTCTACAGGCAGATCACTCTTACGCCGCTCATTATACATGCCCCTCCTTGTGGGTACGCCACTGCCGCGCGATGCCCGTTGCCATGGAAACGCAGAAGGCATGAACAATGCAAAATCCTGTTCTCACGCAGACAAAGTACCCACTGTTGCCTGGTTTTAACCACCCATGGGATCTAATTTTCGGAAAATGTCATCCTGCGTAACATAAGGAACATTACTGTGAAGTTTCAAGTCTGTAAAATATATATACTTGAAAAAAGGGGCAATAAAAAACAAATTAAACACAGAGAGAGGAAAAAAACAATAGTGTAGGTTTGCGATTTAAAGTGATAAAAAGTATTTAAATACTAGTTGAACTCTTATGAGGGTACTGATTGCTTCGTTGTTAATATCACACGGGTGTTTTTTACTTGTATGGGAAAATTAAGAATCATAAGGCATCTAGTGCGTGGCAACAATGTTAATACGCAATAGGAAATAAACTTCTTGCGCCTGCGGCATTGTCAACACAAACTTCGTACGTGTACTGCATGTTGTATCTAACCCCCTCCAACGCATTTGATTCTAAATTGGACTTTTAGTAAGGATCCCTAATGTTATTTATAATATATCCTATATCCTTCCTCGATAAATGTACTATCCAACACTGAAAGAATTTTTCAAATCGGACCAGTAGTTCCTGAGATTAGCGCGTTCAAACAAACAAACAAACAAACAAACAAACTCTTCAGCTTTATAATATTAGTATAGATACGTGAACGAGCATGGGAAAATAAAACTATGTTAATATTAATCAGTAGCAAGTAATATTCTCTTATTTATTTATAAATAGAGACCGGAACAATTCGCGGATAAACTTCGCGACAGGCTAAAATTCAAATACGCATAACTTTTAGCTACTTGTGCTATAGGTTCACTGTAAATCTGGACTTCTCTGAGCAGCGAGACACCTTCAACCAAAGAAGTATTGAATAACGAACAAAGGTGTTAAGTTGGCAACAGGTTTTCCAGAAACTTTGAGAACTTAATTTGAATATTAGATTTTTAATCAAGCGTAATTTTTTTTGGTATTTGGTTTTAAGTGATATTTAAGATGTGTTCATTTATAGGATTGGTTACGTATTTATTACTAGTATATTTCAGATGGACTTTAGGTTTGGGTTCACGTATGAGTAGGGGCAGGCATTTTTCGCGAATAAATCAGAGCGCCTATTAGACTCCAACAAAGTATACCCGTACCAGTGGTTTCTTCCTTGTGATTGGCAGCCGTCTGCGAGACAAATCAATGCCTTATTTGACCGGGCCAATCAGGACTTGTTTGCTTCCGCACTGACTCACGGTGATTGGTGTTGTAAAAATCTACATTGACTTGAAAATAAACTCACCCAATTAAGAGACACAGATGATGCTACAGTGTTTTAACTTTCAGCTAGTCTCGGAATCTTTTCGCGAAATTTGCATGCCCCTACGTATGAGTTCCGGCGAAGTTCGCAAGTGGACGCTGATTTGAACGCGGCGCTAGCGGGCGGACTGGATGCGGATGCTTTTGCGGGAGTGGAGGGTAACTCGCGACCCGGACCTGGACTGCCGTCGAAGGTGTTTGAAAGACGGTGGTTTGAATGTTATGTCGCACAATCGCTAACGTTCTGAGCGGCACGTTTGTGCGCGCACGAAAATGGAGAGAGTGACCGCTCCGGTCGCCGCAACGAGCAGGCACGAGAGCCTTGCGTTTGTGACGCCGTTGATTTATTAGGGCGTGTTTCTGGTAAGTGACGGCCCAGTTCTTGTCCGGCGGACATTTTACACGTAACGCAGGGCACTTGGGCACCTGCTAGCCCAGAATCAGGATTCCGCCCCATCATCGCTTTCACGTCGGGGCGAGGCCTCCTCCTCCGGGTTCCGGGTCGTCGCTGTCTCGCCGAACGCTTCCGTTCCGTTCGCCTCGCCCCGGAACAGTCGTCCAAGGAAATGAATTGTTGATGTTTTAACAGAGGCCAAGCAACTGTAGCCCGGGCGTTTTGTTTACAATCACCCTGAACCAGCTGTTCCCAAACGGTGGGTCGCGTGGAAAGGTTTCTCAGAATGATGTTCTGCATACACTCTCCATAAGAAAATCGCGAACTCAGCTTAACGTACCTGCGCAGCTTGCGGGGTTAAACCGTGGATAAATGGATTTGCAAATACGAGAGTAACCTCTCTTTCCGCAATCTGTCTTGCTGCGAGTACCTGCAGAAGATTTTTTTTAAATAACTTTACTGAAATATGCGGATCACCCTTGATGACGTTATGTCAGCGCATTCCCGCGAGAAAGTTTGGCCGATTTAATGCGCCCTCTCTGGTGGACTGGAACTTTGGTTTAGGGCAGTGGTTCCCAAACTTTTTCAGCTGGCGACCCACCTTTCCTTATAGGAATACCTCCACGGTCTATCGGTCCATGGTGGAGTAAAAAATCTTATTTGTATCGTATCCCTTCCTTATGTACCTATATATAATTTACCATCAAATATTGCAAATTTTAAGATACCGCTTGATTATTGATAAACAATTTGTGTTCTGATTTGAAAATGGTTGACAAAATATAAGCGCTTTGTAGCAAAACAGTTATTTATTTCACAATATATATATATGTCTGCACACAATTCGATTTGTTTAGATTTTTCTTATCTTTTCTGATCGTTTATTCGATGGTTTCTGATAGTTCTAGGATCGAGTCGCGACCCACCTGTAACCTTTCCGCGACCCACCAGTGGGACGCGACCCACCGTTTGGGAACAGCTGGTTCAGGGTGATTGTAAACCAAACGCCCGGGCTCTAGTTGCTCTGCCTCTGGGTTGTAGCCGCGTGTGCCGCGAGCTAAGATGTTACGACATCAAAAATTGTATTTCCTCCGACGGCTGTTCCGGGGCGAGGCGAACGGAAAGGGAACGGAAGCGTTCGGCGAGTCAGCGACGACCCGGTAACCCGGAGGAGGAGGAGGCCTTTTGCCCGACGTGAAAGCGATGATGGGGCGGAATCCTGCTTCTGGGGTAGCAGCTGCCCAAGTGCCCTGCGTTACGTGTAAAATGCTCAAGACTCCGTCCCACTTTTTGGCGGACGGGACGGGACGAGACTCGACGGACGAGGAGCTCTTCCTTCCTCGAGAGGAAGACCGGCAGCTGCCCGTTTTTGGCTGGCGGAGTGTATAAACAACCTTGAATGCAACGCACACACAGGGAAAAAAAAAGTTGTCTGTACTTTTACAAAAGATTCCCTTCGGAAACCAGTTTGCCAAGAAATTGTTTTTAATACCACAATAAATATACTGTAACATCTCACAACTTCAGATAGCTCATGTGTATCTTATATGCTATTTTTTATTTTAATTTTCATATTTGTACTGATATGTTAATTCAAGTTTTTTATTTAAATGTATTTGTGACAATTTTTGGTATGTGCAGGCTATAACATTTATCAGGTTTACTTTGCATGTACCTAGTTAGTAAATATGTATGTGGTTAAGAGTAAGACAAGGCATTACGCATTAACTGCGCCACTTAAAATAAGGCAATAAATAAATATATATTTTTCATATATATAAAATTCTTTTTCCCCCCCCCCCCCCCCCCCCCCGAGATAATACTGACTGTTTCTTACGAAAATTGGCCCTGCATTTTACATTTCAATTTACATTTTATTGAATCCTAAATTTTTTTAAACCATGAAAAAGAATAATCGAATATCCAATAACTTTAACTATTGGAGGTATTCCCGGGTAAGAATATTGAGCCCGGTATTACTGCGAACGCTATTTTTGTAGCGAGACGGCCGTTTTCATGTGAATGTACAAACATCTGTAATTTTGCATGAATATTTCTGTTCCATTAACATTAAAAAAAATGTACAGTGTAGCGCGGCAGGAGAGAGAGAGAGAGAGAGAGAGAATGAGGGGGGGGATGGGGGAGGGGGGACCTCCCCAGCTTCGCGACTTGTCAATCAGGAGCATCCTACTTTCCCCACGCTGCACCGTCTGCCTCGGGCTCGCCGAGGAGTTGTTAGAGAGAGAGAGAGAGAGAGAGAGAGAGAGAGAGAAGGGAGAAAGGAGGGGAGTAACGATTGTTTACACTGGGCGGCGATGTGGGGCAACCTGTGGTTCTCCGTGCTGGACCAAGGCGGCTCCGAGGAATTAGAAATATGAATCATTCCGGGCGGGGGGGTTAGGAGGAGGGAGGAATACGTGATACCTAGAGTCCCGATTATTTCAGAGATTCATTTCGCTCCAGGCTAGACTCGACATGCCTATACACATTCATTTTTTTTTTTTAGAATGCTCGTTGGTCGACAACGAGGTCACATTTTTTGGCGGGTTACACACACTTGTTAGAAATCACAGTAAATTTACGGACTTTTAAAGGGTGCTGCCTTCCATTTACGGTCATGATTTTATGTTTACGTTAATCACAGATAAGCTTGTAGACTTTTTCAATGGTTTAACTTACACTCAATGAAAGAAATATATACATCGCATACTTTTTTGCATTAATTTGAAAGCAATTCCAACCACAGAACCTTGTTCTCTCGAGTTAAATGTATTTCAGAAGTTAATTTTTTTTAGGTTTAAAAGCAATGATACTGACTACTTCATTATAGGATTTTCATGTTTATTACAAAAACTTATTTTACTAAGCTGTCAAATTGTCTTATTTGTACTACCCAGAAACCAAAATAAAAGAGTAACTTTGAATTAGCCAGTAGCATTGCTGTTAAACCTAAAATGTTTTTTTTTTCTGTTTTATAGTTGATTCTCACATTAAACCTCTACCTTTGGCAACTAATTATGCAGAAAGTATGCGATGTAAATATTTTTAATTTAATGGAAGTTAAACCATTGAAAAAATATACATGTTTATCAGTGTTTAACTTAAGTACAAAATAAAGACCTAAAATGTGACGCACTCACTTAAACGAAGAATTCACCTCAAGCAAACCAAGTGTTCATAATCTCAGATAACTAGATCATTTTAGAAACTAGCCCGTGTTCCGACTTTGAAGTTGTAAACAAGGTAAACATACATGAGGAAGAAAAGGAAGGCTTTTGCTATAGACTCAAAAAAGTTTTTCATTAGTGTGTTAATATAATAAGATTATTATTGTTTACTCGTATTCAAAGTGAGTGAACTCAGCACCCGTAAACGAAGATAACCGTACATTCGGGAAGATCACTGGATAACTTATAACTAGAGACCTGAAAAATTCGCGGATTCAATCGGTGATAGGCTAGAATTCAAACACATATACCTCTTAGATAATTTTGCTATTGGCTTACTGTCCATCTGGCCGAATCTCAAACAGTTATAAACCCTCAACAAAAGAAGGATCGAATCACAGACAAACCAACTGAGACGACTTACAAGTCGACAGTCAATGAACTTGCGTTATTTGCCCGAGTGTACAGGGGTATGTGCAGTCTATCCTGAAGGCCATCGAAACGGCGAATTTTGCAGGTCTCTACTTATAACAAGTGTTCTTCGTAAAATTTAGGTGCATTTTTTTTAACAGTGCACGGGATTAGGTAATCTCTTCTTCTTCTCGTTCATAACTGGCTCACGGTAGTCGAGGGCGTGTCAAGAACACTATAGTCCAATCAGCATCGAGAAGCATATGTACATGTGCTTCAATTTTACTACGATAGCCAATGAATCCGCGAAATAATCTCGGCTCTAATGATAGCCATTTCCGAACCCGATTTTTTATAAGTTATGTTTATGCATACTTGAATACTATAATTTATGGGTTAAATCTTTCTCTAGTCATTTTTTTTCTATGAAAGTACAAAAGTTCAGTATTGGAGACCATTTGCGTCGGTATAATTAGCAAAACTCTTAACTCAAATGAGGATAAATTTTACAGGAGAGCGAAAAATAACGCAAAACTCAAACGTTTCAACTGGTTTCGACAACATGCAAACCTCTTACCTCCTTAGGTTTAATTTTTATTTTTATTATAAATATCAATTATCTACGTAAGTGCGACATAAAAATAATTTCATGAGCTATACTGTAAAAAATTAAATTAATGAATATTTTACATTAACGATACAAATTAGAATAAAAAAAGTCAGTTTATATTGAAGTAAAGAGTTTTGTTAATTCACTATTTGAATCTTTATAATTGAGGTTTACAGAAGTAGAAATCGTTATCTGTAAAAAAAATAGCTATGAGACTTGGAGAGTGTATGCAGTACATCATTCTGAGAAACGTATTGAAAAGAAGTGAAAATTGATAAAAAGATGGAGTTACGTTGTTTGCTAATCAGACAGACGATAAACACAAAAAAAATTCCTTTATCCTACAGGTGTAGGTAAATTTTGAAGCACTTATTTCTTCTGGAAATGTTTTGGAAACTTCTATAAACTTCTGGAACATTTTGAGAACTTAATAGCCTTTACATAATATCCTATCTGTTCCCCAAATTACAACAGTATTGATTAAACATTTTCTAATATTCCATGCAGAGAAAGTATTTTACATGTTTTTAATTCAATTCATCCACCATTGAATAGCTTAGGACGAATTTCATATTTAGGCTACAAATTTTTGACCTTAAAGCAACTATTTTTCATCCTTTCCACTAATACGTGGTCATATAAATATTTTCTTTGGACTAAGGTTTAAGATATATTAAGATGGTTTAAAATAAATTCGAACAAATATTATACTAAAGAAGTTATGAATTTTTTTTTTTTGAATTTCAACCCTTGTTTTTAAGATAACAGTTAATTTCATCAAAAATTATTTCACCAAAAGTTTTAGATACATTTTAGGGATTTTTAACAATAAATTGTAACCTATATTATATATATTAAAAAATAAATGACTTTTTGTCTTTTAACCCTTGTTATTTCCACCCCTTACAGTAATGGTTTGTTAGGTAAAAATTTACTTTAGATAATATTTAAATACAGAAATAAGAATGGTTTCGATAGTGCACTGTACATGGTACGGGAGTTTTAGTTATTTTCTTACTTCAACCCCAGGTCTTTTCAACTCTTGCAGTAATGGTTTGTATTATCAAAAATTGTTTCAGAAAAACTTTTGTGATAAAATTATAGGATTTACAAATAATATGAACACATTTGACGGTATGCCTACTAAGGGAGTTATCAATTTCTTTTTGTATTTTAACTCTTTATCCACCCTTTGCAGAAATGGATTGTGCCAAAAATTGTTTCAGACAAAAGTTTTAGATAAAAATCACACGATTTACAAACAACTCGAACAGATTCTTGGTTGTGCCTACTAAGGGAGTTATGATATTTTTTTTTTTTTTACTTTCTTCCCTGTTTCTTTCATCCCCTTGCTGCAACGGTTCGTTTGATCAAAAATTATTTCAGACAAAATTTTTAGATAAAAATTACAATATTTACAAACAATTCAAACAGATTCGATGGTGTGCCTACAAAGGAAGTTATCTTTTTTTTTTGTCCTCCAGCCCCTTTCAGTTATGGTTGGTCGTATCCAAACTTTATTTTGACAAAAGTTTTTGGTATTACTTCTACCTTGTTCAAAAAGGTGTGATATTTGTCATATTGTGGAATCTATAGCGATTTTTCTGTTTTTCAAAAACATTCTCCATTTATATCCTTTGGTTCGGATCTTGCCCATTAACGTTTCCTACTTTATTAAATTAGCATTTGGTAATCGATGAAATTAAAATAATAGGCTCTGGCCTAAAATTTGTTTCCTCGTTAAAAGAACGTTAAAATCTTATTTGATGTCTGCTGTTCAGCGATAACTATACAGAGACGTTGCTGTGTTTTTCTGGGTCAGGATGAGATAGAACTCTTAACGAGCCATTTAGCTGGTAGTGACATTAGGTAATTTTCCGGCCAAAATATGCTTATCCTTCCTATTTTAGACCGAAATCCCAGACGTATTTTAACCGAATGCTGTCAGAGTAAGGATTACACTACATTTCCTGGTGATAAGAAATCTCATCTTTCATTGCTTTATAATTAGTCGGGCTCTTTCATTTAGCAAAAATGGACGAAATATGTATTAGTGCAACACACAGATGCAAGTCTTTTTAAAGACTTGTTTGAGATTTCAAACAAGTCCTCTGCCTCACCTATATCAGAACTGTTTGAGATGTGTGAGATCATGAGTTTATTAGACGCATTACGTGGAAATTCTTAAAACAGAGTTGCCCATAGTTATCTTTCTTTCGTTTTCTATAGCATTCTGTATTTATACCACGGATATACGCAATAATGATTTTTTTTTTTCGTCATTACTTTAATTTAAGAACAAATTATCAAATGTCAGCTTGATACCTGTTCTGCTACAATAATATTTTCAACACATATTCACTTCCTGTAATACCATGGGTATAAAATGTCACACAAAAGATGATAATTACGAATACTTGCGCACATATTTACACCCATGATAATACACTTAAGTGAATACCCGTTGAAAATATTTGAAGCAGAACAACAAATGAAAAAGGAGGTATCGAGTTAAAATTTTAGAAATAGCCATTAAATAGAAGTAATGCAAGAAAAAAGAGTAAAATCCACATAGCATGCGAGACCAATTTTTACACCGGAATTATCTGAAGGATTCTACAGTCTGTGTCACGTGACCTTTTTTCAAATTTTAACGATTCTAAAAAGTAGTCCCAAATGTCACTTTCGAGGCATCATATCAGGTTTGTTTTCGAAAACTAACAAAACACAGTTCACAGAACAACGTCACCAAAAGAACCAGCAACTAACAAATTCGAATTACAAGTTACATGATACCCTTCATAGGGTGTTGCACAAAACGTGGGATGATAAGGGTTTGCGTGTTCCTTCCAATAAATTTCTAATGTGAGCCGTTTAAATCATCGAAAGATGGAAACGATCATAGATGAACTATTTATTGCTAATGAGATTTCAACACCGCTTTCTAAAGCCATAGGCGTTCGGCCATTAACATTTCGGCCGCTGGCCGTGTGCTCATTTACTAACCCACAGACGATTCAATGACTCCTCGTCGTGGACAGCTTGAAATGCGATCACGGGAGTAACACCCACCGGTGCGTGACCGCCACCACGCACTTTGGAAGTGGGAACTTGAACAGACCAGTTGTACGAGGCACATTCGATGATCAAAGAGCCAATTTGATGTAGAGAAGAAACCGTTTGTAGGAGGAGTTTTGTACTCTGTACTTTAGGTTTGCATCACATGGATGAGCTTACGCGTAAAATATGTTTTGTTTATAACCTCAACATTTGAATTTAACCATGGTGTGTCCGCTCGAAGTTTCCACATTAGTTGAACAACGTTCAGTGGTACTTTTTATATTTTTTTTTTGCCTTCTGAAGGTGAAAAACCCTGCTAAAATCTTTTCTCTGGTGATTTTACAGTATGGTGAAAGTTTTATGAACCAAAGAAATTTTTATGAGTGTGTAGAACAGTTCAAAAACGGTCGAACCTCAGTGACTAACGAGCAATGTCCTGGCCGGGCAGTTCAAGTGTCGATTCCTTCGCTTGAAACACGCCTTGACCGACGTTCAGTAACACCGAGGAGGTCAAGCAAGGGGTTTGTGGATAGTGGCTCAAACAACAAGACAAAGACTTATTTGCATCAGGGATGAATAAACTGGTTCATCGTTGGAACAAGTGTTGGGATTATGTTGAGAAGCAGTAAAAGTCTATTTTTTTTAAATTGCACATTATTTTTTCTAGATCAATTAGTCTCTTTAATTATTGAATGACCCTCGTAGTTCTACGTCAACTCACAAACGGCACTACAGGCAGCGTTCCTGCTGTTGCCATTTGTGCAAAGTAAGACAGATTACTGCACAAATTTGCTACTATTCAGAAGAGGTAAGAGCCCCAGAAAACTAGATTTTTTAGTCGAAAACCCCAGGAACATACAGTTAAAGAAGATTAAACAGGAAGATAATACTCCTAGCATACCCTATATTGGTTTCTGATCTACATAAGTGGTTGGAAGAAATAGAATATATAAATGATTCAGAAACATCTGCTGCTATTTGTGATTCCAGCAAGTAACTTGACAGCTAAAATAGGTTACATAAAAAGGTAATACGTAAATTGTTTGTTTTCAAATTTATATAAAACCTAAAAACTCAGTATTTATAGTGCTAAGAGGCTTCCAAATAATGTCTGTAATGTGAAATTGACGAATTCGCAGCCACAAGGTCTCACCACATCCAATTGACGGTGTCACCATAAAAGCGCAGGTGAAACAAACATGGTGCCAAATAGCAAATAAGTTATACCAATCTCTTCCAGATCGTTGTACTTTCCTCTGAGCTCTGAGCGTTACCCTTTTTTTCATTACAATTATTTTTGTAAGAGTCCAAAAAATAATTTTTGATGCGTATGCCTAATATCTTAACTCTCGGTATACGGAATTTTATAGAAGTAATTTCGTGAATGGAACGGAAATGTGTAACCACGGTTCTACCATCGGTGGCGTATGGTGCGGACAAAAGTTCACAAAGACTTTGGAGGAAACTTTATAGTATTAACTAAAATCAGGTCCAAAGTCGGTGTTTAGTAATTTTTAAATTTTTTTTTTTTTTCGTTTTTATCGAAGCCTTTCCATTACATAGTTTAACAATTCGAACTGTAAATGGAATTACTCGATAGTCGAAGTAGCTGCTCCGGCAACGAATTCTAGCGACCGGCGCGGGAACTACGTGTGATTCGCGTCCAGAAACGTAGGTAGTTAAAAACACAATTTGCGTATATGTATCACGCTTGCTTGGCATTATTTCAAAGAATTCTATTTTAAATTTCGTGTCCGAGTTTCGTATTATAAAAGTACCTGCAACATGAGAACACGTGGATTTTCTCATTACCGAGGTTAGATGTTAGACATCACTGGCGAGTACTAAAAGACTCGCTCACATGCTATTTTTTATGATTAAGGATATTAGATTATGATATGCTATGCTTAGTCTTATTAATGTAATACCGCGCTGGTGTGCTACCCTGCATAGATACTTTCTTGGTTAGTGACCACTCGGGGGACGCACCATAACGCCGGAATACACTAACGCCGAAAAATGTCATTGCAGGACTGCCACAAAGGTTAGGTTAGGTTAGACTAGGTTAGGTTAGGCTAGGTTAGGTTCGACTAGGTTAGGCTAGGCTAGGATAGGCTAGGTTAACTTAGGTTAGGTTATATTACGCTAGGTTAGGTTAGGTTAGGTAAGGTTAAGTTTGATTGTGGTATTTCGGCGTTAAGGTACATTTAAGAAACACACACAAATTCATTCAGTTGTTATTTCGGCGTTGTGGTACACAGCAGTTTTCTAGCTGTCGGCGTTGTGGTCAATTTTGACATTCGGCATTATGGTATTTCGGCGTTGTGGTAACGACCCGCGACCACTCGGAGTAGCATACGTTTCGCCATAGATTTTTTTATTTTTTTTTAACTTTTGGGAGCACACATTGTCGAACGGAATTTTTTTTTATGCTGAGTAAAATTAAACTCTTTATTATATTCACATGTTATCCTCATCTGTCGACCGCGAAGTCACGCGTGGGGTCAGTGTATCGTCGCAGTCTTCCCCCCGAGCTGGAGGTGGCCCGACCAGAGGCGTGGCACGTGACACACATAAACGAGGCTGTTAGCAGCGGTCGGCACGTCCCAGCGGCGATGCCATCTGGCGGTGGTCGCATGGGGACCAGCGGTCGAGAGAGGAGCAACTGGTCGGCTGGTTGCAAGAATTCCTCCTCCTCTCCCTTTCCCCCTTCTTCAACTTTCCACCGCAGTTCGAAGACCCGCAGAAGGGTGGTCCAAGTCTTCGTCGAGACGAGAGAAACTAAGAAGGCCGTACGCCAATGGTGGACGCACGGGGAGGGAGGAAACTGGGATATATATGTGTACATATGTATATAAATATATATATCCCACTTTCTCCAAATTTGGGAAAACCTTTATTGCTAGGGGCAGGCATTTTTCGCGAATAAAGCTGAACGCCTATTAAACTGCAACAAGGTATACGCGCACCAGTGGGTTTCTTCATTGTGATTGGCGGCCGTCTGCGAGAGTAGTTGCCTTATTTGGCTCAGTCACTCAGGACGCATTTGCTTCCGCAACGAATTACTGTGATCGGTGTTTTAACAATCGTCATGTACCTGAAAGAAACTCGCCCAATCACGAAACACAGACGATGCTACAGTGTTTTAACTTTCAGCTAGTCTCGGGATCTTTTCCGCGAAATATGCGTGGCCCTATTTATTGCAAAATATCTGTGAAGGCAATATGTTATTTTGGAAAATGCAAGGTGAGCTGTTACAACACCTGCAACCACAACTGTGTGAGAAGCCGCGTCACCTAACGGTTACTTCTGAAGGCCGAGATGTCGGTAGGTTAGCGTCAATTGAATATTTCGAATACTCGTGTTCAAATTTTAATTTTTTTTTCAAATCCCCTCCTCCTTCCCCCCCCCCCCCCCCCCCCCCACACACACACTTTTCGCTAGATAAAATGCTTGTATCCGCTGTTCAAAAAAAAATTACGATAAATTTTCTGTTTCTCGAACGCAGGAGTTTGCATATAACTAAAACAAAAACCCACACGAGCGTGTATAACTGCACTGTGCGGAAAATCACTCTGCTAAATGCACGCACGCACGCAGTAAGAAATTAAATTGGTTAAGATATTTCCGAGAATCTGTGGTATATTTCACGTATTTGTTTAGGAAATACTGAAATCCGTGCCAAACCACATTTTTTATAGACAACGATACAATGTGTATATATTTATTTACAGGCGTAGAGAGAAATTAAGGATACGGGGGCAAATAATTTTGTCGGGCCCTCTCCTATTACTTAATATACAACTCTTCAAACCTCTCACTATTTAAAAAATCATAAGACTGGAAAACTTTATTAGAATATTTCTGTACAAATAGGACAAAATAAACGAATTTTAACAGCAAAAAGTTTATAATTTTTTCTCTCAATAAAAATAATTTTCATCAGTTTATACCTTTTCAAAAAAATATGAAAAAAATGTTATTTTAAAAACTGAACAATTTAACGTAATACTGAATTACTTGACAGCTTCCCCCCCCCCCTCCTCAACCGCTTTTGAGCACATGATTTATGTCGGTATTCCATGATTTCCTGAACAAATTTAGCATATTGCATTTTACGTGACTTGCCTTTTTAAATAAATAGATCAAATAAAAATAAAGTGGCACGTATCGATGAGCTTAACAAATCTGCCCTCTTATTTCTAACTCCGAACATAATTAGACTCGATGTATATTTAATATGGCACTTTACAAATACTTTTTTAAGCTACAATATTTACATATTATCTGCATGTTGAGCGATACATGCCACTGTTTATTGCGTAATATTTCTGATCTTTGGCCTTACTGGTCTTTTAATTAATATTCCAAGCAAACTGGACGCAACAGGATCGAAAAAAAAAATTTACACACATATGTATAACATGATTATGCTTCGCCGACTGTGTGCGTGCGTTGTGCCTACTGTAACACGCTGAAACGGAATGAACACGGTAGACAAATCAAGGAGCGTAAATAAATCTGAATTACTGGCTGCAACAGAAGCTGTCCCGCTCATTATCTTGGAATAACATCTCCCTCACACAACATCCACCTGTCGTGGTCGGCCGACTTTTCATTTCCTTATCAGGATTTTAACACTCCGCCGCCAAGCGATAACAAAACATCTCCCTCGTCTAATATGAAAGAATAATTCTTATGAATGTATTTTTTGTCTCTCTTTGTAGTCTGCTACCATAACTTTCTTCCAGGCAGATTTTCTTGTACAAAGCTACCGTGGCAAAAGACTAATGTAATCGTGATATAAGCATATCGCATTACTCAAGGTTTCCAGACTTGCAATTTTCGTCCTGCTATCAGGGTAAATCGAAATATAACCAGACCTTCCCTGTTGCCGGGGCGTCAGGTATTTCCCCCCTCCCTTTTTCCATCTATTCCTAGCCCACGACAACCTTGTTTATGTATATAAATTTCATTGCTTATTTAGAAGCACTAATAACCAATTTTTTATTTAATGTTGATCTTCCGAGTTTCTTTGGAAACATGGTAAACACGCTCTTGGCGATAGTAAGAAAAATGAAAGTTTTGATAAAGGACTAACAAAGCTTCTTGTGCTAGTTCGTTTTTCGAAGTTATCAAAATCAGTAGGGGACTGCCCGTTAATTTTACCAATGCTCTTGGGTACTTTATTAACTGGCACTGTTATTAAATTGTAAACTAAAGGTTTTAAACGGTGTAGTAGATTACTGGCTTAACTGCGCATTGACTTATTTTCTTGGCAGACGCCTTTGTTGACTGTACAAATACGTGACCTGTTCGCTTGACCATTCGCCGGGCCATTCAGGACGCGTTTGCTTCCGCATTGAGTGGCTATGATTGGTGTGCTGGCAGTACACATGCACCTGAAATGAACCCAGCACACCACGAAACACAGACAATGCCACAAAAGTTCCAACACACAGCTGGAGTCTGAAAGTCTTTTCACTAAAAATACATAGACCTACACTTTTTTTTGTGAATGGGAAAAAAAAATATATATTCATGTGAAAATTACAGATATTTGTAAAGTTGTACATTTACTTATAAAAAAACTGTATCTCACAACAAAATAGTGTTCGAAGTAATGCTGGGTTCAGATAATTACCCAGACACTTTTGCTTTGTGTTGCCGTAGTACCTCCAATAGTTAAAGTGATTTGTAAACTGTGCGGATTTCCATGGTTTTTCTGTAACAACAATGCAAAGACGGTGATCAGATATTTTTCGCGAAAAAGGTCTGCCCTTATATGGGCTAAAGGTACTTCCCATGGCTTGTTGTTGTTGTTGTTGGAAAATAATAAAATATCTAAGATGACACACAAACCGTCAGGTAATCTTAAGTTTTTGCCGCCGCAAAACCTGTAGATGTCGTAAAATAAATTGAGTCTACTGGGAGTAGGTAATAGCTTTATTATGTAAACATTTTTCTGGCGTATTGTCACACTAATTATCTCAATTGAATAAATTTTGATGAGGGTGTTGAAGAAATGGATTCAAATTATAGAAAGTATCCATATGCTTGTTGTTGCCTCCAAAACACTTAATTTATTTCAATATAAGAAGTTGTCAGGAGGCGGCATGCCGTGGCGTAGTTGAAGTCACATTTTAACTCCGCTAGAGCCAAATTATTCCGCCAAAAACATTGCGTAAACTTTGCTTGATAAAGTCTGATGATGGTTAGTCAGTGTGAATTATAATCTGTGTTGTCAAAAACATTTACTTTCGTAAAAAAAAAGTCATTTAAAACTATTTTTACAATGCAAAACACTACTTTCCGCCATTGTTTTGGGCGTCTAAACAATATGGCGTGATAATTGGATGAAGAAAAAAAAACAGCTTCGCGTAATTATCATGTAATAATGCAGTCATGGCCAACCCCTGCTTTTACCAGCATTGGGGCATTACGTCAAACCATTGTTGGTATTATTTTTTCAACTTATATTTAGTGATGAACTTGCAGAACTTTTTTTTTTCGGTCGATTTCTTACTGACCGTAGACATCCAAATGCATAGTGAAAGAGGATTTTCATCTTAAAGTCGTTCACAAAAGAATGTACACGGAAAACAGGAAAAGAGCTCAGTAACTCGGGAAAGTTTCAGGATCCACGCGAGAGAAGCGATAAGATACAAATCCATTGCCACATGGATGGCTCGACCCAATAACTTACCAGCGGCACATTTTGGTTTTGTTTCACGCTTAGTAAATTACAAACTTGTTAGTTTGGAGGCTTCACCAAATCGCAGGATAATATCTCCATGTTTTCCCAACCGGTTTCAGTTAGTTGGTCATCGTGTCAAACGCACGACGAAACGTATGCTTTCAGGCAACAAAATGTATTTTTGGAAACACTTCTATGTTGAAATATAAGCAAACGTATTAAATTCAATTTTTAAAGGTAGCATCTGTTTAGTAGCAAAAAAGTAATCAGTAAAATTATTTTACATCCTACACTGATAAAACTGAACAGAAAAAGTACCAAGAACATTTTGTAATGGGTTTAAAAACTATTAGACAATAAATTATACTATCAAAAAATGAATGAATTATCCGCGTGAAGACCATCATAAACCACGTGCTGCAATAACAGTTAGGGCCTGTATAGTACATCAATATGTATGTCAAAAATTTGGATTGGCTTTTGTCACAGAATTTGGTATCCTATTACCATTTAAATGTACTCATTGGGAAATAGCGAAAATTGAGGTATTTGTATTTCGTTTATATTTGTTTTACGTTGACTCCAATATAGAAAATCAATTATAACCTCTCACTGAAATAAAAATATCAATTCAAAATAATACACTGCTTTAATTTTTTAATTATTCTAGAGTTTTAAGTTAAACAATTTTTTTTTTTTGTTAATCGACATACGCTTAACTGTATGAATTCATTTTCCTGTAGGTTTCTTTAGTTTTGATTTATTTCAGATGAAATATACGTATCCAGGCGCTTTAAATTTTTTTCTAAAAACAATATTTGTAAGGGAATTTATAAGAAGATGAATTTTTCGCAAAAAAAAAAAAAAGATTGTTCCATTAGTCTGCAATAAGTCATGCCTGTGCTAGCGATCGTTACCTTGTCTGCAAGAGAAGCCATCGCCCTGTTTAACCGGGCCATTTAGGACGCGTTTGCTTCCGCACAGGATGACAATGTTCGGTGTGCTGACGGTAGACGTGTCCTGAAGTAAACGCATCCAACCACGAATCACAGACAACACAGCTGTCTGAATTTTTTTTTTTTTTCGCGAAAAAAATATTACATGAGCTTATATTTTGACCACTGGTTTTTTCCTAATTATTTATTCTGTGAAAATGCGAAACATTTATTTTACGAGGTCCGAGGACATTGGCGTAGTTGTGTTCATAAAGTTGGGGGGGACAAATAATGATTTTGATGTCATGTAAACCCATTCCCTTCTTACTAAGACGGGTGGTCCGGGGGTCCACAACAGGAAAATTATGATTTTAAAAGTGCAAAATAGCGCTTTTTAAGCAGTTTTTGTATCTAGCCATTGGATACATCGATGTTAAAATTATTGTTTCCTTAAGATAAAATTTGATGAGTGAAGAAATTACAAATAAAGTTGGGCAGAATAATATTATAAAATAAAAATATCACGGTCTAGAAAGTTTGGGGGGACAGTACGCTCCACCCAAAATGTTCAGGGGGACACGTCCCCCCTGTCCCCCCCGGTTCCTACGCCCCTGTCCGAGGATAACGTGGAAGTGACCTTCGCCAGGAGGTTTACGCTGCGTTGGAACAAGCATGGGCCCTGGTGTGATTGGATACGAACGACCTTGCCCTTGAGTTATAGCCCGTGAGGGGGTGGAAGGAGGAGGAGACAACTGGGGAAAAGGGTCACTGGCACTCGGGCTAGCGCGCCGGCGAAAGGAAACACAGACGCGAGAGCTGCAGGGGTCGGGCGGAACGAACAGGCTCACTCGCATCAAATGTGGCATCGCGCACGAGCAAGGAGGCTGCTGATTGGTCGGGCCCAGTCGGCCGGAATCGAACACAAATAAAAACATTAAAAAAAAAAACATGTTCCTGTATTTTTACAAAAGATACCTTCGGAAACCAGCTGCCATGAAAAACTTTCTAACACCAAAAGATATTGCAACTTTGTACAATACTGAGTATTTTTTTACGAAAATTGGCGTTTTTATTTAATATTTTAATTGATGTTTCATTAAAGTATAATTTTTTTAAACCACGGAAATGATAATAGAATATTCAATAATTGAACTTTATTTTGTTTTATTATGCTTAATTAATGCGCGCAGTTAATACTGGAAAGCTATTCAGGGAATGGTTTACAAATATCTTTAACTATTTGTTGTACTGGGACAACACAAAGCATAAATTCCCGGGTAATAATCCGAACCCGGTATTACTGCGAACATATTATTTTTTAATGATAGAGTTGTTTTCGTGTAAATGTACAAATTTGTTGTGTTAAAGTTATTTGTAAACCGTTCTTTGAATATGTATCCAATATTAAATGCGTACATACTAAGCATGACACAACAAAATAAAGTCAAATTGGTGAATATTCAATTAGCTTGAATGAAACATCAATTAAAATATAAAAGTATGTGTCAATTTTAGTAAAAAATATTACTCAGTATTAGTATCTGAAAAAACTAATTTAATATAAGAAAAAATAACCATAACCATGTTTTACACAAATTTGTAATATCTTTCTTTAAATATTATTAATTTTTTCTTGGTAACTGTATTAAAAAGGATTATTTTGTAAAAGTACAGAAAAACTTTTTTCTGTGCATGTATCTCGTGCTGAATCAAACGCGTCCTGAATTGCCCGTCCAAATAAGGCAACGGCTTCTGTTGCACGGGGCCACCAATTACAAGCAAAAAAAAAAAAAAAACCCTGTTGCATTAAATTGAGCGTTCAGGTATATTTCTTTATTTCTTTTCTTTTTTTTTTTTTTCCCCGCGAATAAATACCCGCCCCCTTGGGATAGAGAATGTGCTAGGGAAAAGGAAGCCAAGTTAACCGGTCAGTTTCTCTTCCAAATACGGTGGTCATTATTCACTCACTGCTCCCATCTCGATCCTCACCTCCTCCCCCCCCTCCTCCTTAGACAATAATCCGGGAGTATATCTTTTCTTACTCCACAGGTTGTGAGAATCTGTTTGTAACAGTGTTTATAATGTTTTTTTTAAGCGATCACAGACGGTCAATAAATAGAACATCGCGTCATTTCATTGGTCAGATCACTCGCCTCCCACCAAGTCGTTCTGGGTTCGATCCCACGTCCGAATTTTCCGCAAGTGGGAAACGTGGCGGACGTCGCCGTGATCGGGTAATAGTTTCAGGGGATACTCCCTTTCCTCCCCGCCCATTCACTCTGATACGCCGTTTGAAATAAAAGTACATTTACGGCCTTTCCAACGAAGAAATAACCTGAGATAAACGAAGAGTTCATCGTAATCTCAGATAACTGGATATTCGTAGAAATTGCGTTGGATTCCGACTTCTGAGTTAAGAGTTACATTGTAAACAGAATAAAAAATACCTCCCACCGGAGACAAAAAAACGTTTTTAAAATTTTTTTTCGCACAATATAAGGTTATTATTGGTGATTCATGTTCAAAGTGAGTGTAACTGAAAACCCGTAAACTTACGAAGATAACCGTAGGTAAACGAAGATCCCTGGAAGGTGAACATTTTCCAACAGTGTAATGTTCCATCCCCACCTCGTAAAGTCAGCAGAAGCATATAAATCCCGTGTGTACGGGTTCTCTGGAGCTGGGCTCGACAATGGCTATCTCTATATTCGTCTCTTACCGCTCACCTCGGTCCCAAACACTCTGTTTCTAACTACTCACTCGTCCATGCCGCGACACAGTCCCTGACGACCCAATACTCTATGATCCGATCTTCGCACACGAAGCCCCTCGCTTTCACCAGATATCGCTCGTCATGGGATAGCCCCCCTCCCCTCTTCACTTCTCTCCCCTCGCAGGGCATCCTCCTCGTTTATATACCCCTCAGTCCTGCTCTGGAAAAATCTCATAGCCTGTAAAGTGTTGCGTCATCAGAGTCGAATAAACACCCGAATCTGCAAGAATAATGGCATCCTATTTACGCCTCTTCGCGCGGACAGGGCACTGAAGACCTGCCGAACGTTCGAGAGGGACAGAGAGGCGCCGCTCATGTACTGAAGGGACGGGCGCTACCTGTCCTGGGGGGTGGGGCCTCCCCTGCCCCCCCCTCCCCCTCGCTGGCCAGCGCGCCGGGCTGACTGGCCTGCCTCGTTGCCTCGTCTCCAGCATCCTCGTAGCAACACTTTATGGTATTTTAAAACTTGTTTTTAATTCGTGGGACCCTCGGAGCCTGGGACAGAGCGCGCATTTATGCCAATCTCTCTTTTGCAGGTATGGTTTAGAAATGTGGTAGCACTGATACCGGGTTCCTACAACTATGCTTTTATTTTTCTAAGAACCTTCGCGGGAAGCCGCCGGCTGTTGCGAGGCTAAGAAGTACTGATCCAACAACCCAGTTACGCATGTAATTGCGTAAAGTTCGCAAATGTATACTGTTTTGGCCTCTACGAATGGTCAGCTGGCCAAACAGTGTTTTTGACATCAATTTGACTTTCTATAAATAAAATTTGATTTCAGGAAGAAAATAAAATAATTCCTCTTAGATCTGGCAAGATAAACACTAAGTTACAGACACGTGTATTTACGGCAAAAAATGTTAAGATTCTACCTTTGTCATAAGTTACGATCGGTAGACATCATAATATGTGAGTGTAGGTGTTTGTTTGAACTTCCAAATACACCCATTTATTTGTTTGTTCGTTTATTTATTTCATTTTTTTTTGTCTCAGTAAGATATAAAGCTAATTTGATTTTACTATTCTACCAAATCCAGCCTGCAAAACTTTTTTTTTTTTTAATGATGTTTATTTTCCCGGAAGCTGGCGTGGGCGCGGCTTACAGCAGATTAGCCTCCTCGCGCACTGCATCTCGGGACAGCGGGGAAGGGAAGTACGCTCAAGTGCGTGCTTTGGGACGAGCACAATTTCAAGTTGTGTTTGTTAGTGACGCCTTATGACTTGCGTGATCTGTACACGACCGTGATTTTCTAGCGTTGATTGCGTATTGCGTTCCGTCGTTGCTTTTCTTGCTTGGTTTATAAACCCGGCCTCAAGACTCATCGCGTCCTGCCCTCCAAACCCGGAAAAGGACACCGGGGGGAGAGAGAGAGAGAGAGAGAGAGAGAGAGAGAAGAGGGGGGGGGGGAGAGAGAAGGAAGACTTGCGCAACTGCAGCAGTGGGTGCATCTGGTACGGCGACACTTTCCCCTTTCGTCTTACGCGACCTTCCTCTCGCACCTATATGGCAGACCCGGACTCCAGACGGTAAAAACCGGCCGGACGCAGACCCGATATTCTCGAGGCTTGCGTCGTATCTCGGTACAAACAACTGACAGTGGATCTCAAGACCGTGTCACGCTGTCTAAATTTCGCTTCCAAACACTTCACAAAGTGGGTTCGGTCAAATGACGTTGGAGCTTTATGAAGTCACCGAAAACGCCATGTTTGTTTGGAATCTTGGATGACTTTAGTTTTCGTCAAAACAAAAAATTTACGTACAGGACGGGTTCTTAAAATATGTTGGATGTTAAGACGGAATCAGCGTAAACGGATATGGCGTCCGTTTCCGTCAAAACAAAATTTTAAAATGTCGAAGCAACACGTGGGTGATTGAATAGGTTATAAATGAGAACAATTACAATAATTATATAATTAATCAACTCAAAACCTGCTCATGTTATTGAATTGAAATACAACCAAGTTTAAGATAGTAACTCCAGAGATAATTTAGCTAAAATTTTGTTATGATATCTCAAACTGACCAAAAGATCAATGAAAATAATAACATATAAAAATAAAAAATAAACCTATATTAAATAATAATAAATATGATATACTATGAATATATATTATATAATTACAATTTTATAATATAAATAATATAATATATACTATCAACTACCAAATTTTTTGTTTAGCTTAAAAAAAGATCATTTATTGTGAGTTTGAAATATAAATTAATAGCCTGAATCATTGAGGATTTTTAATTATTTAAAATTAGTTTAACGATGTTTTTTTTTAATAATTTCATTGATGATTCAACCTGGGAGTAAGTAGGTAAATTATGAGGTGTACGAAGCATATTTTAGGATTGATGATTTCAATAAGTTTTTGAGCTTGCTCCTGAACGTAAAACGAAAAACGTAGTTTCACGTTACTTTAATTTTAATGTGATATATTCAATATAGATACATATCTGCCCATTCTACACCAATAACCTGTGTGATTTATTTTAACCATGTGAGCGATGACGTACAGGAGACAGCTAGTAGTAAATCATAAATCTATTAATTTTTAAATCACTGTAAAATATTTTATGACATTCGTAAATTAAAGATTAGCTGTCCGTGAAAGAAATGGTTACGCCAAGTTATTTGTGAGACGAAACAAGCTTTCGCGTAGCATTTGTTCTCGTTTTGTTCTTCTCGTGTCTCCACTTGCAAGCAGATCAATCATTGCGAATGGAAAGCTGGTTGGCAATATCTTCAGCTGGTCGTTCGAGAGAGAGTCTCGACTGCCGTAAACATTAATGTCTGGAACGCATTCTCACTTACAGAAAGTACGCAGTTAAATTTTTTTTGTACCTATTAAGAAATAAATTATTTGAAAAAAAAAAATGGCCAGGATTTTTTTTATTGTAACGCTGCAAGTAACATACTTAAGATTTTCTAACACAGTCATCAAGCTGTCTTCTGGTCTCGGAAGTCTCTAAAGTCACGAATAACTCAAGAAACTAAAATACTGGTCATTTAAGTCACGAAAAAGTCACAAAACTAAGGTACTGGTCACTAAAGCCACGATAAAGTCACAAAACTAACAACTGGTCACTACAGTCATGAAAAAGTCACGAAACTAAAGGAATGGTCACTGAAGTCACGAAATAGTCACGAAACTAAAGGACTGGTCACTAAAGTCACGAAAAGATCTCGATACTAAAGGACTAACACAGCAAGACCCGGAAAAGTTCCAAAATAAACAATAACGATGTTGGAAGTCATGAAACTTTTATTTTCAGTTGCTTTTTGCTAATTTGCATTTTTTTAAACCTCGTTTCAGTTTATAGTCGACATTAAATATGAATAGTTAGATGTTATCTACTTAAACCACGTGGAAATAATATTTGAATAGGTTTCTGCTTTCTAACAATTAAAATCGGCACGTTCCTGGAAATGGTAGATATATTTCTTATTGTGTTTATTTTTATTTTATTTAAAAAATATCCTTCAATTTAAAAAAGTATGTATGCGAATTTTATTTAGAAATTCTGAAAAAGTCATAAAATTGATTCACTAGGTACATATTTGTAAAAAAAAAATATAGTTTAGTTCCTTTACAAAAATAGTATTTTTAGTTACTATAGTTTTCAGTATTTCTTAGTGAAATATGATACTGCGTTGGAAACATTTTTATGGCAGTTGCTTTGAGCATTCAAGCTGCTACGTTGAAAATTATTTATTTGATATGAAAAATATTTCAGTGGCTTTCAAGGCAAAAATATTAGGCTTTTATAAATGATTTAAGAATTATTGATCATCATTATTTTTTCATAAATATTTTTAAATTTAGACAGCTAGGCGTTGTAGACATTATAGATTCATTGTGTAAGGTTATGCTCAGGCCTTGAAAACCAAAGCTAGAAGCTAAGATCCTCATGATGGGTCTGTTATCTAGTTTTTTTTACTATCCATAAACAAACATGCTTGAAACACTGCAGCCATGATTTAGCTGTACAGTATCTTTCTTCTGGAGCAGTGTTGCCAACCATAACCCACACACTTCGGGTACTTTCGGGTACGAGAAGTTCTCACTTCTGGTATCATTATGGTACATACACAAAAAAAGTATGAAAGCAAAACATTGCCGTCTTCTTTAATTCAAATATTATATACACTGTTATAATAAAGTGATGAAATAACATTTTATAATTTTAATGCTATATTGACAGGCGTAGGGTTTGAAAATGCGTCGTTCAATTATAATAAAAATGGAGGGGGGATAATGTAAACGTTAAATACTACTATTCCAGCCACATGTGAAAAATTGTGTTTTAAGGTTGGTGTAAAATCATTGTAAATACTACGTGTAATATAAATAAGACGACGTAAATTTGTGTTGTGCTTTAATATTGTAGCCGAGACTCTTTTCAACGAAAGATATATCTGATCCTGAAGTTTACTTGATACTAGCTACAATTTGATCCTGTAGTTTTCCAGATATCATTAGGAATATAGCGTATCCGAGGCTGTTTTAAAAAAGGCAGGGGTGTTTTAATGTCACTATGTTTCGGTCAGGCAAAGTCTGTTTTCCCCCTAATTGGTTTTCCATTCCAAGTAAATATAGTTCAATCTTTATTCACTAATATTTTTTTTCCTCCTATATTCGGGTACATTTGCGTACACGAACGGATCTTCTCGGGTGTCAGTTACAGACATAATAATTTGGGTATGTGCACCCGAATTCGTTTACGTCTGGCAACACTGTTATAGAGTCTTCGTCTTTCTGGATACAGAAATCAATAAAGGTTTGACATTAGATTATAAAAAATTATTCTAAGGTAGATAAGTTTGTCACTTCGGTGTAAATTCCCCTGATAGTTTCGAAGTCAGGACCGATTTAAAAACCCTCTTCCTCATAACACTCCAAAATCAAATGAGCAATAGCTGCCTGAGAAAGCGAATGAGCTCATGATGTTCTTGCATAAGCATGTTGACGACAGCATTTTTAAAATACTTCACCCCACATTTCTTCCATACCACTGCCACCCATTATTTTGCCCACCTCAACCATGCAACTCATAAAAATAATATTCTACATCATCTCACAATTACGAGTTCCTTAGACAGCTCATCATTTCGTCCGTTATAAATATAAAATATAGAACTCCGCAGTAATAACAGGGAAAGTAAATACAACTGAAAAAGAGACGTTAATTCGATTTCAACGTTATTGCTTTTGCAGATGCTGTCAGCGTAAGAGTTTAAACGCTTTAGAAAACTTCATAAACACATATTTAATTTTTCCTATAGAATGAATCTTTAGCCAGATTGTCTTTTATGTTGTTTTTTTTTCGTTGTGACTAGCTCATGTGCCTGATGCTAGAATCACAATAACGCGACCGACTCAATGTAAAGGACGCGATGTGACAGCTAATTGTCGCCTTATTGTGAACATGTGCTTTTTAACAACGCGGCAAACTGAAATAACAACTCGATGTAAAATGTCCCTTACCTTTACATTCGCTATACACAAACGACAGTCATCAATGTATACAAATATGCATTAAATTGGTAGTTTGGTAAACACCTGTTAAATAAAATCTAAATAATAATTTAAAATAATAACTTTTCAAGAAGTATTGATAGGTTCACAATCGAATTAAGTGTAAAAACCCTCAAAAAATGCACGCAAAACGATTGTGTTATCACTGCAGCAGTTTGACCACCATTGGAAAACCAATTTCTGACTTTGTTTCAGTAACTTCGCACCAGCGACGCGATGGAAATTGAGGAACTCGTAAAGTTTGTCACGTCCGCGAACTTTGTAGCACTAAAGTCACAGTTGTCTCGAAAGTGATTAGTTAGAAATTCATTTTAGTGACGTCACGCTATTGACTCGTGCATGACGGTCTTGCTTGCACGTGGCCCCTTTCAGCTCATCGGAAGCGTAGCTGTGTCCTCCCTGGAAGTAAGGCTGTGACCTCTGACCTGCGTTCCAGAACATGCGTTTAAAGGTGTACAACATAAATATAAAGTGAAACCTTAGATAAAGCGTTAGTTTTTGTGGTTTTGAAATGATCACGAATTGAATTGCAGTTATCGCTTGATAAAAAATGTTTGAGTACGCACAGTTAACCCCTAACAAAATATTGGGCATATTAGTTTACTATGTTTTATTCACTTAGAATAAAACGGGTTCATAATTTTTGGGTTGGTTGGTAGTAAAGCGTAAACAGCAACAATGTGTGGTAATGGTTACTAAAACATTTCCAGTTACAAAATATTACGTATAGGTTACATGGATGTATAGTCAATCAATGACTCGTGTTTTAAAAAAACTAGGAATGGGCTAATCAAATATTTTAAATACAATAAAATCCTCAGTATTCGAAATATTCGATGTTCGAATAAAAAGATTCGAAGAAAATTATTGCAGGAAATATGGAAATTTAAAAATAAAATACTGATATGTCTGAACTATACCTACTAGGCCTATCCTATTAGTATTCGTCGAGATATAGTAAATTTGATAATTAATTATATAAATAATGTTAGATTATTTATTGATTTCGGAATATTTGTAAGAGATACACAAAATAAGGAGTTGAATGTTTTAAAACCTTATTAAAATTTTAATTTCTTGTATCATATTTTATTTTTTTACCCTTGACACCTAGATTCGGATTCGAAGGGTATATTCGAGGTACTCTCTGGGACTTGAATTTGAGATTTGTATTGGAGAAAATTGGGATTTCATCCATCGCCATTAATGATATTAATCAGGCATATCTCTAATAATTTGTTCTATTTTTTTTTTATCTGGGGTAGTCATGGAGCAAATGATATAATTTTACTTCCCACATTTGGCTATGGGAATTTTCTTCGTTGCTGTGCAAACATGGACCAGTTACTAGCATCAGGATTTAAGCTTGTGTACGATTGTGTGTAGTTAAGCTTACAGCAAACACGCCGCAAATATCGCAACTAATTCATGAATTAATTGGCTCTACGTCCCGTCGACTCTGAGATCATTAGCTACGTACGATGAGCGGTGATGAGAATCTCCGGGACGAATGAGTGGGGGGATCGGAAAAGTCAGACATACTATAATTTTCACGAACATGGACTCGGTCCAGAAGCCAGGATGCAATTAGTGATTCTGGCCACGTAAGCCTACGATCTAAATTTAAAAAAAAAAAGTCACGACTACAGAATTGAAATCAGTTCCCCAACTGGGGAGGTCTGTTAACTGCAGCCAATCACGCAAACTCGACCACTACACT
Source organism: Bacillus rossius redtenbacheri (assembly GCF_032445375.1). Taxonomy (NCBI): domain Eukaryota; kingdom Metazoa; phylum Arthropoda; class Insecta; order Phasmatodea; family Bacillidae; genus Bacillus; species Bacillus rossius. Next base: position 30,880,268 of record NC_086337.1, on the reverse strand, counting down.
GTTAAATTTTTTTTAGGGGCTATGAATGGAAAAACAATATTCACGTAAACTTGCGGATTTGTTAAAATTTGTACATTTACATGAAAACAACTATATATATATATCACTACAAAATAGTGTTCGCAGTAATACTATGTTCGGATTCTTTCCTGGGTATTTATATTTAATGTTCTCACAGTACCGTCATTATTTGGAAACGGTTACCTGTATAGGTTTCCAGTATTAACTGCGCACATTAATATGCTCAGTAAAAACAAATAAAGTCAATTAATTGAATACTAGATTATATTTACACGGTTAATGGAACATCAATTAAAATATAAAACCATGCACCAATTTTTGTAAGAAATACTCAGTATTATCTCGGAAAACGTATTTCATACATGCAAAAAAATACTATAACCATGTGTTGAAGGAAGTTACAATATATTTCTTGTAGCATCAGAAACAATTTCTTGGCAACTGGTTTCCAAAGGAAAGTTTAGTAAATGCACGGTAAATTTTTTCCTGTGTATAGAGGCATTCCACGGACCTTAAACCTTTATTTGCTCGTTAATCGACGCGAGATAGAAGTCCCACTCGTACATCGGACGGCAGTTCGTGCCACAGGGTTCGGCGCTAAAGGTCTCGGTGATGATTCACAAATTAGAAAGGAGTCCGGCGCAGCCCGGGTGGTCCCAGCCTTACACCGCAAAAAGAAAAACCTTTCTCTGTACACTGTTGAAAATTACAGTATTCTTACAAAACTTTCCATGAAGAATTCTATCCTCAAAAGAACAAACCAAATGATCTTCGTAGTTTCAGTCAGATGGATCTTGACATGAACTGCGATGGAGTATAACTTCTAAATTACGTGTTCCATTGTGAACTGGGTAAACATACTTGTGGCAGGAAAAAATTTGTATGTTAACTTTGGACTTAACAAATGTTTAAAGATTTTGTTAACACACTGTTACAGCAAAGTTATAGAAAAGATAAAAAGATAAAAAAATCTCTGGATAGTTTGTATCTAGTGTTTTTCGTAAATATAAGATGAACATTTTTAACTGCATAGGAAAGAAAACATCCTTCACCGCCTTTTTTTTGTTTAACTAAATATATATGCATAACCTTAGATTTCTAACATCTTCATACCTTTGAGTTCTGTGTTCAGTTGTAAACGAGTTAGAAAACCACATGGCAGAAAGAAGAGAGGTTTCGTTGTAGACCCACCAAGTTTTGACCAGGTTTTTTGTTGAGTAATTTAGTGAATAGAACGGAAGTTGCATGGGACGGAAATATGTAACCACGGTGCTGTCATATATGGCAGATGGTGCGAACTTAAGTTCACAAAGCCATAGGAAAACTTTATAGTATTAACTGTTTAGTTAATTTAACAAGCTGAGCAATATTTAAATAAATTTTGTCGTCAAAAATCAAGTCCAAAGCTGGGGTTTAGAATTTTTTCACGTATTTTATTCATTTTTATCGGAGCCGTTTCACGATCGTCAAACTTTTCGCTCTGTAAAACGAACAATTTTGTTGTTGACGTAGCTGCTCCGGCAGCGAATTCTAGCGGCGGGTGCGAAAATTACGTGTGATTCGCGTCCAGAAATGGAGTTTAAAACACAGTTTGCGTGTATTTATCACGCTTGCCATTATTTTTAAGAATTGTAAATTAAATTTCGTTTCCGAATTTCATATTAATAAGTGTATCTGCAACATGAAAACATATGAATTTGCTCGTTTTTGAGGTTAGATGTTGTATTCTCTGGAGGGTACTGAAAGTTCGCTCACATGTTTTTTTTAAACACAATCCAGGTGGTTTCTTACGAGTCCATGTTGAAATCTAGTAAAAATCGTACCAGCAAATGACCGAATATATCAGTAAAAATTAGGACGATTCATGGGCAATTCTCAACCATTGTTCTACGTAAATGAAAAGTGAATCGAGACGAAGTGGAATAACTGAAGGAGCTGATGACTGACGTTGTTTTAGCGGTTACCAGCCTTTACAGTAGGTGTTCGAACACACCACTTTTCGGTGGCAATGCGCTGCCCCGCTTTCATGTGAACCACGCGCGTTGCGTCGCTTGCCCGCGTGTGGTTCTGCGGCGCCTGCCCACCGTCAAAGCTGAAAGCGCGCGCGTTTCACATAGGTGCGTTTCCGCGCATCACCATGACTCCGTACGTAGTGCGATACGTCAACCCCCCCCCCCTCCTTTACCTTAATTTCCTTCTCTGCCTTGTTTATGTAACATTTTTCACTCGAATTAACACCAGTCTTACAGTAATAAAAATATAATAATAAATATTTATTTGATTGTGACCTGCAGTTTACAATTTATTTGCACCGATGATGATAAACGGGCTTGCTATGCCAAAAAACGTGAACAAATGTTCGCGACAATAGCGGAAATGTTTGTTTTCTTGGAAATGAACGACTTATTTAGCACAGCGAATCATAAAAACAACTGAGGGATTTAGAGTTATATCACAATTGAAACAACTAAGGATAATTTTTCGAAAACTGGCAGCGGTTCCGAAAGCCATTTCCGTAGTGCATGCTGGAGCGCGCTCAGAACCTGGAAACACACACGTAGATTATGGTACGACTAGCTGCCCGACCCGGCTTCGCACGGCTATACTAATGGAAATTTACAGTAATGGTAAAACAAAAAAAATCAGTGAAAATTTATTACAAAGCTGTATAATGTACCGGAGAGAAAATGAATAGCACCGATGGTTTCCCGACTGGTGCACGCAACGTACAACTGATGTACCCGTACTTCGCTACGGCCGGCAGTCTACTGGCAGATCACTCTTGCGCTGCTCATTATACATGCCCCTCCTTGTGGGTACGCCACTGCCGCACGATTCCCGTTGCCATGGAGACGCAGAAGGCATGAAAAATGCAAAAAATCCTGTTCTCATGCAGACAAAGTACCCACTGTTGCTTGGTTTTAACCACCCATGGGATCTAATTTTCGGAAAATGTCATCCTGCGTAACATAAGGAACATTACTGTGAAGTTTCGAGTCTGTAAAATATATATACTTTAAAAAAAAAGGGCAATTTTTTATATTTAAAGTACCCGCAAACTTTCAACGGTGATGAGGACTGCACTACCAATGAAATAGTCGTTGCCATAGAGACGAATGAAGCATCAACAAAGCAACAGCCGTTACCATGGTGATTTCCTACCAAAAACTGGAAATTTTGATATATTACACCCCCGAAACTCCCCTTGGGATCGGATTTCCACAGAATCCGTTCTTAGTGAGCGTCTACATCATAAAATGAGTAACTATGTTAAATTTAAAGTCAATCTGGTGTATAGTTTTAGAGATCTCGTAATGAGTGAGTCAGTAAGTGGTATTTAACTTTTATATATATATATATATATATATATATATATATATATATATATATATATACATATATATATATATACACACACAAGTCCGTGTCAGAATTGTAACGGGAGAGGAAAATTAATGATGGTCCAAAAAATGAAAATTAATTAAAAATAATAAAAATAATAAATTCTAGTAAAAGAAAAAAAACAAATTAAACACAGAGGGAGGAAAAAAACTATAGTTTAGGTTTGCGATTTAAAGTGATAAAAAGTATTTAAATACTAATTGAACTGTTATGAGGGTACTGATTGCTTCGTTGTTAATATCACACGGGTGTTTTTTACTTGTATGGGAAAATTAAGAATGATAAGGCATCTAGTGCGTGGCAACAATGTTAATAGGCAATAGGAAATAAACTTCTAGCGCCTGCGGCATTGTCAACACACACTTCGTACGTGTACTGCATGTTGTATCTAACCCCCTCCAACGCATTTGATTCTAAATTGGACTTTTAGTAAGGATCCCTAATGTTATTGATAATATAATATAGCATATAGCCTTCCTCGATAAATGTACTATCCAACACTGAAATAATTTTTCAAATCGGACCAGTGGTTCCTGAGATTAGCGCGTTCAAAACAAACAAACAAACAAACTCTTCAGCTTTATAATATTAGTATAGATATAACGTAGAAGTCGATTATATACGTGATCCTCGATGGACATTTCATACGCTTACATTTCCTACCTGTTTTCACTGAAAAAAAAAAGCCTTCGATAACTAAAATTGTACTAAATCACCGGCCAAACCCTAAAATCACTTTTAGACGTGTTATATTTTTGCTACCGCATTATATTTAGTGAATGAAGTATAAAAGAACCACTGGAGGCTATGTAACTTAAGTAATACAATATTAAAATTTTTATCCAGATTTTGTTGGTCAGTTTCTTCACACTGTAGAGTATTTTACTGCGTCGGTCGGGATACGGCGTCTCTTCTCGCACAAGATTTTCCATCAGCCAATCAGAAGCACTGAAAAACTCCCTGCGTCGAACGCTTCCAAAGAGTTAACTTCCGACGGACGAACGGACGGAGGAAATTACATATTCCAAAATGTTGGAGCAAGTTATTTTCGGCAACCATTACTATCTTAAAAGGTTTTGAGGCTTGTTTATTTGTTAATCTACATCCATTAAATGTTTATAGATGCACATATTTAAAGTTTAATGTTTAATGCAAAAATTACCGAGACGTGAAAAAAAAAATTAATTGCCTATGACAAAACTAAAAAGTGTTTTCAGAAACATTTTTAGGCATGAAACACCTAGTACGATTATTGAAAGCAACCAAAGGCCTTGCATGACTCCTTATATACTTAATCTGTATTTTGTTTTCGCAAAGGGAACAGAAATATTGATATAAAAATTACAGTTACTTGTAAATTTGTACATTTAAACGAAAACAACTGTAAGACTACGAAACAGAGTTCTCATTATTTCTGGGTTCATATTCTCACCCGGGCATTTATGCTTTGTGTTGTCCGAGAACCTCCAACAGTTAAAGTAATTTGCAAATCGTTCTCCGAATAGCTTTCCAGTATTAACTACACACATAGCATGATAAAACAAAATAAAGTTATTTATAATAATTATATATTGGATTATATTTTCCCTGGTCTAAAAAAAAATTACGCTTGAATGAAACATCTATTAAAATACTCAGTATTATCACGAAAAAGGGAAAAAATATAAAGTACAGCCATAGCCATGTGTTGTAAAAAGATACAATGTATTTCTTGTAGCATCACAAACTGGTTTCCCAAAGTAATCTTTGGTAGAAGTAGGTACTCTCTGTAGTAGAGACCAGAAAAATTCGCAGTTTAATCTCGCGATGGACTATAATCCAAATACTATGTTTACCTTTATGCTGCATCAGTTATTGGACCACAGATTATCTGAAGGACTGTAAGCAAATGAAAAAAAAACACAACAAAAAAGTATCGAATCAAGTGCACCCCAGTTAAGAGGTATTAGTAGCCAATGAGCAGGTGTAATTTGCCCGAGTTCATATAGTATGGTGGAGTCTATCCTAGAGGTCACTGAAACCGCGAATTTTTCCAGTCCCTAATAATGCAAAATTTGCGGATTCATTTCGCGATAGGCTAGCATCAAAACAACTATACCTTCGTACCGCTTCTGCGATCGGCCCGCATTTTATCCGGGGAACTGTGGGCCAATGGGAAACACTAAACCAAGAAAGTGCCGAATTACGGACAGCCTAGTGGAGACGTCTCACGCGTCAGTAGCCAATGAACAGGCGTCATTTCCGCGAGTATTTAAAGGACTGTGGAGTCTATCCTAGAGCAGTGGCGTAGCCAGGATTTGTGTATGGGGGATGTTAAGAAGCAAGCCGCCCCCCTCCCCCCCGTATTACAGCGGGGGGTCCAGGGGTCCTCCCCCGGGAAAATTTGGATTTTAAGGTGTAAAATAGTGCTATTTTAGCAGTTTTCGGTACTTAAATTTAAATATTGTAATGGTAAAATTTTATTAATTTTAATATGAAATTTGTTTGAGTGATGAATAAGAAATTAATTAATGATTTGGTACTAAGAGGGGGGGGTTAGGGGTTCTAGAACCCCTAACCCCCCCCCCTGGCTACGCCCCTGTCCTAGAGGTCAATGAATCCGCGAATTTTGCAGGTCTCTACAGTAATCTGCAGAAGCGCCGGCGAGCGCCTCGCGCCACACGGACACTTCGCACGGCGCATGCGCCCTAAGGGGGAAGGAACCCGCGCAGAAGAAGAGAGACCGCGGGAGCCGCGGAGATAACGCCGAGAGGAGGTCAGTCGCCCGAGGGCCTAAGAGCGGCCGAGCCGGGGGAGGCTGTCCGCAACCTCCTTGGAGCGGACCTGTCCGGGCGCCGCCGGCGAACCACTCGCGCTCTCTCTCTCTCCAGACCCCCACCCCCCGCCTCACCATCCGTGACAGCGGAGCGCCAGTCCCCACGCCTGTGAACATCCATTGGGATAGGAACTCATCCTAAATCATTCTGCTTCGATCATTTCCGTGTTTTTTTTCCTCCTCACCGTTTTAAATCAATTAATAATATATAACTAAAAAAAACATAATCGGTTATAAAAAAATAATTTTTTTACCAATCACTTATTTTTTATTTTAACGTTTTTTCAATGAACGTAGTGGCTATTTTTTTTATGTCTGGTCTAGCATGTATACTGTGGTTATACAGTTTTTTTTTTCCGGATGAACGGTTCGTTTATGAACTACGTATTCAAAAACGTTGTATTTAGTATATAATTCATTTATCAATAAAAATTATGTTTACCCAAAGCACGAAAATAATATGTGTGCACAGTAAAAAAAAACTATATTTAAAATTAATAACAGTGTTTTCCCATACGAAGTTCTTCACTCAATTTACCGAATTTTTAAGTCACCCCTCGCCCTAACAAAATAAAATAAGGTGTCATTCTATTATTGCAAACAAAATGTATCCATTCTGAGGATACGGATATGTTATGCAGATGTATTGAGAATTGTGACCTAAGCGCATTTTTACTCTCTTGTACTTTTGCCTGGACGCATTGTTTTGGGGTCCAATACATTAAAAAATTTAAATGGTAATGGTTTAACTCCTGGAATGTAAGCAATACTTCGAGCACACAGATATAAACATAGTATTTACGACACGAAATATTAGAAGCAAAATAAGTTAGTATACATAGTGATTTATTTTCATTACTTTTACGTATTGAGTTGGACTTCCGACTAATATGTGTGTTTGTATAAGTATATTATGTGTGAGTTTGGTTACAAACAGTAGTGTAGTAATACACTAAATACTATTATATGTCAGTATACTAGTATTTATATACTCATAATAGTACCACACCACTTAACATATTACACTTCTACTGGGTTTTGATATACTTAAAACAACTACTTAACTGAACGTTTGCAAAATACAGTATTCACAATACAACAAACAAGCATGTAAATACTTAAGGATTACACCAAAAAAATACTATGCATAACAATTATATTTACAATAGAATGATTAAATGTAACTATTATTATCTTGTAAAGTTAAATTTACGTCATATGTTTGTATCCCTCACATGTAGCTTACAGTTAGCAGGTCCGAGGGGGTGAATTTCGGGATTTAAGGTAGGGCCCAAACGTATGTTCCAGAGTTCTTATTGGGTCCACAATAATTAATTTTTTACTAAATTCAATAAGCTTTTCACTCAGTGTATTCATTTTGCATGAGATGCAAGTTGGGTCACTGGTTTCCCACAAACCGAAATAACTTTAGTCTCTAGTTGAAGAACAATATTTCATTACCAAATGATAAATTCTCATATAGATGTTACAACTCAGACAGTTAGTGTTCAAAATTTTTAACTTTCGACTGAAATTTTTACGTCCCTAAGTCCAATGAATGTGAAGGCTTACAACCACAGCATGAATTTCACCGACGTATAAACGATAAGTAATCAATGGTCATATTATCAAAATAGATAATTCAATTCCACACAAATTATTATCCGTATAAGCCACGAAATCCCAGCTACATATAATGTTAGCTTGACATATTCGCCGTAGCACATCAGTTCATACAATATTGTTGATTATCTATTGAAATTTCTAGTGACAGAAATACATTTGCAAGGGGGGGGGGATTGTTTAAATTTCAGGAATAGTCTAAAACCGACTAAAACCGATATATTTTATTTTACAATGAACTGGCACATTTATTCATTCTGCTTTTCCGAAGGGCGCTTTTAATAAATAAAATTGGTCACACGTGCCCAGATCTCCACAGCAATTAGCTTTATTTTTGTGACGTGATTAGTAAACTCACACGACTCTTCACGCTATAAACGGGTTCAACGACACTGAAATATGTAAATGCAATGGCACTACTGCATAATTAATTATTTGTATTCGACGCCTAAGTATATGTCATGTTGGTGGATGGTTTCAGAGGCTTGAAAGCTGTTATTCTACTTTTTTTTTTCAGTCTTCCCAGACTTCGCCTGTTCCAAGGCTAACATTAATTCGCCTCTGTCGCATTCATTAGTTGGTTCTCAGCTCTCGTTCGAATCAGGTTTCAGGTTGATTATGTCACGAATATATCTCACGTCAAGTGGAATCTGTACAATCTTCATGCATACATTAAGTCTTAAAATATGCCATAGCTCAAGTAACACCGACAAGAATCTAACTAACGTGCTAACATAATTGACGTACGGGAACAACTCAACTGTGTGGTAGAACTCTTGCATCACTTGTATAATAGTAAAATCAGCTTTCAGATTTCAAATTAATTATATCCTGACCAGGAATTTTCGCCAATTCATTTGGTATCAGGCTAAAATTAAAAGCCTTGTATTTGCTCTGCCAACGTTTGTATTCCATCAGCTGATTTACAAGTGAGAAACATTATGTTCTCTTCAATTAGCATTAACTGATTCGCTTAATTATCTCCTAGCTCGGCGTCGTTGACTCACGGTCGTAGAGGGCATGTCCAAATACTCGTGGTCCAATCATGAACACAGTGCGAGAATATGAAGGTTGGCATTATAACTTATGGCTGAATGGATCAGTGAAATTTCCGTACCTCTACATATTAGTGACAGGAAATTGTTTCATCGCAAAAATATCGTAGTTATTTTGGAATTAAGACATTATTGTTGTTCATTTTTATTTTTTCGTAAATTGAACAGAAATATTCATGTAATATTATTAAAGATATTTGCAAATTTGTACATTTGCAAGAAAACAACTTTATCACTACATAATATTATTCGCAGAAATTCTGTGTTCTTATTCTTACCCGGACAATTATTCTTTGTTTTGTCTTAGTACCTCCAATAGTTCAAGTTATTTGTAAAAACGTTCCCTGCATAACTTTTCAGTATTAACTGTGCACATTAATAAGCATAACAAAACAAAAAAGTTCCGGTTATTGAATATTCGAATATCTTTCCTGAGATTTAAAAAAAATGCTTGAACGAAAAATCAATAAATGTATAATATAATGTGCAAATTTTTAAAAGTAATACTCAGTGTTATCTCGAAAAACGTATTTCATACATGCAAAAAAATAACCATAGCCGTGTGTTGTACAAAGTTACAATATATTTCTTGTAGTATTGCAAAATATTTCTTGGTGACTGGTTACCAGAGGAATATTTTGTAAATGTATAGAAATTTTTATTTTGTCTGTGCACTACAAAAAGTCCATAATTTGTTGTGCTTCAGTGCAGTTCCAATTACACTTTCTTCCCGTGGCAGCACAAAAGAAGCCCGCTGTCTGCTCTTCCGCAAGCGGAGAAAGCTATGGGGCGGACAGTTGTTGGAAACGCGCAGTCAGTTTTCAGACAAAGGGAAGAGCGTATTTTATGTCAACCGAGGGAAGCATAAATTCCACTTAAATATAAGTCAGAATCCCCTGAAGAGTTCCGAAAACATCCGAATTTTGCCGCTCGCTCTTGCAACTTCGTGGTCTAAAAGTACCCATTGCTGGTGGTATACTTCCTTAAAGTAGGTGCTGAACAAAAAAATTAATGTAATAATATATATAAAGTTTATAAGATATAACACTGAGCCTTTTGGATTATGTTTGATTAAACGAAGTACTACAACCACGGCGAATTTCGTCCCTGCGTCAAAATTATTTCATTAAAATTATTGGAGGCAACATTTTTTTTTTTTTTTTCCACCTATTTTGTAAAGTGTTACTTTATTTTTCTGATAAAACATAATCAGCGTTTTTATTATACTTACTATCAACTATTCGTGTACACTCTCGAGAGTTTTAATACTTTAAAAAAATATATTACGTGATATTTATGTGCGTTACTTAACCTAACCAACCTTACATTTTAGTTACGTTAGCGATCGTAACTAAAATAAAAGGCTGGATATGTTAAGTCAGTTACATAGATAATATATAATATCATAGTTAAATAAATAAACATAATCTTTGTGAGATATTATTTATTTTGCAACATACCTGATGTACAATTGTCTTTCCTATAGTAGTACTCGCAGGTGATGTGTAACATCTAACCACGGTAACAAGCAAATTATTGTGACTTCATGTTGCATATATACTTATAATAAGAACCTCGAACAGGAAATATAACGTAGAAATTCTAAAAATAGTGCCTAGCGTGATAAATATACGCAAATTATGTTTTCAACATTTTATGGGCGCGACGCGAATCACACGGAGTTTCCGCACCCACCGCTAGAATTCGCTGCTGGAGTAGCTACGTTGTCTATCGAATAATTTCATTTGCAGCCCAAAATTTTAAAATATATAACGAAACGGTTCTGATAAAAGCGAAAAAGACTTGGGGGAAAAAAACTCAACCTCGGCTTCGAATCTGATTTTCGACAAGGAATTTGATTAAAATACTCCCCCATCTTGTTAAAAATTTACCAAACAGTTGATACTGTAAAGTTTATGTTTTTGTGTTTTGAACTTTGATTCGCGCCATCCGTTAACAGATGGCAAAAACCCGTGTTTACACATTTCCGTTCCGTGCGGCTACGGTTCCGTTCGCGAAATTGCCGTTAGGGATTTATCCGGGCGTCTTGACTCTGAGTCAATGAATGGTACGTTTCGGTTTGACGTCCGGGTCCCGTGGTTCTCTCCGAGCACGCGTCGACGCTGAAAGACCCAAACCTTGTCGCTTCTCCCCACCTCCCTCCCCCCCCCCCCCCCCTGGCTCCTCGAGTGACGACGTGAAAGTCTGGTGGCTTCCAAGAGCAGTTCTCCTAGAAACAGTGTCACCTCCTTGCACAAGCGTCTTCCGTTTCAACCTCGTTCGTTCCCGCCGCTAGCCCTCGCCGGCGCGCTAATTGTGCTCCCCGTCCTTCCGTCTGACCCTGTCATACGGGTCAAGACCCGGGCAAAACCGGGGACGCACCACAACGCCGAAACACCACAACGCCGAACGTACAATAACGCCGACAAAAAAAAACTCCGACAGCTAGAAAACTGCTGTGTACCACAACGCCGAATTACCACAACGCCGAAATACATTAACGCCGAAAAATGTCATTGCAGGACTGCCACAAAGGTTAGGCTAGGTAAGGTTAGCACACAAATTCATTCAGTTGTTTTTCATTTTGCTCCTGTGCCCCCCTCCCCGCAGCAACATTTTTCGGCGTTAATGTATTTCGGCGTTGTAGTACACAGCAGTTTTCTAGCTGTCGGCGTTGCGGTCAATTTGGCATTCGGCGTTATTGTACGTTCGGCGTTGTGGTAACGACCCGGCAAAACCCACTGGTCACGCCTCTGTTTCCTTTAGAGTTTACTGTCAGAGCGGCGAATGTTTTGTGTACTTAGTTTTCGCGCACTTGGAACACATCACGTACATTGAAGGGGTTGGGGGCTGCAGCAATCTTGACCATGCCTTTTAACGATTCTGAGCCCGTTATTATTAGTAGAGACCTGTAAAATTCGCGGATTCATTTCGCGATAGGATAGAGTCCAAATACTTTTGACATTATTTTGCTTCAGTGATTGGGCCACAGTTTATCTGAAGGACTCTGGGCCAATGAAAAATCTTTAACAGAAGAATTAGCGAATCACGATCATTCCAGTCAACAGGTGTTACGAGTCGGTAACCAATCAGCAGATGTAATTTGCACGAGTGCGTAGAGGATCATGGAGTCTATCCTTTAGGGATATGAAATCGCGAATTTTACAGGCCTCTAATTATTAGGTTTCAAGACTAGCTGATGGTTAACACCGTAGTATGTAGTCTGTGATTGGTCAGAACACACATCACAATAATTCAGCGCGGAATAAAAAGCGCCCTGTATAGCCTGGTCAAATAAATCTATAGTCCCTATCGCAGACGGATGTTCAAACTTTTTTTTTTTTGCAAAAAAATACCTGCACCTTGTTGTAAATAAAGAGACCAGGATTTTTACCCTATCACGTCTAACCTGGCAAAGGATGTGACATCGTTCATCGACCAATGAGCTTTCTAAAAAGGCTTTCATGTACTGGCAAGTTGTGTCCAACCTGTAGTGAAGTGAATACGTAAAATAACAGTGTCACTATCGATTGTTAAATGAATTTAAAACGCCGAACTACAATTCTCGTTTATATCTGGATAGAGACTGTAATGCATGCAAGTATACAATTAAATTGCATATAATTCGATCATATTAATCATAAATAATTTCAATTTATTGCCTAAAATCAGCCACTTTACTAATGAAACGTTTTGATACGCCCGAGGAACCAATAAAACATTACAAAATTAAAATTATCCGATCTCAAGGAATCTTGCCGGAACGAAAAATATGTCAGCAATTTATGGACACAGCGCACATAGAAAAAAAATGTCTTTTCATTTACAAAAGATTTCTTTGGAAACAATTTTCCAAGAAACAATTTTTAATACTAAAAAAAAAAAAAGGTATTGTAACTTGGTACAATGGATGCCTATGGTTATTTGTGCAATTATGAAATACGTTTTTCGAGTTAACACTGTATATTTCTTATGAAAATTGGAGCATTTTTAAAATATTTTAATTGATGTTTCATTCCAGCAAAATTGTTTAAACCTTGGGAAAGATAATTGAAAATTCAACAATTTTTTTTGCATACAATCACGCGAATTCCGCAGGGCTTTGCAAATGCGGGTGTGACGACCTGTAGGATTGACTCGTTGCCTGCGTGGTATTTTTTCTAGCCACAGTCGTTATTGCAATTAATGGCTGCTTTTCTTTCAGAGAAAATAATTTGGTCGTGAGTTACCTACGTGTGATTCGATCATACAATCACCGTTGGTCTGTTATCGCTCTAGATCATCTTGACGCATGTCCAAACAATTACCGACGCCGACGTTGCAAAAAAGTTGACAGGTGTTCGAAACAGTCTGGGTCTCTAGGAACTACGCTGTTAGAAGCTACAGTAAATTTAAGGACTTTACAACGGAGAATTTACCCGTAAGGATGTAAGAGTTCTTCTTAATCTGAGATTACGGTTTTTTCGTAAGAAAACTACGCCGTTATCGGACTTCAGAATTCCGCGTAAACAAGAAAACACACGCGTGGAAGAAAAAAAAGAAGGTTTCCGTTGTAGACGAAACACGTACTTTAAATGTTTTGTTACTATTACATGATTATTATTGTTGATTCATGTTCAAAGTTAGTGAATTCAGCACGCGTTAACTTACGAAAATGCTGGTAAATTTAAGAAGATCACTGGAAAGTTTGTAACCAGCGTTCTTCATAAATCATAAGGTGATAATTTTTAACAGTTTAAAAAAAATTCGGGAGTTCATTGACCTCGAGGATAAACTCCACAATCATCTACATGCTCGAGCAAATGTCACATGTTCATAAGCTGCTGACTTGCATGACTTTATTCGTTAGTGTCTGTGATTATTCACTTCTTTATGAAGAGTTTTCTTATTTTCCTTGCCATATAAAGTGTGAGCCAATAGCTGAAACAGTGTAAGTGTTTCCACTTTATCCTTTCGCAATAAAAATCTGAGAATTTTTTTTTCAGATCTGTAATCTGTAATTTGAATTCATATTTATTTTCACAAAAATTTAATTTAACATGAAAACGCGGCAATTTACCTCTGCTAAGAGGGGTTAGGCCACGCCATATTGCATTTTTTCTTCATATTTTTGCTGTATGGTATTTATCCCAATTTTTTGGCATATCAAGGCATAAATCATATCTCCCAGACCTTCTATACCTCGTTTCGATCACATATTTACTAACAGGCTCTAGTCTGTAAGTGCCGCGAGGAAATATCTTATTATTTCACGTGTGCGACTACGACTGTCATAATAATCATATCAGTTCACAAGTTGCCAAAGTTAAGTCCTATGCCACTTGATCAAGTTTTCACCTGAAAAGTCAATAAACACTGTAAATTGGTTTTTGTAAATGGTACAAAAGAAATGTTCATGTAAAATTACAGATATTTGGATATTTGTACATTTACATGAAAACAACTGTATCACTAAAAAATAAAAATAAAAATTCGCAGTAATACTGGGTTCGGATTCTTACCCGGCCATTTATGCTCTGTGTTGTCCCAGTACCTCCGACAGTTAAAGTTATATGTAAACCGTTCCCTGAATAGCTTTTCAGTGTCATCTTTTTACATTGTATAAAAATATATATATATATTACTTGAATTAAAAATCAATTAAAATATAAAATTATGGGCCAATTTTCGTGTGAAATACTCAACATTATCCCGATAAACGTACATATTTAATATATTTTTCAAGAATAACCATAGCCATGTGTGTCTGTCTTGACAGTATTGCGAACTATTTCTCAGTAACTGGTTTCCAAAGTAATTTTTTTTGTTCCTGTTCATTCTTTACTCCATAGACTATACACCTACGTGTTGCAAACCCTGAATCGTAAAACCTTTCTATTGTCTTTTCGGCTGGCAATTATGTTCTCGCTGTGAATTTTCCCTCCTGTCGGATCCTGACTCGCGTTTCGGGCTCTCGCAACGAGGTCGCTGATGGAATTACAGCCTCCTCCTCCCCCCCCCCCCCCCCCCCAACCAGGCCGACACTCGTAAGTAGCTCGCCGTGGTCGGTGGCTGGGACGGGCTAGCTTGTCGGCGCCTCGCAGGGCGGGCAATCCACGCAAGAAGAATGGCAGGTGTGCGCCTCTCTCTGATTCTCTGACCCCCCCCCCCCCCCCCACCTCGGCGCTGATTGTCCCGATAAGGGTCCGCCATTGTGCGCGCGCGTCAGGTCCTCTGGACGGCTGCGGCACGTGTTAGGCCTGTTTCACACGCATGCGCGGGCTCATTCGCTTCCGCTGCCGACGATAGTGTGACACGGTTGCATGCGGTTTCCATTCGGTACCCAATAGAAACATCAGAGCACCGAATACTCCCTCGAAAGGAACACGTTTCATCAGGTTTTTCTGTAAGCTACGAACACGTGCCCTTATTACAACGCGTTTTAACCTGTTAGCGAGTGGATATCTATTTTTTGAAAGTGCCGCAGTTTTTTCTTTTTCCTGGTATATTCTGAAATGATCTCTTAGCTTCGGGAAAATGGTGTAGAATACTCCAAAATTCCCGGCGTTATGTGATGAGAGGGTGCTTCCAATGAATTTTAGTATCCCTCCTTCGTTTATTTTTTATTTTTTTAGAGAAACAACATGGAAACTAGCTTTCCTTCTCTCCGTGATCACTACTGAGTGTGCGGAAGATAACACAAAACCTAATATTATCCGTATGAGAACCGGGTATGTGTGAAACAGGCCTTACAAGCAGGTCAAGCCGCGAATTTTCAAGGAGTTACGAGGAAATACCAATGTGATTTTCTCACAAGCTAGAATTATATAAAAAAAAAACACCGCAAGAGCTAACTTGTCTCAAAAGTAGTATCGCTGGTCTATGTATCCTGCTCCCACAGTTGTTCTGTTAAGGGGGTGCCTCCCATTTCAGGTCAAGATTTTATATTTACAGTAATTGCAGATAAACTTGTAGACTTTTACAATTGTTGACGTGACAACGTCTAATAAATCGATGAACGCCGGATGCACGCACGAAAAAGTGTCCCGTAACGCACATTGTCCCGTTACGAGGTGTCCCGTTACGCTCATTGTACGCTTGCGCCGCATCTATCTCTCTTCCACTCGATTGGAACAACCATCGATTTGACTTTTTCGAGGCACATTAAACTTGAAACACTCCAATTCGTTTGCTAATTTTCCTATCATCGTCCTATCCTTAACAGAATAACACAGATTGGAAGAAGTAAAATAGCAAACATGTATAAAAGTTATAGTTGAAATAATCTCTTCGTTAAAGTAATAAACATATTTGGATTAATGAGTGCAAATAAAAGTAAATTTATCAATTAAATTGTAGATTTCATTTCACTCCTTCTTTGTATCCATACAAAATAGTGATAATTCAATAAAAATGATTCAATTTTATTAATAAAAGTATGCAATCATTTCATCAATGTTTTGTTATGACGTTGTCACGTTAAACTATCGTCCGTAAACCGACTTTACAGACAATCAATTTTTTTAACATTCACGAAATGAAAAATATATATACATAGCATACTTTTTTCATAATTAGCTGCCAAAGTTACATTTTTAACGTTTTTGGGTTGTACAAATAAGGAGAATTTAATTTATTACAGAACTGAAACCTTTTAGGTTTAACTGTAATGCCACTGGCTACTTCAAGAAATGGTTTGAATTTCTTTCAGAAAATATTAATTCATTGTACCTAGCATTTCAAAATTCTCAACTTTGTTGCGATATTGACAGCCAAGAAACATGAAATGAGTTTTTGTGATAGAAATGAAAACCATATCATGAAGTAGTTAGTTAAATCTAATATATATATATATATGATTTAACTAACTATTATTTATCGAAAATAATGCCACAGGGACTCAGTTCCCCACTGTCACTGGCAAAGCATGGCGTGATGTTTGTTCACGAACATTTCTAACCACAAGAAGTTGTTCGCAAGAGCCGTTAAGGGGGTGCCTCCCATTTCAGGTCATTATGTTATATATATATATATATATATATATATATATATATATATATATATATATATATCCGTGAAAGTTAAACAATTGAAAAAGTCTAAACGTTGATCAGTAATTAATATAAATATAACATAATGACCTGAAATGGGAGGCACCCCCTTAACGAATCTTGCGAACAACTTCTTGTGGTTAGAAATGTTCGTGAACAAACATCACGCCATGCTTTGCCAGTGACAGTGGGGAACTGAGTCCCTGTGGCATTATTTTCGAGAAATTGTAGAATTTGGGGCAAGTTGCCTGGAACATACTATAGCCACGACGAACCTGGAATTCCGGACCTTACCGCAGGAGCCAATCGTTATCCGCGTTTACTGTCGAAGAGAAGGGGTGTGCACGGGGAACTTTCCCTCCCTTCCCCACATCCCTTTTGACACCGAGCATTAATCCCGGAATGTTGAGCGGCTGGAAAGAAGACGCTGAGTCACACACGGATGCCTTAAAAAAAAAAATTCCTTCTAACGTTTGGTGCATGGCCGCTCACAGCGGGTTCGGGGTGAAGTAAGGTTTTACTGGAGTCATTTCGCTACGTGGTATTCGTGAGAGTTGGAAGACAGTTATAGTGACTCAAGTTGGAGAGAAATGTGGGATCCACACATAACGTAGAACAGTGATAACGTAAAATTCTAAAAAAAAAAAAAAAAAAAAACACCTCACATGACTTAGAACTGTTATAAGAACGATCATAACTTAAAAACACATCGCGCCAAAACACATACCTTACAAACGTCATTTTTACTAAAAGCATAACTTAGAAACACACACAGCAGAACCCCATAACTTAAAAACATGCAACTTAGAACATGCATAACTTAGAAAATATTAGCTTGTGTGTTACTAAGCTGTGTGTTTCTAATTTATGGCATCACCCCAGGGGTAACATGTGGTCACATTTCCGTTGGTAAATTTGCTATTGCACAGACACGAATTTCAGTTTATATTTGTAGTCCATTTTCGTTTATAAACCTGAAAAAAAAAAGATATCGTTGTTATTGTTTATAATTTTAGTAATTATGCTTTGCAATACGTAACTAAACTAAAACAGCATAATGTTGACGCGCTGAAATTTTACGATAAAATAATTCGTACTTTGTTTGTCTAAAACGGTTACATTCTTCATTCATAGTTAAAAATGTATAAGTAGACAATCAAACAAATTAAATTTTCTGATAATTGCACTTTGATACGAACGTTTTAAGGAAATAATGACATTCTTTGAATTCAAGCCATTTAAAGATTCCTTTTTGCGTGATTTGATTGAAGTTTTGTTTAAATGCTGCTTAATTTCATGATTTAACTTGCATTTTGGTGTTATTCGGTGTATTAGAATTTTATTTAGGTCTTATCACAATTCTGTATATAATCTTGCCCTTAGCTAAATTTAATGTTATTTTTAATCGGCAGTTATGCTACAAATATCTATAATTGTTCTAGCCGTTTCATTTTTTTCAACTTACTACAGAATACTCTATGACTTGATGTAAGCTTTTGGACATACGCCATTGCTTATCACACGTATGTCTGTAGAAGAAAACTACAAAAAAACACAAACGACAAAAAACACAAACTAAGCAAAAAATTGCTGTTGTCAGGATTTAACGCCACACAATACTCCACAACAGGAATATGGTCAAAAACAAAGAAAAACAAAGAAAAATGGACTAACAGAACGAAAAAAAAACCACAAATGAATGACAAAGCAATGGCGTATGTCCAAAAGCTTACATCAAGTCATGCACTCCCATTGCACAAATCTTTCAAAGATAATAGAATACTCTATATTTATTTATCGTCTGTATTTTAATATACTCTACACTAACATATCACATATTAAAAAAAATAATCAATAAAAAAAATACTTATGATGAAGTATTTACCTTCTGATAGGAAACAAACTTGAATGCTAACTAGTAAATGTTCAAAGACAAACAGTAAACTAATTCACGTTTAGCTCGAAACTAAGCATCGGCATACACATGCGGGAATGTAATTAAAGGTTAAAAGTAATCAGTTGTCAGTATAAGACAATATGAGAAGTACGTTGATACCATTCACAAGCACACTCATACGGTAGCCGCAGAGGATAATGCTGAGTAGATGCTCCAGAGTTGCTTCTTCAGCCTGCGATCAAAGGTAGATTATAGTTTACTGGATTGCGTGCATGTGTATGCAAATTATAAATTTACTTTTGGCAACGAAAGGAACTTTAATCTTAATTTGCCGTTGGAAAAATTGTGGCTGGTAAATGTGAAATTTAGGCCTCTTTTGCGACATTTTAAGTATTCGACAATTTTTGGGGAGTAAAATGGGAAATTTCCCCTCAAAATGGGAATTAGTTCTTCGAAAAGTATTTACTTTTTTTTTTGGAACATTTTTGGTGCCAATTTTTTTCTAACAACTGGAAATTTTGAGTCATTTGGTCAAATTTTGGGTCAATTTTGACGAATTTTGTCATATTTTTGAGGTAGGGTAAATTGAGATGACATAGATCTAAACGAGAAGTGCAACGCTCTGGAGTGAGGGGGGGGGGAACTCTATGCCAGGGAGGGTGAGGGGGGATAACGATCGAAATATACTGTCAGAAGTTACAATAAAGTTACGGATAATTCACGTGAAATTTACGAATAGTTCTTCGTAGGTAGTTTTAGATAACTCGGTCTTCGTAGAAATAACGCCGTATTTTGACTTCCCAGATCTGATTTTCGTTATAAACAGGGTAAACACTCTTCGAAGTAATACTGGTGTTTTTTTTTTCGGTAGACTTAACCAGTTTTTGAAGGTTCTGCTTATATACCAATATTATTCTTATGGATTCAATTTCGGAGTAAGTGAACTTACTACCCGTAAATCTACGAAGATAAACGAAAAATTCACGAAGAACCCGGGATACTTTATAATCAGCGATCTTCGAAAATGTAAGGTGAAATTTTTTAACAGTGTAGAGAATCAGGCAACATTTGCATGATTATTCGTCGCAAATTGTGTATTTTATTGTTCGGTTTTGTAATTGAAGACAATTGTTAAATTTTTTTTATTTAGTAGATTATTGAAGTGCAAGTTTCACTTTGACCACGCATGATGGCCAACCAAACCTCCCCCCCCCCCCCCCTCCACAAATTCCCCGAAGCATAATAAGATTCATTGAACTGAGTCAGACGCCGAAACATTTTCGAACAAGTTCGTGCAACTGCCTAGTCGGAAATTGTATATATATATATATATATATATATATATATATATATATATATATATATACAATTTCCGACTAGGCAGTTGCACGAACTTGTTCGAAAATATATATATATATTGCGGTAACTATAAAGTTCTTACTATTTTAGAGTGTTTTAAATGTCACTGGTCCAATCCAACCGAAGCAAGCTTTATTTTAGTTATGATCACCTAGACGTGCAAAAACTCACCCATCCGTAAAATCAAAAATAAGGACCGATATTTGCGAGAACTTTGATACTTTCACGACGAACTATGTATTAATTACGCAAATTATTATCAAACCCAATCAACCCACTATTTCGAGTAACGAGCACTTAGTTGTGCGGAAATGTTTTTTTTTAAATGAGAATTATTATTCGTGTAGCACACTTAAACTTTCACAAAAGCAAAATAAAGAAATAATAATATCTGCGAGGATGCACGAAGGGGATTATTCGGGCGCCTGACCGGGAGTAAGTGGATCCAATGTTTCGCCACGCGCGGGAGAAGACGCGGGCAGCAAGTGAGGTCTGGGGCCTGTTTCATAAAACTACAAGTCTACAAGTTACTAGTGAATTCACTTGTAACTTGTAAAGTAATGTTATTTCCTGTTTCATAAAGCTACAAGTTGGGATGGTTTTCTACAAGTAAATTTCTACAAGTTACAAGTTAACTTTACAAGTCGAAATGAGTTTGTGTTTCTCAAAAACACTTGTATAAATAAACACTTGTAAATAAGGCGATATTTTTAACAAGCCTTGTGGCGTAGGTAAAGATATTTACAAGTTTGAATGGACGAGTGATATAACGTTTTGATTTTCTAGTTATTTTCAGTATCACATATTTATTTATTTTTTGTTAGTGCAGTTGCTTTCAAACAAAATGAATATTGCATTTACTGATTCGGAAGACGAGGATGATTTGAATTTTCAGGTTATGAGAAGACGAAGAGTGTTCAGAGAAAGGATAAATGTTTTGTTCACATCTCATTATGAGTATAATGAACGTTTCCGAATGAGTTCCGTGAAACTTGAAGAATTATTATTGGAAATAGGACATCTCTTAGAACGTCCAACTAACAGAAATCAAGCACTCTCGCCACAGCAACAACTGTGTATTGCATTACATTGGTTGGGAAACGGAGGACAGTATTGACGTCGTCCGTCTGAAGGCCAAAAAGCCCGGCCTCCACCCGCCAGTATTAAACCCCGCTAACGGAACGCAATCCTAGTCCAGGTCACGTGAGTCAAGCGAGCCGACGACGTCGGTGAGTGTTTAAATAGATTACGCCCGTATGCCAACTCCACCAAACAACTCTTATGCTTCATTAATTACGGGGAGTGATTAAGTGATTTTTAATTATCAAAACAACCCTTAAGAGTGAAAGTGCGTCGTAGGGGTGCAGCGGTTTTCCCCGTGGGAAACCGCAATTAATAAACGTTCGGAACACCCCTTGCGGCCTTCCGCCAATAATTAACAACAGCATAAATCAACCTAATTAACCTCCCCGTTTTCACCTGCAAATAGCCACTGGAGTAGTCAACAAGTGACAGACAGTCTCCAGCTTGACTTTCTATTTTCAAATATTATTAATCTCAATTTTATTATGTATTATTATTATAGGCCTTCCGCCAATTAATTCAGACAGATGTCATTAAATTACGAGGGTTCTAGAAATAATAATGTCTAATTATAATTATAAATTTGGAATAACGGCACATTAGAAAGTTCGGCGCGTCATGACGCTTCCTCCCCCCCCAAGCCGGCACAAAGCGGCAGTAGAGTTTTACTCACGGGCCGGGGCGGACACGTGATCCCGCGGGGAGACTTCAACTTTTGTGCTCCTGATCTCTTCATGCTGGTAAATATTATAATTCATTAAAACCTCCTTTTTCCTCTCCCCGCGTGCCCCCGTGCCCTTTTCCGGTGCAGGGCTTAACCCGGCCGCGTTAATTTTTGCTCGTCGCGCAACAACGGTTCGCGACGCAGTCACCTTACGGTCCGGGCCGACTCCCGCGAACAGAACTTAATCTAATTCGTCGAGCAGACGCCTGCCGGCTACAAACGTAAAGACTTTTCTTTTAATATTACTTTCGTGGGCCCGCGACTCACACAGGTGAGCCCGGGCACGAAGCTAATTCCAGTTTATCACGGGAGTGGCCGTTAACCCACTCAAACTCTGCGACGACCCCCAAGCCCATGTAGGAATCTTATTTGCAAGTGCCGCAACGTAACACGTATTTAATTATTCAGTGCAAGTGTGTGTAGTGTCAGCGTATTTGTCCAGTGTAATTGTATAAGTTGTGCCCATCCACACTTTGTGAGATGCGGGATTAAAAACCAGCACCTAATTAACGTGTTCTTTATTTCGTAGACGTCCCCTGAACAGTTAGGAAACAGTCCTCTACACTGTTTAGGGCCAGTGCGTATTAAAAGCAGGGACTCCCTCCCACCATCAACAGCCGCCGATCCTAGTGGAACACGCAGGGGCAAAAACCCACGACCACCTCGGTTAATACTCAAATTAACCTGGCGCCCGCCGGAGATTTCATTAAGAGCCACTAAAACCACTAGGACCGCCCCGAGTCTCGATCACGAGACCGCGGGTGACGGCAGTATCATGCAATTGCTGATATGCATGGTGTATCGAAAGCATCTGTGTGTCGCTGTGTCAGAACTGTAGTGTCTGTTATAAACAGAGTTAAGTTTCAACAAGTTGTAAATTGGCCAAATGATATTGCTTCTGTGGTTCATAGATTTCACGCTTTTGCAGGAATGCCTCAAGTTTGTGGTTGCATTGATGGAACGCTCATCAAAATTGATGCTACACAAGTACATGAGCAACATTTTGTTGATCGGCATGGCAACCATTCAATAAATTGTATGGTTGTTTGTGGGCCAGAGTACCAGTTTTTTTATACAAGTGCAAATTGGCCTGGTAGTGTCCATGATGCTAGAGTGTTACGCAACAGCACACTATGCGAACGTTTCGACAATAGGCCATTCCCTGAGACTGTTTTGCTTGGAGATAGTGGTTATCCACTGAAAGAATGGTTAATGCCTCCTGTGGTTAACAACGTGGAGAATCCTGCAGTTGTCCGATTCAACAGGGCTCACAAAAGCACTAGGAGAGTGGTTGAGAACTCCCTTGGTATTCTGAAGGAAAAATTCCCATGCCTGAATTACTTGCGGGTAAATCCTCAGTATGCAGCCAACATTTTTAAATGTTGTGTTACACTCTGCAACATATCGCGGAGTCACGAAGAACCTCATCCTGTTCTTGCAGAAGACAACTTCTTAGATGAAGCAGTACCAGACTTGGAAGCAGAAATTCCGGTGGCAGCAGCACAGAGGCGACAGCAGCAGCTCATAAATCATTTCATTTAGGCATGATAGTTAAGTGTACTTTTGTAATTTTTAAAATGTATGTATTTTTAGGAAAGTTAAGGTACGAAACCTGTGTCCGATATATCAAAGAGAATTTTTGCAAGCCAACGTATCGGCCAAATATGGCTAATGATGCACATGCAACATGTTTTTAATTTTAGTGAACCCATTATTTCATCATGTCAAGTATTTTTTTACCAGCCCTTTCATAATATGTGAAGTCCTTTTCTCTGATTGGAGTAAATAATTGTAACTATACATTTACATGTAGCTATCAGCAGATTTTTGTATTTTGTTTTGTGTTCATGAGATTTTAATATGTGCAAAGATACTTGCAAGTCATTAATTACAGTTAGATTGTACATATAACGAAAGTGCTGGTTCTATTAATTTTATTAGTATAGCTACTATGTAATAAAAATATTACTGATTTTATTTACCATTATGTATTTTACGCATAGCAGTTCTGGTAAAAAAAAGAACGTACACTGATACTGTGCATAATAACATAGTTATAACTGTGGTAATATTTATTTCTACTTTCGAAAATCTGACAACTCTCATGTACCCTTGCAGGATCAGCATTAGGTGTTGTGATGATCATAAACAACAAAAACAGATGGAATTGATGAAAATTCTTGCAACATATTGGCCAAGTTCATCACACTGAAAGTTTCATAAAAATAAGTCTACTCACATCTGAAAAACATTTTTCTTTGTAATAAAACCTACACTTATTTTTGTCTCTTAGTCACTGTATAAGCAAAATTATTTTTTATCTCTAGACATCCCATATGAACAAAATTTTCTGGGCAATAAAGTGCATGTTGTGCTGTCCAATGGTTTTGTAGATAGTATTTAATTCTAAATTTGTGCAATCTTACTTATGGCACAGTGTATAATATAAGCAAGGCAAAATGCCATAGGTTGGCTTCAAAAGTTGCAAATTTTTAGTGTCTGTGAAAAAGTTATGATAAATTATTTTTTTTTTTTTTTTCATTTACTTGAGTGAGGCTTTTCAAAGAAGATCCTTATTGCATAACAATCTTTGTAACTACATAACTTAAAAATGAAAGTACATGATGTATATTCAACAATAGTGTTCTGTTCTTTACAGAATTGTTAAACTGTAAGAAATGGTGTATTATTACTATTTACACAGCACAATGTTTTATAAGTACAATAAATGCATATAATACTATGTGAAAAGTAAGCTCTTACCAAATTTAGCAAAGCTTACATAGCAAACCAAATACTATACATGAATGCGTACATACGTGCTGTAATTAAAGTTTAACTACATGAATACATAGGTGCTGTAATTGAAATTTAACAAAAAATTAGTGATATAAACTTTTATTTTACAATCATGAAATTTTATATCTACCTTGATCATTAAGCAACAGTATATAAAGATAAATACAAATTATATTTATAAAAATATTGCAAGGACAATGTAAAATACTCTCTATCAATATTGAAAAATATACATATTAATATAAAATAGGCTGGATCATTCATTATACAAAACATTTTCCTCAATTTCACCAACACTTTCAATGTTGTTTGTAAATTCAGAACATTGCAAGTTCAACTGTCGTTCGCGGTACATTATATCCAATTTAGTTTTGTATATCTGCACTTTAAGAAATTCCAGTTGAAGTTTTCTCTTCTCTTGCAGAAATGCTTCCTCTTCTTGAAACTTGTTGGTGCGTTTTCTCTTTGCAGCTGAAACAAAAATCATAATATTCAAATGCCACTAAAGACAAAACTTTCATCACTGCTGTTTTCCCTTTTGACTCAAAGTGTCTTTGTTATTGGTAACCACAAATAAAACAATATCAAGTAAACAGTTCTACACTCTCTGTGGTACAAGTTTACAGTGTTGACACAATCGGCAGTCACAAATGTGTTTAGAAGGGAAACACATTTAAGATTTCCTGTCATTTCTCTCGTGTAACTATTTATATGTAACTGCATTCACATTCTCATTAGCTTCTTTAGAATAGATAAAAAAAATTTTTTAAGGGGTTGCCAAGTATTTTAGATCTACATTGACTATGAATAATGGGTACACAGAAATGTACCTTTACTTGTTGGAGTTCCTCCATCCTCATCGAGACTTGCAGGAGTCAACAAAAGATCTTCGACCATCATACTACTCGCATGAAAACTTGAATTTACAGGGACTTCCCTAGATTCTTGTTCAATGGCCCACGTTTCTGGTACATCAAGACTGCACACAACTGGGGAATCTCGTCCCACAATGTCGAGCACGATGTTGTCGACGTCCGTCAGCTTGACATCAATTCCACCAGATGCTCCAGTTTTTTTGGAATTATCCACTTTGCCCTGAAACAAAAAAGAAATGGATGCGGTATTACAAACTTCACTTATTAACTTTATTTCACATAGCAATTACTTATGTTGACTTCCTTTCTGTTATCAAGGTCATACAATTTAACATCCTATTAAGTAAATTTTATAAATAAGTTAGCTCCTTTTTTTTGTTTTTCCTTTAACTAAGTAAATTGAGGCAAAAAAAATATTAGGTGTTGGTCTATAATTTTAATTAGGCTCTATACAATTATGTTATTTCGGTCTATTTCTCTACCCGATACCGACGTGATACCGCATACCGCATTTATGGTTTTGTTAGGTTAGTATAGCCACATTAAAAACTTTTAAAAACATTATGAATGGTTTGTTAGGTTAGTATAGTTACAGTAAAAATACTTAAAAACATCGTGAGTGGTAAAATAGATTGAAATTTTCGGTACGCAAAAATTTACGGTATCGAGTATGAAAATAGTCCCTGTTATTTTAAGCCAAACATTTTTATACACATTCTAAAATGAGAGGCATAAATCCTGAAATGTTAGTAAATAACCAAAACAATATGTTTGTAGCATTCTTCTTCAATTATCATATTTTGATAATAAAATAGTTGTAAGGAGTACTGAATTTAAGTAGCCTAATAAGGAATTGATCATAAAAGCTAATACTGCACATATTTCAATACTACCCAGATCCATATCTGAAACACATCAACATTGTGATACAAAAAATTGTTTGTCATCTTGGGTAGCTTAGGGTAGTTAGGACCTCATGGATTAATATGAAGTACAGTTGTGATCCAAGGAGTTACAGGTTAAGGTTATAAAAACCAAAGATCTTAATCGAATTGAAATATTGGCAAGCTCCACACAATTACAAACAATGGCTAAACATGTACGTACTAAACGTAATATAATAAACAATTACTAGGAAAAACCTAACTTTGTTATAAATAGCAAAGTTGAAAAGATTTTAACATTCTTACCATTGTAGATTTCTTCAGATTTTGCCACACCACATCACGAACATAGGTCCAATCTTTGTTTTCAGAAATCACTCCTAGAGAAGCAGCAAAATCGCGAATTTCCTGCCATGCTGACATCTTATTTTGTTTGGTTAATTTGTCTGAAAAGGCACCGAATAAGATATCTCTGGAGTCTTTGATTTTGTTTAGAAGGATTATTTTGTTAGCTGTTTGCCTTTTGAAACTCATTTTCTTCACTTCACACTTCTAAAAACGCTAACCTATAATCCAAGAACCAAACACAACACGAAAGCGATAAAAAGTAACAAAGTCTTGTGATACTGTGATACGACACAACGACTTGTAAACCTTGACTGCAAGAGATTCGATTTTACAAGTCGCACGTTTTTCATTCAGAAACACTCATAATCCTTACTTGTAGAAATTGTACTTGTAACTTGTAACTTGTAAATTGTAGACTTGTAGTTTTATGAAACAGGCCCCTGGTGGCGTGACTAGTGAAGGAGGGGAGGGGGGTAGCGCGACAGTAGCGCTTCCAGGCGGTGGCGGGGCGAAGCCCAGGTGTGTAGAGGAAGGTCACGATCGCGCCCGAAGGCAGTTCGTTGTCGGCGGCGCAGGTTCGGAGGGTCGAGCGCGGGAACGTACGCGCACGGAACAAGGAGGGAGGTACAGAAGCGCGACTCTTACAGTGGAAACTGAAACCATGTTTCGCGCGACATGTGATGCTATCTGTTGGGTGGGCCCATAACTTTGAATATATATACTTTATAGAAGTCGCCAGCCCAGGTTAAAATTTCTAATACGGTTTGAGGTAGTTGGTTAATTCACCGCCGCAATCGCCACCATCTCTAGGGCATCGACTTGTGGTGGTCCCTAGCGGACAAGTGTCGAACTCTTCAAACACCCCTTCCCCCTCCCGTTGAACGACCTTGAACTGCAGTGAAGGATGGGTGTGGGGTGCGGGGAATGACAGCGGGCGACAGAGCTGCGATCTAACGTGTAAATAACAACTAAGACGATACAGGGCGTTACGGCAGCGCACTGCAGCGGTGAAGTTCCCAAGCTGCTCATCATACGCTCCTGAAAAACGTAGAGTAAATCCTATCCACTCGCGACTTCTATACATTATATATATTCAAAGCCATAACTACTAGCGAAAAAAAAACCCCTCGGGATATAGGTTCTAATGCAAAGTTTTTGGTTAATAATGTTAATATATCTACTTGACGACTAATTGCTTAGTAAAAGCATTGAATATATATATATATAATTTTAAAAGTGATTTCAACTCTGCGAAAAACACCTAATGCTGTTTTTGTAATATAAAAAGTCATGTTATATATATATATATATATATATATATATATATAAATGAGTAGGAGAAGCAAAACATTTATGGTATGCCACACCACAAAATATGTGTGTCTTACAAAATAGCTTATGCATTACTTCTTACAATCAATGTAGCTAAGTTAGTCAAATATTATGAAAGCTGCTACCTAGCGGGCGGGCGCCAACCTACTACAAAAAAAAACTAGGTCTCAGTCTTGGCAATTAGAGTTTCTCCCCCATGAACGTATGCGCCTACGCCTTTGGCTGGGCGGAGTCAAATCGTAGATCGAGCTCCGAGTTCTGGAAGGCGGATGGCCGCAGAGTATACCTCCCTTCCCCTCAATTAAATACGGAGTCCGAAATTGAAAAAAAAAATATTATATCCCCTTAAAAAGCTATTTGAACTTATAAAATTTTGGCGGTTTAATACATACAAGCACCGTATCCAGAGATGACGTCTCGGTTAACCCCACGTAAAAATACTCTCGACCCACCCTTTCCCCCACGGATATTTCCACGGACCCCTCCCCCTTGCGAATCCTACAGATTTACGCCCCTGACCAAAACCATGTGTTGTCCATAGTTGCGCCATTTCTTGTAGTAATACAAGCTATTTCCTAAAAACTTGTTTCCAAAATTAACATTTTGTAAAATTACAAAAAATTATTTTCTGTGTCTGGAGGATGTAGTGTAACCTTAAAGTATATGGAATAAAACACTAGCTATACGAATTGCCTCTGGTTTAGTTTTAGCAGTTTACAATATTTAAATGACTTTACATCTAAACGTCTTTGTTCGACTCAATGTGAACTAGCGCTTTCTACTCCATCTTAAATTTTTTTTTCTGTTGTTGAATAATCAAAATTTTCATCGGCACTAATGTATTCATATCACAGAACTCGTGCATTAATACCAACTGTCGAAACACATTTGCTCAGGTGACGTGATCCTTCATCCTTTTTTTTCCATTCACTTTTTATTTTCTCTCCTCTTTTATAGAAGCTATTAACTTCTGGAAGCACAGCTTGCTTGTATGACGTAACGAACTCCAGGAAATAATGACTGATCACGTACAATAATATCCTTAACTCCCTAAACTTAAAACTTAATTATGTACAGAAGCCATAGCACCAAACTAGTAAAAGCTGTATAATATTTTTAGTTTCCGAAACATATTTTGTTAGAAAAAAAAACAGTATCATTAACAATCCACAGACATAAACAAATGATTCAATTAAATTGTTCTTAACTAGTGAGAGAAGTATAATGTCTTTTACCGCCAACATATATAATCTGTGTAATTTAACTACGTCATTATAGTTCATTTTTATTTAATCCTTTTCCATATCATTTTTCCTAATTTTTGTAAATAATTATTTAAGTGAATAACACATCTGGATTCAGGCAGTTATGTTATTTTTTGATTGATGTTACTTTGGTATTGACATTAAGTGTGTATTATATATATAATGGTTTTGGATATTAAAACCTTATTTTTAACTTGTATTTTTAAGGATTATTTTTCATAAACTGTGAACGTTTTAAATGTTCTGCTTGTCTCTGCTTTTAAGTTCCGTGTTCCGTTTTGCTCCTTTTATTTTTTTCACAGCCCAGTTTACTGTTGCTGTCTGGATATGTTTCATTTGATTCTCTGATTTTTATTCATATTTAACTATCGGATGTTTTTATAGTTTTTTTAATCCATTGCCTGGCAGTGAAAATTTTTCTTTATTATTGCAACTATAATTAAATGCGTCTTTTAAAATTATTCGTAAGCTATCGATTACAATCTAGTTTAAAAGTTCCTAATGTCTCTTATTGACAGCGCTGTCAACGAGGCGTTTAGCAACAAAATATTTTTAAAACATATTAAATCTCGCCTAATCTGCAATGGTAACCACCTTGCGATGAAGTGTGGAAATAAAATCAAACATTCTTTAAGAGGCCGTGTCACAAATTTGCGCTCCTATCTATATTAATGTTATTTTAAAAGGCAGTTTTTCTCAAAGTCTATAAGAGGTAGGGGCCGGAAATTTTGCCTACTGAAAGTATACAATACATTTAACATAACCGCTTTTTTCAAATTTATTTATCATATCATATATTATTTCTGTGATGAAAATAATATTATCAATATTTTGATTTGTCCAGATACATTGAAATTTTGCTTATATTTATAATTATTTAGCAAAAACTGAAAACGCCATTGAAATGTATTGCACATTACCTTCCGATCAGTGTCTTCATGATCATGATGGGTTTATAAACCTGGGTGTAATCAAGTCTTTAACTATTACATGACAACATTTATACTTAATAATTTGGAGATATGCCTTTTCTATCCTCAGCCCCTGAGCTTTTACTATCTGGTCTGGCGACCGACCTGACACTCTTCAACCACCCCAGGGGTCTCCGATTACACATCTTATCAAAAAAAAAAAAAAGCTGTTCGTTCATTTGTTTTTGTGTTCGAGCGAAGGTTTACTTCTCCATTAGTGCCACAGAATTCACACATTTATGCCAAGGGAATATTCCGCTGATGTGACGCCATACGAATGTATTATTCGCGACCATACAACTTTTTTGTTTGTCATCGGGAAAATGACGCCGCAGTTTGATTTTTTGTGGTGATATAAAATAAATTTTCTTGGAATGTTCATTTTAAATTGAGCATTTTTAAATGTCAGCGTAGAATATGCTTATCTGCCCATTTTGTTTCTTTCCATAATAATGAGTAAAGTTAACATTGTCATAGACATTTTATTATATTCGTTTGCCGTCCAAGTACAAATGTCACACTATATCGCACGTAATTATATTTTTTTACTAATTTGTTAGTTGTCATTTTATTTAAGTTATAAATAACATTAATAAAAATTATTACTTAATAGTCCAGAATAGAGATTGAGTTATTATTCATTTAATAGGGGTTTAAAATATGGTACTACATACATATTTATATTATCTTGTTGTCTTCTTTGTAACTTTAATGGAAGAATGGCATTTGGTATGTATGTTAACTCACAATGAAAATACTTCAGAAGTACTCAATTAACAGTGAACAACCTAGGGCCTATACTAATTTCATTATGTTCATGAAATATAATTGATATTACTAATAATGAACTGTATGTGTTTTGCGTAGAGATATCGTACGAACTGTATGTGGTACAGACCAACATTAGCTAAGACTCTGTAAATAAGTAATTTCAGTTAATGTGTAGAGAATATTTAAAGTTAGAAATAATGATATATATAAAACAATGCAGAGTTATCAGCATAAAAATAGAAGTTGTTTTTACGTAGCGCCTACTGGAATGTATATTTTGTGTTGAATTATGTGGTATGATTAGTATTCTCTTATTGTAAGTGTGTTTTGTTAAAATCTTATAAAACATCACTTACTGTTGAAGTATTTTCATTTTTTTTTGTGATGATCTTACTTAAACAAGTTTTAATTATATTACACATGTATATTTTAAAAGCATTTTAATGTATACTTATAGAATTGTAATAGGCTTTATACGGACTCTCACGATGCATGTGAGCATCTATAATTAATAGAGACCGGAAAAATTCGCGGATTCATTCGGCGATAGGCTAGAAGTCAAATACATATACCTTTTAGATGATTTTGCTATTGGCTTACTGTTCATCTGGACGAATCTCAACCAATTATAAAACACCAACCAAAGAAGGATCGAATCACAGACAAACAAGCTGAGACGACTAACAAGTCAGCAGCAAATGAACTGCCATTATTTGCCCGAGTGTACAGGGGAATGTGCAGTCTATCCTGAAGGCCGTCGAAACCGCGAATTTTTCCGGTCCCTAATCTACATCAATATTATGGCCGTTTCACAAGATCAAATATTTATTGAATTAAATCTGTTGCATTCATTGTACATGATTTTCGATATGTACATTGAATTCAATACAAATTGAAGATGTTACTCAACTAAGCTTATTCTTATTAACTTATAAGTATTTTGTTTGTTCAGTACATAAAAGTAAAAGATTCGTTATTATTTAAATAATGAGCATCTTTAAGCAATAACGTTTTCAAAATATTTACATAAACATAATGGAATATATTTTTTAAATACTTTATATCTACGATAACATCAACGGCAGTATTATGTAATGAATGAGGTAATGAAATATCTTGAAAGGATATTTTCTTCTCTGTAAAGTAAATTTGTAATGCAGCCCTCTTAATGTTAGTCTTGTGAGTTATTTCGTCTTCTAATATGCTACAGCAATGTATAAAATTAAGTTTTGTTAGTGTTTTAGTCTTGTGTAATGTTAAAGTGTAATGTGATAAATTCAATAATTTTTTTGTAAGTTCGTATTCATAAAGGTAGGCTACATATCGTATTAAGATAAATAGTATAATATTTGTAAATTTAAATTCTTTGAAACAACGTCGATAAGAGGTTCACCTACCTCTGTTAAACTGTATGATGGTGCATTGTAAAAAAATTAGGTAGTCTGACTTAAGTGAGATTGTATTTAGATTGTGTGTGATGCATATGCAATATCTAAGCATATGCATTTATGTTATTATCCTTTTAAAACGTTACATGATGAATTTCGTATACTTTTTAATGTCAACTAACATTATTTATCACGGACTATTACATCCAGATAAAGAATAATTACCACATGTTTGAAGATTAATTGTATTCCGATACGTTTAAAGTATTAAAATTTTTAGATTCGACTCATACCATAGTTGTATAAGTGAGGTTTCTTGATTCTGAATCCCTGCATCCGCAATTTCCTAGTGAGCCGCCGGTCAGATTGTCATCCTCTCAGATTGTCGAGGAACCAGATACATTTTTCGTCGAGTAAACTCGAGCTGTCAACCTTCCCACTAATCCTGTGATAAGGGTATATATAGTAGCTTTATCACGCGCTGCGGCTACAGTTCCTTCGGTTGAAAAAGCCACTAAATCTCACTGTTAAAAGAGAGAACTTCTAGAGCAGAATATTGGAAGTAAACATTTACTGACACGGCCTCTTAACAACCCCACTCATTATCTCTTGGTAATTTACAATCACACAATAAAATATTTTTTTTTCTTCAAATGTTTCTTTTGTAATTTAATCAGTGTGTGAAGTAAATAAAACTACATTCTAAAAAAGTCCTGTACTTTTACAAAATATTATTTTGGAAACAAGTTGCCGAGAAATAGCTTGTAATAACAACAAGTGAGATATTGTAAATTTGAATAACACATAGCTTAAGTTGTTTGTTGATATATGAAATACTTTTTTTTTCGGGATAATACAAAATATAATTCTTAAGAAATTTGGCGCATATATTTTTTTACTTTAATTTATGCTTCATTAAAAACAGAATTTTTTTTGAACAATTGAAAATATAATCGAATATTCTAAAAATTGATTTATTATGTGCCAGTTACAACTGTAAAGCTATTCAGTAAACGGTTTAGAAATAACTATCATAGGCGTGCGCACGGTAGGTGCCACAGGTGCCTTGGCACCACCATTAGGGTTAACGTTATTTTGTTTCTTACAAGCACAAATAATACATACTTACAAAAATCCGTATTATTACCAAAAAAAATATGTTTTCCAATCGTGTCGAGTTACAGATATGTGCTCATAACACTATCAGTATATCAATTATCAATCAAACCAACTATACACACGGAAACAAGCCAGGTGCAATTACTTGTGTTGTACACGCGGGCCGCGGCTACGAAACTTCTGAAATGAAAATACTTCTCCTAGTTCTCCTCGAATTACACAGAATGCGCGCTCGGTGTCCACTGTTCACTCCACTCGGCAGGCGCACGGAATAATAGCCGCCGTCCGCCAGGGTTTATTTGAAAAAAGAGAGAGAGTTTAGTTAGTTAAAAGGATAGGCTTACTCGATGACTTATATGCAGTCGCGGACAAAACATTTTTGTTGTATTCCAAAAACTAAAACTTTTGCCCACTCTTATTTGTGTATTTTTATTATTTTAATATTTTACATATTTAAGGTATGTTACAAAAACTCCCTTGATTTTTTTATTTTAAAACTTAACATTTAAGAATGTTTTTTCTAGCATTTATTTGGCGTCTTCAGAAAACATGTAAGGGAAACAATTTTGTGCAATTTACTTTATGGCTCAACAAAGCTTAAAACTGTAAATATTTTAGTAGTTTTCTTGGCGTATATAACGTTCAAAGCCATAATTTGTCATAAAAAATGTTAAAATTTTTACATCTGTGTATTTAATGTTTTTGTTCGGAAACACCTTAAATAGCACCATTTTACGCTTTAAAATCAAATTTTTCCCGGAGGAGGACCCCCGGACCCCCCGCTTTAGGCTCGGGGTCTGTGAATGACAGGGCTGTTGTGTAATCTGGCACCACCAATACTGAAGTCCTGCGCACGCCTATGATAACTATAACTATTGGAGGTACTAAGACAACATAAAGCATAATTGTCCGGGTAAGAATACAAACCCAGTATTACTGGGAAACACTATTTTTGTTAGTGATACGGTTGTTTTTATGTTAATGAACAAATTTACAAATATTTATAAATATTTGTTCCATTTACAAAAAAAATACAGTGTGCCGGAGTAAGTTGAAAACACCTGACCATTTTTCAGTTAAAAGTAACGTTAAAGTATTAGCAGTATTAAAATACTAAAAATCACTGTGAATCAATAAAATTATACTTATTTCACGTATTCTTAGCATTTCTAGACATAAGTGTAGTATTTTACGTCGCATGGGTTGCACACTATTAAGGCAACTGAATGTCTGTATACTGGATTCCTTATGATGGAATTAGTTTATGTACAACAGGACGTTGTTAATGGCAACTGATCAGTTGGGGTTTATAGACTGTTGAGACACGCATGTCCTAAAAATAGCAGCAAGCTAAAATAGGTGTTTCGTAATTTTAACAACCATAATGAAGTTGCCAGGAAGTGAAACCAGATTTTTCTCACGACCAGGAGCTATTAAAGTGAAGTAAAAAAAAATCTTAACATCTCAACGGACCTGAAATAACTTCCACCTGTTGGGAGGAAGTGGCAGTCATTACGTAGCTTACGTTGTGTTGTGTGAGTAGCAGGCTGCTCCAAATCGGCCCTTTGATTAGGGTAGCGATGAAATAAACAGACTATGTTTTATACGGGAACACAAACTTGACAAGCCTTAAGTTCTTGCACTGATTGTTTGTACGAAATAAACCTTTCAGCGTGGAGTTCGGGATCGTCAGTAGCCTATATGGCGGACTATGACGTAGTCGCCATATAGCCAGAGGCGGCCTGGACAGTTTACTTTCGCGGGGCGATGATATTTTGGGAAAGTGGCTTCACCAAAGACTTCCATTACTTTATAGGTGATTATAAAAGCCCACAGAAAAAACAAATATATATATATCCCGAAAATATTTGAAAAAAAAATTAACTCTTCAAATCAACGTTTCTAAGCCAACTATGAACTTAAAATTTTTAACGAACGATGGCTTTGCTTATTTATTTACCTATATGTCGAAAGAACAAAACTTAATAATAATAAAGATGAATTTAGCGCTATTGAAATCTGAATAAATAACGCTGACGTGATTATAGAATAAGATTATACAATTTAATGACTTTCAGTCCAGTGCCTTTCGGTCTAGTGATCTTCGGCCTACTGCCGCATCTCCTACAATGTTCAATAGGAGAAAAGTAAGCTTCAATTACTGGCATAATGTTTGTATGATAATGTCATACAAATACAATGTTATTGTTTACATAATTCTATCATATGTTGGTCTGGTGTAACAAAAAACTGCAGATGTGTCGCACATAAAAAAAATCATGATGCTGTCCCAAATTGTTTTCTAGTAATTAAACTAAACTTTTTTAAAAATGAATATTTGTAAATTAAACAGTGACACCTTACCTCGCCCAGTTTCCAGATACGCCTACTGCGTGTGGTCACGGAGTTCGGAGCAAGGCTGGACCATGTCATTCCCTCCACTCCGACATCCACCATTGCGTCAAGCGTCAAGCTGGAAAGGCGCTTGGCGTCACGAACGAAATTCGACACGCCGCGAATTCGTGTCCTAAAATAAAAACACGCTGACCGCGGAGATAAGGTGACTAATTGACAGGCCGGAGATAGGACAGAGCCGAGAGAAACAATCCCGTTGGACGTGTCCGGCATAGATGTCCATGCGGATTGTGAACATTAGGACGTAATGTCTGATGCATCGGGACATGGAGGTAAGACGTCTGGGAGTGGACACATGTCATCTGGGCCGCGTTAATAATTGAAGCCACAAGTGAGAACAACGCCGCATTGCTTTAAACGAAGTTTAAGGTTGCTTTCTTACTGTTGTGTTATTTAAAGATTTGTCTAAAGAATTCTTAGGTATTGATCGCACTTTTCTATGCACTAGGTTTGTTTCGCTAACCAGTTGGTATCTAGAACGACTGCCACTTTAGAATATAAGGGATAAATCAGTGATACAAAATGATGCACTTTTGGATTTTACATCTACACTTTCAATTTATTTGTAAATTGAACAGAAATATTGATGTAAAATTACAGATAGTGATAAATTTGTACATTTGCTTGAAAACAACTCTATCACTATAAAATTGTGTTCTCGGTAATGCTAGGCTTGGATTCTTGCCCATGCGTTTATGCTTTTTGTTGTCCCAATACAAACAATAGTTAAAGTTAATTGTAAACCGTTCCCTGGGTAGCATTTTTAGTATTTAACTGCGCACATTTTAAGCAAAATAAACCCAAATCAAGTACAATTGTTGAATATTCAATAATATTTTCAATTATTAAAAAAATGTTAGAATGAAACATCAATGAAAAAAATAAAATTATGCACCAATTTTCGTGAGAAATACTCAGTTTTATCTATAAAAAAATGTATTTCATATATGTAAAAATATCCATTGCCATGTGTTGCACAAAGTTACAATATATTTCATGTAGTATTACAAACTATTTATTGGCAACTGGATGCCAAAGGAATCTTTTGTAAAATTAAAGAATTTTTTTTCTGTGTACGTCATTTCTATCAGAAACTGTACATATCATTCCCCATCTTGTACTTGCAACAACTGATAACAGATTAGGGTAAGTAGTTTAATGTTTTATGATTGAATCATAATATCGCCACTAACAGCAACATGAAGAACGAAATAAGACAGAAATATTGCAATATTCTGAACATACGACTTCTTTACTTGCGTGACAAACAAAAATAAACTATTATTTATGTAAAATATTTCCAGAGATGTCAAATGCACCGTTAATCTGACAGCCGTCAAAAACTACATGTTTCTTAAAAACCGACATGTTCAAGAGAAATGTGTTTCAACCTAATTTAACTTTCAGTCGGGAAACTCACTGTGCGGGAATACATTTCAAAGGTTAATTCACAAACACAACGTTTGAAAATGCACGAACAATAATATTACACATGCACCAGTGTAACCATCATTCGAAAACTTAATTCTGACACGCACTGCAGTACACACACTGCGTTTGAAATAGGAAGGAGAAAAAAAAAAAGATTGCATGATTGGAAAATTAGTCGCCTTCGTGAATCTGTTTTACTGATGACACAGAGTTGAACGTAAGTAAGGCACGAAAAACTGTCTAATAATTTGTTAAATGATTTCCCAGCGAAAGTTATATGTCCTTGGACTTGCCGCAATAAATGTTAAGTATTATGTTACTTAGGTCAGATTATATAATTTCCCAGCCCCAAGAGATTACAAAGTAGGTCTTATAACTTGACTGCGTAAATTAATTAATTAGACCTTTCCTTTTCGCCTTTATCGAAATAATTAGATGAGATGCTTTATTTACACCTTTACATATCAAATAAACATAAATATACCAATTTAATTTCAGACTTGTTGTTAACAATTAAAAGGATTATAAAAAAATCAAATGCAGCAACAAAGCAATTATTTCACAGCCACGAAAATAAATATGAAATTAAATTAATGACACTTGTTAATTTTTTTATTTCATTTTATAAACCATACTTTTACAAACCATAGTATTATTGATGGTTTAACAGTTCCTTTCAACAGCTTCATTGACGTCGACAAAATTTGTGGCAATTTTTTCAACAATTCCTTACGTGGGAATCTAACCCAGAGCCACTCGCACCGAGTGCCGGCTAGTATGGGTGCCCCCCTCCAGTAAAGATGGCGCATTACCCCCACCCCCTTAAAAAACAATCCCCCCTTCCCCCTCTTGAGTATGAAAGTGTCCAACCAAGTGGTCCGGGTGATCCTAGCCCAGAAAAGCATTGAAAATTATTTTATATATAGGTGTATATATATATATATATATATATATATATATATATATATATTTGCAAATATAACACTTAAGTACTAAGAATTATATTGCAATTAAGGGGCAATTAATGAAATGAAAAAAAAATTAACTTTCGAGTTTATTTATTTTTGTCTTATTTCTCCCTCGCCTAGTGTTTGAAGTTCCTCCCCTCATATTTTTCTTCTCAAAAGCGCAACTCGTGCTTTCCTCCTCCCCCCCCCCCCCCTTTCCTTGTGGGGGCAACTGCCGGTGTGCATCTAAATGCAGTTCTGAGGTCGGCCACCTTGCTCCTTCAACTTCGCCGATGCCGTCACAAACTTCTGGCCGCGTGCTCCGAAGCGTGACCGATAAAAAAAGGCCGCGGTGATGTAAGCTGTTTGCACTCCCTTCTGCTTCTCCCTGTTATTATCGTGTTCGGATGGCGAGACACTACTGTAATCTTTGTTTTTTTTTTTTATTTTTTTTTTTGCTGCCTTGTTCTCGTAGTAACTGATTTCTTTCGGAGGCGCCTTTTATCCGAGACCTGCCGGCGGGTTTGTGAAACATTCCCGCAGCCGTAATTGGTCCGGGCGTCCCCGTTGTAGCGAGC
Organism: Bacillus rossius redtenbacheri; assembly: GCF_032445375.1. Taxonomy (NCBI): domain Eukaryota; kingdom Metazoa; phylum Arthropoda; class Insecta; order Phasmatodea; family Bacillidae; genus Bacillus; species Bacillus rossius. The sequence goes on along the minus strand of NC_086337.1, from coordinate 30,841,136 downwards.
GAGCGTCAGGGTCTCCACAAGGAAAAAATATTTCGTACCAACTTAGGCGAGAAAAAAGTACTAGATTAGAAAAAAAGTACTTAATTATAATTTGTTATAGTTTTTTAACAATTTAGGAAGTTATTATGACATTGCAATGCTCAAACTTAAATTTCACACCACACACACATACATTCCATAGTTTTTTTAAAAATAATTACGCTTAATAATAAAACATATTGGAGTTATAATGATATTATTATATTAAAGAAAAAAGTACTAGATCTGTACTAAACCACTAATAAAGTTATAAAAGTACTAGATCTAGTACGAAAGTACTAACTGTGGAGACCCTGGCGAGCGTGCGTCGGCCGCGTCCGCAGCACATCAGGCGCGCCAACCATCTAGCGCGAAAGTGACCGTCGGGCACGCCAACATCTTGGACTGAAATGCCCCCCCCCCCCCCCCTCATTTTCCCGCGGGGACCACCGCGTTCAGGCTGTTGCGCACGTGTGCCGTCGAGGCTTACACACACCCAAAAAAAAAGTATGAAAACGAAATATTGCTGACTTCTTCAATACAAATATCATACATACAGTTCTGTTGAATATCATAATAGCGTGAAACATAAAATTTTATAGTTGGTATTCAATATTAAGGCTCTACTGCTAATTCCCGCGCGTAGGATTTTAAAACTCGTCGTTGGGGATAGAGATTTTTTTAGGGGGGGGGGGGGGAGAGTTGTTTGTAAACGTTGCAAACAACAATTCCAGCCACATGTTAAAAAAAATTGTATTTTCAAGTTAAAGACTGGTGTACAATTAAGTACTTTAAACGTCGCCTGCTATATCAATATGGCGACGTAAATTTGTTCTGTGCTTTTCAGTGGGACGTAGCCCTGAGCCTGATGTCACCGCCCTAATGTTTATTTGGTCCTAGCTGCACATGATCCTGTGGTTCTCCAGAGACCCTTTAGAATATAGTGTAACCGAAGCTGTTCACAAAAAAAAAGGGGGGGGGGGGCAGGGACGTTTAATGTCAGTTCATTACGGTCAGGTCAAAGACTGTTTTCCACTCTAATTGGGTTTCCATTTCAAGTGAAGACGGTTTTAAAATTTTTTGACTATAATTTTTTTTTCCGTTTAAGTCGGGTACGTTTGCGAACCCACGCGTATCTTCTCGGGTACCGGGTACAGACATAGTAATTTGGGTACGTGTACTCGATTTCGGGTACTTACGTCTGGCAACGCTGATTCACGTTGTGAAGTAAACACCAGTCAGTTTTTATAAGACGACAGACCCGTGTTTTCGGAAGAGTTGGGAGCACGTGATTGGCTGTGGCTGACCCTAGGTTGTGCCACGGGAAGGGGGGAAGATTGTTATTAGAGGGGGGGGGGGGTGAGGGGCGGAGGAGAAACCCGGAATGTCGCCTGCGGGCGGTTGAAACATTTCAAAGACAGGTCCCCCGGCCGGGAGCGATGGCGGGAAGAAGATAAGGGGGAGCGGAATAGGAAGCAAGCCGTCATTACCCCCTTCCCCCGTACACCTACCCCCCCTCCTCCATCTTCATTCAAAAAACCATGGTTCCAGCCACGCGCTCTAGTTCCAGCACCTGGAGAGCATCCTACATAAGAGAGGCGCTCGCATGCGGACTTTCGCGAGCATCGTGCGGCGGCCTCTCTTTCTTTCTCTCGCCCCCTCCCTCCCCCCCCCCCCCATCCAGGTTCCACTACATTCCCTCCTCGTCGCGTTGCCAACAGTTTGACAAGAAAATCCAAACTAACTCTGCAACAAGCCTGAACACATATTCAATAATATATTGCAAACTGACACTTTTCCACATTCATCTCACCAGAAATTCTCTCTCTTTCTCTCTATCTCTCTCTCTCTCTCTCTCTCTCTATATATATATATATATATATATATATATATATATATATATGTACTAAGCCGGCAAACCGTTGAATGAATTTTAATTCCGGCCGAAATTTTATTTATTGTGAGAGTTTTACTTAATATGTGAAATATGTAAACTAGATATAGTTTAACCATGCAAGTAATGTGTTTTTTTGTAAATAGGACAGAGATATTCGTATAAAATTACAATATTTGTTAATTTGTACATTTACATGGAAAAAAAAAATCTGTGTCAATACAAAATGGTGTTCGCGGTAATACTGGGTTCGGATTCTCACCCGGGCATTTATGATTTGTGTTGTCCCAATACCTCCAATAGTTAGTTATTTGTAAACGGTTCCCTGAATAGTTTTCCAGTATTAACTGCGCGCATAACAAGCATGATAAAACCAAATAAAGTCAATTCTAGAATATTTGATTATATTTTCTATGAATTAATGTTTTAATGAAGCATAAGTTAAATTAAAATTTTTAAAAAGTATATGAGTCAATTATCGTAAGAAAAATTTTGTATTATCCAGAAAAACGTATTTCATATATATATAAAAAACCTAGCCACGTGTTGTTCGAATTTATAATATCTTGCTTGTAGTATTACAAACTATTTCTTGTCATTTAGTTTCTAGAGGAAGTTTTTGTAAGAAGTACAGAAAAAAAATTCCTTTTGGTTATGTAATCATAGAGACACATATATTTTTTAAATATTTCAATTATTTCAATATTGCTAAAAAAAACTATAGGAAATGTTAAAAAAAAAAAAAGATGTATTTAATACAAGTGTTTGTTGAAAAACGGCCTTTGGAACAACTATAAGTGGGTAAATATAAAAAAATAACTTATTCAGAAAGAACAAATTCGTAAGACCAAATAGGGTTAGTTTTAATCATAGTTTCCACTTGAAAACACTTAAATTTCCAAAGAAGTATTTATATTTAAGTAATTCACGCATGAATTATCAGTAGTGAGGTTATGATTTATTAATTAATTTAGTATTACAGATAAAGAATAAATTTGAACAATCCTGAGCCTAATGATATACAATAGTAGGTACAAGGAAAAGTCATTAAGTCACAAAATGATATGATTTGTTTTTTGTTTTTAAGTAGTAACAAGTACGTTCCAAGAATGTTATTAGATGTCGGTATCAACCAGATTAATGATATCAGTTTCATAAAGGTGCTATCAGCAATCGTGAGTCATTCAGTTTCAAAAATGTTTATGGTGCTCGATTATTGTGTGATAGAATAACAGCGAACGCTAATGTGATTGAGACCCAAGGAATTTCACGCAAATTGTTTTCGAGCACAGACAAAACTATGTATTTGGCTCATAAATATTGGTGGAAATTATAATGAGAAATGATAATATTTTTAAGCTAATTATCACCGTAAATTATCTTTTGTGACTTACTTAATGACTTCCCTTGAAGATGACTGCTATTTCTAAGATAACCTGTAGCTGAAGACTGCGGGTTGAATTCAGACTCACTACATTCAGACACATACATGGCACACACGTATTATGTACATGTATTGTGTTTGTGGCTAGTGGGAACAGATCTAAATCCTCGAAACGTCTAAGGAAGTCTTCTCCGTTCGTCTGTGCTGTCGTCGTTATGTTTTCCAGAATATAAGCTTAGTCACATCGCTAGGTACACCCATGCGTCGCTGTGCTGTTGTGATTATCCGCTCAGTTGTCATCGTTGTGTTCGTCTGTTTGTCGTCCAAGGTTGGTTTTTGTTTTTATTTACTGTGCTTGTTGCAACTGTCTCGTCGTTGTCAGCCTACCGTATTCGTTTGCGTTGTGATAATTTTTTTCTGGTTAGTTTCTTCCACGGAATTCTATTTGCGCTCATATAATTTTTGACGTCTGCTGATTTCGGCTTTTTTTCTGTGTGCTTGCGTATTCAAATTTTTATTTTTGGTCTGTTCAGGTATCTCTGTGACATACAGTGTAACCTAACCAGTAGTGGCATATGTCCAATAAAAAAATCAAATCAATCTTTCCCGTTGCAGGAATCATTCAAAGAACGTATTGTACACACAGAGAGAGGTGGCCAAATATAAAGTTGGCAACACTGGGACCGTCCTCCGAAGACAGCAACTTGCACGCGCGCGTGTGTGCGTGTGCTTGCGTGCGTGCGTGCGTGCTGTGACCAGCTGCGACATGTCAGCCAACACGCTTACGTGTCCACCGAACCTCACACATGTTCTGACTCAAAGGGGTAGCATCCCAAATTTATTTTACTTGTAATATTTCGAGTACTATATTTGCACATGATTTTAAATAAATTCGTGATATAACCATACTAATTTGTTTAAAAGGGCTTTTTCACTACAAAATCAATTCTTTTTTTTTTTTTTTTTTTTTTTTTTTTTTTTTTTTTTTTAGTTTCTATAACTTGACGGTAAATTTTTATGTCAGTCCAAGCATGTATTGAAAGCATTAAATAGTGGTGCATACGGACAGTTTTGGATTAGCCGCTTGTATATAGCATCCGTTTTAAGACTCTTTATTTTTATTATATCATTCCTAAATTTAAATATATATATATATATGCTTTTATATGGCTTTGAAAAAAGATTTATTGTTTTAATGAATGTTTTTACTAAAATATAAACAGTTTTAAGCCGAAGGCTACACACGAACGGATAATCCAAAACTGTATACCACATGATTACATTTTTTCATTGCATGCTAGGACTGACATAAAAATTTACCTTTGAGTTCATAAAAAACCATTAACTAAGGACTTGTTTACTGTATGAAAAATTCTTATGAACAATTAAAAGTGGCTATATTGTGAATTCAATTAAAATCATGTGCAAAAACACGTAATAACAGAAGTAAGATAATTTAAGGTAATGAGTGTTCGAAATGGGGAATGCACGCATACAGCAGTTCACTTCCGTTCACGTCACCCCCCCCCCCCCCCCTTTTTAAAAAAAAAACAGTGTGTGTTCTTGTCCTAACTGATTTGAATCTCATCAAAGCGAAGACACCTGGGTTGCAAGTTCTAGAGTGAACATCTGGCTTGTACACGTTGCGACAGATATGATAACCGACTACCTGATTTCAATTTGGAGTCCGTTTGGAATCACGTCGTATTTCCGAAAGATAAAATAATCTCTGTAGATTTTCTTTTGTTAATGCAACGTAATTAATCATGTAAAATAACAGATGTATGTAGAGCTGTACATTTACACGACAGCAACTGTATGGCTACAAAATAAATTAATATTCGCGGTGATACTGAGTTAGGATTTTTTTTCCCGGGGGCATTTACACGTTGTGTTGTCCCAGTACCTAGATTAGTTATCTACTTATAAACCGTTTCTTGAATAGCTTTCCATTATTAACGATCTACATTAATAAGCATTATAAAACAAAATAAAGTCAAAATGTTGAATATTTCATTTCATTATCCGTGGTTTAATAAAATATAAGCTTGTACAAAACATTATTCAAGAGATAAAATTATGCCCCAATTATTGTAAGCGTGACAAGAAATATTCAAAATTGATTCCAAAAACGTATTTATATAACTTTAGCAAAGTGTAATACAAATTTACAATAATTTTCCTTGTAGTATGTAGTACGAAGTATTTCTCGGAAAATAATTTCTAACACATTTTTTTGCTAAAGTACAAAAAACATTTTTTATGAAGTGTGCGAATTTTGGATTTTGTTGCAACCATTAGTAGAAACACTTATTTATTTTATTTCTTTATTTTTATGTTCATGATAGCACACCACATTCGTCTAGTATGATCAACGCAGCTGCAAATTTTCTTCGAAAAAAAAAAAACTAATTTCGGATACTGAAATCCACACGAACTAAGTTCGTTTGTATGTTCGCACCGTGTGTCATGAAAACAAAAAACTACCTTATCTCGGGCTCGTGGGCCGGGTTCGACAAGCTTCGAGCCAGACTCGCAAACCCCTTGAGTAGTCGCACTCGCGTCAGGGGGTACACAGTTTGAACCTCGTTTTGGCCATTCTGGTTTTTAATAATTACTTCAGGCTCTTGCTGGGATGGGTCCTTAAAATATTCCATGACCGATTTTTAGACTTTTCCCTTGTCCGATTAAATTTTCGTATTTGAAAACTTATACATAACTTATCCTGCTACATTGACGGGAGCCGCTTGAAAGAGAAGAACAATTAAGAGGAAAAATGTGTTGTAACAAACATGGCGTCAAAGATATTTAACATTTTGTCGGTTCTCTAAAGCATTACGAACGCGGAACAATCTTTTCAGTATTTTCCAAACTAAAAGTTGCAGTCCAATAGATACATTAAAAAAAAAACGAAACATATTATAACACTAAGTAAATGTATGCGATTTTGTTTTTGCTTTAACGACAGATATCAGCCTGAAAATATACTTTCTACAAAAAAAATACCTTAATCTCATTGAGCCGATTCAACATTAAAGATTTAACAGAAAAATTTTCATCACTAAATTATTTTATTCAAAATGGCGTCGAATATGTGTAGGCTAACAATTTCTTGTGTCTCTAAAGTATGACGTACATGACAAGTGCTATTATAAAACTGTAACAAAAGTGTGTCTGTTTTTTCTGTCTGTTTGTTTGTTCGATCATCACGCAAAAACTACTGGACCGATGTATTTATCCTCCCCCCCCCCCCCCCATCCCGTATACCTTTGATTTCCTCCAATTTCCCGTGCCTGTTCAAACGACTGCAGTTCCCTGCAATTGTACGCTTTGCGATGACAGTAAATAAATCACAAGGACAGGCACCGGGCATTGTAGGCATTGATCAGAGGCAACTTTGCTTTTTCCACGGCCAACTCTACGTTGCGTGCTCTAAGAGTTAGCGGGGGCTCTAATCTCAGCGTCTGCGCCCCTGATGATAAAACTACAAATGTTGTGTACTGAGAATATTTAGCTTAATTTATAGTGGAGTACAATATTACAATATTAAGAGCAATACTGAATTAATTTCCATTATTTTTTGATCCTAAAGAAAATAATGCTATGACAATAAAATAATAGTACCTACATAGAGAGGTAAACTTTATATATATATATATATATATATGTATATATATATATGTATATATATAGATGATTTTTTAATCTTACACATTTCGTCATCTAACGTAATTAAGAAACTGTATAAAAGAACTTATTGTTCACGAGGACGATAGTTGTACATAGAGAAGCCTTAATTAGTTAATGATCAACTACTTACTCTCAACAGCAATATTTTTCATTATATTTTACGGACGAAGTCGCGGGTAAATGTTAATTTAAAATGACATCAACAAAATGATAGAGAAGACAAATGATTTAAAATATAAATTTTAAAGCTTAAACATTTGCTCATACATACTTTTCTTCGGAAGTGATATCACAAGGGCTGTCCGAACTGGAAGTGAAATGTGCCTAAGAATCCAAGAAACGTATCTGTACTCTTCTCACGTAATTCGAATTAAATAAACGCCGCCATTTTGAAAAAAAAAATAGTTTTATAGGCTATGTCTGATATAACATTCAAATAATTTAAATGCATTTAAAATCATATTCACTTTATACTTGATTAATATTAATAAATTTAATAATAATTGAATAATTAAACATACATAAATAAGAAAGATCCAATAAATGCATGCACGGATACCGATCGTAACTGCGAAACTAAGGTAGAACTCACGTGACACTAATGAAATGCTAACGTTACTAATTTTAGTTAAGCATTGTTTTCCAGATAAAATTTATTTATTGAAAAAAAAAAAATTAATGTGAACAGGTTCAACTGGCTAACACCATTTTGAAAAGGCTATAAATATTGAACCATTGCCGGATTCATCACGAGGGCAAGTGAAGTACAAAAAAAAAAGTTGCAAGAACGCAACTGCGCACTTGGATTCTGACACGGCCTGGATGGTCCTGTGTTTATAAAGTATCCGCGCATTTTACGGACCACAGTACCACGGAGCATCTGGAACGAAGAAAGGCGGTATCGGTGCCTGCTCGAAGCGGACACAAGTCTTCAATGCGCTGGTCACGACCTTACCTGCCAGCGTGTTGTTCAGCACTTGAAATTATTCAGCACGAAATCACAAGGAGACGATGCTAACTCGAATTTCCAGTTTCGGGGTGTTCGTGTCGTGAAAACTTGCGGCACACACACACACACACACACACACACACACACACACAATGAAAACGGACACATTGTAAAGTATAATGTGTTTCGCGAAAGAATTGAAGAAAAAAAAACCCTTCCTTGAACCACGACCTTTGCAGAGTTATGCTTGAGTGTCTGATAAATCTCAAAATTCAATAAATCCAGGTAAAATAAAAAAAGTTATTAACAAAAAAAACAGATTTGTTATTATTTGTGAACCCACAAAAATTATCGTATTGGCAATTGAAGTATTTTATTAAGTTATAAGTGACAGCAAGACATTGTTGTCGTTAGTAAATGGTTTGTCTGGCCTACAATGTTATTTTAAATTCACGACAAAATATTTGGTGGGGTTTAAATTTACAAAAATAGTTGTAAACTAGTCTTTCAGTACTCACCTGTGATGTGTAAACATAATGTAAACATCTAACCTCGGTAACGAGCTAAGTCATGTGTTCTCGTGTTGTTAATATTGCAAATAAACTTGTAATACGAAATTCGGATACAGAATTTAACGTAGAATTCTTAAAAAATAATGCCGGGCGTAATAAATATACAAATTTTTTAAAACTACATTTCTGGATACGAATCACGCGTAGTTTCCGCACCTGCCGCTAGATATCGCTGCCGGAGCAGCTACGTTGACTATCGAGTCATTCAAAAGGTTGAACTTTATAATTAAACGGCCCCGATAAGACCCGATTAGACCTGATTTTCGACAAGGAATTTTGTTAAAATACTGCTTCTTTGTTAAAATTCACTAAACAGTTAATACTATGAAGTTTCCCTTTGGCTTTGTTGAACCACAGTCGCGAGAGTTTTGCGGACTAATACGGTATCTAGTAAAGTAGACTTGAAGCACACAAGTTACATTTTTGTTTTACTTAAATGATTGGAATAGGTAGGCACTTCTGTGATGACCCGGGTTAATAAACAGGGGGAAAGCAACGAGATTCAATCGTCTGCAAACCCAATTCCATTTGAGGGTAAAAATTCTCTAGCTTTGGTGTCGGCTGGTTTTGTAGCAGACAGCACCGTGGTTACACATTTCCGTTCCACTATACTTCCGTTCCATCCGCGAAATCACTCCGACTAAACACCGCGTTTACAGAGATAGGATGCCCAGGGGCGTAGCCAGGGTTTTTTTTTATGGGTTCAACCCCTCCCCCCCCCCCCTAGCACCAAATCTTTAATTAATTTCTTATTCATCACTCAAACAAAATTCTTATTAAAATTAATAAAAATTTTACCATTACAATATTTAAATTTAAGTACCGAAAACTGCTAAAATAGCATTATTTTACACCTTAATATCCAAATTTTCCCGGGGGAGGATCCCCGGACCCCCCGGCTTTAATACGGGGGGGGGGGGGGGGCGGCATGCTTCTTAACACCCCCAATACACAAATCCTGGCTACGCCACTGAAGATGCCACACATCAAAATTTGCAAGTTGAAGCTGTGTTGAAGTTCCATAGTCCGACGTGATAGTGGTCCCGGGACCGACCAACGCAAGCCGGGAGGGAGGGCTTACCTGCAGGTCAGCGCCGGCGCGGGGAAGGGGGCAGCACACCCGTAGAGCGAGCACCGCACCGGACCGCACCGCACCACGTGTTCGCGCGCGAGGCGGGCCGCCTGGCATGTCGGCGGCGAGCGGCGCGACTGTCCTTGAGAGGGGGGGGCGGCGGCGAGCGGCGGCGGCGAGTGCGGCGGCGGCGGGCGCTTCTTCTTCCCCTCCAGCCGTCCGACCCACATGCGAGCCAAGCCCGCCCGCCCCGCGCGCGATGTGGGTCAGGAGAGAGACACTCCTCTCTCTCTCCCCCTTCGCGAAGGGCGCGAGTCGTCAACCCCTTCACCCCCTCCTCCTCCAACCCCTGCCCGCGAGGACCAATCCCGGGGCATGTCCCTCCTCCCCTCCACCCCCCTTCCACAGTTACTTCCGGCAAGCCCGCGGGGCCGGGAGACCGGGGGCTAATCGACAGTTGCCGTCCTCCGCAGAACTTTCTTTATCCGCACCGCCGTTCCAAGGCCGGGTTCGTTATACCACGCAAGAGACGCAAGAAAAAAAAACAGCATTGAAATAAAGATATATATATTTTTTAAAATACCAAAGATCTGGCATCTTTCGAGAAAAAAAAAACAACTGAACCGCGACAGTGGTTTTCGCCCTATAATCGGCCGCCTTTACGCAAGTGAGAAACTATTGACTCATTTGACCGAATCGTACTTGCTGTGATGTCGAGTGTCAACAGCTACCAATTACCGAAACACGGACTGCGCTACAGAGTATTTTAACACAGAAGAATTTCGAAAAATTTTTTTCGCAAAATGATAAATGGCCCTACATAATCCCATTTAAATAAACTACCCAAGACGCTAAAGACAGCAACGCAAGAATCTGCCAAGTTCCAAATTCTGGCGGTTTTTCCTTATCTTTTTGAAATCTCTTCCGAAATCTTTGTAAGATTCGTAGGTAATGTGTACATAAGGCTAAGAGATTCTTTTCGTCTAAAGCATCGCGTTTTCACTTATTAAACTATCGTACAGTGAGAGGGGGGAAAAAAGTGAGTAAATCTTTCAGTAGTCGCCAGAGATGTGTAATATCTAACTTAGGTAGCGAGCAAATTCACGTGTTCTCATGTTGCAGATACACTTGTAATACGGAACTCGGACAAGAAATTTAACGCAGAAAAGTTACAAATAAATTCCGAGCGAGATAAAAATAAATTTCCGGACGCAAACTGCACGTAGTTTCCGCACCTGTTGCTAGAATTCGCCACCGGAGCAGCTACGTCGACTATCGAATCATTCAAAAGGTTAAATTTTATAATGAAATGGCTCAGATAAAAGCGAAAAAGATTCGAAAAAAATACTAAATCCCTACTTTGGACCTGATTTTATACAATAAATATTATTAAAATACTGTCAGTCTGTGATTTTTGAAATATTGCATATTTTTCATGTTGGTTAATTAGATACATTAACCAAATATAACAGTAAAAACATTTCGTCAGCTTTTACGAAGTGATTTGGCTCAAAAACCATTGATCCTATAAACACAAAATGTAAAAGGCCTTTATTGTAATAATTATCTACCAATACTTGATCTCAGCTTAGCATTACAACACGGAGTTATAAGTTTACTCGTGTTTTGTTTTATTATATACCGCGTGTGTCACTTTGATCGGTCACTTTCATCTTTTGCATCCACTTTCCTGCCTGATATTCCGTTGATCGTGAACTGGAGTATGCTTATGTAGCATGCCAGGCGCACTACAGTTCACCAACAATCATATAATTTTCTTTTTGTATTGTCTACTACTATCGTAAAAATCGTTTTATGTTAGTCCTTATAAAGGTTGCTTGAAATGATCAAATGTGTTAAAGGTAAATAAATCTGAGGGAGGAGGATTCGAACGCACCGACATAGATGCGAGGAAACTTATATAGGTGTATACAAACGTTAAAAAAAATTTAAGCTTTCGTGAAATATTTTTTCATGTTCAGATTACACGACCAATATGTATACACGCTATAGTAAACTGACTACATTTATAAAGAGTTATATTATTTATTTTATTTTATTTATTTAGTAAAAGTATTTAGAGCGTAGAGATGTAACTATCATCGCGAGACCGATAAAACCAATTCACTCAAAATTCCTTAATATTGGATTAAAAATTCACCATATCAGGAGAAAAATTCCCGTTTTGATGTTTCGAGGTAAATTTTTACTTTTTTGTTTTCTAAAACTGTCGGTAGCTTGTAATATCCGCAAAGTGGTTTAAAACTCCATCCGCTCGTTTGCGGTCTTAACCTCAGCTGATATTTTTTGACATATCAGGCAAAACTGAAATTTGACTCCTCGATCTCTTCTTTATCTAAAATATAAATAAAAACTTTAAATTCTTTAAATATTATTAAAATAAATATTTAATAAAAAACCACCCCTACGCCATTATAGTTCGTAGTCCAAAGCTTGAACCTGTTGATGGCAAAAATTAGTTATTTAATAAATATTTATAAAAATTTGGAAAATTCTTATCATAATTTTTAAATGTATTTAATAATTACATAAGTGCTTCGCAGCACTCGGTTCGACTCTTACATAAGAATTCAAAGTTATATATGTGTGGAAATCTAGCCAACAACACAGATGTTTGTTATATTTTAGCAAACATTTTCCATTTCCGTTTTCGCGAGTTTATTATATGTACATCATCATTACGGGCAAGACTATATATATATATATATATATATATATATATTTACATTTACATTTACAAGGCAGCTGTCCGGTTAAATAAATTTGTATTCGCTTTAGTTTATGACTACTAGAATTCCGAATACATGTAGGCCAAGCGTCTCCGAACCATGAGGTTTTCTTCGTCGATACATGGCTTACCTTACAACTACGAAAGTCATATAGGCCATGCTTCTCCAAACCAAGAGGCCTCCCGTGCAGGATTACTTAACATATTTTATGCTTACGTAAGACATAGGTATAGGCTAAACGTCTCCGAACCATGAAGAATTGTTTGTCACTACTTAGTATCCAATAGTCCAAGTAAAAACCATTGACAAAATATAGACCAAGCGTCTCCGAATCAAGAGGCGTGCAGTGCGGAATTACTCAAAATGCTTTACACATTTACGACAAGGCTTATTACAAGCATATTGGACGAAATCTATCAATTACAGGAAACAAAATGATAATTCACTAATGATATTCGATCACGGAGTTACATAAAAAATCATACTCAACATGATCATTGTCATAATAACCACGATACACTGATCTCTTTTGAAATGTGCAGGCAACTCTTATAAGGTAATCTTTTTTTTTTCGGCACTCGTAAGTTAAAAAAAAAAAATGCATTAAAAATCAACATTTTACCATATTGTCTGAAAAGTTTTATTTTATTTTATTTTTGTATTTTTCACAATATATATTTTGTTTTATTGTTCGGAACAATTTTTCTTAAAATAAGTATCTATTTAATGGAAGTATAAAAGCTGTCCAAGATTGAGATATGTCCCCGGTTTTAATTTCTATGAGTATATGAATTCAATATACTTAATATTATTAAAAAAAAAAATAATGCAGAAATATGGAGGAAATTGGCGTGGCAAATCATGGTCGACGAACTCCCCAATCATAGCCATCGGACACATCCCCGAACTTGGCCGGATCCTCACGAATGGCAAGCCTCAAATGAGCAGGCCTTCTGGCCACGTTGTGCCAAAAAACCGACCTGTTGTATGCCACTTCGCCCTTTGTCCCCCCTCGGGAAGCCTACAACTCACGTAGTTTCGGTTCCCTGCAAGAATTTCCGAATATTTGCCGAAGTTTTGCGTTTTGGCATTAACGCCACTTCAGCCGCTAAATCAGAAGTTTCCAATGAAAACAAGCATTTTGTGACTGACCTAACTTAACCTAACCCTTCGAATTTTTTTTTTAATTTCAATTTTTGAGAGAAATCCGAAGTTGCACGAACGTGGCAGGGAACCGAAACTACGTGAGTTGTGGGCTTCCCGTCCTCCTCTGCGACAGCCGGCCGCCGGTAACCTTGATGTGTCCAGACGAGAGTGAATGGCGCTGGGAAATGCGCAGCGGATGCACAAGGTTGTGACCGTGTGTAGCTCCAGGAGGTTGAACCGCGAACTGTTGAGAGGGGGTGGTGGGAGGAGCGAAGAAGGGGGAGAGGGGAAACAACAAACTTTCACACCGCGCAGCAACACCAGCGACACGGCACAACGCGTTGCGTGCGTGCGTGCGTGGCGCGCGCGTCTGTGTTTTGTTTCCGGGCCGACGCCGCCGCCAACACGTCTGGTTTTTATTTTTATTTTTATTTTTTTGTTTTTCCTACCGCATCCGCGAGACGGCACGCTCTCTTTGCCTCCGCCAATTAGAGGAGTGGAATGGGGAGGTTGGTGAGGGCGGTGGGGGTGGGGTAGGGGGGTAGAAGTAACCGGACGAAGCCTGAGGAACACGTTCGAGGCGGCGGGCAACGCGGTCATCGAGTATCGCGGCGACACTTGGGCGGGGGGGGGGGGGGGGGGGGAGAGGCGGATTGGGCGCGCGCGCCCCGAAACCCAGCGCTCCGAACACCCTTTCTTTCCCCTCCCCTTTTCCGAACCACGTGTCTCTCACTGGCTGCTTCTCCTCTCGCTCGATCCGAGACGGGTGACCGTCGAGCCTGAGATACGTACGACGGGCAGTATTTCTGGGGCACAGGGGAACGGATGATATGCTCGCACAGTCTCTTAAAATAAAATAAATAAATAATAAGCACTATTCTTAGAGACATGTGAAATACGCGGATTCATTTCGCGATCGGATAGAGTCCAAATACTTTCGACATTATTTTGCTTCACTGACTGGGCCACAGTTAACAGAAGAATTAGCTAATCACGATCATTCCAGTCAACAGGTGTTACGAGTCGGTGACCAATCAGCAGATGTCATTTGCACGAGTGCATAGAGGATCATGGAGTCTATCCTTTCGGGATTTGAAATCGCGAATTTTACAGGTCTCTAACTATTCTGCATCAAAACATATATACATATACACACGTCAATACACCGTAATAAGGCACCTACACTGTAAATTATTATTTTTATAATTAGAACAGATAGTTTCACGTAATACGTATTACAGATATTCGTAAAATTATACATTTACATGAAAAAAAGACTGTGTCTCAGTAAAACTGGGTTCGGATTCTCACCCGGGCATTTGTGCTTTGTGTTGTCCCAGTTATCTCCGATGGTAAAAGTTATTTGTGAACCATTCATTCCCTGAATATCTTCCCAGTATTAACTGCACACATTAAATCGCATTATAAAACAAAATAAAGTCCAACTATCGAATATTTGGTTATCTTTCCCATGTATTAAAAAATTATACAATTATGTGCTAATTTTAGTAATAAATATTCAGAATTATAAGGATAAACGTATTTAATACATGCAAAACCAACAATGTGTTGCAAAAGTTTACAGTATTTTCTTGTAGCATTACAAACTATTTATTGGCAATTGGTTTCCAAAGTAATCTTTTGTAAAAGTAGCCTACAGAAATTATTTTTATGTGTAGGTTTCAAAACATTTTGTCTCATCTTAATATGCTTTTAATAGAGAATAGAAATTTTTTAGGAAATTATTTGGGTGGTTATGATTTATGAAACACCATAACTTCGCAGTACTAATTTGGTTATCGAAGAAATGATTTTGACACAACGTAGTTTTTTTCTAAATGAATCACTGTAAAATTCCTATTATTAATCCGTCTGCAGTCAAGAATGCAAAAATGGTTGCACAATATAACGAACCTTGTCATTGGATCACTGGTTATTTGCACGCCCTGAAGAGCTCGAAGCCAATGACTAGGGACAGGAAAAATTCGCGGGTCCAATGACCTGCAGGATGAACTCCATAGTTCTACGTACACTCGGTCAAATGCCATCCACTCATTGGCTGCTGTCTTGTGAGACGTCCCAACGTAGCAGCCTGTGATTCGATAAAGCTTTGGTCGGATGTTTCTCATTGGCCCAGAGTCATCCAGGTGAGTTGTGAGCCAATAGCAGAGGCAGCACTGGGGTATAACTATTTGTATTTTAGTCTATCGCGAAATGAATTCGCGAATTTTTCCGGTCTCTACCAATGACAAAAAAAAAAAAAAATAGAACTTTAAAACAGCCGAACAACTCATGTTGGACCCGGAGAGAAAGTGAAATTTTGCAGCACCCAATGAACAACAAATGACACAGTCTCGACTGTGCACACGTTTGTGAAGTCTATCATGACAACAGGAAGTAACAGAAATTTCACATGTGTCTACGAGTAATGGATGTACTGTAATGCAACATCTGCGTTCTCACCAACCCAGTCAACAGTCGGAACAGAGTATTTCACTGAACACAGGCAGTAAGGTAAGTAAATTTTGCAGAGTGAAACAAAGCGTAATAGGGCTTAACAAACAGTTCTTTTTACCGCGATAAAATATCATCCCTACTTATTAATAATTACTGAAAATTACTTAGGCTATTGTAAAAAAAACTCATTCCTAGGGCCAGTGATTTTTCGCGGAAAGATGTCGAGACAGGCTGTGTGTTAAAACACTGTATCATCGCCTGTGTTTCGTGACTGGTTGAATTCATTTCAGGTGCCTGCCCACTGCCGGCACTAGAATAACAGCACTTCTGAACTCGTTCTAAATTTCCTGGCCAAACAAGGCAATGGCTTCTCTTGCAAACAACTGCCAAGCACAAGGCAGAAATTGCTGATGCATAAATATCATTTTGCAGTCTGGCAAAGTGACAGATTGTTTCGCGAAAAATCACCGCCTCTACACATCGTGTAATGCTGAATGCCTGAAGTGTTCGCAATGGTTGTATAAAACGATTTTCCCCTGTAAAATTGTCTTCAGTATTCAATCAAATTAAAAGAAAACATATAATAGGGTGATTAGTTAAATACTCACAATTACAGCCTGAGAAATTCTAACGAAGGCTTTTTTCAGAAAACTTTAAAATACTGTTATTATTATGATCTAAAAACAAAAATATTTATATCTCAATAGACGTCTTAAGTAACCCTCAATATGACTTTTTACAGACTGTATAATAAGTTAGTTTTGAACCCGGGAAGTAAATTTTCCACAAGTGAAATTTCTTCTATCCAACTATCTTTGACTCAACAACAAGAGCGTACGCAGAGTTTCATTTGCTGGTGGGATTAACCTCTTTGCCTTCTGTTTGATTTCAAAAGCTTTCCTTTTGTTAGTAAAAATGTTAGATATTATTTTAGGGTTTCTTAGGATTTGAGGAGGGGACGATATATATCTATCTCTCCCCCTCTCCCCCCCCCCCACAAAAAAAAAACCCTTGCGTACGCCCTGCTATACAGTCAGGAGTTATATTCAGTAGTCTACGTAAATAGCTGGTTTGTGAATGTAACTCACTGATATATATATATATATATTCTATATATATAAAAATGTTATGTTGGTTTGTGTACGCTTCAAAAACTCAAAAAGTTCTGCACCGATCGAGCTGAAATTTTACCATTATATACAACCCGCATCAAGGATTGTTTTTATCTACTTTTCACGTCAGCAACATACCCGCGACCACGAAAAAGTAACTGCGCCTTTTTATTAATGTGTTTTCTCACCAATAAATTAAAAACCAAAAACACGCATTTTCTGTTATGAAAAAGTTTCTCCATGCCAAAGGATTTCTCTTAGCAATGGAAAAAACTACGTCAAGTGAAGCGAGCGGGAAATGGCTATATTTTGTTATATATTGTTATGTTTTGTATGGGTCTATCACCACTTGAAGTGGGATTGCATGTAGATGGTTCTAGGCTATTCATTTGTTGAACTCCTTAGACCTTATACCTTTTTTTTAATTTTTAATTTAATTAATATGTTCTATCGTCAATAACAACAGTTGCATCAATCGTAAGTAGAGGTTATGTTTTGTATGGGTCTATCACCACTTGATGTGGGATTGCATGAAGATGGTTCTAGGCTATTCATTTTTTGAACTCCTTAGACCCTATACCTTTTTTTAATTTTTAATTTAATCAATATGTTCTATCGCCAATAACAATTGCATCAATCGTAAGTAGAAGTTATGTTTTGTATGGGTCTATCACCACTTGATGTGGGATTGCATGTAGATGGTTCTAGGCTATTCATTTTTTGAACTCCTTAGATCCTATACCTTTTTTTTAATTTTTAATTTAATTAATATGTTCTATCGCCAATAACAACAATTGCATCAATCGTAAGTAGAGGTTATGTTTTATATGGGTCTATCACCACTTGATGTGGGATTGCGTGTATATGGTTATTGCATCAATCGTAAGTAGAGGTTATGTTTTGTATAATAACAATTGCATCAGTCGTAAGTAGAGGTTATGTTTTGTATGGATCTATCAACACTTGATGTGGGATTGAGTTTAGATGGTTATTGCATCCAAACCAAATTCGCACATTATTCGCAATTATATTGACCGCTTGCTTTCCTTCATCTCCCACAGACTTATGGGAAAAATATCTATCTCATATGGCTGAGGATATTTTGCATAGAGTACGCCTTGAAAATGCTAATATGACCTTAGAATTAACAGAAGGTATTTACAACGAAGCATTGATAAATATTGAAGACAAGTGCTTAGCTATTGCAAATAAAGTTCTTAGTCAATTAGGAATGCCAGCAGCAACCCGAACTGCGACTGCTGCATTTGATGTAGATTTACGCCGTGAACAGAGTTATAACATTGATGATCTTCAGACATATGTCCAATCGAACATTCCCAAATTAACCCGTGAACAGAAAGGCATTTATGATCGCATAATGCAATTGATAAATGACGGAATTGGGGGGATCTTCTTCTTGGATGCGCCAGGAGGAACTGGGAAAACATTCCTAATTAGATTGATTCTAGCAACGGTTCGATCAAAAAATGACATAGCCTTAGCTCTTGCTTCGTCTGGAATAGCTGCGACATTGTTACCAGGTGGAAGAACTGCGCATTCAGCTCTAAAGTTGCCATTAAACATGCAACTCATCGAGACTCCTACGTGCAATATTTCCAAAGCATCCGGTATGGGAAAAGTATTACAAAAATTTTAACTAATTGTTTGGGATGAATGCACGATGGCACATAAAAAATTGTTTGAAGCTTTTGATTGACCGTTACGAGATTTGCGTGGAAACGTTCAACCATTCGGGAATGCATTGATATTGCTTGCAGGAGATTTTAGGCAAACATTGCCTGTAATTTCTCGATCGACACCAGCAGACAAAATAAATGCTTGCCTGAAATATTCAACACTATGGCGGCACGTACGTACATTGCAGTTGACTACGAATATGCGTGTCCAGTTGCAGAATGATCCATCAGCTGAGGTATTCTCACGACAGTTACTGGAAATTGGAAACGAACAGATGCCAGTCGATGAGACGTCTAGACGAATATCATTTCCCGATCATTTTTGTAATTTATTAACATCGAAAGAACTGATCGAAAAAGTATTTCCTGACATTCAAAAAAATCATATAAATCACGATTGGCTCAGTGAAAGAGATATCCTTGCCACAAAGAATAAAGATGACTATCAACTTAATAATGTTATTCAATCCAGTATTCAAAGTGATGAAATTACATATAAGTCGACAGACACCGTTGTGGAAGCAGATGAAGTAGTTAATTATCCAACGGAATTTTTAAACTCACTTGATCTGCCAGGGATACCACCACACATACTTAAATTGAAAATAGGTGTGCCAATTATCCTCTTGTGGAATATTAACCAGCCAAAACTCTGCAATGGCACGCGACTTTCAGTTAAGAAATTAATGAATAACGTAGTGGAAGCAACGATTTTAACGGGGCCTTTCAAAGGTGAAGATGTCCTCATTCCTCGAATACCCATGATCCCGACAGATACACCATTTCAATTTAAAAGATTGCAATTCCCAATTCGATTGGCATTTGCAATCACAATCAATATAGCTCAAGGTCAATCTTTTGAATTGTGTGGTTTAGATTTAGTTTCGGATTGCTTTTCACATGGACAACTGTATGTTGCGTGTTCCCGAGTCGGAAAACCAGATAGTCTTTATATCTACGCATACAGTGGAAAAACAAAAAATATTGTACATATATCCACAAATATTGCAAAATTAAACTTATATGAAATGTATTCTTTGTTTTGTTTCTCATTTCTCAACTATTCAATCACAATGTGCCACAGCGAAGCGTGGCAGGGTACAGCTAGTATATGTATAAAAGTAATGATATGGGAATATGGGGAAGCAAACAAGAAAGCTCTTCGATGTAAGATGTTTTGAAAGAATAGGAATATTGAAACAAATTTAGATTAAATTATTTGTTCACATGGAGGCATTAAGTGTCGGTCTTACAGCAATTCTGGATATTTATTTATCTTTAGTGCTAGCCAACAGATGTTTTGATAAACGAGAAATTAATGTAAATTGAACTTATTGTTTTGTAAAATGTTTGTCATTCACTTAAATTCATTTGTAAGCGGTAAAATATCGCACAAGTGATCATGATTATCAACACAAGCTTAACTTTCAAGAACGTTATTGTGTTATACTTAGTAATCATTTGGTAACAAATTTTTCGATCAAACATAAAGTTCACTCACAGTAATTTTGTTTTAATGGAACTGAAATATTCATGTAAAATTACCGATATAATGTAAATTTCTACCTTTACCTGAAAACAGCCGGATCACTTCAAAATACTGTTCGTAGTTATACTGGGTTCGGATTCTTACCCAGTTATTTTTGTTTTGTGTTTTCCACTACCTCCAATAGTGAAATAGTTATTTGCAAACCGATCTCTGAATTGCTTTCCAGTATTAATTGCGCGCATTAATAAAATACTGAAACAAAATAAAGTAAAATGATTCAGTATTTTATTAACTTTTCTATGGTTTAAAAAAATTATGCTTGAGTGAAACATAAATTAAATTATAAAATTATGCGCCCAATTTCTTAACAAATACTCGGTATTATCTCGGACAATGTATTTCATATAAGTATGCATAAATAACCATAGCCACGTGTTCTACAAAGTTACAATATATTTGTTGTAGTGTTACGAACTATTTTTTGGCAACTGGTTTCCAAAGGAAAGTTCTGTAAAACTACAAAACCATTTATTTTTTCTGCGCAAGAATCGTCCTGAAATAATAGTAATGATGAGAAAATGAGAGAACCTCAACAGCATGCAATGTTCCCATACCTCCGCAGAATTTCCGAGAGACGTTGTGTCGTGAGCTTCGCGGTGGTGAAGGCAAACAGTACCTATCTACTCTAAATCTACTTGAATACAAACAAATTGAAAGATTTCCCACGTCCAACTTTTACGTGAGAGTCGATCCGGATGAAGAGTCGTCCATTGAAATGATACGTACATAATTTACTTCCATTTTAACGCGGCGACACTAAATGTAAAATGGTCAGTACAGGTAACTGCTTCCCTTTGAAATTTGGCGACTGAAAATGTCGAACGAAACGTCGGTGAAATAAATATTCGTCTTCGACGCGGCTGGTAAACCTAGAAGCCAGGCAGCAACTCCAGACAACGGCTGCGAAAGCCTGCCGATCTTCATTAGATGTAAATAAGTCGAAGTATGGGAGTTGCAGTGCTGTTCGCACAGCTACGAGTGGACAGGGCAAGAATAAAAAAAAAGTTACTGCCGCGAAGGAAGGAGGCCACTGGGTCGTTCAAAGAAACGACGGCGTTTAAACTCCCAGGACGATGCCTCGAGGTATATAAAAAGAGTCGGGCAGAAGAAAATGATGGCTGCCAACTCCTTTCTCACCCCTCGACACACCCTCCTCGTGTTGACATTTTTTACCGCGGACTTTTCAACGGTTCGGACGTCATTAGGGCTGGTCGAAAAGAAGATTGTGCGGTTTAGCTTCGGTGGTAGGACCCCACATCCAATGTTCGGCAGTGGGCACGCGTTCACTAAGTAGTTAGAGCCGAAATGTATTTTAATAAAAAAAGTTGAAGGCCTACTTATGTCACATCATCGAGCGTAAATTAAAAAAAAAAAAAAGAACTGCACAAACCGTGGTATGTACAACATTTTTCAGAATCAAAACAAGAAAACGTTATTGGAGCTACTAAACATAACGTTTTTAGCAGAGGAAAAAGAGCACGTGGTTTTTATTTATAATGGTGCTGAGGTACTTTAAAATTATAAATTTTATCCACAAGCACTATATTATTACCAATAATATTTATAGGCTATAAATTAAATCAATCACTGTGCAATGTTGACAGCATAATTTCCTTGTACTTACATTTCTTTGCGCTATTTCTCTGTAAGCGTCTAACCGCATCCGCGTTGCATCAAATGTTCACTGCTTTTTACTTACTGCTTGTATATAATTTAATTTTAAAACTTGCTTTATTTATGCTTGGCGGTCGTTTACAAGACAAGCCATTGACTTATTTGGCCAGGCCATTTAGAACGAGTTCAGAATTACCGTTATACGAGTGCCGACAGTGGGTATGCACTTTTCTAGTATACTTGGAAAGTTAATCTTTACGTAAATTTACTTTCTTTGAACACCCTAAAACTACAAATTTATTTTGTCATTTTGCGAAACTCAAGCAAAATGAGATCAAAATTGGTTTGGTTTGTTTTATAAACTAATATATACATATCAACGAATCAACTTAAGGCGAAGAAAATTAACTGAGCACGAACTACGTTCACAAATATATTCTTAGTATAGTGTATCATTTTTTTTAAAACTTGACCGCTAAGGTAGTTGTTGCTATTATTCCAATACCTATTATAAATATATTTGAGTAATTTTTTTTTTTCAATTTGTTTGTAACTTGAACTTTTTTTTTTCTTTGTAATTCATTTGAGAGTAAACCACATGCCACGTTTTATATCCTGCGTTTGAACAAAATGTGACGAAACGCGGGACCATGCTGTTAAATTAACGTTGCATGGTGCGTACGCATTTCGCAGGGCATTTAAGGCCGGGCGCACACAGAATGAAGTACAACACGGTGCGACGTTTTGTCCGAAGGTAGTTGACTTCCGTGTGTTTTCATGAAAACAACACGGACAGGATTATACGCGGCACGAGGCCTCAGAACTGTCGCGATCAGACGCGAGGCGACAACATCGAAAGGACTGCGCCAACTTCTTCACGTACAGACTGTCCTGAGGTCTGCAGCGGTTCTGCGCATGCGCGAATGTGAAAATTATTTTTCCCACAAATGCATGTCGTAGTGTGTTCATAGCTGATTCGTTAAATGCCATGGAGTTATAAACTGTCAGGAGACATCCTGTAACGTAGTTGGGAGTCAAATCTTTACCTCACCATCTACATAGTACTGTCCCGCCCAAAATATGACGGATATGGTGCTTTATAACATCTTATGGATGTTGTTAAAAGGTAGTCTTTTTAAAATGTGTCCACAATGAAAACAATACATACATTACAGCCAATGTTTTGGGCGTCCAACCAATATAGCACAACAATTAGCTTATGGGGGAAAAGAAACGGCTTCACACACCATGTAATCATGCCCTTGTTAAATACCGGTTTTAATAGTAACTTTAATTAATTTGATTAAATATTCACCTGCAAAGTTTTTATTTTTCTCGTTGTAGACGTGGATTAAAATCGATGAGTATATTTAGTACAAGGAAAACATATTGTGTTGTTACGAACGCGGGAGACAAGGAAGCGACGCGCGCCAGGTACAGGAGCGGCCTGGTAACCCCCCACTACCCCTGACGTCACGCGCATACATTCGGGGATTAGAGCGGCCAAGCTTCGACACCCCCTGCCGCGGCTCCTTCCTTCCTCGCCGCTGTTATCTATCTGTGAGTGGCTTTGGGATTCCGCTGGCTTACCGCGTGGAGTGGCGTGAATAAGCGCCGCTGTTCTGGATGCTTCGAGCGTTGGGTCGGCCCGGGATGACGCCACACGACACAACCACTCCAGTAACTTCCAGAAAGACGACAAAAGGGTGTAAAAGCGGCGACGCCGCACTCCGCGGTATAGTTCCAACGGGCAAGTTGAGTGAAGTGAGTGTTCGCCGATCGGCGCAGGCGCGGAGCGACGGGACCGTGAGTTGTGTGTGACAGGCGCGAGGTGAGGGGCGAACCACTGTCGAGCCTAGCTCCAGTGAGGAGTGTGAACTGCGGACATTTAAATGTGAACTTACTTAGAGGTAATTATGCAGCAGTTTGGACTACTCAATTCACAGCAATGGTTATTTTTTCAACAATTTTACTGTTATAGGTATAAATGTTAGATGTTATAAAGGCTTGTAATAATTGTGGCATGTCACATAGAACATATAGAACATAGGATATAAACAAATAATAAATATGGAGTAAAAACAGCTCTTATGACAAAAAAAATGAGCTACTTCCTTTTAATTGTCTAGTGATTTGTAAACAGACATTAAGTGAAGGGATTTAATTGGTGATGTAAATACTAGAAGCAAATAAACTTCAATAAAATTTATTGGGGTACACTTACGAATCCGTTTATCACCACTCGTAACAGTATGTAATCCATCTCCCAAGGAGTATTACGACGATGTGATGTCAATAATAAGGGAAGAAATCAGGGCCGGTGCAAGGTAAATTGGCGCCCTAGGCGAAGAACCTTAATGCCCCCCCCCCTCCTCCTTTCGGACACCCCAAAAAAAATTTCCTTGCCTCAAAATACATCACGTAGCCTAAGATTTTGTCAACAATCAAATGTAAGCAGGCGTGTGTTTTTTTTTTACTTTTTTACTTATTACAAATCATAAACAGGTCACCGTGGACTTTAAATAATTACTTATTTCAATATAAACATTCCAAACTGTTACAAAAATCCATTTTCATTTAGTTTGAATAATCGTTAAACATATGATATCAGCTGTTATGTGTCGTGATGCGCCGCCCCCAGCTACTTGGCGCCCTAGGCGGTTGCCTAGTTCACCTATATGGACGCGCCGGCCCTGGAAGAAATAAGGTATCGGAAGTACGGCGCTGAGCTGTCGCGCGACATCGCGACTTGTCTGTCGCGCCAGAGGGAGCATCGCCTCGGCAGGGTCACGGGCTATCGGAGCCCGGCGAAGCGCAGCCTCCTTGCGGCCGGCGGCGGGAGGACGAACCGGGAGGGGAAGCGGCGGCAACAAAGGGGGAGAGAGCTTTCTCCCGCGCGCCGGGGGGGAAGCCATTAGCGCTGTTTATCGCGCGGAGAAGGTAGCACGCGCGCTCCACGCAAGCGGCGACAGAGAAAACTGCTATTCATCGACCCCGGGTCAGACGCCGCAAGACGTTCGTTCTGCACCTCCGCATTTCATTGTTGTCGCAGGCCGAGAAGTAACAGTAAGGTGTGCTTGGGTGTGTTAAGGCCCGGGCACCATCAACATAGTACACTCATGTCCATAAAAAATGTCCCACTTTCAAATGTATAAAATAGCGGTTTAATTTGAACTGTTTTAAAACAAATCATACATCAATTTGAAGGCAAAATAACCCAGTTTTTCCGTACAAACGTTCAATATGTGCACCTTTAGCTATACATTCAACCGAAGGTCTAATTCTTCCCACACTTTGGTTAACACGTCGGGAGTAATGTGTGTCTTAACTCCGGCAAATAATTAAGTAGCGACGGAACGTAGACACGCCTGGTATGGTGGCTAGCACGTCTGGCTGATGAACCGAGTGGCCTAGGCTCGATTTCCGACCGGGGAAGGTGTTTTCCTAAACTTCTCCCTGGGTTCTGGACATCCTGCCTTAGCAAGGTGTTGACTGACATTCAGTTTTACTCTTGCCTTATAATGTGTTATTGCTTGAACTGTGTTGTGTTTTCGGCCAATCAGAAGCTATGGATTTCCTTATACGTCATCATTTAATAACTTATTTTAATGCTTGTATTGACTAGAATTTGCACAGTATTGCTTCCTTTTGGTTAATAATGTTCACACAATGTAGTTAAGTTATAAACGCTACGGTCTAGTTTCCTAAAAGGCGCGGGGGGGGGGGGGATATTCGGCTATAAATTTAGCAATTACTGTGCTATTTTATATTTTATTCTGTTAATACTATTTTTTTCCTTATAATTACCCACTACCAACTACAGCAGCATTAAATTTTTGAAGGATAAAACAACCAAAATAATCCAAGGATTTAGGTTAAGTTTTTAAGCATTATAGCCAGGCCGCTGTGTTAGATCTGAGTTGTATAAGTTCTTATCGCTATAACTATTTATTTGTTGATACTATATTAATTGTGGCCGGGCCTTAAATAAATAAGATTCTCGTATTTTTTTTCGGAAAGGAAGGTCTTCGATCTTCTAGGTGATCATAACAAAAATTATAGTTTGGTTGGGTTAAATAAGCAAAATTTAAGGTACTTCAAGAAAATGTAAAAAAAAAAATAATAATTATGAATTCTTGTAAAATGGTGTTTTTGAAGTGAAACGTCTTGACAGCTGGTATTATATGTAATTCAAGGAGATAACTCATTATAGGGTAACGAAATGTGTAATTACTATGAATGGGGTGCTCTATGAGGGAGATGGAAGAGGCAGAATATTGAGCGCCCCACTCCTCACATTAACACAATTGTTAGTGAAGTGACACTTAAATTCTTTATTTTTCTGTACTCTAGAAACGACAAAGAGATTTTCCTTTGAAACTTCCGTTAAATTCAATTACAAGCGTGTACATTTTGTATTCACATTTCCATTTGTGTGTGTTTAATAAGTATGTACCTATACATATTTTTGTAGGCCTACGGTTTAGGAATTAAATCATCGTTTCAACAAATTAAGTTCCAAAAAACTTTAAATCGTAGTTTTACTGCTCAGATACTTAACTTCATAACGTGCAAAACCTTAAAGAAAATGTGTTTGTGAAACTCCTGTGTGACACTCGTTCTGCTGAACGTCACTCCTCGTGGACACAGCTCGCTGGAAACAATCACGGCCATACCACCTCCCAGATGTGGGAAGCCTATGATGTACATTGTATATTACACAGACCCGAATACTCACGTTGGCAAGCCTTCTTTTCACAGACGAGGGAGCCAAACCCGAAGTTCCCCGAAGTTCATGCTCTCTTTTTTTCCCCGGTTCTATCTCATTGTACAAACCGGTGTGGCATTAAATTTTGCGGTCGATTAGGATAGTTTAGCTACATTATAAATACTTTGAAACATTGTGGAAGGTTGGTCATATTAGGTAAGTATAGCTACATTTAAAATACTGTAAAATCATTTTATGGTTGCTTAGCAAATAACTTTTTAATATGTAGCTATCCAGAGCTAGGAAACCGTTTACATGATTTCACAGTACCTTTAATGTAGCTATCCTAACCAAATCAACCGTCCACAATGTTTTAAAGTATTTATAATGTAGCTAACCTAACCTAACTGACCATTAGTTATCATGAGTTACAATGAACCAAAAAAAAAACCGAAGATGCACGATCGGGCGTTTGGCTCTCTCGTCTGTGAAAATAAGGCTTGCCAACGTGAGTATTCGGGTCTGTGCGATATAGAATGTAAATCATAGGCTTCCCCCCAGATGTACATTTCCTACACATAATGATATTAAGTATGGTAGTGTGTACTTTATTTGTTGGTTTTTATCGTTCCAGTGACTCTCTGAATGAAAATTTTTGCTTCTAACGTTCGTAGCGGTCCCAATACCAATTTTGTTTTTTTCTTCTCGTAAAAGTGAATGTTAAGTTAGGT
This sequence comes from Bacillus rossius redtenbacheri, assembly GCF_032445375.1. Taxonomy (NCBI): domain Eukaryota; kingdom Metazoa; phylum Arthropoda; class Insecta; order Phasmatodea; family Bacillidae; genus Bacillus; species Bacillus rossius. The sequence continues at coordinate 30,813,793 of NC_086337.1, read as the reverse complement.
TAGATTACATTTGTGAAAAAAAAAAAAAAAATTCTCAAAAATATGCGTCCTGTTTTTTTTATGCGTTGGGAGGGAAAGTTGTGTGAAAGAGGGGGGAGGGGGGGTGTATGTTATCGGACCTACTTCTAGGTGATCGCAGGTAGCTAAACTGAAAGGTTAGTCGGGTTTGGTCCGAGACATAAAAATGAAGTTACTAAAATCGTTCAAATATGTGAATTACAAAAAAAAATATCTGTGCCCCGAACGAGCAGATACGTGAGAGAGCGAGGGACTTTGGACTGATCGTGGGTAAGTGAATGTTGGTTAGGCTCCCCCCCTTCCACGTTTTTCGTGACGCGAGGAATTTCGCTTTCACTTCCGGACGACAGAGCTGCTCCCGATCCGCGCCTTATTCCTCGCGTGGTTAGAGGATTAGAGAAGAGCAGGAAAGAGAGGGAGAAGGGAAGGAAGAGAGAGGGTGGGAATGAGTGGTTAGTCGAAACAAGGTGAGGGGGGGAAGGACTACTTTGACCACGGCTGTCTCACACAATGCGGGGAGTTGGTTCTAGGTTAGAGTCCTAGGTATGGCATGTTTGCAAATTCTTATCGTCAAAATTAGTCACTAAATATTTTTACAATAAATAAAACTTTCAAATTAAACAAGTTACAAATGAGCTGAACATTAAAAAAAAGTGTGCATGAACTTAAGTACTTACCTACAAAAGCTAGAAGTTATACTTATTTTTGATATAATACACTAAACTTATTTTAAATTATTAGTTAAAAGTCTCAATACCATATATTAAAAAAAATTACATGTATACGGCAAAAGTCCTCTTATTATGAATTTCAGTTGCGCAAAATTGCACCAAGGTGTACCAAAATATGACTTAAAGTGTGTGAAGGGGGAATGGGAGTGGTCCTAAGAAATATTATGTAGACAGTTAATTAATTAAATATCTCTTGTTTCGAATGTCAACTATGCAAATTTAATCAAGCTAGGAAAAAAAGCTGTAGATTTCTATAAAAAAAATAATAAACCGAGCATTCAAACAAACATACATAATATCTCATTTATCTAAATAAATTATTTATCTAATTTATCTAATAATCTAAGTTAGACAAAACTAGTACTATTCTCAGGAATTAAGAATGAAAAAGTTCATAAAATTACCCGTTAAAAGAGTAAGCCTTGTCGTGGGGTCAGCTGTACTACAACCACATAAGATTTATGACGTCATAACTGGAGAAAACAACATTTCTCGCTGAATATCACGATACCAATCAAAATTACGAGAGAAAAAAACCAAACAGACAGTATTCACTTCAGGATTGAGATAGGCTTGTTGCAGGTCACGCCTGTGAGATCTTGTCTGTGAAATGGGAACAGTGGCTCCAACTTCGCGACTCAAGTGATATGTGGCCTCATTGTTTCAGCGTTCGGAAAGCAGTTGCTTCTGGATTCCTGTTGGCCAGGTCCTGATCGAATCTTTAAAATTGCCGCAGCAACTTAAAAAAAAAAAAAAACCCCTTAGCATTATAAGTTGGTGGCCGAAGGAAAGGAAACATCCTCTAGTTCGCGTAAGGTCGTAATTAAGTTACTTTAAGTGAAAGAGGCAATAAATTACAGCGAAAATGTTTTGCAGAAAAATAGCTTAGTTTTCAAAACAACAACGTAGAACACAAAGGACAAGGTTCAAATTCCGTATCATGATATATTGTTTACTTTTTAATAACACTATAATACAATAATATTTTATAATAGTAATTGTTATGACTCGCTCTGGGCACTCTGGCAAGCGGCTTCGAGGCTCGCCCTGAGTCAAACACGAGGTGTCAGCAATTTCAACACCGCCAGCGAAACAGCGACGCGGGTCGCCGAAGGCCGACCGCCGCTGCGAGAGAAAAGAGGACAACACGGAACATCAACACGGACGCGGACAGAAGGATAAAAACGACAGCCACCGTCGAGAAGGGGCTTCTTCTGGTCACCGGCGACTGGACGGCTGGAGTCGTGACATCGGAACCACGGAGCGCCGTGGTCCTCGGCCGCCGCAGTCCGTCGTCGAGAACCTGCCGCGAGCGCGACCCAGCACAGCGTGGGTAAGGAACCTGCTGAGGTGTGTTAGCGAGGCTCCCTGATCATTGTCGGAATTAGGTGACAGCTAACACTGTAATGGTACGTGACAGTAAATCAAGTCTCTATATTGAATTGTCTTGAGCCTCGTATCACCCTGTCTTAGAATAGTCAAGAATTGAGATCATATTAGTTGAATCATAACATAATGTTGAATCAGCACAATATGTTTAAAGTTTATTGATACATTTTTTAATAACAAGGTATTCGATTTGTTATTATTATGGTCAAACTTAGCTAAAAAATTAATATTAATAACTATAAAAAATTGACGACAAAATGGTTAAAAACCAATCATGGCGTCTTTCTGTTATTTTTCCTTAAAATATGTAATTGAATGTCATCAGCCGATGTTCTTGATGAAACTCAACTAGAAAATGTATTTCATAAATTCTCATTCCAAATTTTCGTCTTAAAGAATTTTCAATAAAATATGAAGATGCGTTTAAAACTTTTGTGCTCTTATGCATATATCTGGCATCAGATTCCACTATAGAAGGATAGCTCTAATATCAGATATCGCACATTTGACAGAGTGAGCAAATGCCAATTTAAGGATAAGACAATTATGGCCCCCCCCCCCCCCCCCCCCCAAACATTCGATTACGGGCCCTGTACCCAAGATCGTAGTCCAGGGAAGGGGGGGGGGGGATTTTACAATCACGTGCTACATTATAATTGCATGGTTATTTCTTACTTACACTCTTTTTATAATTTTATTTAACCTGAAAATACAGGTTATAATTATGGTTAATATTTTATAAGTCCAAACTAAGCTTTATTTATAAAATTATTTTACTTTAAAATAACCACAGCGAGTGTGTATATTTATTTCACACACTGAGATAAAAATAAACAGGGCTGGGCCCGGGGGCCCACCCAGCCCCACCCTTGTGGGGGGCATGAAGACACTCTGTAGCTAGGTTTCTTCGATTGTCCTGTCGCCTAGTGTCCTGTGATCGGAAAATTATTATTTTTTTTTTAACGTACTTTCCATCGAGGTGACAGGATTCGTGGAGCGAATCAGGCGACAGCAGACCGGAAAGCGGAGCTCGGTTTGTAGAGCAGAACACGGATGTCGAGAGAGATTACAATCGCGGGCGACTTTCGTGGGCGGGCAATTAGCCCCGCGCGTGATGAACCAAGGCTTCGGCACGGTGACACGAACTGGCATAATTCCCACCGGCGGTGGCTCGTTTCTCACGACGAGCTTCTTTACATCTGCCGGAGTGGCGACACGTTTTTTTTTGTTTACTTCCATCGGAGGCAACGCCAACGGAAGTAGAGGCTAAATAAAATGGCCTCCCGACTTCGTTCCCCAGCGGAATGAATCCTGGATTATTAATTTATTTTTTCTCGCAAGAACACTGAAAGTCAGGAAGCACTCTTTTTTTTTTTTTTTCCCCAGTATAGATAGACTCTACGAATTATATTGCGTTTGAAACAAAATAATGTTCAACTTTTTGGTGTCACAAATAAGTAGTTTCTTGGAGAATACACAATTTATTAGCTGTCGACACAAAATATATGGTGGCGTCTATATTGACAGAAATATTTTTTTCCGTACGCTGTTCCAAAAGTCACCATATATTTATCTTTTTTTTTTAAAATGAAATGTTATTTAGGTTAGTGTATTAAATAAAAAAGTATAATTTTTACGCGCTTACATGAGTAAGTAAACTTTTTTTTCCTTCATACTACCGTATTTTCACGTTTCTTGATTTCACAGATAAGAAATTTGTATAGCCATTCTCCTCCGTTCGCCATACGTCTGTCCGTCAATCTTTCGTCAACGTCCCGCAACTAGCCAAACGATTTACAACATGACTTCATCCGTCCGTCAGAATATTTTCCCAAATGAGTGCTGCCAACAGCCAGTGTTTTTGAAGTGAAAACTTCTATAGTAAGGTTTGGATAGGGTGTAAATTCATGTAAGTCGTCATCGACATGGTCACGTGACGTGTTAATTTTTTTATATTTCAAGGATAAAACTTAATTTATTTTATTTTTAAAGATACAATATTTTAATTTTATCTTTATTTTTCAATGAAATTTCAACGTTATTGTGTGGTACATATTGCGAGTATTGGATACTTTTCTATGGTAGGTAGTTAAGTTGAGGTTATGTTTTTTCTTTTGTTTATTTATTTACGATGTGAATTTCTTCAAATGTCAGGTTATTGATTAATTAGAGATAATGTTTATTATTTGTAGATTTAAGTTATTAATTTTTTATTCTTTCAATGAAAAAACTTCATTTCTTCTAGTTTTAATGTTATTATTGGTAGGGGCAAAACTTATGGATTCGCGTCACCGAAATGTTAGTGATATAATACCAAAATCATTTTCTTCCGTAAATTTGACGTAGAAATGATTTCACATTACACATTTAAAAACAAAAATTTAAGTTTTCACTTATGTCGACAGTCCCCATGACTGACCTTTAGTTTTTTTTTCTCTCTCGGAGACTTATTTGGATGTTGTTTACTAGCTATGTCACGTTTTTATACGCATTGTGTTAGCATATCCTCGGAAAAATTCAGAGTCGTGATTGAATTGTTCCGACACGAGTTTTAAGAAACGCTATTGCATAAAACATCTGAATGACCTGCACAATACACCACAAACCTGTATTATGGTAACAATTGACTGCCCCAGCTAGAACCATCATGCAGTAGATATGATTTGGTCCATGCGTCAATCCGTCAAAAGTTAGAATTTGCCGAGCTTCCGACGGACGGACGGATGTAATTTTTCGGGCCATCCGTTTCGCTGTAGGTCACATGACCGTCAGAAGCAGGAATTAAAGGACGCCATTTTTGGTCTCGTGCAAGAAGGGTCGCAGACTCCTGGCCAGCGCAGTAGCTCGCCGCGGTGAAATAAACTTGTCTCTGTGAAGTAACCAACGAATCAAACTACGCGACATTTTAAGGTTATTTTCCTTAGCCTCCACTAAATCAGTTTTTAACACTGTACTAACTTTAGCGTGTGCGTGGAGTCCACGCACGGCAGAAGTGAAACTTGTTGCTTGTTAGGAACATCTATACTAATATTATAAAGCTGAAGAGTTTGGTTGTTTGTTTGAACGCGCTAATCTCAGGAACCACTGGTCCGATTTGAAAAATTCTTTCAGTGTTGGATAGTACATTTATCGAGGAAGGCTATAGGCTATATTATATTATCAATAACATTAGGGATCCTTACTAAAAGTCCAATTTAGAATCAAATGCGTTGGAGGGGGTTAGATACAACATGCAGTACACGTACGAAGTGTGTGTTGACAATGCCGCAGGCGCTAGTTTATTTCCTATTGCCTATTAACATTGTTGCCACGCACTAGATGCCTTATCATTCTTAATTTTCCCATACAAGTAAAAAACACCCGTGTGATATTAACAACGAAGCAATCAGTACCCTCATAAGAGTTCAAATAGTATTTAAATACTTCTTATCACTTTAAATCGCAAACCTAAACTATTGTTTTTTTTCCTCTCCCTGTGTTTAATTTCTTTTTTTATTGCCCCTTTTTTCAAGTATATATATTTTACAGACTTGAAACTTCACAGTAATGTTCCTTATGTTACGCAGGATGACATTTTCCGAAAATTAGATCCCATGGGTGGTTAAAACCAGGCAACAGTGGGTACTTTTTCTGCATGAGAACAGGATTTTGCATTGTTCATACCTTCTGCGTCTCCATGGCAACGGGCATCGCGCGGCAGTGGCGTACCCACAAGGAGGGGCATGTATAATGAGCGGCGCAAGAGTGATCTGCCTGTAGACTGCCGTAGCGAAGTACGGGTACATCAGTTGTACGTTGCGTGCACGAGTCGGGAAACCATCGGTGCTATTAATTTTCTCTCCGGTACATTATACAGCATTGTAATAAATTTTCACTGAATTTTTTTATTTACCATTACTGTAAATGGGAGATGTGGCTTAATTTTTTTTCCCATTAGTATAGTCGTGCGAAGCCGGGTCGGGCAGCTAGTATACAGATAAATTATTAATTTTTGTATTGAACAAGAGATAATAATTGATAATAGTTATTCTGCGGATATGATCTCAAATGAAATATTATTTTTAGGCATGATGTTAAATCACGATCTTCAGCTGAATGAAATGAAAGAAAAAACTCCAATCTAACACAAATTACACTATACGTGGTTTTTACATTTTCAATCATACTATTCACATAAAAAATTATGATACTTAAAAGGTTTATTGCACAAATCAATAACGCTTTTCCACTCTAATATATAAATTGTAGATACTTTAAATTAAATGAAAGATAAGTGTTAGCGTAAATAGTAAGCGTTAAGAAAACTGAACAGTAGACAAAACACAAGCAGCGTTACTAGAATTCCGTAGCATCACTGCTGCGTCAGTTATACCTCTCCCCTGTCGTATCCCCATCCGGCCGTTACAACTACCACACAGAATGCTACGCTACGTACGTAACTCCCCCACCCCCTCTCTTACGTCCTCCCATTGGACCGCTAGCGCATGCGTTGAAGTGGCGTCGTCGCTGACGCACTCTCCTTCACTTCCCCCTTCACGTACCTAACTATTTCCCTCATGTGATCGTTTTTTTTTTTTTTTTTTTTTTTTTTTAAAGGTTTGTAGGGTGATTTGTTCAACTTTATTTATCGAAGGATTTTTTTTCCTTTATTGCTGTAGGTAGGTAACGTAAGCGTATGAAATACGCAGTATTTGTCAAATATCATTTATGCGGTCACTAAACGCTTATTTATATAGCTGTTCTCCTTACAAAAGTCTTATGTATTCGTGTTTCCCCGCACGCTTGCACATGGCGCCATGGGACGCCTTTTCCGACCGTCGTAGCTGTGCGCAGCGGTGAAATTAACTTGCCACTGTGCACAAACGAACAAACTGTAGAGAATCAAATCTTCATGATCTGTTTCTTAACGTACAAAGTCTTCAACTGTTAAACAATCAACACTTCAGCTATTACAGTGCGCTGAAAAAAAAAAACAGCCTTTAAAGGTTTATCAGATGTGGCAGTCCGTTTCTCAACACAACATATTTTTCCCCTACATTACCCTAATTAACGTAAGCACATGAAAAATACGTAAAGGGAATAATGTTTAAAAAATATAGTTTAAAAAACTAAAGAAACATGCTTTTAAAGATTATCAAACTAAAAAGTAAAAAATAATTTTAAAATTTAATTTATAACAATAGTATATAAGCAATACTAGTATAAATGAGAAAAAAGCTTGAGGCGCTTTGTGCCATATTTTTTGTATATTAAGCGCCCCATGCTTTTTTCTCATTTATACTAGTATTGCTTATATACTATTGTCATAAATTAAATTTTAAATTTTTTTTTTACTTTTTAGTTTGATAATCTTTAAAAGCATGTTTCTTTAGTTTTTTAAACTATTTTTATTTTTAACTTTTTAGTTTGATATTCTTTAAAAGCATGTTTTTTTAGTTTTTTAAACTATATTTATGTATAATTATCATAGGGAAATGAGTTACCGACACTACCTATTACCATCTGAGATATCTATTTGGAGTTGCAACGTCACAAAGAAATGGTAAAGTCTCTCCGAATCATTTACAGTTAGATGTATGGATATAATCTTAGAATTTACCGGGAAAAAAACTTTTTTTTTTCGGTGTGGCCGGGAGTAGAACCCACGATCGCTGAATTTGGAAGCTGACATCTCAGAAGTCGCGCGCCTTAGACCGCTCGGCTAACGAACGTAATGAAGTTGGTGGGACATTTTACAGTGATGAGTCACTCACTCTTAGTCGAAAGAGTTACAGACGGACAGACAAACAAACATACAGGTGAAGCTAATATAAAGCATGTAAAAATCGCGTGAATGTAATCATCAATAACACATAACTTACCTCAGAAATCAATTTGCGACATATTTTCCTCTTGTGTTTAATGACACGTATGGTGTGTTCATCATTCACGTTAATGTGCTTTAACGTACGTCTGCAGTTGTTATCGATAATACATTTTTTTCTTCGAAATACGTTCATTTGCATGTACATCATTAAAAAAATTAGTGCCCCTGATTTTAGGCAGCTGTTTCAAACTCATTGTCGTGAGTGTTGCACACCATCCAGGCGTCAAGTATTTCGTTCTAAATTTAATTTTATCACCTCACGAAAACGGTGTGGTGTATAGTACTTACTACAACTAGGCAACATTTTTTTGCCTGTCTTGGGAAGCACTTTCGACCATATGTTTTCAACATATTTTTACGCGATAAACCCGCAGCCGCAATTTTTCAGTCGAACTCAGACTCAACCTGTGTGTATGTATATGTGACTGCAGTATTAAAAACTTATTTTTGGGATGCTTTGTACCTTAAGGAAAAGAAAATTAAAATATTGTGGAGTATGGTTTTTGCTGGTTACTTCACAGTGACAAGGTTATTTTACCACTGCGTACGTTTGCACTAGTCGGGAACTGGCGTCATTTCTCACGTGAAACAAAAGATTGTGGCCGTAAATACCCATTTTTTTATATTGGCCTTAACTTTGCGCCGTCCAACCAAGTGAGGTGCGTTCCTGCATTGAACCCGCCGCGTTTTGTTATACTGGAGACCTAAGGCCCGACATCAATAAGCGAGGCAACATCGCAAGGATGGTTCAGCGATGAGCACTTCCACAACACAAAATTTAGCACAGTGGCCTGGCTACAACGGACATTGACTGAACCCAATTCCTTTATTTGGTTGTTTTACAGTTCGAAAAATGTACGCTACTACATACAGTTGGTAGCGTAAAATTTTAAGGAAAAATAATTATAGTATTAACAGTAAAAAAATTCCAAATAGGAAAAAATTGCAAATTTAAATGCAGAAACAATTTCTTCCTCCTTCGGAAATTGGGCCGTGATGTTTATAGCTTTTCTCCATCGTGCGAACGTAATAAGCTAAAGTAAAATAAATCCTCGGTATAATCTAGCAAATACTTACGAATTTTATTATTTATTGCTTTAAGTTTCCAAATGACATCTTAGTAGGAAATTCAGAGCTTATGATTGGTCGAAAATATTTCACGATTTCATCAATAACATACATATCAAGTAAGAGCTAAACCTAGAATGAACTCTCTGCGTAATACCAATACCAGACTGTGTAAATGCTTATCGTAATGTACGATTGTATAGCTAGTCAGATTGAATGACAATTGAACATTGTGTCCGGGTCTTTATACGACCGAACTATTTTGTCCCCCCTGACTAAACAAAAGCTAAAGTGTTTTTTTTTTTTGAGTTACCTATGTACGTCTCAGGCCGAAGCTAGCTAGGAATTAGCAATGCAGGGAGAAGGTTGCATGCACGGCCAGTCATGACAACAATTGGTGCTATGAATCAAGTTATGTATAATTTCCCGTTTTAAAACAAATCATAAAACTTCGTGACCCCAAGGAATATCTGCACAGACAATAGGGGGACCCAGGGATTAGGTACTCATGTGGGATTCAACTAACATGAGTTAAGCAATCAGGATAATTACAGGGCAAGCGAAAGATCCCAAAGTTTTGGCCGGGTAGGATTTCCACCAAGCGATATTTTGGAGTATTTTGACAGAAGTAACTCTCACAATTTCTATCGCAAAATATTTACAACCTACAAAACAAAATTTGTGGAATAGGCCGAAATCCCAAACGGATACCTTTGAAAATAAGTATCGCATCAGAATTTTGAAAAGACGGGAATTTTCCTACTTGGCGTGCCCCCCAGATTTTCAAGTAAACACGTCAGCGCGGCAAACCCAAAATTATGAACCGCGCCTTTTTGCTGTGTAACATCTCAGCTCTAGGTATACGGCATTTGGTAGGTGTAATTTCGTGAATGGGACGGAAGTAAAGGAACGAAAAAATGTAACAGCTGATACTACTTTATACGGTGGATGGCGTGAATCAAAGTTCACAAACCCAAAGGGAAACATTATAGTATTAACTTTTTACTGAATGTTAACAAGATGGGCGGTGTTTTATTAAGATTCCTTGTCGAAGGTCAGGTCCAAAGCAGGGTATTGGTATTTTGCCAAGTATTTTTCGCTTTCATCGGTGCGGTTTCATCATATAGTTAAAAATTTTGCTATAGAAATTCAATAATTCTATAATCGACGTAGCTGCTCCGGCAACGAGTTCTAGCGGCGGATGCGGAAACTATGCGTGATTCGCGTCCAGAAATGTAGTTGAAAACACAGTTTGCGTACATTTATCACGCTCGGCATTATTTTTTTTAAGAATTATACGTTAAATTTCGTGTCTTGAGTTTCGTGTTGTAAGTGAATTTGTAACACGAGAACACACGAATTTGTGTTGTCGAGGTTAGATGTTACACATCGCTGGCGAGTACTGAAAGACTCGCTCACACACACACACACACACACATTTTTTTGTAGTCCTCCGCCCACACTTGTTGATTCTCCTCACGAGCCACGGCTGTCGGGGACGAACATCGTGACGCAAGAAGTTGAACAATGGCCCCCGCCTCTGACTTATTACGACCTCTTCCCTCCTGACGGCCCCGCCCCGAACCCTTTCCCTCTCCAGAAGGATCCCGTATCGAGGTCAAGGTGACCGCCGCGTCCTAAGGACTCGTTAAGGGGGGAGGGGGGAGACAGACCTCCACGACACGGCAGGTTATGGCTTGGTACAGTCCGTGCCATGTGACTGGTCTAAAATGTGACAGTTCTCAAACTCAGTAGTGGCCCTAGACTTTGCGAGGCCCTGGGTTGTTTACTTTTTTAAAGTCTTTCCCACGTAAAATTTAAAAAAATATATAAATAAGTAAATTTTTCAATCATTTTCAATCAAACATGGAATTAAAAATTTAAAAGATGGTTTTTCTCATTTTACCTCAGGATATTTTTTTATAATTCTTTCCTGATGAACTATCCTCGGGTCAGTTTTAATAAAGCTTAAATATCAAATTTCCGATAAAATCACATTATTATACGTGGAATTAAAATTGTGTAAGTTTTTTTTATAATAAGAAATCATGAATTGAAATAGATATTGAACAGCACATTAAGTTATAAGATAATAAAAAATTAAATTTTCAATTTGTCATTAACGTCTGTATTTTTAACAAAACACTAGACTGATGAAAATAAATAGAATTGAAAATCACCGGCGCGGTGATGTCTTTCTTCGCAAGTGACGTTTTGGGAATTGAGTTACTTTTGAGAACTGTCAAATTTGAAACAAGTTACATGACGCAGATCTTAAAGAACATTAGATAAGTAGGCCTTAACTGTACTCTATGTTTACTTTAGGTTGTTGGGTTTTTTCCCCCCGGTGCTTACTAAGTCAAATTAATTTACACAAACGCACAACTACCACGTTAAAAATTAATTAATTAAAAAAATTAATATATTTTTGCATAAGTATGTTCTCACCACTGCACGAATGAAAAAATAAAATATAAAGGTGAATACAGTGAAGTTTAACGTCATGCGATTACGTTAAACAAAGCGTCATAGCGACGACGCTTTGTTTAGCGTAATCGCAGAGTAGAGACTAGAGGTTGGTTCAGAATCACTCTACCACAACTCTATGTGGTTAACGTGTCATTCAAGAGTAAGGCACGTACTACGGTGGCGGGGAAACGGAGACGGATCACGTAAACGGGGACGGATCTCCCGGAACATTTAACTGTCGCGTCTGCTGCTTCCACGATGCACGGAAACATAGTACGTAATGGCAAACAATGAGACTGCATTTCAAGGTTACGAATTATTCATTTTACATTTATAATGAAACTAAACGACAACGTAATAATAGAAAACTAGTTATTATTATACTTGAAACAATTGTTAACGTATTTAGAAGATAAACAAATATGGCTACCGCCGCAGCCAAGTACTCGTCTTCTATTGGTCGCACGGAAGAGCCGAGCATTGCGGAGCTAATCCTTACGAGTCCGTCTCCGTGATCATTGTAGAAACTCTTTTCCGGGAGATCCGTCTCAGTTAACGTGCCATTGTTGAACGGGAAACCTAAGATGTAGGTACATCAAGCTCTGTCCCTGCCCGAATATTCACCTTCGGCCAACCTCGGGATTTGTTTTATTTTTGCGCAGGAAAAAATGAATTCAAATATTAAAAGTGCTCGGTTAGGTTACGGTTGGTTAGGTTAGTATAGCTACATTAAAATAAACAGAGAAATATAAATATATATATAAATAAACCCGAGGTTGGTCTAAGGTGGAATATTCGGGCGTGTTCGGGCAGGGACAGAACTTGATGTACATCTTAGGCTTCCCTTGTAGAACGGGCCCCAAGTGTCGGCAATAAAGGGGTAGCACCTCAGCAGCACGGGTGGTATCAGAAAGGTCCCACCTGATAGAACCCACACCGGGACAAGAGACGCGCCAGCGACGCGACGCGACCCGAGCCCGCGTCCGCCCGCGCACCCGCAGACTTTCCACCGCGTCACTTCACTTTCACTGTCGGGGCGACCGTTACCCGGGAGTGTGGGAAAACATCCTCCACCCCCTTTCGCCCCAACACGATGACAGCGGCCACTGCAGTGGCGGTACAGGCTTCCAAACTAAGGGGCACATGGACGTATCCAGGCTGGAGGTCTGTGGGGTCCGGACCCCTCCCTTACAGGATTTAAAAATAGGAAGAAGAAAAAATTATGACAGGATGATAAAATTACACCAACCTAGCTACACGAGGTTACAAATATACATTATTTTTGGAAGGATTATATTTGTATCCTTAGTGAGCTACAATAATTACATTATCCTCATTGTAGACCAACTTGTCTCACACACACAAAAGCAGCAGGAATTATGTTTCAAAGTACTTGATGTTTAATTCCAATTGCCACACCTGTTTTTGTAAAGCATTTCATTCGCACAAACTTGACACGAGTGCTTCATGTGGTTAATAATATTAATACAATTGAATAAAAAACATCACTTCTTTTCTGAAGCCAAATAATTTGTTTAAATTTCTGTATCTTAACGTTGGAGTTCTACAAGTCTACTATTAACTGGGATTTTAATGTGACAGTTAATTTTATTTTAAAATTTAATTATAAAGAAAACTTACACATAAAAAATGAAAAAAATGATATAATGGTTAAATCGGACCCCCTCCTTCACCACATTCTGGCTAACACTCTGCGAGAGCAGGATTATGTGAAGAAGAGGTTCCAATTATATAATTTGTATCAGTAATTGTTCGTTATAATTGAATTTTCAAAGAAAACACTAAAATCTCAGGGAATAGTAAGTAAACTTTGAGAACTTCAAAGTTAACACAAAGGAATGAAAGTAATGATTTGGCCTCAGAAAATTAAATAAAATTTTATGTTTTTATATATTTGTTTTTAATACTTTGTTTTCAAGAACATTTTTTTGATTATTTCATTAAATACATACATAATTATGTTATTAGATAAATGACACACACATGTCAAGTTTGTATGAAAGACATGCTTACAGTAACATGTGTGCAAACAGGTACGGTATTAAATATGGATTACTTTGAAGCAATAATCTCTGTAACCGTAGTAAGGAAGTTTCTGTATATTTTTTAAATCTTTGTTTTTGTCTTCGCTTGTTTTTTTTTTATTTTAAATCAAGGAAGAGAGGGTTCCAGACTCAGTCATGAATACCTTCCAGTTAAATAAGGTCTTCCAAATTGTTCAAAATAATAATGATGATAAAAAATGTGTGTACCTATACCTATGTACTTACATTAAAAATTATACTTCTTTTTGATATAAGGCATTTAACTATTTAAAATTAATAGGTACAAAAGTTATCACAATTAGTTTAATAACATAACTTTTCAAGAAAAAATTTTTTTTACAGCACAAGTAGGTCTCCCTGTATTAACTCAGACTACACAGAGGGAGTAATTCAAATACAAAATGTAGAGTTTTATTTCAGTATTTTAAAACTATTACTGGAGGAGAATGGGGGAGAATTTTTCAAACTCAGAAGTAGACAGTAATTTCCGTCTTATTTTGATTGTCAAATATACAAAATAATATCAAGAAGTACCAAAAAAAAATTATTTTTAAAGTTTTTTAAATTTTTTAGATATCTTATATAGTAAAGTGCTATTTGTTACTCCATTTTCAAAGTTAGGTGTAGAAAGTAATTTTTGTGAAGTATGCAGAATTACGTACAGAAGAACCAAAATTAATTTTTAAGGAGTGCAAATGTAGGATGTGTGTTTTTTTTAAATCTTACGTAGACATTAATCTTAATCTTCAGTCCATGGTGAGTGAGCATTCCATTGCTTACTAAAATTTCACCTCCAGCATGCCTAAGTAGTGTAACTTTAATAATAATACATTTATTTATTAATTAATTTTTTTACATCGAGGGCAACCTGTTTTGCTAGGTTTATTTTTGGTACAGCTGTGCAGTTTTTTTCTATACCTCATATATCAAATGCACGTTGAAAGACTATTTATTTTTTGGTGTTCACAAAATATCTTTCATACTATTAAACTTCATCAAAATACATTCTTATGCACCACATTTGATGTCTTGTGTGGTGAATGCACAAATAGATTTTCTGCTTGTTCAACGTATGAAGAAGCAACACAGAGCTGATTATGCGAGAAACAAAATTCTTTCAAATTAACTCCGCAAAAGTGGAACGTTTGACCCTGCACCTTATTGTCACACTGTATGTTAATCTCATTAGAAATTGTAATCAACTGAAACAAATACAACAGATCATTTGTGATAAATGGAGTTCTTTACATGAAAAGTGATCTTGGTTTTTCTTTGCTGGTTAGGATTACTGCCTCAATACTATTGTTGATTAGCCATTTTACTGCATACTCTTATGCCACTACATAATTTCAGCGAGTCAAGATTTCCTAATAGTATAACTGGCGATCCAAATTTAAGCTTCAATACATGAAACTGCATACCGGACGGATATAATGTATTTTAAATTCTGCTGAAAAGTTCACACTTTCATCTTGATCCAACATCGTGTCTATCGGTTTATATATTTTTTCTTCGCTCAGTATTATGTTCTGTATCTGCTCATTTATTCGTTGTTCTTCCATCATTCTTTGTAGCTAGAATTGCTCACTCACAACACAACCATTCTTTATTCAGGTAGTTTATTTCTATAAGCAGATACACTTTTTTCTGTTTCTACCATGTTACACAATTCTTCTTTTAAAATAAGTTTACCAGTGTGGATCCAGGGGCTAGGTACTATTTCCAATTTCCAAAAGATTTTCAGCAATGCTTGTGGTCTCGGATCTCCTGTCATTATTGCACACATTTTCTGTCAAAGATAACTTTTCAATGTGATCCCAAAACATTGTTTTAAATATGCGTTTATTTCAACGGCCAGTGGCATTTTATCATGCATACGGACATCACAATGAAAAAAAAATTCATGTCATTGACTAGGTGTCATTACTGTTAGAATTTTATGAGTTTTAATCTCAGATTCTCTACAACCCTTTAAACACACCCTTATAATTACGCGTGTGGGTGCATTACCCTCCTTTCCCTGGCAGGCACATTTGGAAAAGAGAGGAATCATTTCTCCCATTCTTTTCAATTTTCTTTCCTCAAATTTTTGGCTACAGTATTACGAAATGAATTTTAATGGAAAACTTACAGTGTCTCCAACATTTTTAAATTTTTTTTTAAGATTACCAAATTTGATAGAAAAGATAGATAATTAATAGCAAATAACCATAAGTTCTAAGAAAAGAGCATTGATCTGATATAGGTACAATGCACTGTGTTTGGCAGAAAGCTATTCTGCTAATCATTTTTGACATTCACTCTGATTTGCTAAATTATGTTATTCTTTGAGAAAGGGACTACTGAAGGCTCATGTCATGTAGCTTTGAGTTAATGGTGTTAATTTAATGGCATCTCAAAAAAACACACTGGTCTTTAAATCACTTAGACCCACACCAAGTGTTAATAAAATAGGAGTTACTGCATGTGTTTGTTAGCTTAGCAATAAATTGCTCTTTCAGCCTCTTCCTGACATTTTTTTTCAAGTGCCGAGGTATGTTATAGCTGAAACTTATCGTGGTTGTGTGTGTTTTTCTTGAAATGCCACAGCACAAGGGATGAAAAAGAAATACACAGCAGTAGCAGACCCAGAGCTTAGTGAAAAAGGGGGAGGGGCCTTGTCATACAAAACTTAATTTTATTTAGAAAGTTGTGATCAGAAGGGAGTAGCTTGAAACCCTCATGCCACCCCTTGGATCCACCACCGATTGACAGACTCTCCTAATGGGACTAACTTTATTATAAACAGGTAAGTACAACCTAAATGAAAACAGAAGACATAATGCTTTAGATTATTAGCTTCTGTATGTGGAACTAAATACGTTAAAACTGAAGATGTGGAAGTGATGTAACTGCACATGAAAGAATCTCCAAAGTGTAATCAGATCTAACAGATCTAACACACACAAAAAAAGTTAGAAAATCACAAAAAGCCAAAGTTTTTGCTACAAGTAAAATGAAGGTAGCAAATGGCATAGCTGACCTGATTATAATTAGTACACAAATTTTATACCTACATATATATCTTGAACGGTAGTTTATAGGGAAGATAAGACATACCTAAATATAATAATTTTTATAACGTATTCCTATTTAAGTTTAAAAAATACATGGTTTTCTTATTGGATTTATTCAACACAAATAGCAAAAAAGTTCAAAGTGATGACAATAATTACCAAACATCAATGTTGATTGATGATGCTTACTCTAAGCTAATGCTTTTCAGTTCTTGCCAAAGAACTATTTCACTTCAAGTGTTAGACCCAGTATTGCAATAAACTTCCCAACCATTTGGGGCATATTCGAGGCACTTATGGTTAAGTGTAAGGCCAGTTAGGCTATTAAAATGTAAAAATAACATCTCAGCAAGTATTCCAAACACAAAGATTGTGTGTTTGTATCAACCAACAACATGTAAGTAAAGCAACTTATCCTGATACTAACAAAAAAAATGTTACAGACCTTTAAATTTTTTCATTTATTATTTTTTCTCTGTGGAAATAGCTTTAGTATTATACATATAAATGAAATATTAAAAAAAAAAATACTAAAGCAAAAATTTTAAAGTTTTGCATTTACTGTAGGGACATAAGGCCAAATACAAAATAATGAAAGCTAATCATTTTAGAAATGTAATGAAAACATAATGTTTTCTGTAAGTCCAGTATTAAAAGAAGCAATGATTTAGGCCTGCATATTTATGTGCAGAAATAATATCATTTTTACCATGTTTAATATGAAATAATAATTGTCACACAAACACATACTAAAGAAAATTAATTATTTTTAAAAGTTATTTTATTGACTACCAAGTTAAACTAAAACTTACTTAACAACCGTGAACAAACAGCATCACAATAGTTGCTCCAATAGAGATGATTTTATGGTTACCTCACATATAGATTTACTAGACCTTCATTTTTATGGCAGCTCGCAGTTTAGCCGAACGACTCCGTGGGTTGGCCTCTACTTCATCGTCACTTGGAGTGAGAACGTGTTTATGCACAGGTTGCCAGCATGATTCAAACAAGCAGCTGACAGTCTCTTGGTCATGACATAAAGAGGGGTTTGAGTATCTGAGTGGAAGAGGGTTTACAGCATTCTCACTGACATTTCCTGACAAGTGTCTCTTGACTATGCGATCTTCCAGCGAATGAAACGTCAAAGTAACCAACCTACCCAGAGGTTTGAGATAAGCCTGGGCTATTATCATAGCATAGTTAAGTTCATTCACTTCGTTGTTGACGAATATTCTGAGTGCTTGGAAAGTTTTAGTCGCGGCGTGCGAGTGTCGCTGGAGCTTGTCTAGCCTGTGGTCTCCTCCGCACACGGCTGCCACCAACTCGGAGAGCTCCGACGTGGTTTCCAGCTTCTTGAAAGTGTACCTGGCCTCTATGACTGCACGCGCTATTTTCTTAGCTTTCTTCTCCTCGCCGTACACTTTGAATATCCTCGCCAGGTCCTCTTCGTCTGCCTGGGCCAGCACGTCCGCAGCCGTGGGCACGTCTCCACCGCGAGCACCGTCCATGCGCATGTCGAGGGGTCCGTTCTTGCTGATCGAAAAGCCCCTTTCCGCCACGTCAAACTGCATGGAGGAACAACCCAAGTCAAACAGGATCCCATCGACACAATTTTGTTCGATTCCGTGAGCCGAGAGCAGTTCTGGAACCTCACTGAACTTCCCAAGCAGGGGCACTACTTGACCTGGAAAACCTCTTGCGAGGTTTTGGGCAATGTCGTGAGCTACTGGATCCCTATCTAGCGTGATGAGAGTGATGTTAGGGGCAGACTGCAAAAGTTTCAGACTATGACCTCCTGCACCAAAAGTCATATCAATCAAAACCTGTCCAGATTCTGGCTGGAGGCTTTCAATGACCTCTTTAGCCATGACGGGAACGTGAAGCTCTTTATCCGAGGTTGTAGGGTGCACTGCTGGTACGGTCGATAACCTACAGCATACGTTCCGATACCAAGTTCTACAGCTACGGTGCAAATGCTTCAAGACAGCTGCCATTACTATTTGTTACCAGGGAACATTCTTTTAAAAAACCCCTTCTCCTCCTCTTCCAACGCTTTCAGGAACTCCGTGGACACTATAGTACCGCACTGCTCCGCCGTCAGACCCGTTGCCGAGGAACATGACGATCTCTGGTACCGTCGACCATGGTAGTTGTCTGCTAGTCTCTTCAGGCTCAAATAAATCTTCTCACACTCCACATCATCTGTCCGGGACACCTCGCCGGCACTGAATGCTACTTTCACTTGTTCACGAAGATGCTCTCCCAAGTCCCTAGAAATAAAATATTGAAATTCATCTCAAGTTAGTTTTACATGTAGGCAGTGGCGTAGCCAGGATTTGTGTATGGGGGGTGTTAAGAAGTATGCCCCCCCCCCCCCCCCCCCCCCCGTATTAAAGCGTGGGGTCCGGGGGTCCTCCCCCGAGAAAATTTGGATTTTAAGGTGTAAAATAGTGCTATTTTAGCAGTTTTCGGTACTTCAATTTAAATATTGTAATGGTAAAAGTTTTATTAGTTTTTAATATGAAATATGTTTGAGTGATTAATAAGAAATTAATTAATGATTTGATGCTAAGGGGGGGGTTTGAACCCCTAAAACCCCCCCCTGGCTACGCCCCTGCATGTAGGAGATAAAGAGGCAATCAATCATTATGAAAAAAAAAAAAAAAAAAACCATTCATACAGTGATTCATGCTTGAAAATAATTCTAGCTACTAATTTCTTCAGACTGAACCGGTCTATATAACAAACACTACGTACATAGTATAAAAAAATTTAACTCCAATAAAACCATCTTAAGAAAATACCACTTAAGAAAAGTTTCTCTGCAATAAGTTTAAATATTTAACATTGGACATATTTAAATACATATAACTTTAACAATCCAATAAAAATTTCCCAGTTTATAAATAAATCTAAATTTCTAAGTATCTAGAGAAACTTCTCAACAGGGATTTAGTGTGTGGGTGTATAATTTATTCACTATCACAATGTTATCAAAAATTCACATACCACACCTTATTATAAAAAAAAACATGTTTATGTATTATAACTTCCATTAGCCTCAGAATTGGCATAAACAAATGCCTGGATGTGGTTTTGTTTAGTAACTGTTGGGTTTGTATGTATTGTGTTTCATGATGATAAACTAACACTTTTTTCACAATCCATACCACCAACTGACAGTGAATCATCTGTATTGAAACTGATAAAAGTTATGAAGAAATTTTTTTGTAATTTAGGTATAGTATTTGATTTATTATCATTATATTTTTTTCAATTGGATATGAAAAATTAAAATTTGGCACAAAAATGGCAAAGCTTTGTTAAACCCTGCAATATAATT
The DNA here is from genome assembly GCF_032445375.1 of Bacillus rossius redtenbacheri. NCBI lineage: Eukaryota > Metazoa > Arthropoda > Insecta > Phasmatodea > Bacillidae > Bacillus > Bacillus rossius. The sequence goes on along the minus strand of NC_086337.1, from coordinate 30,793,784 downwards.
CAGACAGGGTTAAATGTTTAATTCAGATAGTATACTCAAAGATGAATTACAGCAAAAATTATTTTTTACATTTACAAATAGTTATTATTTTGGAACTATTCCCTTGTTTACATTATGCACATTTAACTTTTTTATAAATAATACTTTTATCATATATTCTCAGTGGTGAACACATGACTATCAAATTGTAATTCATACCAACAGAGCTCTAATTAAAAATATTTTGATATAACTGTGTTTAAACCTATCTATGATTTCTTATCGAGTTTATTGTGTAGAATATTAGTACTATGTTTTCTAACTTTTTTTTAAAATAGGCTTTCCCTTTATATTTTAATGCAAATTGGCTAAACAATTTTAATTTGGTGTCATCAGAAAACTATTTTGATTTTCAACTGCGCAGAAACGGAAGAAGTTTAGACCTGTATGGTAAAACAAAGAATTTTTACATATTGACATTTACAGTTACTTGAATACCTTGCTGAATGAAAGATTGCTCAGAGATTTTCCACTAACAGCAGCATGCATGTTAATGTTAAATCCCCTCTAAGTCATAGCTAGGTAATGAATTTTTACGTAATTTTTACATACCACTGACATCTGTTGTGACTAAAAAATGATGTAAGGATAAATGATATCATGGTGACATCGTACTGATATAATACCAAAATCATTTTCTTACTTACATTTGACGTAGAAATGATGTCATATTACACATTTAAAAACAAATTTTTAAGTTTTCACTTCTGTTGACAGTCCCCATGACTGACTATTATTTATTAATTTTTTTATGTTAAAGGTTATAACAAATTTTGCAAAAATTAAGTGAAAATCGTTTTAATTAAGGTGGTAGTTTTACTACCTATTGACCAAATTGGGGTTATGTTTTTCACGAAGAACAATATTTACCTTCCTTTTTTTGAGGCATCTAATGGCCAATTTTCCAATAGGTTAATGAAACGTCTGTAATGTTTAGCCATAAATCAACAATTACATTACCGTATATAAATAACTATAACGTCAAGATGCCAAAATCGCACACGATGCGCCCATGTTTATTACTTGAACACCAACCAAAACTATTTTAGAAATTTACCACAAATTTAATTTTTAAATCTTTATACGAATGTTTTTCAAAACGATTGACATTATTAAACAACTAATGTTGTTTTGGACTGATTTATCCTGGGTGAAATCATGTAATAATATTGAATGGAGAGCATAATTTTGACGGAATGGGATGTAAAGTTTTGGTGTTGGCACTTATTATCTAGTTTCTGATTCTTTTCCGAATGTTGTGTTTGCCGAGAGGTGGTGGCAGAGAAAGATTCTGCTGAAATGGCTGGTATGTTGAACGTTTCTTCGCGGAATCTACCAAAGACCGTCTTAAAAATAACTCTCAAAATTCTTGACGGCGAAGTTTCACAGGTACTTGAATTTACGTTTTGTTGAAGTAACATAAGTTATTCATAGATCGTGCCAGTGAACTAGACACGTTTTATTTCTCTAGTAATAGGTCGTATCCCTGGGATCAGCCTGTGGTGCGGGTGGAAAAAATAACATACATTGTTAAAAAAATGTGCATCTATTTTGGTAAATTTTTTATTTATTAATTAACCAGAAACATTGCACTTAAGCCTAAAAGGGAGTGAAAAACATATTACACATTTAACATATATATTTATTCATTATACATTAGAGGTATTTTAGAGAATGACCAGTTATCTGTGTTTCATTTATGTGGAAAGGTTTTCAAGAAATGAGACATATATAGCGCTATATATTAATCTATATACATACAGCTGCCACTGATACTTTTTAGCCAATTTTCTAATTTTATTTAAAGTTAATTGTCTTGATATTTTGTGGCAGATCATTGTATTAGTTTGGTTATATTAACTCAGATTCATTTTTGGTTGTAGTAAAGGTATTTGAGTAAATATTTCCAGCTTGCCATGAGTACAAATAACCTATGCTTGTTGTCTAAGTTGCATTTGAATGGGTAATTATTTACTTTCTAGAATGAATGTAAGGGATGTATGAATGAATGTAGGTATGTATAAATAATTTCTTAAAACATTTTATTGTTTTTACAAATAGTTTTCATTTGTTTTAGTCCCTAGGGATGGAATTTTATCATTAACTATTTAACTCAAATAGTATTGCTGATATATTTTCTTGATCATCTATTGGGTTATGTATACGTTGCGATGCCATAATACAATTGATTTCATCAATATGGAGGCTCTGACATCATTACCATCCCTGCATCCTTATGGGAATAGCATGGGAATATGGAGATTATAGGCATGGAACATTCACACACTTGTTTAGCTAACTTTCAAGTAGCCTATCATATTTACTATAGACTTAGTATGGAACATAATCATTCATATATTACCTACAGTATCTAATTCTGTATTCAATCCCACCTTGTTGTCAATTTATATAATTTAATTGTATATTTTTACTATGATTTAAACTTCCTAAGATGTAAAAGTATAACTCAGTCATACTGTTTCTAGTAGGGAATACAAGACTGAAGGTATATTTACTCTTGGTGCCCTAATGTAATTTCATACCATTTAAATTTTTTGGTAAATATTTACTTGGGCGGTATTTCCGAAAAAAAATGTTAAAAATCCGAAAATACCTTTATTTTATGCTCTTCAACGTCCTTTTCATTAAAAGTGGCGGAGGTAAGAAATTCCAAATACTTTAGGAGATATCGAATTTTTAAATTTCATCATATGTAGTTGAGCGGTATTTGCAAAACAAATGTTAAAAATCCGAAAATACCTTTATCATATGCTCTTCAACTTCCTCTTTTCATTAAAAGCGGCGGAGATAAGAAATTCCAAATACTTTAGGAGATATCGAATTTTTTAATTTTGCAATACAAGACCTGTGGAACCATTCGAGCGGCGCCATTTTTGTTATTTTTCCGTGTGTTCGTGAATACGTGAATCGTGAATGCGTAATTAATAAAATGGTTGATTAGGTCAGGTCAGTTACATTATTAATACTTTCAAACTAAGCCGACATTAAAAATTATTTTGTGAATTAATTTTAATGGCTGTTTAGTTATGAAATATTTATAATGTAACTGACCTGACCAAACAAACCCGGACAGAGGGTGAACAGTAAACTAAAATGGTCGATTAGGTCAGGTCAGTTACATTATAAATACTTTCAAACTAAGGTAATATTAAAAATAATGTGAATTAATTTTAATTATTCTTTAGTTTTAAATTATTTATAATGTAACTGACCTTACCTAACAAACCCGTAACAAAGGATGTACAGTAACAACTCACGTAAATTTTTTTGTTACTTATTACTTGCGCAACAATATCAAAATAACAAATAAGACTTTAAAATTAGAAACGTTAAAAACTCACCTAAGTTGGAGGCGGTAATTAAACACAGTTTTAAACAATAATTGAACTAAATAATCACGTATTAGTTCATTTGAATTCTGGCCTATCACGAACAATCACGTGACATCATTATCCAATAAAAAAAAATAGATACTCGTACGTAAACAAGAAACAATGGTGCACGCACGCCACAGGAATGCGCTGGTTTTGTGCTGAAATTTAAAAATTCAATATCTCCTAAAGTATTTGGAATTTCTAATCTCCGCCGCTTTTAATGAAAAGAGGAAGTTGAAGAGCATATAATAAAGGTATTTTCGGATTTTTAACATATTTTTTTTTGCAAATACCGCTCAACTACATAATGAAGAAATTTAAAAATTCGATATCTCCTAAAGTATTTGGAATTTCTAATCTCCGCCGCTTTTAATGAAAAGAGGAAGTTGAAAAGCATTAAATAAAAGTATTTTCGGATTTTTAACATTTTTTTTCGGAAATACCGCCCAAGTAAATATTTACCGTTATCTTTGTGAGAATTAGTACATTTTCATGATTTTAGAAAAGGCCTATTTTAGAAGTAGCTGACCTAACTCAACCAACCTTTCATTTTAGTTAGGATCACCTAGACGTGTTGAAAACGTAACTCCTGAGAAAAAAAAATAGATATTTGTAAAAATCTGTTTTAATGAATATTTTTACATAATATTTATGTTACTCAAATATACAACCAACCATTCAATTTATTTAGGACCACCGAAAAGTGCAAACACCTAGCCTCTTAAAAAAGTACCACTATGTACTAAAAACATTCCCTTTGCAGAAAATTACACAACACATGCTGTGCTACCGGCAATTTTAGTTTGCTCAGAATTTATCGGTTCGTCAGACCAGTGTGTTAAGTTTTCTAGTGGGTTAAAATTTCACAGGTACCGTTTCATAATAATTTTTTAAAGACGAAATGTCATTTGTATTTTTTTATTTTTCTAGAGCAGCTTATTCCCACTTGTTTCTTATACAATTGTTCTACATATTAATTTTTCTTTGGTATTCCTTATAAAAGTATATTGATGTTTGATAATCCAGCCAAATGGCTAATTCGCCATGGTCTTCGTCATGAAGATGCCAGATTAAAAGCCTTTCACTGTACTATTAAAGCTTACCATTACTTACACAGAAATTAACTAAGACGAAAAAAAATATCTGTAGTACAATTATTTTCGATGAAATATTTAAAATAAATATGCAATATCCACTCACAAATTCACATAACTGTTATTGCAAAACTTTTTAAAACACAATTTGTCACAAGCGTCAAAACACTAAATTTTTTTTCAAATGTTTACAATAATATTAATTTGATGGTCTATCCTTTAAGGGTTCTACTTCAGACTTATTACTTGAACAACACAAACAACAGTGAAAACAATGAACGACATAAAATAAAAAATATTTGGAAACATTTAAAACACTTTAAATTCTGTACGTCAAGACATGTAGGCTAATAAACACATTATTATAATTAAGGATAATAATTTTATTTATTCCATTGATATGAATAATTATTTCTGACTGCATGAAATAATCTATTTCCTGCTGGGATAAAAAGAATAGAGCCTGTTAGTAAATATCAGAATATTTAATGTGACAGGAATCAAAAGAACCTTGTGATATTTCTCTGTGCACATCAGCAGTCTTGAAAGGAAAGGAAAGGAAAGGAAAGGGAGCGTTCAAGTATTACGTAAAGAATTTGGGGGGAGGGGGGGGTCTTGTAAAACGTTACGATGCGTTACAGGGGAGGGAGGGGTGGTTTGACCTACGCGTTACGTCACATTGTTTTTTTTTTTTTTTTAACCCTTCAGAACGGTCACGTAGAGACAGATTCTTTCACACATTTTTTAAAACTTTTTTTTCTCAAAATTTCAAATGGCATGATAGCTTAATTTTTTTTTTTACCTCCACAAAATTGCTTCTGCTTGCTTTACAGGATTAGTGAATATTGTTTTTTTTAACTCCAAACGTAAAGCAATATATATCTACTTAATATATAAAATTCTCGTGTCACAGTTTTCGTTGCCATACTCCTCCGAAACGGCTTGACCGATTTTGATGAAATTTTTTGTGCTTATCCGGTATCTATGAGAATCGGCCAACATCTATTTTTCATCCCCCTAAATGTTAGGGGTAGTCCACCCCTAAATTTTTTTATTTTTAATTTCTATTTTTGGTAGGAAATCACCATGGCAACGGCTGTTGCTTTGTTGATGCTTCATTCGTTTCTATGGCAACGACTATTTCATTGATAGTGCAGTCCTCATCACCGTTGAAATTTTGCGGGTACTTTAAATATCAAAAATTGCCCCTTTTTTTTTCAAGTATATATATTTTACAAACTTGAAACTTCACAGTAATGTTCCTTATGTTACGCAGGATGACATTTTCCGAAAATTAGATCTAATGGGTGGTTAAAACCAGGCAACAGTGGGTACTTTGTCTGTATGAGAACAGGATTTTGCATTGTGTGGCATGTATTATGAGCGGCGCAAGAGTGATCTGCCTGTTGACTGCCGTAGCGAAGTACGGGTACATCAGTTTTATGTTGTGTGCATTTTTTCAAGTATATATATTTTACAGACTTGAAACTTGAAACTTCACAGTAATGTTCCTTATGTTACGCAGGATGACATTTTCCGAAAATTAGATCTAATGGGTGGTTAAAACCAGGCAACAGTGGGTACTTTGTCTGCATGAGAACAGGATTTTGCATTGTGTGGCATGTATTATGAGCGGCGCAAGAGTGATCTGCCTGTTGACTGCCGTAGCGAAGTACGGGTACATCAGTTTTATGTTGCGTGCACGAGTCGGGAAACCATCGGTACATTATACAGCATTGTAATAAATTTTCACGGAATTTTTTATTATTTACCATTACTGCAAATGGGAGATGTGGCTTAATGTTTTTCCATTAGTATAGCCGTGCGAAGCCGGGTCGGGCAGCTAGTATATATATATATTTATCAACAGCTGTGATAGCTTTTCTCGTCACTCCAGTAAAGTAGTTAAAACAAAAAATACCGCTATTCGGATGGCTTCGTTATACTTTGGTTGTCAACGTAGACTCCAATCGCCATATTAGAAATTATATAGGTATTGATATTCAAAATACACTGTTTTCTATGTGTGAGATTTTCTCTCATCACAACAGTAATGTTGTGGTACGAAAGACGAACGGTCTGAAAGGTTAATAAAAAAACTAGAGAATTAAAATCTCCCAAGTTGGCAACCCTTTTCGTTTATTTTTTATGGAGGATTCCCGATTGAATTGTTCGTATTTTGTTCTCCCAAGATGGCAACCCTTTTCGTTTATGTGCTCCAAGCACTCGACCGACTGTATGAAAATTGACAACTACGATGTTTCGGCGGAATATAGAAACCCTGAAGATAGCTTGTAGGATCCAGCAGACCCTAATATGGCGTGGTATAGCGCTCACGTCCGTGAATCGCAATATTTCTTGCAAGTTATTAAATGCGCGGATGAATCCTGCTGTTCCCGCTTGAGGAGTGTATTAAAATCTGTCTTTCCAGAAACTTTCCTGCAGCCACCCTGCCCAATCCTTCAAACCGCAAACAAGTTCGTGGTACCTAGTCAGATAGATAGAGGATCATGCAAGTTTTCGCCACTTCTTGTGAGGTTGTCTGTTGATCTGTCGCCTCCTCTAGAAGGTTTTAAGCAGATGCCTTACGATTTCTTTTTCCCATTAGTACTATCCGACCTAAAGAACCGAGTATGTTCAACCTGTGGGTTTTTTTTACATCCCACAAGAGTGTGCAAATGCACAATCGTTACATGCATGGCAAGACTGCCCAAGACCTTCGTGAAAGTCGAGTACGGCCACAGCGACTTGCTGCAAGAAGGGCAAATGAGCTTCTCTGCATTGTGCGTCGCTGTGAAGCATCGTCTGAGGATGCCGATTGGCTCGACGAAGACGAAGTTGATGCAAGCGGGTTAACAATTCCAGAACCCTCTTCGTCTGCTCTCCGGATGCCAGTAATGAAAGAATCTGAGCTGCTGGAAAACCCATGGACAGAGGAGCAGTAAAACTCCAATGAATTGTTTTTTTTACAATCTACTTATTTTAATTATGGCTAATTTTATTTTAAATGTTTTTCGTTTTCGTTCAATCGTATTCTTAAATAAGATTATATTTTGACAAATATATTTTATTGCAGTTAGTTTTATGTTTGTAATTGCATTGCCAAAGGTAAATATAATTATTAGAAATAAAATTTGTTATTTAATTTTAATAGCTTTATTAGTAAAATGCTAAAATAGGAGAATGCATGAGAATAACAATGGCGGATAAAGCAAAAAGTGTGTAAGGACAGAGCCAAGTCAGGAAAACGACGTAATTAAATGTATGATTGCTAAATGTATGATTGAGTAGTAAAAATTTATTAGGACAAAAAAAACATTAGAAAGCTCTTGCTTTTAAAAACAAGACATTTCAAATGTTAATAAATAACATTAACGCGATTAAAACAATAACAAAGGTATTTTAGTGACTTATTCCGGTACGTTACGCCACATAATTGTGACTTTTAGGTAAAAATGGTCACTTGGGGTTACGTAACGTTTTACCAGGGCGGAGGGGGGGTACAGAAAAATGTTACGGCGCGTTACATGGGGGGGAGGGGGGGTCAAAAATATCAAAAAATTGCGTTACGTAATACTTGAACGCTCCCAAACCAACTGTTTGGCTTGAGTCAGTCTCACACAAGTAGCAATGTTGTAATTCAGGAATATCATTTGATCACTCATGTGGTAACTTAATCATGTCCCAGCTTTTTAAAATTGCATTCCATAAAACACCGTGTTCCTTGTGGTTTTGTTTAATTTTTATTTTTATTTTTAATATAATGTCATCAGCCTTACAAAATTCATGTATTTGTTCGAGATTAGCACTCTCTACAAGTAGCTATTTCAGGCTCTTCAACCAAAATCTTTCTCTTTGATTTGACATTTTTTTATTTTAACAATTTTCTTAAGTATTACCTGCTGTAGTTTAAATCAATTTCTTTATGCATAGACTTCTTTTTTTTTATATATAGAACAAACCTCATTGATTTTTCCTACATTTACTTAAATTACTTTCATGTGCTCTGTTTTCGTACCTGATGGTGACAAAAGAAAGTAAAACTCAATTTGTTCTTTCCATTTTCCTGTGTCAGAATTAGTGTGATTGTTTATATTGAAGCACCTGTTTCAGCACTAGTTGTTTGTGACATTACACATCAAAATTTCATTGAAATATGCCGCAGCATTGTAAACTACATATCTTGTGCCTGTCCCCGCAGTGGTGTATCCAAATTAATATTCCGACGTAGAAGCCATTTCGTTACAGTATAACCTCATTAATAAAAACCCCGTTAATACAAAACTCTTATTAATACAAAGTGTTTCCACAGTCCCTACAAAGTACATAACAGTTATAGTGCTAAGTAATTTGTTTCATACAAAAGTATGATTATTATGTAATACAATGTGTGTTTGTTCCAATGGTTAATAATTACAATTATTCAAGGGTGGTACAAATAGCCCATAATAATGTAAAGAATCCAGTGAATTGTCAACTAATAATACTAATGACATTGTGTGGTTTGGTGTAGGTTGGTGGAAAAAGCTTAGAAATTACCCATTCATTCAAATTGATGGTATATAATTTTGTAGTTATATAGTATAGTCTAAACGTTAGCTTTTAGAAACTATAGAGCAGAACAAAATATTTTTTAGCCACAGGTGTAGCCATCCTAAAAAAAAGTATATTTGTTGTAACAAATTGGGTGCAAGTTTTCTTAAAAATATTCTATTTTTTAGGTGTGTTATATATGTACTAAATAAGATAAATAATTTCAACTTTATTTGAATTTGATTTAGATGTTATATAAAAATTGTGATTAAATTTTTGATAGTTTGGTTAATGCAAACCTTGTTATTGCAAAGTGGCAAAATTGTGGTTCCTTCAGGTTTGTGTTATTGAGGTTTGATTGTAATAGGATCGTGTAATTTTGACCACATGCTGTCGATGTTCTCAGCTAGCAGGCAGCTGCTCGACTAAACTCCCTCCACTTCCTTACATCTCGTGACCACCTGGTGACAGTGGAGTCTGCACAATTTCTTTTGCCTCTTTTTGCATTATAACAAGATTTAAAAGCGGGAGAAAATATGATTTAACTATGTCTTAACTATGTCTTGTAATGCCAAAACTTTGGATGAATAGCTCAAAATTGAAACTATTGAAAAAAATTAGGTAATTGTTCCATACCTACTACGTGTCCAAGTTTATCCCTTGATCTCGAAGGCATGATCCTGTATGATTGATCAATAAAAAAAAAATCATGGTACATGATGCTTGCTGTTTTAACTAAGTACATCAAAAGATCTAGGACATAAAAATATTACAATAAAAATAATGTTAGGAAGCAAAAAAAATCATTCAGCTGATTTTTATTTGATCTGATAATATTATCATAATTCATTGTTACATCACAATTTTGGTTATATTCAGGATCTTTCAATGTACTAAATTAAAACAGGAAGCATCATGTACCATACTATCAATGTATTCAGAATTATGCCATTAGGATCAAGGGATAGACTTGGATACGCGATACAAAATATTTACCAAAAATTAATATTTACAACATGCCAGGGACTAGCCACCTTGGTAAATAACTAAAATTAATTGCATTAGTTGGATTTTGGTTGAACTCATGATTCCCAAATTAACGAAATTGAAATCCAAATTTGGAAGAAAAATAAATCAAGTGCTGAGATTATAATATAATTTTTTTTTACTTTGTGTTGGAGGTTTTGGGGGAAAGTAAGGGTGCTTAATATTTACTATTGAAAAGAAAAGTTTACATGAAATACTTGATTACAAATGGATTTATTTAATTTTTATTTAGTTTTCCTAGAAATGTTTTTTGGGAAGGGGGTGAAAATTGTGCCCTATTGGCCATCCACTCCCTTGTGGTTAAATGCTCTGTGTGGTTGGATCTTTTAGTAAAATATTATTTTGGCTTATTTGAAAATATTTGCATTATTTTATTTGTGCATGTGTTGGTAGACAAAGGTTTAGATGAGCTTAAAGCAGTATTATATATTTTGGAATGTTTTCTAGGTAACATTGAAAAAGAGGACGTTTCACCAAGGTAAGAGAGAACTGCTGAAATATGTTTTAGAAATAGAAGTAAGGCTGCATGTCAGTAAATATAGTAGACGTGAACAATTTTTGCTCATTTGACTAGTATGTGTAATGCTTACCACAAGTAAGATGGAGCTCTGAATTTGCAACTAACATGTGTGCATATTCATGCCATTTTAAAATTTGTGAACATGGTTGAACTAACCATTGACATGACACTAAGTTTACCAATGCTTTATTTAGGCCTACATCTTATTACATAAGAAATTAACCACCATGAACATTTTTTTTGTATGTGGAGATGAGATAGTGGTCTGGTTTTAGAATCATTAAATTTTTATTAACTTACGTTGAGTGGGGGTGATGCAGTTGAACTTTGTGGAGACGAAGGGAGACGAAGAATCATTTATCTATGATTTGGTTTTGTGTGATGGCAATTTTTACATCTGCTATGCATGTTGTAATGTGAAACAGACTTGTACAGTAAGTTGTATAGCATGTACAATATTATGACAAACTTAATCTTGCAGAACTTGGGTATGTATTATCAGTAAAAATAAATTTATATTGTAATTGTTTTTACATGCTTTATATTAGCTTCACCTGTATGTTTGTCTGTCCGTCTGTAACTCTGTCTGTCCGTCTGTAACTCTTTCGACTAAGAGTGAGTGACTCATCACTGTAAAATGTCCCACCCATTTCATTACGTTCGTTAGCCGAGCAGTCTAAGGCGCGCGACTTCTGTGATGTCAGCTTTCGGATTCAAAGATCGTGGGTTCTACTCCAGGCCACGCCGAAAAAAATTTTTTTTTTCCGGTAAATTCTAAGATTATATCCATACATCTAACTGTAAATGATTCGGAGAGACTTTACCATTTCTTTGTGACGTTGCAACTCCAAATAGTTATCTCAGATGGTAATAGGTAGTGTCGGTAACTCATTTACCTATGATAATTATACATAAATATAGTTTAAAAAAACTTAAAAAAAACATGCTTTTAAAGAATATCAAACTAAAAAGTTAAAAATAAATATAGTTTAAAAAACTAAAAAAACATGCTTTTAAAGAATATCAAACTAAAAAGTTAAAAATAAATATAGTTAAAAAAACTAAAGAAACATGCTTTTAAAGATTATCAAACTAAAAAGTAAAAAATAATTTTAAAATTTAATTTATGACAATAGTATATAAGCAATACTAGTATAAATGAGAAAAAAGCTTGAGGCGCTTTGTGCCATATTTTTTGTATATTAAGTGCCCCATGCTTTTTTCTCATTTATACTAGTATTGCTTATATACTATTGTCATAAATTAAATTTTAAAATTATTTTTTACTTTTTAGTTTGATAATCTTTAAAAGCATGTTTCTTTAGTTTTTTTTAACTATATTTATTGTGATTATGTAGTGCATGTTTATGCCTTATGCATGCACTCTTTTTAGCTATGCTGTTTAATGTGAAGCATTAAAATAACTTTGAAATATTGTTCGCAACACTTTGGTGTACTTATCTCTTAACATGCTCTAGTTGGTTTGTTGATAAGTGGAGTGACTTAAAGTTCTCACATTATCTTCTCTCAGTTTGATTGACTTCTAGACCAGACAGTTCTGAAGAATGGAATAAAGAGTGTCTGGATAGCACTAAATTAAAAAATCAGTTTTATTTGGAACATGTCAGTTTATTTCAATAACTAAAATCCAAAATTTTCTTGCTGTAGACTTTCATGTTATGTTTATCATCTTAAGGCTAAGATCCTGAGTTTCTTCCGAGCGCGCAGAGAAAGAACACAACGCACGTAGTTCCAAAAATCCTCGAGAGAGCACTAGCTGTACGGATGAGTGATGGAGTGGTCCTTTTTTTGTTTGTCGATGAGAAATAAAGAGGGGAGGGTGGAGGAGTAGGAGGAGAGAAGGCGCTTTTCTCAGAATTCCGTATCGCCCAGTGGTGTCTCATGTTCTTCGATGAGCTGTAAAGGGGGGGGGGGGGGGGGGGGGGAAGGCTGCCAACTGCCAACTGCCTGCCTCGGAGAGCAGTAAGATTTCCGCTCAGTCTTCTCTTTCAATTCTCCCCAGACTTCATCAACTGTTTGCCCCTCAAAGCGCGTAAGAGAATATATATTACTGTTAACGGTACATTTCAATTCTAAACCCGTAAGTAACAGTGTGCAACTCAGCAGAATTATAATAAATTTTGACATATACGATACATATGGGTGATTGCCAAAATAAGGTACCTAAACTATGTATGGTTTGAAAAAAAAAATTATTATAGTTTATACACCTAAAAAGATTCTTAAATATTCCCCTGGTTGCTCCAAATTCAGTACAATAAGTGGTCAAGATCGATAAATTAAATTGAATTAATAAAACGTAAATAGAATTTTGGGGCTGTCCACGGAGTGGACTCTACTGTCCACCGAGTGGACAAATTTAACCTTACCATTGATTTTGGTACTTTTTTTAGTGCGTGGTTATGTACACAGAGTCTGTAAATCTTGATAATTTTTCCAGTTAAAACTCGTAACATAGTTCTCTCTTTTTTTTTAAGATTTCTCAGTTTTAAAACTGTCTTTTATTTGGTCACGGATATCTTCAGCAAAAAAAAAAAAAATTTCTTTTTAAATTCTTCTGAATTAGTGTTGTTATTACTAAATAACCTTTCCACTCTCTTCCTAGGGGTTAGAGTATCAGCATTAGGTTGTAATGATCGTATCTGCATTAGGTTGTAATGATCGTATTCTCTTTATTCTTTTTTTGTATCTATCAAGTTTTCTTCGTAGTCTCTCATTGTCCTTTTTCAACTTCCGTTTTTCTTCTTACATTTTCTTCCTGTTTTTCCTTGAACACTTTTTTCCACATTCAACTCTGCAAGTTGAGGGTACTACAGCATCTGAAACTTCTGGTGGCATGTCAGGAGAATTAATTTTTAATTCTTCTTCAGTTTCTTTCACTTTTTTTTTCTCTTTTCGTTGATGTCGTTTCTGGTCTCTCCATTCTTTCCTGACTGATCGTTCATCCCTTTCACTCATATTCAAAATTAATGTTTTCCTCATGTGGTATCTTTCCCTTTTTCTTCTTCATACTTTCTTGGGTTGTTAGTTAAACTTTCTCTAGCCTTTCTCATGCTGACCTTTTTCTGTTCCCTTCGTTTTTTGATCTTATCAGCCAAATTTGAAGTTTTCTTTTTTATGGGAGCCATTATTCTGCAAGATAAATACAAAATCTATCAGAACGTTTATTGGGCTCTGTTGTAATGATAAAACATCTGAAAGAGTAAAATTAATGCTTTTTTTAATGAGGATAGACAGACCATAGCCGTGCTGCATGAACATTTGTCAAAGCAGAAAATAATCAATTCAGCAGAATGCAAGGTAAATTATTATTAACAATTAAGGTATTACAAAATCATGTACCTGTGACAATATTTAAATTGTCAAATATCTTTCTACACAGTATACTGGATCTAATGAATGTAACAAACACAGTACTTAGTGCAGCTGTATGGTAATTTTCATAATTAATGTATAAATTTCATCAATGATTAAGTACATAAATATGTTATGGTCTGTTAATAGGCCTATGCTGCAATGTCAGCAGTTCTGGTACTCGAAATAGCACTAACACTTCCATACAGTTCTCATTAATTCAACTCTGGAAATATTTCACTACGTGTACAATGATGTCCCCTCCGTAGCCTGTGAATTCCACGGAGGGGACAGAAACTGTACTTTTGTTTTCTAGTCCTTTAATTTTTAAGGTTATAATATCACTGCACTTGTAAAAGATATTTATACGTAGTACTTTTTATCTATTCATCTATTAGAAGTGACAGATATCATTTCTCACCTTCAAAAAGTTGTTCACAGAGTGGACTAAGCGATCTTGACCAACCGTTAAATCACATGGATCAACTAATGTAAGTACCAATAAATCACCAATCATCCACTTATGACTTGATAGAAAACAAGATAGATTCTTTTCCCTCCTTTTTTGTAGGGTTCAGTGGCCAGTGCTGCACCCTGGAGGTTTATATTGAAACTATTTTGTATGTCCGCACAAAGGACCCATTTCCTGGGGACAATTAATAAACATTAATCTTACTTGAAAATTCAAACCTTTGCAGTCCAGCAATTTTATGATTTCTTTTTTAATCTTTGGACATTACAATTTAAAGAATTAATATTAAATAACATAAAATTATATTGTTGTGGATAATTAAAATGTTATCAAACTGTACTTGGGGACAGTCCACGGAGGGGACATTTAGCACTTTCTTGGTCTCACATCTTAAATACAAAAACATTTATTTAAGAAATAATATAAATAATAGGCTTCTATACATTCAAGCATATATGTTATTGTAAAAATTATTATTAATACAAATGTATAATATTTTTAAGGCCTAGGGACATGCTTTAGGTACCTTATTTTGGCAAACGCCCATATACGATAAACATTTTATACGTTTTACCTCGGTGGGTTGGCGGCGAAACTCTCAGAATTTCTCTCTTCTGCAAGTTACGCAAGATCAAGTTTTTAGTTATTTATTATAACATATTCAACTAGTTTGGCATGCTTATACTAAATAAGCGAATCCACGAGTTGACACCAGAACTCTCGTACACAGCTGACCACTACAATCAGTGAGGTTGGCCAGTAATGCAGTTTTCCTTCCCGTAAAAAAAAAATTGTTTTGTTACCTTTTTTACTATAAAGGTTTTGTGCTTCTACTGGTTTTCTTGCTTTACAAATGTTGTCACAGCTATATAATTGAACATCTAATTACTTGACTTCTGTTGTAAAGTGGTATTTTTTTGCTGTATGATTATAATTTATAGTTTTCTGTAAGAAATATAAAAAGTGACCTTTTCATACAAAGAATTTAGATTTGTGGCTGAATATATGTCCACAAAACATTACAGAATATTGCGCTAATTTTAGTTGTTTGAATGTAACATGAGGATAGAGCAGAAGCATTTTTTGGTTTGCTTTTTTAGCTGACCTGCAGCTTGTGGCTTTCAATGAACCCTTCATTTTTATTTATCATGTATGATGTTTGAAATATGTTATTATTAGTTGCTCAATGTCCCTGGTATTCGTCAAAATTTGTTGCTTGAAAAAAAATACGTGATTAAAATTTACAAAATAAGCTATCGTGTAGTAATTTATTATTGAAAAATAAATATGGGTGTAAGTATAACTTAGGGCTGTCACGTCTGACGAAATGGAGAGCGCCTTCATGCTATTCCTGTGGGTTATGTCAAACATCATCGGTAGTTATCCTTGTAGGTATTTATGTACTGCAGTTCTGACAGGCATGAAATAACATGTGTTGTAATTAATATTCCTCTGATTAAAATTTAACCATGAACCGCCTTTGCTACCCATTAAGAAGTGTTGGAATGAAAATATGTAGGGAGTAGGCTAATTGTCTTAGGTAACAAAAGAATATTTCAGAGGGAGCTAGATAAAGTGATACGTGAAGAGTAGTGATTCCCCCCCCCCCCCCACCCCCAATTCACGCCTCCAAACCACCAAAAAAATAATCGATAGTCACCACATGAAAAACACTGCTTCAGATCTGGACCTGGATCATTTAAGTAGGAAAAGGTCATGCATAAATTATGACCACTGATGTTATATATGGAAATCATATGTATAAGTACTTAACTGAACTTCAACCAGAGTCGTGATTAGGAGCGAGGAATACTAGTACAATAAATATAAGTTATTGAAGTAGTTTTACAGTAATTTATACTCACGTTTTAGAAATTGTAATTGCTGCATGCTAAATTTACATTTCAAAATTGCCAAATAAAGAAAAATTGAGAAACAGTACAAATTGCTAAGCTTAAATAATATATAATTAAATGTCTTAGGTCAAATGGAAATAAAACATTTTGAGGACAAAAATTATTTATTTAAATAGCAATATGTTAAATAAAAAAATTATGTTGAAAAACAATTACACATTCATTGCAAATATATAAAAAAATATTACCATTATTGTTAGATATACAAGTATCATTTCATTTCATTTTCGGCAACTGGAACATGTAATTATGCTATGGGCCCTGTCAATAATACATTTTTACTTTTTAATCAAGAATACAAAATGGCATTAATGTATGAGGCAAAGAATATAACAAGTCTTAAATGATTTACACTAAAATCTACTATGTTTACATAATATACAAACACCAATACGATACTAATTTGACCTAAAACTAGTTTGGAGGTAAACATAATTTTATTAAAATGACTCTGAAATTGAAGTAGGCTCTAATAGTATTACAACATGAGTAGTATAGTTTGGTTCCTCCGAGCCCAGGCTTCAGGCTGAGGATTGAGGATGGGGTCAATGACCGATTGCTCTGACGTCACAGTGACTATTTGTAGTGTCAAAAATCCTCAAAAATGACTCAAAAATCCTAAAAAAAAATTCCCTATTTTGAGGGAAAAATTGCAGTTTTGAGGGAAAATTTCCCATTTTAGTCCTCAAAAAGGTCAACGGCTTGAAAATTCCTAAAAGCGACTTAAATTCCTTAGCATTTAGCTGTTCTAGGCCGCCGAGGTCATAACCTTGACAATTATGTCGTAACTGCTGTAATTATCGTTATGCCCACCATCTTGTATTTTTTATGCTAGAAAATTGGGAAAAACTTTAAAATTCATAAAAAAAAAAAAAAAATCAGTCTGCTGTCTTGGATTATGACATCACTTCTGCCATCTTGAAAAACCTTAATTATCAGATTTTAATAATAAAAGATTTAAAATTAAAAAAAAATCAAATTTTAATAAATTATTATTTAAAAAACACAGTCACATCATGGAGCTCGGAGTCCTCGGTTTTAACCCGGTGAGGGCAAAAGTAATAAAAACTGGAGACCGATCCTTCTTCCATGGAAGCCACCGGCAGACTGACCTTCCACCACTAATGCCAAGGTATATATATATCGCCAGCTAGTATGACGTCACGCCCGCCATCTTTGATTATGACATCACAGTTGTAATCTTGTTTACGTCTGCTAGAGTGCGCTACCGTCATGATAGTTTAATTTTTTAATTTTTACCCGCTAGAGTGCATTTACAATTCCGATGATTTGAGCCAGTCTGTTAAACATTGTTTTGAGAAACTCTGTCGGGAAGAGAAAGACTATGTAGGCAAAAGATCTGGCTGGACTCTGTCGTCAGTAAACCGATTGGAGCTAAGAATTAGTCAGTGTAAGCTGTTGCAGGACTAAATATTTATAATATTGTTAATTTTCGCAAGTTTTTCTGTAGTAGAGTAGAAATTACGTAATAAATTGTATTTGTAAAAAAGTGTTAATTTTTCGAACCTGTTACTTATATTTCAAATTGATGTGATATTTAATTAAATTAATTTTTTTGCATTGACCAAAGTTTGCAGCAAGGACATGAATTAATCGATTCAATTAGTACATTAATGAGTGATTTTTTGATGAATTTTGAACTTTCTTCTGAATTTCTAGGTTAATCATTACGAAATATCAAGATGGCGCACATATCGGCTTACTAGAGGCTGGTAACTGAGGTATTTAAGCCTCCTTCAGGACTTTTCGCAATATTTTATTGAATAAGAGTTTTTTTTTACGTAAAATTAAAATAATTGTATCGATTAAGTATTGAACCGAGGACAGGAACTGATCGAATCAACCAGTATATTAATTGCATATTTATTTAAAAATTTTGGAATATTCCCCATATTTCTAGCTAAATAATTACAAATTTCCAAGATGGCATCCAAATTTCAAGATTGCTGGTGCCACAGTAATAATAAATGATTACTGCACTTTAGTGGGTAAATGTTAAACTAACATGAATGACAGTAGCACATTCTAGCAGACGTAAACAAGATGACAACTGTGATATAATCCAAGATGGCGGACGTGAAGTCATACTAGCTTGTGATATAAATACCTTGGCATTAGTGGTGGAAGGTCAGTCTGCTGACTGCTTCCATGGAGGAAGGATTGGTCTCCATTTTTTATTTTTGCCTTCACCGGGTTTGGACTGAGGACTCCGAGCTCCATGATGTGTGTTTTTTTAATAATAATTTATTAAAATTTGATTTATTTATTTTTATAAATTTTTAATCTTTTCTTATTAAATTCTGTTATTAATTATGGATTTTCAAGATGGCGGTAGTAAAGTGATAATCCAAAATGGCAGAGTGATTTTATTTAAATTTTTATCATCTTTATATATATATTTCTTGTGTGCGTGTGTATGTCACTGAACTCCTCCTAGACGGCTGGACCGATTTTGATGAAATTTTGTGTGAGAGTTCACGGGGATTCGAGGATGGTTTAGATTCACAATTGGATATTTTATCTCGATTCTGAGTTAAGAAAAACTAAAAAAACACGCTTTAAAAGCAAAAATTGCAACGCATTATTAGAAACCATTAAGTTTTGCTATTGTAAGGAACTAAGTAGAGAGTAAGAAAAAAATAAAGATCCTGACAGTTTATAGTGTCGCCATATTTGTTTCAATTTTCAATACCCTTTTTGTATATTACAATTTAAATTGCAGAAAAAAATCATGTTTCATAGCCACACAAATAGTGAGTGTGTGTCATTTCTCTATGTCCACGAGGTCTCGCCGCGTCAATTTTCTCCTTGTAGCGAACCCGTCCGCTTAATTAAATAAACAGCTTTTATCGTTGAATGATTTCATGATTTATTTAATGAAAATATGCTCTCATAAAAAATTAGTTAGATAGACATTCAATAGGTGTCTTTCTCTCACTCTCTCTCTCTCTCTCTCTCTCTGAAATGTATGTAGCTTGCTCGCGGGTCAGTAATGCAGACAATCTTTACATTCTAGCTCGAGACGGAAAAAACAGTAAATGTGGTTTACAAAGACATTTTATGAAGTGTCTTCCCGTCATTACATTTGAAAGTAGAAACATATTTACTCAAAATGTAGGTATTAACATATTTTTATTGCAAAGACTGAAATAGAGGTGAGAAAAATTATCATTTGTGAACATAAGAAAACTACTACAACTGTATCAACTGTTATGTTATAATGTTTAAATTTCTAAATGGTGCAAGATAATACAAAATTCCATGCGGAAAAGTCGTGGGCAGCAGATACGTATAGTTATAGGTGTGGGGCTATGCATGCTGATTTTTCATATACTGCATGGATGCGAAAATGTAAGAATAATCTATCTATCTTATTATAATAAAACAGTACTTTTTCTGTCTGTCTGTTTGTACGCGATTTTGATGAAATTTTGTGTGTGAGTTCACGGGGATTCGAGGATGGTTTAGATTCACAATTGGATGTTTTATCTTGATTCTGAGTTAAGAAAAACTAAAAATACACGCTTTAAAAGCAAAAAAAACTAAGCATTGTTGATAATTAGCCTCCATGGCAACGGGCTTTTGCATTGTTGTTGCCTTCTGCGTAACCATGGGAAAGGTTTTTGGTAACGGCAGTGGCGTGCCCAAGAGGAGGGGTATGTATAATGAGAAGATACAAAATGTCCAGCGTAGAAATACTTACCGCCATATCCATATCTCACAAAAAGTACATTTGGGCAGGACAATGTCTGTCGGGTCCGCTAGAAAGATATATAGAGAGATAGAGATATAAATAGAAAGATAGAGAGAGTTATAGAGATATACATAGAGAGACAGAGAATTAGAGAGATAAAGAGAGATGCTTAGTATACGTTTAAAAAATTACAAAAAAAATTGATTGAGGCATTGCAACGCATGCCGGGCATTATCTAGTTTTTTTATAAATTTTAAAAAAATTTCCAATTTTCTTGGATAAATAATTATGGTTTTTCAATATGCTGTCATAACGAAAATTACAACATTCTTTAAGCCAAGCTGGTGGGCGTAACGAAAAGTGCAACGATGACATTATACTCATCCAATATGGTGGGCGTAACAAAACATGCAACATTTCTAGAATCCAAGATGGCAGCCGTAACGATATAGCAACGGTGTTTTTAAATAATTTTAAAGTTTTTCCTGATTTTCGAGCATAAAAAATACAGATTTACAAGTTGGTGGGCATAACGATAATTGCAGCAGTTACGACATAATGTTAAAATGGAGGTGATGTCATCCTAATTGTCAAGGTCATGACCTCGGCGGACTAGAGAAGGCTTGACGCTAAGGAATTTAAGCCGCTGTTAGAGGAATTTTCAAGCTGTTGACATTTTTGAGGACTAAAATGGAAAATTTTTCCTCAAAACTGTAACTTTTTCCTTGAAATAGGAATTTGTTTTTGGAATTTTGAGTTATTTTTGAGGAATTTTGACACCAAAAATGGCCACTGTGACATCAGAGCAATTGGTCATTGAATTGACCCCATCCTTAATCCTGAGTCTGAAGCCTGGGCTTGGAGAAACCAAACTATACTACTACTAACATATTTATTTAGGCCGATCCGAATTCAAGTTTGTAGTTATGTGCTTGCAACCTTGCGTACTTCACTTGCCCTTGACAAATCTGGACAGGTAAAATGTTTGGCCTCTTCACGTGGTACTATCCAGCCAAAATGGATGTTTACATTTTATTTTTGCGCACAATTTTTATTGAGAAAAAAGTTTAGCTGAAAATAGTAATTTATTACACTTAATTGCTGTCCCGCATATTTACGGCAATTTAATTTATTATTTTACCAACATTGTGTAGTGAGGATTGGTAGGCTGTGTATGTTCATGTATTTGTTGTAAACGTGTATAAATTGTTTTCATTAAATTTATAATAAAAATTGTTTATGGTTTTAAAAAATCAAATATAACCTACAAAATGTTTTTCAAAATGGTGACATAATTTCAACTGGAAGTACGTGAGAAGTACACATATTTGTTTACTTGCGTACTTGTATAGCATACTTCACTTCCAGTTAGGCAGCCCTTGTGATGTAACTTCCAGGGACGAGTACATATAGTATGTACTTTAGGCGAATACGGACACGGCCTTACAATATTCAATTTATCTGGAAGAATTAATTGAAATTTAATAGTGTTTAAAATTGGTTTAATGAAACACGGAAGGCTATTATAAAGTTTAAATCCACTGTAGAAACACTTGCCAAGGCAATATGTTTTGTGGTTCTCTGCGGTTTGATAATGAAGTATTTTTTTCATGTTTTGATATATAAAATGGATACAAAGATAAAATAAATGGATGCAAAGATAAAATACAAGGAACAGGATGAATCTTGGTGATAATAGTTCTCTGTAGTGACTGAAGTGGTTTATTCATTTAAATCTTTACTATTCATTTTTTTTGTTGATTTTTTTATAACTAAAAATTAATGCTGCAACTAATAGAGTGAATAAAAGAAAAATATGCTGTTCGTATGCAATTGTATTGGCATGAATTCACTAGCCTTTAAATCATTGAAGTAAATGTAATCAATTTTTTTTCTAGTTAGGTAGATTTCGGAGAAAGACTTCCTATTGTAACAGTTTACACTGTGTGACTTCTGGAAAATGTTTACAAAGTTTTTTGTTACATGGTTAGTGTCCCCAAAATTGTTATCTCAAAACTTTATATATATATATATATATATATATATATATATATATATATATATTGTCGCGGGTTGAAATTTTGCAGGGTTGTTGAAATCAAATTTAGGGACTTTACTGACGGGACTCTGGGCTGGCTGCTCTGTTCACTCGTCAGCGCAAGTGGCGTGACCATGTAATTGGGGCACGGGGCCGGCGCGGCGCGCTGCGGGCTTGCAGAATTTTGTTTGTTTGTTTGGCCGCGCGCTGGCGCAGCCACGGGCCGCAGTTACTGGGGCGCGCTGTCGTAACAAGCCGCGCGGTGTGGCCTGCACATTGTGGTAGAGGGGGGGGAGTCTTCCCAGATGTTCTAGTTAGTTGTTTAGTAAATTTGACTTCAATAACGAGCTTTTGTTATGGTAGGCGCGGAAGGGCGCGCGAATTTAAGCGCAAGTGAGTGGTGACTCGGGGCTCACTCAGGCGGAGGCTATGCGTCTCACCTGTGGTCACGAGTTGTTAGTTCGTTCGTGATGTAGGAATTCAAGCTTTCGGGCGGAAGCTATGGTCGACGCCAGAGGCCACGAGTCGTTTAATTTAAGTTAGGTCATAATGTAGTCGTCAAGCTTTCGGGCGGAGGCTATGGCCCTCGTCAGGGGTCACGCGTCATAGTTTTTAAAATGTAATGTTCGTTCGGGATTTCAAGGGCAGGAGAGGCCCCTACGTTATTTTTTTAAAGTAATCGATCAAGAAAGGCTTTTCGGAAAATGTGAGTATGGACTTATCTTTGTTTTAATTTTAAGTATTAATTATGATTTGAGGTATTCGGAAGGACTAGGGAAGTGTTTAGTGAAGTTCTCTCATTCTCTCTCTTGTAAGGTCGTTCAATCGTTAAGGAAGTAAAGAGATTATTGTTTTAAATTGTAATCCCGCTATTTAAATGTTCTTTAAAATGATGTTGATTATTTGACTTTAAGAATAAAATCATTTTAATTTAGTATTATGTTATTTTGCAAAATCTCCTTAGTTCAGCTCTCACCAGACATCCTGTACGGGATGACGAACCTATGATCCTAGGTACAGTAAAGTATTTTATGAAGTTAAGACTAGTTGATGCCAAGCGAGTTGTTTCTATGTAAAGAGCTACGATTCTCTCCCCCCTCCGAAAGTGGCACGTGACAGAAATGGCGGTGGCACCGGCTAGGTGCACGTGACAGAAATGGTGGAGGCGCCGGGTAGGTTCTATTTCTGGAGAGAGAGAGAGGTAGATTTTTATGTTTATTATTAAGTTAGTTTCAGCTTCTGATAGCAGGTTACTAAGAGTTTACTTGAGGAGAGGATTACGGAATTTTAGTCTATAGTGGAGGAAGTCTTTGAGATTTTTTTTTTGACGTAACAGATGTTTATTTGAGGATACTTGTAAGGATAAAGTTTATAGTGATAAGTTGTTTTAAGTCGTTGAATTTATTGTAGATTTATATCGGGGATTATTACGTGAGGAGAATACGTTATAAGTTAAATGCTTATTAGAGATAATGCAAGTGGTTTAATTTAATTGAAGTTCATTTTAAGATTGTAGGTTAAGAGAATTATAATTTAAAATAAAAATTTTTTGTCGTAAATAGGAATTATTTTCAAGAGAAGTTTGTTTTGTTTTCGTGCGCGTAGGAGACGAGACGTACGAATTAAATCAGTCGAGGGAAGGATAAACGTTAGAAAGGAATTAAAGAGAAAACGAGAGTTTATGTAAAAGAGAGTTATAGAATTTATAGTGATGTTTTGTTTTAATTAGAAAAATGTTGAGAGTTGTTTCAGAACGACACGTCAGTGGACGTGGCAGAGTGAACACGTGACGGGGAGGTGCTGAGACCTAGCGGAGAACGGAGGAACCGCAAGCGAGGGTTGGCGCACCTGATGGAATTCGGTGACGTCACGGGCTCATACGGAGACGTGGACAGGCCGTGACCTTGTTTTGATCAGCTGTACGGTAACTTAGCGATAAGAAAATAGACTATTGGTTAAATAAATTTAAATTTAAGTGTGTTTTAGAAGAAGAGGAACTTTCAGTATGTAAGTAATTTATTTTAAGAAGTGTATGATGTATAGGCTAGAAGTGTTTCGTTGTAAGTTGTTTATGTTTTTGTTAGTTAAATTCTACCTCGGTTTTAAAAATATTTTTTTGGGATTTGTAAACATTATTAAGGAGGTACACTATAAAATCGATAAGCATTGAGAAAAGTGGGAAGGATAGTTTTTGTGTGTAGAGGGAATTTACTCCAAGGGAACAGAGAGACAAAATTAATGTTTTCTTTAAGGCGAGGGACCCTAAGGTGAGGTGTTGTGTCCCTGGGAAGTAGGGATTGTAGAACAGACCCATAGGAGATGGGCTATCTACGTGAATTAAGGGTTAGGAGAATCCTGAGTGTTGTTAGTAGTTTGGGGCAGGAGTTCCCCATGGTAGTACCGAAGTGGCTATCCTGTATGGGATAGGGTACCATTTCAATGAAGTTTGTTGGTGGGGTTAGAGCCCCCTGTGTAGTGGGCCTATAGCAGATAGGCACTACAGTGAAATTTTTGGTTATTTTGTGAGGTAAATTCCCTGGAGGTTAAGTAAGATTGGATTCAGTTAGGAAGGAGGGAAATGAGAAACATTGCTGTAGAGAGTTAGTGTACTTGCCTAATGTGAAATTGAATTTTAATAAATTAATTAATGAGAAAGTTTTGTTCGGTAAATAAATAATAATGGAAGATAGCTAGATAATTAATTAATTTTTTTTTGAGTAAGGTGTTTTAAGTAATGAAATAAAATAAGGTGAAGTAATTTGAATAATTGGGGAGGAGTTTCTTTAAGAGTTTAGATAATTGTTTTTGAATTTATTGAGATATTCAGCCAGTGAAGTTTGAGTGTGAGAGATACAGTGAGATTTTAAGGAAATCGGTTGTTTATTAATTAGGACAAATGAGATTTTATGATTAAGAGTCAGTAAGCCTAGTTAAAAATTTACGACATGATATTTGTTGACAGTTTACAGTTATTAAGGAGAAAACAGAGTAATCTATTTATTTTTATTTTAATGGTTTGAAGATAAGATTATGAATTTTTTTTGGAAGTTTCTTTGGCATGTTGGAATAATTTTTTTTGATTTTTAGAATTTACAGAGAAAATTTAATTGATTTACATTAGTTTGAAAGTATGGAGGTTTAGTGTTCGATTAGCCCTAACTTGATGGTCGGATCCCAAAAGAATGCCGTAAAACCGATAGCCAATTGAGAGGAATGCGGTAGGCGCTTGTGTAGAGAGGGGTTGTGGGAAAACTCCTTGGGACTGATGGCAGATCAGGGGCCCTAAATAGTGTGTGATGCTGTAAAACCAGTGCAGAGAAAGCCTGGTATGCTTAAATTTTTGGGCACAGGTTATGTAAACCTGGGGTTCCATGGGATTTAGTCATGTTAGCTGCTGTGAGACATTAAGATTTCCAGGCTCCATAGTAAATTCAATGTAAATTTTTGTTTTCTTAAAATAATAAATTTGTTTTTAATTTTTTTGAGATATTTGATTTGTAACAGTGAATACAGACCCCGAGGAATAAGAGTTGTCATGCTGTGAGAGGAGAAGGTGGTAGGCCTAAAAGGGTACAGGCACCACAGAGGTTATGTGCATTACATAATTTAAATATAAGGAAACTTGAGAATTTGAAATTTTGTTGTTGGTTTGTACACCCATAAGAAGAGTATAGGCAGAATTTTTATTGTTATGAGATGTCTAATTTAATTGAAAAGAAGAAAGTTTAAAGATGCAAGGTAACATTATTATTGTAATAATTGAAAGAGATTAAGAGGTAGAGAGAAATAGGCAGTTTTTGTTTGTAAGTACTAAAGTTTACATATAGAAATTTAGTAACTAAGAATGAATAATAAGTTAAGTCTAGTGTAAAAGTTTTTTTTAAGTTTGTTAAGTTAAGAGTCACAAGTAAATTTTTTTTTTTAGAGAGAATGTCTTTGATAGGAAGTATTAGAAACATGGGAATTTTAGGGTAACATAAATAATGTAGGTAATGAATAATAAATAGATGGTAGGTCTTAAGTTAGGATTAACATTTGAAGCAGAATTTAATTAAGAAGAAGGAAAATAAATAGGCCTAATGAAAAGAACAAAAAAGGATTTTATGGTAAAGCATTTTTTTTAAGTAATAAACAATGAATAATAATGTTGTTTCAGGGTAATGTGTACTAATAATACAATTTTTTTTTTAGGACCAAAGAACAGGAATTATGTAATTTAAATTAACATGTATTTTTGAAACTGTTACAGATTCCTTAAGATGAGCTGAGCAGCAGTCCAGTTTACAAGATGACAAGAGTTCGAGAGACAAGATACAAGATCACTGAAACAAGAGCCAAGACTGAAGATTCAAGAGAAGAGAAAGCTGGCAGCCATGGACTTACAAGTGGAGATTAATAAGGTCATGTAAAGTTTTATTTTTTTTTATGGAAGACAGTAACTGGAGTTTTTTTTTGTTATAAACATTATTTACAGAACTTTTTAGGTTATAGTAATGTAATGGAACTAGTGAGTTGTGGTAGCTGTCAAAAAGAACTAATACCTTAAGTTTAATTTTTAAAGTTAATTTTCTTAATTTACAGAGGGATTAGTAGTTTTTTTTTAAAACCTTATTTAGGTTGGAATTTAAATACAATAGCTTATTATAAATGTGTACGAACAGTTCAAGTTCACAGTACTGATAGGTAGGTCAGATGATCTTATTGATTTTGATGATTTGTTGTTTTGAGTTGATTTTTAAGTGTTGTGAATTAGACAATGAAATAGTTCTGAAAACTTAAATTATTTCAAGCTAAGAAATAGTAAAGTTAATTGTAACTCAAAGGACACCAGAATTTAATTTTTTTTTGAATTAGTAATGTTTGAAAATTTTATACTTTACAAGAAAGGTTATAAACAAACAGATCGGATGGAACAAGGATGCAGTAAATCACAATTTCATTTAGAATTATTGATTTGCTTTTGAGGTTATGAAGGAAAAGTAGCTATAATTTAAAAATTTGAATAAAAATGGTTTTTTTTTATTTGTTTGAAATAGAAAGTTTAAAAGTTAATTAGTCATGATCTAGGTGGGTGATGGGGTGGGAATTGGCCACTCTTTTTCCCTATAACCTCCCTAACATGGCCTTCTATTACATCTAACAGAAGAAAAAAAAAGAAGAAAAAGAAGACTTAGTATTAGTTAGAATGTTTTTTCATGAAGATACCTGATGAACTTTTTTTTTATTGTTGGGAAGAATAGTAGCAAGATTAATCAGATGTTTTACTCAGAAGAAGAAGAAGAAGAAGATAAAGCAGTTTTATGACTCGACAAGCCAGAGATTGGTGTTTCCCCTCTGCGCTCCTATTGACTACGTTGTTTACTCTCATGGGATAGCTGGTTCGGCACCATGGAGAGAGATTGGTGGGCATTGTGGTTGCCCCCAGAAGAAAAGAAGAGTAGAAGAGGTTATGGGTGGGTCATGTGAACTGACCTTCAACCCAGTTACTTCGTGGGGACTATTTGCTGTATAGAGAAGATCAAGACTCAAGAGTTAGGGAAAATCATTGGAGGTCATGTTTCCCTTCCTTAAGTTTTTCCTATCAAATTATTTGCCTGATTAGATTATGCTAAGGGTGGGATACTTTATGTTAGCAGTTGAATTAATTAATTTTATTTTTTTGTGTGTTTGCATCCTTGCCCATCGATTGCAGTTTAGTAGTTAGTTTTGTATTTGTCAGGCGTGATGGTAATGCCTGTTGATGATGTTTCAGAATTGTAATCTGTTCGTGATGAGGATGGCACAACTCCGAAGCAGATGTGGGGAGAAGTTGTGAGCTGCCCTGGAAGCCAGTCCAGTAGCTGTTGGAGTTGAGTGGTGTTTGCTGATGGCCAGCCCAGGGAGCTACTCTTCTCGACAACACTGACTTCGAGGAGTTGCACCAACCTTCACGAGATAAGAGTTTAATTAATTGAAACACTGTAAGGACACTTAATTTTTTTTGAAGAACGAAAGAAGTATGGTAATAAACGGAAACTGAAAAAAAAAAATAATAATAATTATCAAGAATTTGCACATTGTTTAACGAATACTGAGAAACTAAGAACAGTAATTTAATTTGTAAAGAGAGCTTCACTAACAGAACAATTTTTTTAGAATTGAGAACTCGAGCCTCTGAAGGTTCCTGTGAGAACAAACCAGATAAAAGTTTTACATTTAATTTTATGAATACTTGTTGTTTTAAAATAAATCTTATGCAGAATCTAGATGTATGTTCAGACAGCAAGGAACTAAGAAAATTATTATTTTTGTGAAATGAGGAATTTATAGTTATGGTTTAATGGAAAAAGACAATTTGTAATTTTGAGGTAGCTCGATGGGGCTCGAGCTCTGTGAGGGGAGGGTTATGTCGCGGGTTGAAATTTTGCAGGGTTGTTGAAATCAAATTTAGGGACTTTACTGACGGGACTCTGGGCTGGCTGCTCTGTTCACTCGTCAGCGCAAGTGGCGTGACCATGTAATTGGGGCACGGGGCCGGCGCGGCGCGCTGCGGGCTTGCAGAATTTTGTTTGTTTGTTTGGCCGCGCGCTGGCGCAGCCACGGGCCGCAGTTACTGGGGCGCGCTGTCGTAACAAGCCGCGCGGTGTGGCCTGCACATTGTGGTAGAGGGGGGGGAGTCTTCCCAGATGTTCTAGTTAGTTGTTTAGTAAATTTGACTTCAATAACGAGCTTTTGTTATGGTAGGCGCGGAAGGGCGCGCGAATTTAAGCGCAAGTGAGTGGTGACTCGGGGCTCACTCAGGCGGAGGCTATGCGTCTCACCTGTGGTCACGAGTTGTTAGTTCGTTCGTGATGTAGGAATTCAAGCTTTCGGGCGGAAGCTATGGTCGACGCCAGAGGCCACGAGTCGTTTAATTTAAGTTAGGTCATAATGTAGTCGTCAAGCTTTCGGGCGGAGGCTATGGCCCTCGTCAGGGGTCACGCGTCATAGTTTTTAAAATGTAATGTTCGTTCGGGATTTCAAGGGCAGGAGAGGCCCCTACGTTATTTTTTTAAAGTAATCGATCAAGAAAGGCTTTTCGGAAAATGTGAGTATGGACTTATCTTTGTTTTAATTTTAAGTATTAATTATGATTTGAGGTATTCGGAAGGACTAGGGAAGTGTTTAGTGAAGTTCTCTCATTCTCTCTCTTGTAAGGTCGTTCAATCGTTAAGGAAGTAAAGAGATTATTGTTTTAAATTGTAATCCCGCTATTTAAATGTTCTTTAAAATGATGTTGATTATTTGACTTTAAGAATAAAATCATTTTAATTTAGTATTATGTTATTTTGCAAAATCTCCTTAGTTCAGCTCTCACCAGACATCCTGTACGGGATGACGAACCTATGATCCTAGGTACAGTAAAGTATTTTATGAAGTTAAGACTAGTTGATGCCAAGCGAGTTGTTTCTATGTAAAGAGCTACGATTCTCTCCCCCCTCCGAAAGTGGCACGTGACAGAAATGGCGGTGGCACCGGCTAGGTGCACGTGACAATATATATATATATATATATATATATATATATATATATATATATATATACACACACACACACACATATACACAAATTTTTATGAATGTGATAGATAACCTATGTAATTTTGCACAAAACATTCCCAAACTAATACAAAAAAAAACCATTAGGAAATCTCGGTTGAGTTTGTTAATGGCAAAAATCTGATCAAGGGGCAGAAATGGGGAAGGTTTTTTTGTTTTAACTCCCCTGTATCCATATGAGACCAGTTATTATACCTCAGTAAATTTTTACCAAAAACTTTTGTTAAAATAACTTGCAAGGAATAATAAAAAGGTGTTAAAGAGGACAAAAAAAATTTCTTAACTTCCTTAGCAGACGCCATCAAATCAGTTCAAATTGTTTGTTAACTTTAGATATCTAAAAAAAAATGTCTTAAAGTGATTTTTTAAACCTTAAGTTCACTGTAGCTTGAAATTAAAGAATAATCAGGAAAAAATAACATTCTTTTCGAAACACTTTTACATTTAAATCTACGAATTTCATTTTAAATTGTCGAGTGACACACTTCACGGCTGGCTTGGTGACCAAGTAAAAAAAACTGGAACAAAATCTGGTGGGTATGATTTTCTAGGTGATTTTGATTTTCGTCATTGAAATCACTAGCATAGCTTTTTCTGAAATGCCATGATCTTTAGCAGGTGGCTCTTTGTTGTCTGTCGAGACTGTGAACAAACAAATATCAACAAATTTTTAACTACTTATAGGCAATAGACTGGACATACAAAAGTGAAGGTATATTTAATTTACAAGCATGTTTAATAAAAATTTTCAGATTAATATAAGGTTATTTATTCTGCAGAGTAGCAGCTGCTAGAAAAAAGGAAATAATGAATAATAACATGAAAGGTAGGTTAGGTTAGATAAGCTACATTTGTAATACCTACATATCTATTTATATATCCAGTACACGTGTTATCGATGTAGCCAACCTAGCCAACCTTTCATTTCAATTTATAATTGCCTTATTTTCCATAAAATATGCTAAAAATAAGCAAGATGGAATCATATTTGATTTTATCTGAAAGTCCATTTACCACAATGTTACGAAGAGCCCCCCCCCCCCCCCCCCCCCCCCCCCCTTCCAAGTAGTGCATATTTAAAACAAGAAATCCAGTGTATTATGATTGTCCTTTAGTAATACAGGATAGTAACTGCAATATTTACTCCTTAAAACATATTGGTTTTAGTGATCCAGTAATATTATATTCTTAAATTATTCAATAGAAGTTTCATTTCATGTAACAAGTTTATCCCGTGATCCTTATGGCATGATCCTGTATTTATTGATCTTGTAGTACTTGATGCTTGCTGTTTTAATTTATTAATGGGTCATTCTATGGAAAATCACCCAAAGGTGGTTGCTGACACATTTTGAAAAAATTTGAATTTTTGTTGCATAAAAAGTACATATTCCAAAAGTGCAAACCTGAAGTTACTGATTTTTATCTTCCACCATTTTGATTTTACAGACCAAAATGGACGCTACCATGTACCAAAATTTACATTTCCAAGCCTTTATGTTTTGTTTCCTAGGTATCTTAATAACTATAAAAGATATTAATCATGTGCGATGTCATTGCAGAGGAGACTTAGGGCTATTAATAATGCCACTAAAAATAAACAATGTTTACATGTCTTCATTTATAGATATGAAAGTTGACCTTGAAACATACTTTTTGTTAATTTTCAACTGCTTCTACTTTCTTTCAAAATTAAAAAAAAAAAAAACAATGAAACCTTGAGGAAAGTAAGTCTACGTGAAATACTTGGCAATGATATATTGTCAAAAGAATGTGCTCAATCCCTTCTTGGTGAAAAAAATTCCTAAAGTTTTTGTTTGTGGAAAAAATCAATTTTTTGGGGAGCTGTAAAAAACAAGGGCAAATGCAAAAATTCTGAAATTTTGGCAAAACATTGCTATGATAACCCTTAACATGCCACTAAAATATCTTTGTGTGTTTTTAATTGGTTTATTCTCTGTAGCAGACTAAAAATGCAAAAAGAAAAAGTTTTTTTTTTTAGTGGCAATATTAATAGCCCTAAGTCTCCTCTTTGCAATGACATTTCACATGACTTTGTATCTTTTATAGATATTAATATAGTACACAAAACATAAAGGCTTGAAAATGTAAATTTTTGTACACTGCAGCGGCCATTTTGGTCTATAAAATCAAAATGGTGGCAGATAAAAATCAGTACCTTAAGGTTTGCACTGTTGGAATATGTACTTTTTATGGGACAAATTTTAATTTTTTTAGAATGAGTCAGCAACGAAATTAATTGAAATTGGGTGATTTTTCATGGAATGACTCTAATGTTGAAAGATCCTGGACATTGTAAGTAGCATACAAAAGAAAATATTCCACAAGACCCGACATAATTTGTTTTTATTCTGATAGTCAAGTCTTTGCTAGGTCAAGATCTTTTGGTTTACTAAATTAAGGTGTCCACACAACTCAGTAATAAAATTTCCCAGACTTTCCCTGAGTTATTCCAGATTATGTCTTTTCAGAATGTGGACAACCTGTAAATTAAAACAGCATGAATCATGTACTAGAGGATCAATATTTACATGATCATGCCATCAGGATCAAGGGATAAACTTGGATACTGATGAGAAACTTTTACCTCATGCAGTTGCAAAAGAGAGGAACATATCATATTACATTAATCCACCTACCTTTTAAAATTTGAAGGTTCTTGTGTCCTTTTAGTTGGCGACGTTCTTTTCCTTGTTCGGAATTAGATGCACAGGAAAATTGAAGATTGATGGTATAGCATCTGGCTTTGGTTTCCTTCCCAAGCCAAATGCTTCATTGTCAAAGCAATCTGGAGAAAAATGCTTTGAGCACAGTTTGGAATATTTGTTGGGGACAAAATCAACCCTTTTCAGGGCCAATGTCCAAGTTTTTCCTTACTCTCTCATCAGTTGGAAACCTGAAGGAATGGAAATTTTGAAAAATTATGTAGGTATGTTACCACAAAGTTTATTTCACAAAAAATGTACACATAGTACATTAAAAATTATGAGGGGCTCATCATTGAAAAAATATAATTCCGAAAATGTATTTTGCTTAGTTCCTGACATCTATTGTAAAGGTTATGTAAAACGGCATTGCGATAATTCAATTAGTTTACCATGATTTACCGTTTTAATCGTTGATCACGTGTATGGTCATTTAGGTTAGGTTTGAGAGATTTAAATAACCATTACAGAACCATTACAGAACAGCTGAAAATTTAAATATTTTAAATAATTCACGAACTTACCTGTGAAACAAAACGCTGCTTCCCTTTTCAAACTTTCGATTATATCCATACGCAACACAAGACGTCACCATACTTATTCAAAGACATAATGCAGTAGGCTAAACAACAATCCATTCCTGGAGGTAAATGTAATTTAAAAGCATTTAGACACGCTTCACCAATAATGTATATCTATGTTGGTCAATGAAACATTTATGTTCACAAACTAAGTCAAAAATCTCTCGTGGACGCAGCAAAACCAAAATAACATGCATATAGCCGGCCGCTACATTGATTCTTGTGGGAGTTATTCGGCGAGTAACCTTCCAACTAGAGGCGGGTCGAAAAGTATCAACCTGATACTTTGGCACTGATACGTGCCTGTATCAGGAACGGCATACGAGTACACTTGAAAAGTATCAAGTACTTTAGTATCAGTTCAGAATTCGCCTGGAACAACACCACGGCCAATGTGCGCAGAACCCGATCGCAGATGACGGTCACTTGGGCGGATCTTGTGAAAGGGGAGGGAGCAGGAACGACGAATAAGGGATAAAGAAGGGAAATAATGTAGGGGAGGAAGCGCAGGGGAAGGCGTTGAAGGAGAGGCGCAAAGCGAAATTGTTACGAGTCGTTTGGTTATTGTCCCACATCAAAGTACGCTCAGTGCGCAGTGCGTGCACAGTCTCGTTCAATAATAAAACTAATGAAATTTTAATATTAAAAAGTACATTAATACAAGATATAATATTTATATTTGTGCACCTAACAGCTATGAAAATGCAAATAAATTCTCAGTTGACACTAATAACAGATGTAATCAACATTAGGACTTTTTTTTCCGAAAACAATTAGTAACTAGTGTTTTCATACATTAAAAGATTACGATTTTATCAAAAATTAAAAATAAAAAAAACAGATACGTACATTAGTGAGCATACTATATCAATGTTTACGTTTCAAATGTTTCTTCAGATTAGTCAATGATGATTTATAACTCAGTTTTTGTTTACACAAATAACAATTAGCAAACTCATTATTTTCCGTAAAAAAATTCCACAAAAATGAAGTCTTTTTCCTGCACTTATCCATTCCTTATTTCACTATAAAGATACTAACTACAAAGCATGACAGCCCGCAACAATTTACATGGTGGTAATTAATACACGGCCAGGACGAACTGCAGTGAATGTTGAACTGATTGATACTGGCTGTATCAGGCGGGCATGAGAGTAACAGAAGTAGAGAATTACCGGGTGTGATAAATAATGTATCAGAGAGACCGATACCTTTTTACGCTGGTGATGACGGCACGGAGGATGTGTACCCTGTAAC
Source organism: Bacillus rossius redtenbacheri (assembly GCF_032445375.1). NCBI lineage: Eukaryota > Metazoa > Arthropoda > Insecta > Phasmatodea > Bacillidae > Bacillus > Bacillus rossius. The sequence goes on along the minus strand of NC_086337.1, from coordinate 30,759,499 downwards.
GAGAATGCTGATACCTTGTCGCTTCCTGGTACCGCTACTGCTCTGATACAAAAGTATCAGATACTTGTAACTAGGTACATTACTGTATCAGTATCAGGTTGGAACAGATACCGAAAATTGCTGTAACAACCCAACTCTACTTTCAACAGCTGATTGAGATCCCGGTATGAAGTCTGTGACGTCACCGAATTCCTCCAGGTCTGCCAACATCGCTCGTCGGTTCTGCCATTAACGCTAGGTCGCAGCACATCTTCGTCTCGTCACGGACGTAACACATCTGAAACAACTCTCAAAATTCTCGTATTAAAACACATCACTGTCCCCTTATAAGATAAATCTCTTAAATAAACTCTCTATTACTATTAATTCCCTTTTAACGTTTATCTTCTCCCTCGACTGATTTACTTTGTACTTCTAAATTAACTTTAAATTTAATTTCTCCTACGCGCACGAAAACAAAACAAACTTCACTTTAAAAAAAATCCAATTTACGAAACAAGTTTATTTAAAATTATCTCTCTTTTAACCTAAGGCCTTAAAATTAACTTTAATCACAAACAATTGCAATAAGTTTATCAAGGACGTTAATTAGACCAATCCGTAGCTACGAACTTAAAATTCAATATTAATTTACAAACTGTAAATTTAACTTTATAACTACCTAAGTACATCCCGTTGTTATAACTTCAACATAAACATAATCTCCCTACATTATTTAAAATAAATAACTTCTGTATTCTGCTCTGGTTCTTATGTTTAACAAATGTATTCTCCTCACCAAGTAAACCCCAATAAAGGCCCGTCTACAATAGTCCGAACCTGTGCGTGGTCGGTCCTTATCCGAATGTGAGTGACGTCACATTGTCTCACCGAAAACTGCCCTGGGGGTTTATTCTAAGTTTCCAGCGTTTTCTATCGGAACATTTTGATATCGATTCCGACATATAGCTCTTTGGCCGATCGGCAACACACGGTTCCGAACGATTGTAATCGAAAGGTACTGAAATTGCTATTCTAAGCGCGGTATCGTTACGAGGCCTAACTATCTCGGCAAAGTTCGGGTTACGATTTCCCCCTCTACAATTTCTGGCAGCGAAGATGAGATTTGAAAACTGCAACATAACAACAAAAAAACACTTCATATTTCTAACAAATTTATAAAAAAAACACAGAGTTTATAAGACAATATAATTACTTTCCAGATGTTTCAATGATGATAAAAGTATTTATAAAAATCTTAAGTAATTTTAAAAGTGATTGAGCAACCGAAAAAGGGCTCGAGCAAGCGAAAAGTGTTTATTTCTTAAATTATTTTTACGGGATATTTGAAGTGAAATGTTTAGAGTTGTTGGCACGTGGTCGGTCATTGTATTATTGAAATAATGGCTGCTCGGCGATCTCGTGTGAGTAAGAGGCAAATTAAAATGTTGCTTTATTTTATGGAGGAGCACCCCGAATTCTTGCGGAGAAAATTTTCATCGAATTCCACGACTGCAACAAAATACACACGCTGAGTTATTGTTGAAATTTTTGATATCTAAAACAGGCGAATAATTTATGAATATGTATTTTGAAAGTTGGGTTATTTTTCAATTTACTTGCATAAAATCTTCCTTATAATATTGTTATTATGGAAAGAACGTCTTTACATTCCCACTTAGTTATTATGTATCTGGAGCACTACTTACATTATGTAATTTTTCAATTTCTTTGATTAGATAGCAGTCACTTCCATATGAAGAAATACTTTCGTGTTTATGGGGCGTTATTCAAGTAGTTAGCCTAACAGTCACGAGATGGCAGGGCTTGCGGAAGTGCGAGGCAGTAGCGCGCAGCGGCCGGTAGGACTACTACAACACTTTATCGGAATTAAGTTTCCCATCCACTACCGTTTCCTGAGTGGTAACAGTAATTACTGAAAATATTTGTTCATGTATTATGGATCAATATTTTATACATAATAAATGTACAAATATCTTCAGTAATTACTGTTACCACTCGGGAAACGGTAATGGACGCGAAACTTAATTCCGATTAAGTGTTGTAGTAGTTCTACCGGCCCCTGCGCGCTACTGCCTCGCACTCCCGCAAGCCCTGCTGCCATCTCGTGACTGTTAGGTCAACTACTTGAATAGCACCCCAAAATAATACATTCAATGCTACTGGGAAAACATTTCCTTTTACAAAATATTAAACACAATTGACACCTACGTAAAATATCATAAAAATAGATCTTGCCCAAAAATGAACTATTTTCGACAATGTTATTTGTGTACACATAAATCGTGTATCTGCCATGATTTAAACTGGCTGCTAATTCCCGATTGGCAAAGGTTTTTCGACAGCAATTGTATACTCGAAACATGCCGATCGTTGGCTTCTGAGAATCGAAAGGTTCCGAGTTGATGAAAGTAACTTAGAATACCAAATTGTAGAAAGCTTCCTATAATCGTGGCATCACGATCGGGAACTCTTTTCTGAGAAACTTAGAATAAACCCCCTGTTTATAATTGCGATGTCCGATGTCCGAATGTATTGATTTCTAAAGTTGTCACCAGAGCGCAGTAAATGTGCCAAATAAAATGTTTTTTATTGTTTTGATGCTTTTTAGTTTGAGATTGAACTTTTGAAAGTTGTGGGAGTTCAATTTTATATATTTATTCATTAAGGCAAAGTGGCAAATGTAAATGCTAAAAAATGAACTCATATCACAGCAATTGAACAGAACTAATTTAAATGTCGTCTTGCTCTTCTTGAATTACAACACCTTCCATTTCCTTCAATAACAAAAACAAACACCACATTTTCAAACGGGAACCGGAAATTCAAATATCGTGAGTGTTCTGTTCTTTTTCTATGTCCAAAGTACACAGGTTGGGACAAAAAGTTCAAATTGACGAATGTCTTCGGACCAGGTAGGTTCGGACCTTCGCCCACTTGATGCATGACGTCAGAGGGTCACGTGGACCAATCAGCGACGAGTGTCCTTCGGACACAGTTTAGGACATTGCTATTGTATACGGGCCTTAAATCTCCAATAAAACTCAACGACGTAAAACAACTTATCATGTAAACCTTTTAACACTACAACAAGTAAACCCACTGTGGAAAAACAACTCCTGTTTTTTAGAGAGAAAAAAATCTCAAGTACTTCCTCCACTTAGACTTAATCGTAACCCAGAAGTAAACACTTGTTAAACTTCTATCAGAAACTGAAACTACCATTAATAATAAACCTTAGAACCACTTTAAAAATCTCCACCTCTCTCCAGAAGTAGAACCTACACTGCAAACTCCTAAAATGTAGCACCAAAAATAAAAAAAATAAAATTAAAAATTCAATAAAACAATCCACCAAATGCCACACCGCCATTATATTCTAAATAAAATTGCAATAAATCCAATCAATCCATCAAAAACTATAATGTGAGTTTTCTTTATCTTCATTGGGTGGGGGGGGGGGGAAACATCTACTCAGAGGACATACTCACTTGACATCTTCTTAAAATTTGCGAAAGGCAATAGTCACAATTCATCTTTACTTAATAAAATACTCGCTACTTCAAAAAATATAATTTATTATTAAAATTAAGAAAAGATACTTCAATACTCACATTTTAGAATAAGCTGAACATTTCTTGATCCCTCACTTTAAAACTCTCCTGCCCTTGACAACCCGAATGAATTAAGATATATGGTGTAAGAAACAATATTCCAAGATTTGTTGCTAAGCTGCAAGTAGATAGTTGGGGGGGGGGGGGGGGGATGTTCTATAATTGAATTTCAAATGATACATAACTCCTTCCCATCTCTTAAGGGCTCTTTCACACGGAGAGCCGTGCGGCTCGCACTCGCGAGCGGGAGCTTTTTCCGCTCCTACCTTCCACTCTTTCACACGGGGAGCCTTTTTTAGCTAGGGCGCTAGCCATTGCGTAGTCTCAAGTAAGCATTGGAATGGATCGTATACGTGTCGTGGCCATGTATCTTCTTTACAGTAGGTGACGTCTTCGACGACAAAAACGCCGATGTACCAAAACGTATTGGGTACACCCTATTAATCAAAGGCGCGATGAAACAGGTGTTTTTGCCACGCTTTATCAAGAACTTCGACGAGATGGCAACAAGTTTTACAACTACTTTCAAATCATTGGCCTCATTTTATGAGCTCCTTGGGAAGATCAAGAATAGTATCCAGCTCGAAAATACTAACATGAGGAACTGCATTCAGCCTGAACTGAGGCTGGCTGCAAACAACTCCTACACAGACTAAAATTCTATTTAATTGAACTAAAAAAATCTTGAGACGGAATAATTATTATAAACTCATATGTTCTTTAATTTGCAGCATTCTTTATTGCGAATAAATTTAGCAATGTATATTAAGCTTAAATAATGCGCACTGAAACCTCACAGTTTGTATATAGGTAATACAAAAGTTATTTCTAAAAATAATTAAAAAATAAAAAATTGAAGGTATTGAAAAAAGAATATACACAATGAAAGAATAATTCGTTAGGCAAACACATACTCATTGAAACAAGACAATTACACTATCGTCCCATATCCTGTTGAAATGGAGTCTGTGTTGGAGACGTGGTTGTGGTATTGCTTGGGCTGGGAAAGGGCATACATGAGGTGGGCATTATATGCGAGTAGTTGTAGCATGTCAGAAATGCGTTCTGCAATTATATCATGTCACCTGTTGGTGCTGTACCATGGCAGATGAATGCAATTTAATTCTGTAATGCAACAATGTCAAAATGTCTTCTGTAATTGTTTTTTGTTACTTGTTGCTGTAACATTGCAGATTAATTCAATTTAACTATGTAATGCAACAATGTCAGAAATAATTTCTGTGGTATTTTGCAGCACCACGTATTTATTTTTTTAATTTTATTTGTAGGTACCTGCCCAGTAACAAGATATGTAAAATGTAAACAGAAACAAACAGTACATTAAATAAAAAGAACACAAAAATTGATGTAGCTCCATATTTGAGTACTTATTTTACTTGTCTGGTAAACTGCCGTGCATTCAGACTGAAAGTTTATTTTATAAATACTTCATTCCGTTCCTTTTATAACTCGGTACTTTTGTCCCAAAGGATACGCCGGATACGCACTGAATTAATTAAGAACTCGACATCATCATCCATCTTGAAAGCGAGAGACTGAGGAGCGAGAGCTATTGTCGCCCTTCGTGTGAATGCCCCCACTCCTCCCTTTGCATTTCGAGGATGAAGCGCGACCCCCGTCCACAGCGCACGGCTCGCGATGCGCGAATCCGGCTCAAGATGCACGAGCCTTGCCAGCCCTCGCTCGCGCGCCCTGAAGGCCCGCGCTCCCCGTGTGAAAGCTCCAGTTGCACTCTCTGCATTTCAGTCTCGCGCGCCTCGCGATTGCGAGCCGCATGGCTCTCCGTGTGAAAGAGGCCTAAGGGGAAAAGTTGTAATTAAGCTTTTGTTTCATTTTGTTGCAACGGATCACTTGTTGTACATCGTTGATGTTCGGAAAAATTTTTGTTATGAAGTCCAACTGGAGGAATTTTGCTGTAGGTATCTGCTGATAAGAGGGTGGATGGATCATCTCATTATTTCTGTAAATCTCTCATCTGTACTTTTATAGTTTGCTATCCTGTTTGTCTTCCCATTCAACCTCTAAAGTTAAGCACTTGAATTGATGTGGCTTTAAGTAGTAGTTTTAATTTTTTTGAGTGCTAATGGATTGTTACAATTAAATTTGTTCTTCACCAGTACACAAGTTGCACTACACAAAAGTATATTTAAAATGACAGTAGTGCTATTATTTTGTAAAAACTCAAGCTTCAGCCTATTCCAAAGTTTAATCTTGAGTCATAAACAACGTAGTTCACATAATCATGTTTTTAATTGGTTCTGATGTAGTGAAGCGACACACATGGCGATGGTTTAAAAGAGGTGTAAACTGTAAATAACTTTTTTCTGAATCTTATCTGTAGTTGCTATGAAGCAATCTTTTTTTTCTATGTTTGTGTGTGTTTCAAGTTCAAATAGTACATGTTTCATAGGTCACTGTATGTTGGATGATAACCATTACATCACTTCGGAGTGTCCTTGGCCCCTACTGCGGGTTATGTTTTCATGTAGAGTCTTTAGATTTAGGTTTTTGCAGCCTTATAAACCCAAGTAAATCACTGCAGCTCAAGTTCTTGATTCAGACGGATATATTTTAAAATAAAAATACCTACTTTGGTTCATGATAGGCTTAGATAAATTCAACTTTTTTCATTAAAATTTCAAATTTCCTGAACTATTTTTTTTTAAATATGTTACTTATAAGGCATATTTCTAAAATAAATAAAAAAAATCCAGAATTCACCATCCCAATAGCTGGCGTAGTTCTCTAGTTTGTTTGTTTTCATATATATAATAACTTTGCATATGCAATTTTATAGTATCTATAACAAAATTTATAGTATCTATAATATAAAAATGAATCGCAAAATGTGTTGGTAAGCGCATAACTCAACAACGCCTGGACCAATTTGGCCAATTTTTTTTTTTTAAATGTTCGTTGAAGTTCAAAGATGGTTTTTACGGCGAGAAAAATTCGAATAATTGCCGGAAAAATCCTAAAACCAGCCCTTTTCTTTTTCCCATACAAACGTTTTCTAACTAAAACGAGCACTCATTGTTGTTTAAACAATGTAGGTATGTTCCTAACGTCAAGGAGTCAATTTGCACTTTATTACCTCTGTACAACGTTCAATCATATCTATCAAAACAGTGTGCATTGGAGCACAGATAAATAAAAAATAAAAAAAAAACCGAAATCAAATACGTAGTTCAATTTGGTCGGCTTCGCGATATTATTTCATTTGTTTTACTTCAAAATGCATCAGTTTTCAAGTCATTACATCAGTCAAACAAAACCAGCGTTACCAAAAGTATTTCATAAGTTTAAGTTTTTATTATTTCTTTTCCCTATTTTTAATACGGCTTGAAGTATTTGACTCCAAGTCATATCAAATTAAAAAAAAGTTTAAACAACAACAAACTGTCAATGTCAGTGTTTTTTTTTCCTTTGATTTTAGGTTATCTACCCTAATGAGTTTGCTTTTGTCAACTTATACACGAAACAAATTCTTACCTGTATAGTTATTTGTGCAGTGTTTATTTACCTATGATCGCTAATTATTGCATGTGACAAAATAATCTGTAATATAGATATGCCTCCTATTAGACGAATCAATTTAGGTAGAAGAACCCGAAATGCTACAAACCAAGCTAATTACTGATCTAATCATGCACTACAATGAAAATAAAAATTATTATGTTTCACATGATTAACAATAAAGAGATTACTTATTTTTTTTATTTATCTTTTTATTTATATGTTTTATTTAATTATATTTCTTATTCACAACACCCTATCACCAGGGTGACAGTTCTGTTCAGGAGAATTTTTTGCCCCGACTATAAAATATGTAGGAAAAAAAATGTCACATTACAAATCATTTTGACAGGACTTTATTGCAATTTAATTAGACAGTACGAAGTCTGCCGGGTCAGCTAGTCTATAATAATTACGCTTTCTCAGTCTGGCTGATGGCAGACTGGAGCATGGCATTTTCTCCTCATTTTACTATCACTGGAGAAAAATTCCCATGACTTTTTCTGGATTTCAAGTAAATTCCTTGACTAATTCCCTGATTTTCCAGTGTGTGTACTACCCGTTACATTGAGTGAACATGTGATGTGATGTGATGCTTCATATGACTCACATGTAAGTGTATCCAGCTTCATGGAAGTACAGAAATTATATGAGTGACAGTTACGCAACATTCGGGTCATGACTTGAGGCAAAAGAAAGTTTATTTTTCTCCAGCTCTTTACGGGGAGTTAGGCCATGCCATCTTGCAATCTAAAATATTTTGATTACGCTTGCAGTAAAGCTTCCGTGCTAAATTTTTTGATTTCACATGCATAGTGCATAGCTTTGGCTACTTGAAGTCAATACTTGTAAACTGTTGTGATAATCATGATAGTAGTCACCCACGTGAAATAATTTTTTCCTCGCGTCACTTGCAGACTAGAGCCTGTTAGTAAATATGTGGTTTGCAACAAGGTACAGAATATCTGAGAGATATGATTTATGCCTTGAATGCCAACAATTGGGGAAAAATACTTCAAAATTTTAGTTAAAGCAAAAAGTTAGAAAAATCCAATATCGCAGGGCCTAATTCTCCTCTATCTGAGGAGTTTTTACTAGCATTTTCAGTATCAGACTGAAAGATGGCCTTGGGAATCACTTGTAATAAAAAAAATGTTATTTCTATACCCTTTAATGCTTATTATTATTGAATGATATAAATTAAACCTTCACTATTGTAGAGAATTTTGGAGCCTGTTGTTTTAGATACTTTTGAAATCAAAGACAGGTAGAAAAATTCTAGAAATAGTTAATTTTCCTGTACTGAACGTGAGAAGAAGATTGCCTTTGAGCTTGTGAGAGGTTGTGGTGCCGAGAGGCAGCAAGTTATTGGATCTGAGTTTGCCATGATGGAGAGGTGATGAAATGAAATGGGGGGGGGAAAAAAAACCACCCTGGTTCATGGGGCACGCTTGAGGATTTTTGTTTCTTCATTTGGTAGTAAAGTTGACTCGAAGAATACCAGTATCTGTTTTACGTGGGTTATTCACAGGTGTGGCCATGGACCGGGCAAGCCGGACCCAGGGCCTCTTGCCAACCCTTTTCTTTATTAATTTTTTGACAATTTTTTATTTTAAAAAAGGACAATGATAAAAAGAAAAATTAAATTAAGTGCATGTTATTTAAACTGCTGGTCAATGCCCTTTCGACTACAATTGAGTTTTCATGATTTAATATTGGAAAACTTTCAAAAATTTTATTTTCTCATATAACAAGGTGTCTATAGACCACGGAAGTCACAAATAGCAAGAAAAAGTAATGAAACTGAAGGAGTGATCACAAAGTCATGAAATAACCCCGAAATAAACAATAGGTCATGAAAATTAACTTCGCTAACTTGCATTTTGTTTTTTAGATGCCTCATTTCAATCTATAGTAGTGTGTCAAAATACAAGTCGTGATAGACTGTGATCTTATATCATGAGGAAATTCTCTAAACGGTTTTGTGCTTTCTAGCATCAAATCAGCACGTTGTGTGAATACTAGATTTATTTGGTAGTATATTTTATTTTGGATATTATATGCAAACAAAGACTCTTTGATGTAAAATGGTTATTGCAAAATTTTCTTAAAAGGTCTTGTTAAAGTCCTGGGTATTTGTAGACTTATCAGGAAATAGTATCAAAATTATAAAATTATCGTAGAAATTTAAGTTTCCAGGTTGGCTAAAAAATGTTGTTTTAAACTAAACCGTTTATTTCAATTTTTCTCGAGGAATGCCCTTGGACTCCCATTTTCTCTGGAGGTTATCCCATAACCCTACCACCCCCCTCCCATATATTAAAACACCTTTCAAAAATATTAGGGCTTGGCATAAATAAATAGCCCAGGGCCCCAAAATGTCTTAAGGCCACCTCCCCTGGCAATTGACACACAGTTATTTTTTGCATGCGCTGAATTATCTTAAGCCAAGTAATTAACATGGGAAGCAGTGTGGCAGAATCATATGAAAGGGTGAAAAATCATCCGATGGTTTCTGCCAATGAGAACACTTGCGATTTAAACTCGTACGTTATGTTGGTTATTTTCTTTTTTTTTTGTCACTTATTTTGTTTAAGGGCTATTACTGTAATTTTATCTTAATAGCTGTCTTGAATCTTATGTTTTGCTCCATATTTTGACTGCAAATATTTACTAACTATAACTAACTGCCCCATTCGAAAAACATTGTGTGCTAAGTAATAGGCTTTGCTGAATAAAAGGCTGAAATTTATCCTATTTTGGATACAAGGGTGTTTGGTTCACTGTTGAAAAATTGTAGTACCTATGCTCAAAACTTTAGGCTGAAAATTCTCTCATGAATAAAGGGTAAATGAATGATCAAAATAATAGTAGTAATAGTAGTAGTAACATCTTATCTGTGCTGTGCGTAAATGGGAACTATATTTTATTAGAAGCACATTAGAGAAAAAACTGGTATCTGATTAGCAGAAAATTTATTACATAAGTACACAAGCAAAAAACATATGAATTACGTACTCATAATTTAAGATGTTTTGTTAGTTAAAATGTAATTGTTGCAACATATTTTTAAAAATAGTTGTAAGTTTAAAGAAGTGTTTAATTTAAGATGCTTTTCATTTTGAATTACTGAAAGGAGCTCTCTCACCTTACTTAATCAGACACAATATTATTAGTGCTGCCAATATGCAATTACACTTTCATAATATGAGGTATGTGATGTATCCCCTAAAAATGTATTTAATGAACTTGTAACAGTGGTAGTATTAAACAATATACATATTACGTGTCTTAGGTATGTACCTCACTTAATACTTATTTGTACAAATGTACATATTGCATTTTTACAACCAAACTTATTTCTGATTTTTTGGGCTTATTTGAAACAAAAAGCCAAGAGACTAAATCATAGTGCATTGTGTTTTAGGGAGAAGATTGCAGCCATGGATTCGACATGTTTCAAGTTATACATGCACAAGTCACAAGCAGGCATTAAGGTATAATTTTTAACTGTTTCAATCTTTAAATGTAATGTTCTAAGCTAATTTGTTACATTGCAACCACTAGGTTATTGATTTTTTTTTTTAAATTATAATAATTAGCATTCATTAAAATTAATTAATTTCCTTGGTATTCACAAAATGAAGGTGCTTCATTGATATCTGCCCATCATACTTGTTTTTAGTCCATACTACTGTAAATATTCTGTTAATGTTAAACATGCACAAATGTATTGTTGATGTGCATACCCAAGAAATAACTTGTTTTTTAAATCTGTACAAGCCAAATGTAAAAAATTCGAAAACTGGTTATCTCGTGAAGGTATGTTCATAATTTGTTGCAGATGTATATTTCAGTTTATCAGTGTTTCACTTTGAACGTAGTGTGCTTTTGGAAATTTTAACTGTAAATATTCAATGATTCATGTACAAATTACATGTTCCATAGCCTTATGGTCCCCACCATAATCGAGGGCTCAACGAAACAAATAAATATTTACTAATTAAGTTAGTGTAAAATATATGAAAATGATAGTAGTGAAATGACAGTGTTGTTCTTAAATTTTCTTTTACAATGATACGTAAACAAAACTACACTGAACCATTTTATGAAAACTAATATCAGCTGTTCAATGTTGACATTTCTTGGTTGTGTAAAAAAAAATTTAACAAAGCATGGTAAACCATCTTAAAGTGACAAAACAAAGATATTTTTTTTACTCTTAAACTTTTTCAGCCACACGCTACATAGTATTGTACCATATTTCAAAAGATATACTGCAAACACTTGTAAAATTAAAATTATTATTACTACAAACCACTTTCAGCTGTTAAACATTGACTTCTGATGGCAGTGTTGGCAGCATAGACAAAGCTGTGTCTATGGTATGTGTATCATTGCTTAAATTAGATCTGATATCTTGGGAAAATAAAGAAGAGTGATGGAACATCCAAGTTCATGCTATAAGCTTTTACTATTTTCTTACTTTACTCACCATTAGCACTCTGTTCCACAACTCTTTAAATTGATGACTACAATAGGACTTCTGCTTTTTCGGAGCAAAGGTGTTCTTTGATTCTGGTATTTAGTGTAATTTAACATTCTGTAACATTATTACTAATACAGTTTTCCGTTTGTTGACATCTTTAAAATAAAGTATATTCATATAAGAAATTGGCTGGAAATGCCTGCTAGTGTACTGTAATTATTATTTTTTTGTATTGAAGCTTGTTTGTGTTGCAGACTTAATCATCAGGGCCACCAAAGGCAGTGGATTACAGCAAGGCAATTCCAGTCAACATCTGTGTTGTGTAAGTTTACATTTTAAGGACGTATGAGGGATTTTCATATTTATAATGTGCCACATCTCATGAATGAGTTTGTTTTTATTGCAGCAACAAGCTTGGGTTGGGTGAAAAATACTTTTCCAAAACATTTTAAATTTTAATGTATACACACACTTACTTTGGTTGCATTTTTCTTCACTGTGCGCTATATGTATTTTCCTGTATGTTAAACTGTTATAAATTATGGGTCAAGTATATATTCATTGTTAATATCTGATGCATGTGATAGAAACAAGATTATATGGTGAATTGTGATCAAATCGAAATAATGCTGAAAGCACGTCTATAAAACATATTAATACCAAAATTTAAATTAATACACCATAAAGAACCAAATTGCAACTACTTCAAAATGCAAATTAATTGGCATTATTAACTCAAATCACAAAACTGTAATTTCTAATATATGAAATCAATGATTGTAATGTATTTATCATGAAGATTTTATAAATATGTACGTAGTAAGTAGATTGGAAATATTTATTTATTTTACTCTTTTTTGATTGTGAAACATTTTATTAGTAACTCATTTGTATATTATAATGTTGGTACATTAAAAAAAAGCACTTGCAGACTTATTTTTATTATTCCGAGTGCATCATCTCTGAGTCAAAATAACACAGTTTTGCTGAAATAAGTGTCATAAAACATTTATTAAGCTCATATGTTCAATAATATGCTATCTTTAAGAATAAACAGAATTTATAAATAAAAACACCAATAACTCCTTTTTTAAAAATGAAATGGGCCTAAGAATAAAACCATAAAATCTTGTCTTTTCTGATGCATAATTATGTAAACTACATCATAGTCACACAGTAGCAAGTTTATTTTCTGTTAATTGGTACAGCTGGGAGAGACCACTGTGATAGGGTGCCTCCCATCAAGGGAACCTGGGTTTAGCAGGGTCATAAACTCTGATTTTTCACCCGTAGGAAATGTGGTGGACGTTGCCAGGAGCTAGTGGGTATCATTTTTATTAAGAAATATTTTAAAAATTAGATTATTGAAGCAATTTTGTATGTGTTACTCGGTTGTGGGAACCTAGGAAATATACATCTTGTGAGTGATAATGACAGAATCAGTCAGGAAAAAATTGGTTAAAATATTTGCCTGACTCTTTAGGTGTGTACCCGTATTTATGTTAGTGAGGCGGGATGATGAGTTTGAGAGTGGTAATGCCTCCTAAGTGTAAAGCTGTAGACTAATTCATGATCTGCTGGTCATGCATAGAAAAACTATGAGATTTAAGAGGTAATCATAACATTATATACTGAGAAATGAATATAAATGTGTACTGCAAGTTCCGTGAGTGCTTTCAACAATCCTCATCTGGACGTTCGTAACTAAATGTTATTCTGAAAACATACTTTTTAGCCATTTTTCACTCTTTTAGAAATATAGTTTTAAAAAGTGTGTGTGTGTCTATATATATGGGAACAGAACTTCTTATTTGCCCTTTGCATATTCTTAAAAGCTTTTTGTAAGCAGACACCACTCAGATATCTTGAGCAGTTTTAAAATTGCTCTGCAGACCGTATTTGTGCCCAGGTAGGCAGGTTTCTTAAGAAATAGCAGATTGCTACAGAACACCAAAGAAATGTTTATATATTTGAGCATCCGAAAAAAAAAATTTTCCTTGATAAATACTTATTGAATGAAAATGCAATAACCCATCATGATAGGTAAAGATGAGACTTATGTCAATTAATAAATAAAAAATTAATCTGGTTCAGCTGTGCTTAATATGTTATAAATGCATTAAAGTTTTTTTTTTCCTTTGAATTCTGGTACATATTGCGTATGATTGTGCTTTAGAGTTACTTCTGTAAATAAAAAACAAGAGAAGATGTTTTGCAAAATTCTTATATTAATATTTTATTATTATTATTATTTGTTTTAGGCGAGTCCAAGGATGTTTTAGTCCCCGCTTTTGCAGATTCCGTGTCTGAAGGAGACGTGAGGTGGGAGAAAGGTAAGTGGGGAATGGTTTTATTATTGTATAGTGTTTTTAATAATGCTCATAAATTAAATTTATTAATAATTTAGGAATATGCAATATTTTACACCTCCATTATCAGTGTGAAAAATTTGTACATTATTTTTGATTTTGATGAGAAATTAAATTTAAAATTTTTTATGTAACCAACTTTTTGAGCTAAATGAAAATGTATTTGAGCACTTAACCAAGATTTGTAAAATTTAAATGCTATTGGTACTATGCAACTTTGAGGGTGATAAGTTACGTAATAGTAGGAATCAAAGCAGAAATAGTTTTTTTGATTATTATCTGTATCCTTCCAAACAAATAGGATTAGTTTTTGTGTATGAAAGTTTATATTATATATTATGTTGTTACCCTGAATGTACTGCAAAAAAAAATCAATTTGAAAAAATTTATTACAACACTTACAAAATTGGGATCAGAAACAGTTAAAATATGAACCAATGCATCATTACATATCCTATTATACATGCTGATGTATATTATATTGTCTTTGTAGTTTTATTGAAATGGTATGAACACTTATAATATGTGAAACCATAATATATTTGGTTTTGGTTGAAACCTAGCTAAGGTTAGGCTGAAATGAAATTATTTAAAAATGTTATCTTTTTCCTGAAAATAATAATTTTTATATTCTTTTAGAGGAAAGTTGACATTTATACACTAATTAACTTTGCAATGTTATGGGAAATGTTTCTAAAGTCAGTCTGATAAGTTAACAGTATTGAATATAAGGATTTTTTTAGTTAATAATTTAACTACCATGTGTCTTAAAATTTTGTAACTTTTTTGTACTATTAAGTTTTTTTAATAGAATGTAAATGTTTTAGCTGTGGGTGATCAAGTTGCTGTGGATGAAGTGGTTTGTGAAATCGAAACTGATAAGGTAAGGGCAAATAAAAATTCATTACTAAAACCTTTTTTAAAAAAAAAATTGTGATAAAGTTTGCAATTTTATATTCAGATGTTAAACGTGAATTTAGTTGGGCAGTCTGTACTGAAGAAGATTAATCAAACTTTAAGGTAGATTTATTATTTTTTTAGTTCTTACACAAAAACAAAACACTGTTCACCATTACATGATGTTCACAGCAGGTTCACATGGTTCTCATAAGCAACATCAACAAATTTTCCCTGCTCAAAAGATAAAGGTTTGTTAGTTTTGATTATGCCCAAAATGTTCTGGATACTCACATACACATTATATCTTGCAAAAATAAGTACCGTGGTCGCTTGGCTCGACGGTATAAACCAAGGACAAACATAAACATGTCCTTGGGATTGGAGGCTAAAATTTAAGCCCCATCGTGGACTGAGTGCCGTTGACTGTGGTCACTGAAGTTCTAATTAGATATGTCCAAATTGAGGTAATTAGATATGTCCGAAACCACAGCCGTAAAGTGAATAAATTATTTTTTGGCATGAGCGACCACAACCTAGGCAGTCACGTCAAGCAGACAACTGGTGAGATGAAGCAACTGCCTCCAGCCACACAGCCGCGTGACCTCACCGACCAATTGCAACACAGCTCTCACAAAGCAACCAATCACCACATATTTTCCTACCAAAAAACTTCCAGAATTTCCTTGCATGTGTTATAGAATTACAAATTTTTTTTTCTTCCTAATTACTATCTCTCACTAGTAAAATGAGATACACTGTGAGAAATGCACAAGTTCAACTTTACCATCATAAGAATGTATACAGAAATTGCCAGGACGTCTCTGTAACCGATAAACCGTTTCTCCCTGAGGCAGAGCGTCGCACATCTGACCTTCCATTTACCGAAATCATACACAATGTTGTAGAAACATTTTGCAAGCTTCTAAATAAACAAAAGCATGAAATATAAGTAAACAAAGAACATTTAAAGTGAATAAAATACCCTAATGAAAAATGCATTTACACAATAATCTAGTAAGCAAAGTAAACACTAGTAAAATGTTGCCCAAAAACTTTTCGGAAAGAAATAATTAGATGTCAAAATTACGTACATGAATATTAATGTCAATAAAATACAAATACCAAACTAGGTCACTATAACCTTGAACTAAAAAAAATCAATTGATCCCTCGAAATGCCAAATCATACTATTTATTCAGTTCAAAAAAATACTTATTAAAGCTGTAGAGGGCAGGGCCTACAATGCTACCAAACATTAACTGATTTGTTCACAAAAGGTGATAGTAAACGATTTTCCTATGTTAATCTTTGTGAAGATCAATAATTGTTAAAGATATATATATTGAATATTCATGACATACTCTGGTAATAGTACCAAAAGAGGATATTGCTGCATTACAAATTATCACATGATTCATATTCTTGTACTATCACGGGAAAATCTGTGGAAATTAGTTTCTGAAACAAACTTTTT
Source organism: Bacillus rossius redtenbacheri (assembly GCF_032445375.1). NCBI lineage: Eukaryota > Metazoa > Arthropoda > Insecta > Phasmatodea > Bacillidae > Bacillus > Bacillus rossius. The sequence continues at coordinate 30,743,116 of NC_086337.1, read as the reverse complement.
ACCTCTACTGAGTGACAGATCTAGGCTTTCCTTTGCCCGGGGTAGAAATTGTCCTTACCCCGTCCCCTCAAAAAAGAGCAAGAAACATATCAGATATAATTTCTTTCTATCAGTGTACATTTTTCATATTTTAAATTATATTTTATGAAACCCTTTGTACGTAACAGTGTTTTAAGTGTACATTTTATATCATGTAGGTACTATATTTCTAAAAATAATAGGTATAGTGTTCAAGGTTCAAAGGAAAAACAAAACATAAAATAATATAATTTTTTATTGTGTTGCATTGTTGTATTATGATATTGAAAAATTATTTGAACAAGTTCAGGAACTAAACATACTTTTGCTGTTCTAGTACCTAAATCCTATGTACTTTGTATGAAAGGTGCGGAAAAAAAAATTGCTAGCTAGTCTTGCACCCCCTAATAATAGGTAATCAGTTCCTTAAAAATGAAAGTTACAGTTTTTTTAATATTAGTGTTTCATGTTGGCTGAGTACCTAACTCTATGTAGAGTTAGTGTCTGAGTATACTCCAGTCCGGACTCTGCTAGTGGACTGTTGTGTGTTTCAGACAGCAGTGCCTGTACCTGCCCCTGACAATGGCGTCATTGAAGAGCGCTACGTGGAGGATGGCGCAACTGTCAAGGCTGGTCAGAAATTGTTCAAACTTAAACTTGGTAGGTACAAATGGTTAAATGCATTATATTACCCTTGTAGCCGTATGTCGTGCTTCCCATTTTTAATATGTATTGCAGCATGGTTTTAATTTGTTTATTGTTGTGGTAGTGTGAGCTTAATCATTCTAATTTGAGAATTTGCAAAAATTTTGTTGCCTTAAACAAACAAAAATTGTTTGTCTGTAAATTCGGTTTACAGACAATAGTTTAACGTGACAACATCATAACAAAACATTTATGAAATGATTGCATATTTTTATGAATAAAATTGAATAATTTTTATTGAATTATCACTACTTTGTATGGATACAAAGAAGGAGTGAAATGAAATCTACAAATTAATTGATAAATTTACTTTTATTTGCACTCATTAAATCAAATATGTTTATTACTTTAACAAAGAGATTATTTTAACTATAACTTTTATACATGTTTGCTATTTAACTTCTTCCAATCTGTGTTATTGTGTTAAGGACAGGATCATAGGAAAAGTAGGAAACGAATGGGAGTGTTTCAAGTTTAATGTGCCTCGAAAAATTCAAATCGATGGTTGTTCCAATCGAGTGGAAGAGAGATAGATGCGGCGCAAGCGTACAATGAGTGTAACGGGACACAGTGTAACGGGACAATGTGCGTAATGGGACAATGTGCATAATGGGACACTTTTTTGTGCATGCAGCCGGCGTTCATCAATTTATTAGACGTCACATAAAAAAAAAGTATAAATAACGTTGCCTTTTTAAGATCTTTAAAAAAAAAAAAAACTGTTCAATGTTATTACTGAAATGTGGTATGCACATGTTGCTTAAAAAATTATGAAGACTTTTTTTGATTCCTGTCAACAAAAATATTAATCTGCAAATATATTAAGTTATTTATGGTTGAAGTAACTGCAAATATTAACTAGTCAGAATTTGTATGCGTACGGTTTGCATGATCTTATCTTGAGCAATATTGAGTTAACTTTCCCTCATTGGCCGCTGTAAATGACCGTGAACTAGTAACTTATGTGAAGACAATCTTCATGTGTCCTAATCACAACAGGTTTTCATAACGCCAACAATATTTTTTTCTCGTGCTATTTATTTCCAAAGCTTTTAATTGTAACATTTCATGACGAACACTGCAGCTTCGGCATTGCAAAATGTGTTTGTATTGCAGTTAAAATCACAAATCCCTTGCTGCAAACAGCACAAATTGCCCAATTGCAATGAAATGCAGCAAGAGAGAAGAAATGCCATGCTAGAGAGATGAGTTGGACCAAAAAAGTTAAAACTGTTCAGTGAAGCTAAGAAAGGTGTGGAATTAATATATATGAGAAAATAAAAGGTCTCTAAATGTAGTACTAGTTTTGCGAACTTGTAATTTACTAGCAAATATGTACGTAAACAATATATAGTATGTACATAAGTCATATATAACTGAAGATTCTATTCCTTCGAAGTGAATGACTGAAATATTTAAAAATTTTGTGATGTGAATTGTAAAATGAAGAAAACTGTGAGAAATATTTGGATGCTTTAAAATTAACTTTTAAAATCATTTAGCTGAAAATTGAACTCCGTAGATGTAAAAGTAGCTATGTTCCAAAATAAGCTTAACAATTTTAACTCTTCAACTTATTAATTTTTAACAAAAGAAATTATGTTGTTTTGTTTTACTCCTAATGTCGTCTTGGAATATCTTGTATGAGAATGCATAGTGAAAAGAAGTGTTCCTAATAAATTAAAAATGAGAGAAATTCTTCTGGTTGGTTTGAATGTAATACATGATTGACATCAATTAATAAATTTGCTTGTTAAATTTTTTTTTTTTATATATATAGCAGGATTTGTTTTTAAATAATGGAAGGCAAAACCGGGAATTTTTTAAATTCGGAGCCTTTGAAACCTGGGAATAACCAGGAATTTAGAATTTCATGTAGAGTGGCCACCCTGTGCAAGTACATTGCAACGCGTTGTTGGCTCAGGTGGTGCCCCGGCGGAGAAGCCGAAGGAATCCACCGCCTCCGCGCCTCCCCCTCCCGGCCCGAGCGCGGCTGCCCCCCCGCCACCGCCTTCCCCAGGCTCTCCGCCGCCGCCGCCGCCGCCGCCTCCCCCCCCACCACCGTCGGCGCCCCGGGCCACCATCCCCGTGGCGGCGATCAGGCACGCGCAGGCCATCGAGTCGGCGACCGTGAAGCTGCCGCCCCAGGACCCCACCAAGGAGATCTCCGGCACGCGCACGTCGCACCGCGCCAAGATGCCGCGCATCCGGCAGCGAATTGCCGAGCGGCTCAAGGAGGCGCAGAACACCAACGCGATGCTCACCACCTACAACGAGCTCGACATGACGTGAGTTCGGTCTCCGCCTGTGGACTTCGCTGTAGAACCTGTCTCTTGTAAGAGTTTAAGACTCTGCGATAAACAGTTGGTGTATTTAGAAGTTTATTAAAAGGAAAAGGGGTGGGGGTCATTCCATTAATTATCATTACATCTAATTAATATTTTCCCAAGCTTACCAAGAGCATAATAACTTCAAATAATCTTCCTTTGGTATATCATGATGTGTTTCATATTTTTAATACAATTTTTCCCTGTTTGCTACTTTAATTAATGCCAAAGTAAATCAGGAACTATTTATTTCAGTAACATCAACAATAAATTTGGGTTTATTTGAATGAAGTAAACTTTACATGTGTTAAAAATCATTTAAATAAGTGTACACAGGACGTATAACAACACACACAACCTGTATCAGCTGCAATGTTGGTTTCCTTTCTAACCACCATTGATAAACACATGACAGGAGATGTGAAAATGAGATGCAAAGAGAATATAAATCCATTTAGTACTTTTTATAGTAATATCGGGGAATTATTTTATGCAAAGGTGTAGTCTTGCTGTGTATCTTAATATTAATGACGTCGCCAAAGTGCTATTGAAAACGTACGTGTATTTAATATTTAGCAAGAAATTATACAATTTTTCAACATTAATTCAATTCTATTTTTGACGTGCAGAAAAAAAAAAAATAATAATACACTGTAGAAGCAGTGATGTCAGAGATTCATTGAAATAGATTCCAAAGGTATTAGATTGACTTTTAAAATTTCTTTCATTCTCTTTTTTTTATGAGATTTCTTCTTATACATCTATACTGGTAAAATAAATAACTTAATGGTATGTACAGTGAAACCTCATTATGAAGTACCTCACTATAAAAGATTTCTCATTTTAAAGTATATAGTTTCAGGTCCCAACAAGATGTTTTACATTTAGTAACAGTTCAGTATAAAGACCTTTCATTATTAAGAACAAAAAAGGTGGTATTTTTCAAGTACTTTGTAATGAGTGTTCATTGTAACCTGAAAATTGTCAAGATTGTTTACAAAATACATTTGCATTGAAATTGTCAACTAAATATGCAGTTTCTCCAGCTTTTGTTTTTAAACTTATGAGTTTCTCATAAATTATTGTAATATATTTTCATAATTGCAGTCATATAATTTATGTTGCTACTTTGTAATTTCCAAAAATTTAAAATAGAATTTTTTTTTTAATTCTTTCTGATTTTTTTTTGCAGGAACGTTATAGAATTTAGGAAAACCCATTTGGAGGCATTCCAGAAGAAGTATGGCATTAAGCTAGGTTTTATGTCTCCTTTCATGAAAGCTTCTGCATATGCTCTACAAGACCAGCCTGTAGTAAATGCTGTCATAGAGGGCAACGAGATAGTGTACCGAGACTACGTGGACATATCAGTGGCTGTGGCAACTCCTAAGGTAGGCAGAAAACTCGAATATTTAAATGCAAGTTCAAATTAAAATATGCAGTTGCTGTGTAGGGTGACAAATATTTAATAACTTAACACAGTTTTTTTTATATAATATTGTACTAAAATCAAATAACTCTGCAATATGTGTCATAAAACTATGTAAAACTGAAATGCTTATATTTATTTGAAATTAAACTCAATAATTTTATTTATATCACTAACATTTCATTCGTTAACATACAAAATTGATCAATGTTATTTTTTAAGTATGTACCTAGTTTGAAACCAAATGTTTGAACCAGTTGAGCCAAAAGACTTCATTGAGCTTCCTGATGATTGTGCTTTTTAGAAGAAATGGCACTCTTCTTCTAAGAAATGTTGCAACACCGTTGACTGTAATTGGTTCATGCTGATATGAGTGTATTGTGACACTTGCTTAAGACCTATTTTAAATATCCTCCTGCCACATCCAAACAGCATTTGTCATGAGCATTGTCACTTGTGGTCATGCCTCTAGCAAGTCCTAACTTAAACATATTTTGAATATCTAAATGGTGCTAGTATGTTAAATCTTGTTATAAAATACATGAACAAAATAAAATAAAATTCCTTTATTATGTCTACTTGCCCTCGCTGTAAGCTGTAAAAGCCTTGCCACAAGACCGGTAACATCACCTTCTCTCTCATTCCTCCAGCGCGGAATGGCCAAGTTTTTTTGTCACTCCCACCCCCTTCCCCCTTCATTTTTCAGAAGGGCATTGCTTGGTCACCCCAGCCTCAACACTTCCACCCCATTCAACCAAATTTTTCCCAGCCACAAATTTTCAAACCAAACGGCAATGACAATAAATAATTCCGGTATTCTGAGGGGTTGGGTTTTACAAGACAAAGGATCCTTTTATTATTTCATGGATGAAAATATGTGTACACTATTATTAAATATTTATTAAATAAGTATTAATATTAGCTACTCTGAAAATATTTTGTTGTAAGTAGGGTATAAGTGAGTTTTTTATATATATATAATTAATTGCATCTGGTAACATGTGAAACAACTGTGCTAATTGAAGCTAGGAATCTTATTTGTGGTCTAATTATAGTTAAAGTTGGGTGCTGATGAGTCATGTTAAAACAAACACACCATTTATTAGGGTACAGTGTATCTTTGATGTGAAATGAAATTGTGTGGAACTTAATCTAAAACTGAGAACCGAACTGATTTTTAAGAACCGGAACAGAACCTGTGAACCGGGGGCGGTGGTAGAGGAAGTGTGGGGGTTTGGGGGGGTACATACAAGAGGAATTCTTGTTAATGTGAAGTTTATTGATCTTCTCAAATTTTTTATTCCAAAAATGTTTATGTGAGTTAGAATGGACTATAGGTTGGTTCAGTGAAAGATCTTTTATCTGTCATTCTATATTTTGGCACAATCCACAAAATCAGGCATAAATTCAGCCGCTTGCACTTAATTTTTTTTGGGTGGATTTCAGTTGCTGACCTTGATCGCTAACTCAGATTACTACACTGCTAGGGTTTTTAGTTTGCTCAGAGGTTTTCACCATTTCACATTTGGTATTTCTGTTAAAACTATATTGTTGTTCAAGAATTTGGCGAGAATAGCAGTCAGTGATATTGATTACTGCTGATCATACAAATAAAGGGATTTGTTTAAAAGATATTTCTGGGGATTACTGTTTAATTAATGTTGAAACAACGTTTATGGCTCCAAGAATTGTAGATAGGATATCTGCTACATTTAGTGAGAAAATACGTAGTTTAGTCTCCTGATATACCACTATGTCCTATTAGTGATGCTAAAGGTAGCTATAAAGTTCAACCAGTTCATTTACCTGTATCAACTATACTTTTTAATCTGGCATGACTGGTCACAAAGCATTAGATGAAAGAACCACCATAAGCGAAATAGTCCTATTGAATAGTTAGGTCAATAATTATAAATTAACACGATTTTTCGTCAGGGTCTTGTGGTGCCGGTGGTCCACAACGTGGAGTCCATGAGCTACGCAGACATCGAGCTGAAGCTGGCGGAGCTCGGCGAGAAGGCGAAGCACAACAAGCTGGCGGTAGAGGACACTGATGGCGGCACCTTCACCGTCAGCAATGGTGGAGTGTTCGGCTCACTCATGAGCATGCCCATCATCAACCCCCCGCAGTCGGCCATTCTCGGCATGCATGGGGTCTTCGAACGCCCAGTGGCCCGCAATGGACAGGTCAGCTCTGCCTCCGTGGCTCAGAGGTGTTGGAAGGATGGGTCAGCTCTGCTCCCTTGGATCTCACAAATAACTGGTCAGCAAACACCACTGACACACACACACATGCACACACTAAACACACACACTAAACACACACACTAAACACACACACTAAACACACACACAAACACACACACAACCAAACACAAACACACACACAACCACAGAGAAAAACACACAAACAAACAACACACAACACACACCACTTATAAATAGGGGTGTGCAGGAATAGGTTTTTGTACTGCGGGAAATTTTCGGGAAAAATAAATTATTCCCGCGGGAAACGGGACGGGATTGGGAAAATAAAAAAAAAAAGCAAATTTTTAATTATAATATGAGAAGATGGCCATTTAAACGTTTCTTGCAAAGTTAGTTTTTTTTTTGCTGCTATTTCTTTTGTCTGCTTCACTTGCCCTTTTTTCAGCGGCGACTTCATATTTTTTAGCATCCTCAAATTCTTTTTTTATAGCCAGACGTGCTACCATGCTCGTATCTCAAAACTTTTTTCACACGAGACACACTTTGCCAGGGATTTACTGTCAGACGTTCAAAATACATCCAAACACTTTTAGGTTTACAAGTAACAAGCTGATCGGTTGCGACATCCATTATTTGTAGGTTGCTAGTTTGTTTTAATATAGGAACAGATACTTTGCACAAGCCTTAATAACGTAACGTCAGCCGACAAAGCCCGCCAAACTAAACAGTAAACAACTATTTTATTCTCCCAAAATCATAGATGTTTAGATACTCGTGAGCAGTGTTGTAAAACTACGTGATTTCATATTTTTCAAAGTGCCAATACAGTTCTCTACATCGCCACTGCTATCAAGTAATGAGAACGGTTACGCTTCGTTAAGAAACGCAAGTCTAGTATTTCTTATATCTTTGGCGAAAAGATTGGATTGCGCATGTGTTTTGTTTGTGTCTAAGGACAGTGGTTTTAGGTTAAGTATTCGATGGTGACGGCAATAACGTTATATAACTGACTATTCACGTATCTTGAAAATTTGTACCATTGAAGAAATATATTTATGAACGCATACAATATTTACGGTACTCCATGTACGTTTTTTATATTCCAATTAGATATGTGTAAACGATTATCATAATTCACTGCACACCATAGCTGTCGCTACGATCGGCATACCTTTAAAAGATGTTTTGCGTTTAAATAGTACGGAAATCCTTCAAAAATGTACGAATCCATAAATAATATTGTTGTAAAAACAGTTTGAATTGATAGAAAACATTTTCACATGATTAGTAAACATTTGTAAATTTTAAAAAAATTTCCCGAAAAATTCGGGAGTAATAAAATTCCCGCCCGGCATTTCGGGAAGCCTATTTTCCCGACTTTTTTCCCGAAGCGTTGGGATCCCGCACACCCTTACTTATAAACACACACACACACACCTCAACCGTTGCGTGTGCGATGTGAGTGTGTGTGTGTGTGGAGTTTGTGGGGTTTGTGTGTGTCTGTGTGAGTGGGTGGATGGGTGTGTGGTTTGAGTGCTTATGGTTGTGTGTATCAATTTGTGGTGTGTGTGTTTGTGTTGGGTGTGTGTTTTAAAGAGGGTATAGTACCAGTGGTGTGTGTGTGGGTTGTGTGAGTGGAGGGTGTTGATATGCGTGCATGTGTTGTGGTTGTAGTGTGTGGGTGTGGGGTGTTTGAGTGTGAGTTGTGTGAGTTATGGTTGTGTGAGTGTGGGTTTGGGTTGTGTGAATTTGGGGTTTGTGTATTGGGTCTGTGTGGGGTAAAATGTGTGTGGTGCGTGTTAGTGTGTGTGTGTGTGTGTGTGTTGTCTGTGGTATGATTTGTGTGTTCTTTGGCTTGTGTGAGGTTTGTGTTTAGGGTGTGCTGTGGTGTGTGGGGTGTTTGGTATGATTGTTATGGTGGGTGTTAGTTTTGTGTGTGGTGACACACCTCACACACAAACACATAGCATACCTGACACTCCACACACTCAAGCCCACACACTTCAGAAAGATAACACCAAACCCCCACATACGCAACCCCTGTACACATCACGACTCACAACCCCCCCCCCCCCCCCACACACACACATACACACACACCCACAACTACACCCACACACATGCTCCAAACCCATATACAGCGAAACCCCTTATTTACGTTACCGTTATTTACGTTTTCCCGTTATTTGCACTATATTCTTCAGGTCCCGTTTGGTTCCCATATAGTCCAATACAATACTTTCCCGCGAATTACGTCTCAAAAATCGAATCAATCCCGCTATTTACGTCACGTAACAACCATAAACAACCAGAAAATACCGTGGAGCTAGTAGGCAATGAACATTTTAAATAGCAAAATATACATATTTTATAACATGAAAAGTTGCTTTTATTTCTAAACATGTAATAATTTAAGCCTAGGCGTGTAAAAGTACGAGTAATTATAGCAGGAGACAATCTAAAATGCACGAGGGAAAAACGTAAACTCATGAATGTACAAACATGGCTGCTTGTAAGTTCTGATACTGTATTTATGTCACAACTTAGCCGAAATACTGGTACGAGACATAAACTTCACAAGATAAAATGAGCGGTGTCTTGGTAACTGTTTTATACGTCTTTTATAATTTGGGAAGTATTGTACAGTTGACGCCATATTTTTTAAACTAACCATTTATTTCTGGGGATTGTAAATAATTAATTATTGGTATCAAGACATCATGATAAACGTAAACTTGAACATGTCACGGCAGCGAGAAAACTGGTGCGTATACCAATAAACTGGTATTAGAACTGGATAAAATTGGTACACGGGAGGTGGAGCTTATATTTTTTTCCGCTAAGCTCGCATCTATTGGTTGGCGGCTGATGGCGTCATGAGTCTGGGCGGATCATAGAGTGCGCATGCGCCGCCGCGTCGTTACAGCAGCTGACCGAGTACAATGACCTTTCTCCGCGTTTGGCGCGCTATTGACGGTAAATATTCATCAATTTGCGGCCTTTTCTTAAAAATTTTTTTACTGTGAGCAATGTGTATGTAGCCCGTATTTGTTATAAACCCTGCCGGTTGCAACTGTATTTATAATTTGGAGAGGCAAATAATCTCCTTGAACAGCCTAAAAAGCAAGCAGAAGAAAATTTCAAATTTATTTTTTAGGATGTAATCAGAAAAACATTTTGGCTTTCATTCTTTTTTTATTTTTGTCAAATGCGGTAAATTAATAATTGATTAAATACTAAAGTAAAATTTGTTGTTAGTGTGTTTGTACCTGCATTGTAGTATGTGCTATTAAACAAAAGGAAAAAAATTCTAAATAAGGTAAACTGTACTCCTTTTTATACTTTTCCCTTTATTTACACTTTCCCGCTTTTTACACTTTTTTACTTTGTCCCCATGAAAAGTGCAAATAAGGGGTTTTGCTGTACATTCACATTACACTTATACCCCCCCCCACACACACACATACTCACATTACACTATTACCCCAACTCATGCACACTCATACCACACACACAAACACAAACACACACACTCACACACTCCATGCACACCACAACCAACATACCTACCCACCACTTACGCACCCCAAACACACACACACAGCAGACTAATCAGGTGTGTAATGTATGGGTATGTGTGTGGTAGGTGTGTAGGGTGTGTGTGTGTGGTAGGTGTGTAGGGTGTGTGTGAGAGTGGAGTATATGTGTGTGGGTTTTGGGGTTTGGGGTTTGGGGTTTGGAGTTCATGAGTCTTGAGAAATGTGGATTGAAAAGGGTTTGTGTGTGTGTGGTGAATGTATTAATGTGTGTAATTGGATATGTGTGTGTGTGTTCCTGTGTATCATGTGGCTGTGGGGGGTTGTGGGTGTTTGGTATGTGGGTGTGTGGTGGGAATGTGGTGTGTGTTGTGAGGGTGTAAAGATTGTGATTTATGTTTGGTGGCACACTGCACACCCTTACACCCCACATCCACAGTTGTACACACCACACACCCTACACACCACACACCCTACACACCACACACCCTACACACCACACACCCTACACACCACACTTCTACAACTCCACATACACTTAACACTCAGCTCACACACACCTCACACACACACCTTACACACCTCGCACCCACACACACCTCACATTCACATACACACACCCCACACATACACCTAAACACACACCCAACACAACCAACACACAACACACAACACACACACACGCACAACACCAAACACACTACACATACATACTAGACTTAACACACCACTGATACCAATATCACACAATACATACACTATTCTCACTCGAGCATGCCTATATCAACCCATCACAGTCAATAATTCTCGGCATGCATGGTGTCTTCGCCAGCCCTGTGGTGCTGCAGTGGACTAGTTAACTCTTCTATGGCTCAGAAGTGTTCGGAGATAGGTCAGCTGTGCTCTCCTGGATCTGAAAATCACAAATTATTGGACAAAATTATTAGGGATGTGCGAATCCTTGATTTTCAGTTCGGTTCGAATCCGATTCGAATCCCTGGCAATATTTGAGATACGAATCCGAATCCGAATATTAAGCACAGAATAATTAAAAATAATTGATTAATTTAAAAATAATGTGTGTACTCTTTTTTCTAATTGTAACTACTGGCAATTATTTACTACACTGAGATTGAAATGTTTATAATTATGTAAACTTAATTATAAACACTTTAAAATATGAAAACCAAAACATATTCGATTCTCCAACTCAATCATTATAAACTGCACGCCACAGGGAAATCTCAGTTTTATAAACGTTTCAGCAAACGAAACCATTTAAATAGCCAAGACTTTTTCTTGTAGGTATGTAATTGTTTTTAGTTTATAGTTTGCTATACGACGAAATTCGTAATTATAGTTAATGCCCTTAAAATCTCTAAATTCTTTTAACTTCACTGTGTTAATTATTTAATTTACATATCTTTCTTTGATACATCATGATCATATTATAAATACTTACGTAATACAGTATAACCCGTCATACACTTTTCAACGGAGGGCACAAAAATGGTGTATGATGCAGGAAAGTGTATGAAAAGGGAATGGCAATAATAATTTTTTTTCCAATCTAGCATACCAGCACAATGTCAGATTAAACATAAATACATATGTGTAAATAATTGAATTATATTAATGAAAGGTATGAATTCATCATTATATATACATATAATAAAACCACCAGAATTGTAAAATACAGTCCATAATCAAGTAAAGCTGACATGAGAAAGATTGGCCTTACAAAATATTATGAAGTCCTTTCTTGGAGGGAGGAAAAGTCACCAAGCCTAAATTAGAAATTTAAAAAATTAGGTTATTGAAAAAAAAAATCCGAAATTTTTGCTTCTTTAATTTTACAAACAACTTTATTCAACATAAAATACACAATTTTTGCTTGTTTGTTTAATTTTACAAACAACTTTATGCAACATAAAAATTTTCAATAAAATTTTAACTTGAGAAACGTAAAATACAAAACAATCCGAACGTAAGAAAACAATAACAAACCGGTATATTCAGTTCAAAGATTAACTAATGCACAAAATATGAGATCCGAGCCTTGGTAAAGCGCGTGCACCATTTTTATTATTATTGCTAGTTTGCGCCACTAGTCTCGCTTGATGCTGGCAATAGATGCTACTTTCGAAGTGCCCAGTCTTCCTGATAATATCCATATCTATGGTGCTATGAAGTTATTTTCTTACACACACCACACACACCACACACCACCCCACACACCACCCCACACACCACCCCACACAACACCCCACACACCACCCCACACACCACCCCACACACCACCCCACACACCACCCCACACACCACCCCACACACCACCCCACACACCACACACCACCCCACACACCACCCCACACACCACACACACACACCACACACCACACACACACACCACACACACACACCACACACACACACCCCACACACACACACACACCACACACACACCACACACACACACACACCACACACACACCACACACACACACACCACACACACACACACCACACACACACACACACACACCACACACACACACCACACACACACCACATACACACACACACCACATACACACACACACCACATACACACACACACCACATACACACACACACCACATACACACACCACACACACACACCACACACACACAACACACACACACAACACACACACACAACACACACAACCCACATACACACCACATACACACACACCACACATACCACATACACACCACACACACACACACACCGCACACACACACACCGCACACACACACACACCACACACACATACACACCACACACACATACACACCACACACACATACACACCACACACAAATACACACCACACACACATACACAACACACACACACACCACACACACACACCATACACACAACACACACACACCACATACACACACACCACACATACCACATACACACACCACACACATACACAAAAACACACCACACACACATACACACCACAGACACCACACACATACACACCACACACACACACATACACACATACACACCACACACACACATACACACATACACACCACACACACACATACACACACACCACACACATATACACACACCACACACATATACACACACCACACACATATACACACACCACACACACATATACACACACCACACACACACACCACACACACACACCGCACACACACACACACACCGCACACACACACACCGCACACACACACACCGCACACACACACACCACACACACACACACACACACCACACACACACCACACACACACCACACACACACACACCACACCGCACACACACACCGCACACACACACCGCACACACACACCGCACACACACACACACCCCACACCCCACACACCCCACACCCCACACCCCACACACCCCACACCCCACACACCCCACACATACACACCCCACACACCCCACACACCCCACACACCCCACACACCCCACACCCCAAACACACCACACCCCACACACCCCACTCCCCACACACCCCACACATACACACACCACACATACACACCCCACACCCCACACATACACACCCCACACATACACACCCCAAACACCCCACACCCCACACTCCACACCCCACACACCCCACACATACATACCCCACACACGCACCACACCCCACACACGCACCACACCCCACACACGCACCAAACCCCACACACGCACCAAACCCCACACACGCACCACACCCCACACACGCACCACACCCCACACACGTACCACACCCCACACACGCACCACACCCCACACACGCACCACACCCCACACACGCACCACACCCCACACACGCACCACACCCCACACACGCACCACACCCCACACACCCACCACACCCCACAACCCACCACACCCCACACCCCACCACACCCCACACATACACACCCTACACCCCACACACCCCACACCCCACACATACACACCCCACACCCCACACCCCAACACACCCCACACACCCCACACATACACACCCCACACACCCCACACACCCCACACACCCCACACACCCCACACACGCACCACACCCCACACACGCACCACACCCCACACACACACAACACACCCCACATATCCCACACACCCCACATATCCCACACACCCCACACCCCACACATACACACCCTACACCCCACACATACACACCATACACCACACACACCCCACACATGCACCACACCCCACACATGCACCACACCCCACACACCCCACACACCCCACAAACCCCACACATACACACCCCACACACCCCACACACCCCACACACCCCACACACCCCACACCCCACACCCCACACACCCCACACACCCCACACACCCCACACACCCCACACACCCCACACACCCCACACACCCTACTCCCCACACACCCCACACATACACACCCCACACATACACACCCCACACATACACACCCCAAACACCCCACACCCCAAACACCCCACACCCCACACACCCCACACCCCACACCCAACACACCCCACACACCCCACACATACACACACCACACACACACAGCTTACCCCACACATACACACCCCAAACACCCCACCCCACACACCCCACACACCCCACACACCCCACACACCCCACACACCCCACACACCCCACACATACACACCCCAAACACCCCACACCTCACACACCCCACACATACACACCACACACCCCCCAAACACCCCACACCCCACACCCCCCACACACACACCCAAAACACCCCACACCCCACACACCCCACACCCCACACACCCCAAACACCCCACACCCCACACATACACACCCCAAACACCCCACACATACACACCCCAAACACTTTACACATATTTACCCCACACACGCACCACACCTCACACACTCAGCACACCCCACACACGCACCACACCCCACACACGCACCACACCCCACACACGCACCACCACCCACACACGCACCACACCCCACACACGCACCACACCCCACACACGCACCACACCCCACACCCCACACACGCACCACACCCCACACACGCACCACACCACACACATACACACCCCACACACCCCACAAACCCACACACCCCACACACCCCACACACTTCACACACGCACCACACCCCACACACCCCACACACCCCACACACCCCACACACCCCACATATCCCACACACCCCACACACCCCACATATCCCACACACCCCACACCCCACACACCCCACACCCCATACACCCCACACCCCACACATACACACCCTAAACATCCCACACATACACACCCCAAACACCCCACACTCCACACCCCACACACCCCACATCCCACACACCCCACACCCCACAACTCCACACACGCACCACACCCCACACACGCACCACACCCCACACACCCCACACACCCCACACACGCACCACACCCCACACACCCACCCCTCACACAGCACACACCCCTACACACAGCACACCCCACACAGCACACACACCCTCACACACACAGCACACACACCCCCCCCCCCCACACACACAGCACACCCCACACCCCACAACCCACACCCCAAACACCCCAAACACCCCACACCCCACACACCCCACACACCCGAAACACCCCACACCTTACACACCCCACACACCCCAAACACCCCACACACCCCACACACCTCACACAGCACAACCCACCGACACACACAGCACACCCCACACATACACACCCCATACACCCCACCCCACACACCCCACACACCCCACACACACACACCACACCCTGCACCACACCCCACACACGCACCACACCCCAACACGCACCACACCCCACACACGCACCACACCCCAGTCACGCACCACACCCCACACACGCACCACACCCCACACACGCACCACACCCCACACACGCACCACACCCCACACACGCACCACACCCCACACACGCACCACACCCCACACACGCACCACACCCCACACACACACCACACCCCACACACCCACCACACCCCACACACCCACCACACCCCACACACCCACCACACCCCACACCCCACATATACACACCCCACATACCCCACACACCCCACACACGCACCACACCCCACACATACACACCCCACACACCCCACAAACGCACCACACCCCACACACGCACCACACCCCACACACATCACACATGCACCACACCCCACACATACACACCCCACACATACACACCCCACACACCCCACACACGCACCACACCCCACACACACACCCCACACACACACACACCCCACACGCACCACACCCCACACACATCACACATGCACCACACCCCACACATACACACCCCACACATACACACCCCACACACCCCACACACGCACCACACCCCACACACGCATCACACCCCACACACCCACCACACCCCACAACCCACCACACCCCACACATACACACCCTACACCCCACACACCCCACACACGCACCACACCCCACACACGCACCACACCCCACACACGCAACACACCCCACATATCCCACAAACCCAAACCCCACACATGCACCACACCCCACATATCCCACACACCCCACACATACACACCCCAAACACCCCACACCCCACACACGCACCACACCACACATATCCCACACACCCCACATCCCACACATACACTCCCCGAACACCCCACACCCCCCACACATACATACCCCACACATACACATCCCACACACACATACACGCACCACACCCTACACACACACCACCACACACACACCACACACACACCCCTACACACAGCACACCCCACACAGCACACACAGCACACCCCACACACACAGCACACACCACACACCCCAAACACCCCACACACCCCACACACCCCACACACCCCACACACATCACACACGCACCACACCCCACACATACACACCCCACACATACACACCCCACACACGCACCACACCCCACACACGCATTACACCCCACACACCCACCACACCCCACAACCCACCACACCCCACACCCCACACCCCACACCCCACACATACACACCCTACACCCCACACACCCCACACACGCACCACAACCCACACACGCACCACACCCCACACACGCAACACACCCCACATATCCCCCAAACCCAAACCCCACACACGCACCACACCCCACACATACCACACACCCCACACCCCACACATACCACACACCCCACACCCTACACATACACACCCCAAACACCCCACACCCCACACATACACACCCTACACACCCCACACACCCAACACATACACACCCCACACACGCACCACACCCCACACACGCACCACACCCCACATATCCCACACACCCCACATATCCCACACACCCCACATATCCCACACACCCCACATATCCCACACACCCCACACCCCACAAACCCCACACCCCACACACCCCACACCCCACACATACACACCCCAAACACCCCACACCCCACACCCCACACACCCCACACCCCACACCCCACACACTCCCACACCGCACACACGCACCACACCCCCCACACACGCACCACACCCCACACACGCATCACACCCCACACACACACCCCTACACACAGCACACCCTACACAGCACAGCACACCCCACACATACACACCCCAAACACCCCACACATACACACCCCAAACACCCTACACCCTACACCCCACACACCCAACACACCCAAAACACCCGACACCCAACACAACCAAAACACCCGACACCCCACACACCCCAAACACCCCACCCCACACACCCCACACACCCCACCCCACACACCCCACACGCCCCACACACCCCACACACCCCACAAACCCCACACACGCACCACACCCCGCACCACACCCCACACACGCACCACACCCCACACATGCACCACACCCCACACACACACCCTACACCCCACAACCCACAACCCACCACACCCCACACCCCACACATACAGCACACACCACACCCCACACATACACACCCCAAACACCCCACACACGCACCACACCCCACACACGCACCACACCCCACACACGCATCACACCCCACACACCCACCACACCCCACACACGCATCACACCCCACACACCCACCACACCCCACACCCCACACACTCCCACACTGCACACACGCACCACACCCCCCACACACGCACCACACCCCACACACACATCACACCCCCACACACACACACCCCTACACACAGCACACCCTACACAGCACAGCACACCCCACACATACACACCCCAAACACCCCACACATACACACCCCAAACACCCCACACATACACACCCCAAACACCCTACACCCCACACCCCACACACCCCACACACCCAAAACACCCGACACACCACACACCCCAAACACCCCACCCCACACACCCCACACACACACCCCACACACACACACACACACCCCACACACACCACACCCCACACACACACCCCAAACCCACACACCCCACTCGCACCACACCCCACATACACACACCCAATACAGCACACACAGCACCCCCCACACACACAGCACACACCACACCCCACACATACACACCCCAAACACCCCACACACGCACCACACCCCACACACGCACCACACCCCACACACGCATCACACCCCACACACCCACCACACCCTACAACCCACCACACCCCACACATACACACCCTACACCCCACACACCCCACACACGCACCACACCCCACACACGCACCACACCCCACACACGCACCACACACGCACCACACCCCACACACGCAACACACCCCACATATCCCACAAACCCAAACCCCACACATGCACCACACCCCACATATCCCACACACCCCACACATACACACCCCAAACACCCCACACCCCACACATACACACCCTACACACCTCACACACCCCACACATACACACCCCACACACGCACCACACCACACATATCCCACACACCCCACATCCCACACATACACTCCCCAAACACCCCACACCCCCCACACATACACACCCCACACATACACATCCCACACACACATACACGCACCACACCCTACACACACACCACCACACACACACCACACACACACCCCTACACACAGCACACCCCACACAGCACACACAGCACACCCCACACACACAGCACACACCACACACCCCACACACCCCACACACCCCACACACATCACACACGCACCACACCCCACACATACACACCCCACACACGCACCACACCCCACACACACATTACACCCCACACACCCACCACACCCCACAACCCACCACACCCCACACCCCACACCCCACACCCCACACCCCACACCCCACACATACACACCCTACACCCCACACACCCCACACACGCACCACAACCCACACACGCACCACACCCCACACACGCAACACACCCCACATATCCCCCAAACCCAAACCCCACACACGCACCACACCCCACACATACCACACACCCCACACCCTACACATACACACCCCAAACACCCCACACCCCACACATACACACCCTACACACCCCACACACCCAACACATACACACCCCACACACGCACCACACCCCACACACGCACCACACCCCACATATCCCACACACCCCACATATCCCACACACCCCACATATCCCACACACCCCACATATCCCACACACCCCACACACCCCACACCCCACACACTCCCACACCGCACACACGCACCACACCCCCCACACACGCACCACACCCCACACACGCATCACACCCCACACACACACCCCTACACACAGCACACCCTACACAGCACAGCACACCCCACACATACACACCCCAAACACCCCACACATACACACCCCAAACACCCTACACCCTAAACCCCACACACCCAACACACCCAAAACACCCGACACCCAACACACCCAAAACACCCGACACCCCACACACCCCAAACACCCCACCCCACACACACCACACACCCCACCCCACACACCCCACACACCCCACACGCCCCACACACCCCACACACGCACCACACCCCGCACCACACCCCACACACGCACCACACCCCACACATGCACCACACCCCACACACACACACCCTACACCCCACAACCCACAACCCACCACACCCCACACCCCACACATACAGCACACACCACACCCCACACATACACACCCCAAACACTCCACACACGCACCACACCCCACACACGCACCACACCCCACACACGCATCACACCCCACACACCCACCACACCCCACACACGCATCACACCCCACACACCCACCACACCCCACACACACACACCCTACACCCCACAACCCACAACCCACCACACCCCACACCCCACACATACACACCCCAAACACCCCACACACGCACCACACCCCCCACACACGCACCACACCCCACACACACATCACACCCCACACACCGCACACATACACACCCCAAACTCCCCACACATACACACCCCAAACATCCCAAACCCCACACATCCCACACCCCCCCCCCACACACACACACACACCACAACACCCCACACCCCACACCCCACACACCCCACACACCCCAAACACCCCACACCCCACACACCCCAAACACCCCACACCCCACACACCCCAAACACCCCACACCCCACACACCCCACACATACACACCCCAAACTCCCCACACATACACACCCCAAACTCCCCACTCATACACACCCCAAACACCCCACACATACATACCCCACCACACACACCACCACACCCCACCCCACAACCACACACACAACCACAAACCACCACACACCCAAACACCACCACACACCCACACACACACACCCCACACCCCACACATACCCCAAACACCCCACACCCGTCACATACAGCACACCCCACACATACACACCCCACACCCCACACATACACACCCAACACATACACAACCCACACATGCACACCCCACACATACACACCCCACACATACACACCCCACACATACACACCCCACACCCCACACCCCACACATACACACCCCAAACACCCCACACCTCACACACCCCACACATACACACCCCACACACGCACCACACACACGCACCACACACATACACACCACACACATACACCCCACACCCAACACACCCCCCACACCCAACACACCCCCCACACATACACACCCCACACACCACACACCCCATACCCCACACATACACACCCCAAACACTCCACACCCTATACCCCACACACCCCACACACCACACACCCCACACACACACACCCCACACCCCCCACTCCCCACACACCCCACACATACACACCCTACACATACACACCCCAAACACCCCACACCCCCCACTACCCACACACACACCACACATGCACCACACCCCACACATGCACCACACCCCAAACACGCACCACACCCCACACCCCAAACACGCACCACACACACACACCACACACACCCCCCTCGACACACACAGCACACACTCCTCCCACACACCCACCTCACACTCCACACACTCCACTTACCCCACACACCCGACACCTCACACATACACACCCCAAACACCCCACACCCCACACCCCACACACCCCACACCCAACTCACCCCACACACCCAACACATACACACCCCAAACATACACACCCCACACACCCCAAACACCCCACACCCCAAACACCCCACACCCCACACACCCCACACACCCGACACCCCACACCCCACACACCCCACACATACACACCCCACACACACATACACACCCGACACACACATACACACCCCACACACGCATCACACCCCACACACCCCACATACACACCCCAAACACCCCACACCCCACACACCCCACACACCCCACACATACACACCCCAAACTCCCCACACATACACACCCCACACACACACACACCACACCCCACACACGCAGCACACCCCACATATCCCACACACCCCACACCCCACACATACACACCCCTAACACCCCACACACGCACCACACCCTACACACACACACCCCACACAGCACACACACCCCCACACACACAGCACACCCCACACAGCACACCCCACACAGCACACACACCCCCACACACACAGCACACTCCCCTACACACACAGCACACCCCACACATACACACACCAAACACCCCACACCCCACACCAAACACCCTACACAAACACACCCCAAACACCCCACCCCACACACCCCACTCTCCACACACCCCACACACACACCACACCCTGCACCACACCCCACACACGCACCACACCCCGCACCACACCCCACAAACGCACCACACCCCACAAACGCACCACACCCCACACACGCACCACACCCCACACACACACACCCTACACCCTACAACCCACCACACCCCACACCCCACACATACACACCCTACACCCCACACATACACACCCTACACCCCACACATACACACACTACACCCCACACACCCCACACACGCACCACACCCCCACACACACAGCACACTCCCCTACACACACAGCACACCCCACACATACACACACCAAACACCCCACACCCCACACCAAACACCCTACACAAACACACCCCAAACACCCCACCCCACACACCCCACTCTCCACACACCCCACACACACACCACCCTGCACCACACCCCACACACGCACCACACCCCGCACCACACCCCACAAACACACCACACCCCACAAACGCACCACACCCCACAAACGCACCACACCCCACACACGCACCACACCCCACACACGCACCACACACATGTACCACACACATACACAACACACCCCAAACACGCACCACACACACACACCACACACACCCCCCTCGAAACACACAGCACACACCCCCACACAGCACACACCCCCCCACACACCCACCTCACACTCCACACACTCCACTCACCCCACACACCCCACACCTCCAACATACACACCCCAAACACCCCACACCCCACACACCCCAAACACCCCACACCCCACACCCCACACCCCACACCCCACACCCCCACACCCCACACACCCCACACCCCACACCCCCCACACACCCCACACATACACACCCCAAACACCCCACACCCCACACACCCCACACCCCCCACTACCCACACACGCACCACACCCCACACAGCACACACCTCCACACAGCACACCCCCCCACCCAGCACACACCCCCCACACACCCACCTCACACTCCACACACTCCACTCACTCCACACCCCACACCCCACACACCCCACACACCCCACACATACACACCCCAAACATACACACCCCACACACCCCAAACACACCATACACCCCACACACCCCACACCCCAAACACCCCACTCCCCACACACCCCACACATACACACCCCATACATACACACCCCAAACACCCCAAACACCCCACACCCCACACCCCAAACACCCCACACCCCACACACCACACACCCCACACATAAACACCCCACACACACATACACACCCCACACACCCTACACACCCCAAACATGTACCACACCCCACACCCCACACACCCCACACACACACCACACCCCACACCCCACATACACACCCCAAACACCCCACACCCAACACACCCCACACACCCCACACACCCCACACACCCCACACATACACACCGCACACACGCACCACACATACACACCCCAAACACCCCACACCCAACACACCCCACACACCCCACACACCCCACACACCCCACACATACACACCGCACACACGCACCACACCCCACATACACACCCCAAACACCCCACACCCCACACACCCCACACATACACACCCCACACATACACAACCCAAACATACACACCCCACACACCCCAAACACCCCACACCCCACACCCCAAACACCCCACACCCCACACCCCACACACCCCACACCCCAAACACCCCACACCCCAAACACCCCACACCCCACACACCCCACACACGCACCACACCCCACACCCCACATACACACCCCAAACACCCCACACCCCACACACCCAACTCACCCCACACACACACCACACCCCACACCCCCCACACACCCCACACCCCACACACCCCACACCCCAAACACCCCACACCCCACACACCCAACACATACTCACCCCACACATACACACCAATTACCCCACACCCCTAACCCCACACACCCGACACCCCACACACCCCACACATACACACCCCACACACACATACACACCCGACACACACATACACACCCCACACACGAATACACACCCGACACACACATACACACCCCACACACGCATCACACATCACACCCCACACACCCCACATACATACCCCACACCCCACACACCCCACACACCCCACACATACACACCCCAAACTCCCCACACATACACACCCCAAACACTCCACACACACACACCACACCCCACACACGCAGCACACTCTACCCCACACATACACACCCCTAACACCCCACACACGCACCACACCCTACACACGCACCACTCCCCACACACACACACCCCACACAGCACACACACCCCCCACACCCCACACAGCACACCCCACACATACACACCCTACACCCCACACATACACACCCTACACCCCACACATACACACCCTACACCCCACTCATACACACACTACACCCCACACACCCCACACACGCACCACACCCCACCACACCCCACATACACTACACACCACACACCCCACACATACACCCCCGAAACACCCCACACCATATACATCCCACACATACACACCCCAAACACCCCACACCCCCCACACATACACACCTTACACATACACACCCCACACATACACACCCCACACACCCCACACACGCACCACACTAAACACACACACCACCACACACCACATACAAACCCCTACACACCCCAAACACCCCACACCCCACACACCCCACACACCCCACACACCCCACACACCCCACACACCCCACACACCCCACACACACACACCACACCCCACACACACAGCACACCCCACATATCCCACACACCCCACACCCCACACATACACACCCCTAACACCCCACACACGCACCACACCCTACACACGCACCACACCCCACACACACACACCCCACACAGCACACACACACCCACACCCCACACAGCACACCCCGCACAGCACACACACCCCCACACACACAGCACACACACCCCCACACACACAGCACACTCCCCCACACACACAGCACACCCCACACATACATACACCAAACACCCCACACCCCACACCACACACACCCTACACAAACACACCCCAAACACCCCACCCCACACACCCCACACACTCCACACACCCCACACACACACCACACCCTGCACCACACCCCACACACGCACCACACCCCGCACCACACCCCGCACCACACCCCACAAACACACCACACACCACACACGCACCACACCCCACACACACACACCCTACACCCCACAACCCACCACACCCCGCACCACACCCCACAAACACACCACACCCCCACACACGCACCACACCCCACACACACACACCCTACACCCCACAACCCACCACACCCCACACCCCACACATACACACCCTACACCCCACACATACACACCCTACACCCACACATACACACACTACACCCCACACACCCCACACACGCACCACACCCCACCACACCCCACATACACGAAACACCCCACACCATACACATCCCACACATACACACCCCAAATAACGCACCAAATCCCACATATCCCACACACCCCACATCCCACTCAAACACACCCCAAACACCCCACACCCCCCACACATACACACCCCACACATACACACCCCACACACCCCACACACGCACCACACCCAACACACACACCACCAAGCACCACACACACACACCACATAACAACCCCTACACACCCCAAACACCCCACACCCCTCACACCCCACACACCCCACACACCCCACACACACACACCCCACACCCCACACCCCACACACCCCAAATACCCCACTCCCCACACACCCCACACATACACACCCCACACATACACACCCCACACATACACACCCCAAACACCCCACACCCCAACAACAACACACATCCCACACCCCCCACTACCCACACACGCACCACACTCCACACTTGCACCACACCCCACACATGCACCACACCCCACACATGCACCACACCCCACACACCACACACACCCCCCTCGACACACACAGCACACACCCCCCCACACATACACACACCAAACACCCCACACCCCACACCCCACACCCCACACACCCCACACACCCCACACCTCCCACACATACACACCCCACACACCCCACACATACACACCCCACACACCCCACACACGCACCTCACCCCACACACGCACCACACCTCACATATTCCACACACCCCACATATCCCACACACCCCACACGCCACACACCCCACACCCCACACACCCCACACCCCACACATACACACCCCAAACACCCCACTTCCCACACCCCACACCCCACACACCCCACACCCCACATACTCCACACACCCCACACACGCACCACAACACACACACGCACCACACCCCACACACTCACACCCCCCACACACCCCACACACCCCACACACCCCACACACCCCAAACACCCCAAACACCCCACACCCCCCAAACACCCCACACCCCACACAACCCACACAGCACACACCCCCCCACACACACAGCACACCCCACACAAACACACCCCAAACACCCCACCCCACACACCCCACACACCCCACACACGCACCACACCCTGCACCACACCCCACACACGCACCACACCCCAAACACCCCGTACCCCACACCCCACACACCCCAAACACCCCGTACCCCACACCCCACACACCCCAAACACCCCGCACCACACACAACCCCAAACACCCCGCACCCCAAACACCCCACACCCCATACACCCCACACACCCCACACACGCACCACACCACACACCCCACATACACACCCCAAACACCCCACACCCCACACACCCCACACACCCCACACACCCCACACATACACACCGCACACACGCACCACACCCCACATACACACCCCAAACACCCCACACATACATACCCCAAACAAACACACCCCAAACACCCCACCCCACACGCCCCACACAGCCCACACACGCACCACACCCTGCACCACACCCCACACACGCACCACACCCCAAACACCCCGTACCCCACACCCCACACACCCCGTACCCCACACCCCACACACCCCAAACACCCCGTGCCCCACACCCCACACCCCACACACCACACACAAACCCCTACACACCCCAAAAACCCCACACACCCCACACAGCACACACACCCCCACACCCCACACAGCACACCCCACACCCCACACATACACACCCTACACCCCACACATACACACCCTACACCCCACACATACACACACTACACCCCACACACCCCACACACACACAGCACACACACCTCCACACACACAGCACACTCCCCCACACACACAGCACACCCCACACCCCACACATACACACCCTACACCCCACACATACACACCCTACACCCCACACATACACACACTACACCCCACACACCCCACACACACACCACACCCTACACACGCACCACACCCCACACACACACACCCCAAACACCCCACACCCCCCACACATACACAACCCACACATACACACCCCACACATACACACCCCACACACGCACCACACCCAACACACACACCACCACACACCACACACACACACCACATACAAACCCCTACACACCCCACACCCTCACACCCCACACAGCACACCCCGCACAGCACACACACCCCCACACACACACAGCACACACACCCCCACACACACAGCACACCCCACACATACACACACCAAACACCCCACACCCCACACCACACACACCCTACACAAACACACCCCAAACACCCCACCCCACAACACCCCACACACTCCACACACCCCACACACGCACCACACCCTGCACCACACCCCACACACGCACCACACCCCGCACCACACCCCGCACCACACCCCACAAACACACCACACCCCACACACGCACCACACCCCACACACACACACCCTACACCCCACAACCCACCACACCCCACATCCCACACATACACACCCCAAATAACGCACCAAATCCCACATATCCCACAAACCCCACATCCCACTCAAACACACCCCAAACACCCCACACCCCCCACACATACATACCCCACACATACACACCCCACACATACACACCCCACACACCCCACACACGCACCACACCCAACACACACACCACTAAGCACCACACACACACACCACATACAAACCCCTACACACCCCAAACACCCCACACCCCACACACCCCACACACCCCACACACCCCACACACACACACCCCACACCCCACACACCCCAAATACCCCACTCCCCACACACCCCACACATACACACCTCACACATACACACCCCACACATACACACCCCACACATACACACCCCACACATACACACCCCACACATACACACCCCACACATACACACCCCACACCCCACACACCACACACCCCACACCCCCCACTACCCACACACGCACCACACCCCACACATGCACCACACCCCACACATGCACCACACCCCACACACCACACACACCCCCCTCGACACACACAGCACACACCCACACACAGCACACACCCCCCCACACACCCACTTCACACTCCACACACTCCACTCACCTCACACACCCCACACATCATACATACACACCCCAAACACCCCACACCCTACACCCCACACATCCCCACACCCTACACCCCACACCTCCCACACATACACACCCCACACACCCCACACATACACACCCCACACACCCCACACACCCCACACACGCACCTCACCCCACACACGCACCACACCTCACATATTCCACACACCCCACATATCCCACACACCCCACACCCCCCACACGCCACACACCCCACACCCCACACATACACCCCCCAAACACCCCACTTCCCACACCCCACACCCCACACACCCCACACCCCACACCCCACACACCCCACATACTCCACACACCCCACACACGCACCACAACACACACACACCCCACACACCCAACACACCCCACACACCCCACACACGCCACACACCCCACACACGCCACACACGCACCACACCCCACACACCCCACACACGCACCACACCCCACACACACGCCACACACGCACCACACCCCACACACACACCCCTACACACAGCACACCCCACACAGCACACACACCCCCACACACACAGCACACACACCCCCACACACACAGCACACTCCACACACTCCACTCACCCCACACACCCCACACCTCCCACACACACACACCCCACACACCCCACACACCCTACACACCCCAAACACCCCGCACGCCACACACCCCAAACACCCCGCACCCTAAACACCCCACACCCCACACACCCCACACACCCCACACACGCACCACACCACACACCCCACATACACATCCCAAACACCCCACACCCCACACACCCCACACACCCCACACATACACACCGCACACACGCACCACACCCCACATACACACCCCAAACACCCCACACATACATACCCCAAACAAACACACCCCAAACACCCCGTACCCCACACCCCACACACCCCAAACACCCCGTGCCCCACACCCCACACACCCCAAACACCCCGCACCCCACACCCCACACCCCAAACACGCCACACCCCACACATACACACCCCAAACTCCCCACACATACACACCCCAAACTCCCCACACATACACACCCCAAACACCCCACCCCACACACCCCACACAGCCCACACACGCACCACACCCTGCACCACACCCCACACACGCACCACACCCCAAACACCCCATACCCCACAACCCACACACCCCAAACACCCCGTGCCTTACACACCACAAACCCCAAACACCCCGCACCCCACACACCCCAAACACCCCGCACCCCAAACACCCCACACCCCACACACCCCACACACGCACCACACCCTACACACAGCAACCCCACACACCCCACACACCCCACACATACACACCGCACACACGCACCACACCCCACATACACACCCCAAACACCCCACACCCCACACACACACCCCAAACACCCCACACCCCACACCTCACACCCCAAACACCCCACACACCCCACACACCCCAAACATGTACCACACCCCACACCCCACATACACACCCCAAACACCCCACACCCCACACACCCCACACACCCCACACACGCACCACACCCCACACCCCACATACACACCCCAAACACCCCACACCCCACACACCCCACACACCCCACACACGCACCAAACCCCACACACGCACCACACCCCACATATCCCACACACCCCACACCCCACACACCCCACACCCCAAACACCCCACACACCCCACACATACACACCCCACACATACACACCCCAAACACCCCACACCCCACACCCCACACACACCACACATACACACCCCACACACATATACACACCCCAAACACCCCACACCCCACACACCCCACACACCCCACACACCCCACACACCCCACACATACACACCGCACACACGCACCACACCCCACATACACACCCCAAACACCCCACACATACATACCCCAAACAAACACACCCCAAACACCCCACCCCACACACCCCAAACACCCCGCACCCCACACACCCCAAACACCCCACACCCCACACACGCACTACACCCCACACCCCACATACACACCCCAAACACCCCACACCCCACACACCCCACACACGCACCACACCCCACACCCCACACATACACACCGCACACACGCACCACACCCCACATACACACCCCAAACACCCCACACCCCACACACCCCACACATACACACCCCACACATACACACCCCAAACATACACACCCCACACACCCCACACCCCACACACCCCACACATACACACCCCACAACCCACACATACACACCCAACACATACACACCCCACACAAACACACCCCAAACACACCACCCCACACACCCCACACACCCCACACACCCCAAGTTCCCCACACACCCCACACACCCCAAATACCCCACACCCCACACAACCCAAACACCCCACACCCCCCACACACCCCACACCCCCCACACACCCCACACCCCACACCCTAAACACCCTACACACCCCACTCACCCCACACATACACACCCCAAACATAAACACCCCACACATACACACCCCAAACTCCCCACACATACACACCCCACACACCCCACACACACACACCACACCCCACACACGCAGCACACCCCACATATCCCACACACCCCACACCCCACACATACACACCCCTAACACCCCACACACGCACCACACCCTACACACGCACCACACCCCACACACACACACCCCACACAGCACACACACCCCCACACCCCACACAGCACACCCCACACAGCACTCACACCCCCACACACACACAGCACACACACCCCCACACACACAGCACACTCCCCCACACACACAGCACACCCCACACATACACACATCAAACACCCCACACCCCACACCACACACACCCTACACAAACACACCCCAAACACCCCACCCCACACACCCCACACACCCCACACCCCACACACCCCACATACACACCACACCCCACACCCCACACACGCAGCACACCTCACATATCCCACACACCCCACACCCCACACATACACACCCCTAACACCCCACACACGCACCACACCCTACACACGCACCACACCCCACACACACACACCCCAAACAGCACACACACCCCCACACACACAGCACACCCCACACAGCACACCCCACACAGCACACACCCCACCACACACACAGCACACACCCCTACACACACAGCACGCCCCACACATACACACACCAAACACCCCACACCCCACACCCTACACACGCACCACACCCCACACACACACACCCCAAACAGCACACACACCCCGCACACACACAGCACACCCCACACAGCACACCCCACACAGCACACACCCCACCACACACACAGCACACACCCCCACACACACAGCACACCCCACACATACACACATCAAACACCCCACACCCCACACCACACACACCCTACACAAACACACCCCAAACACCCCACCCCACACACCCCACACACTCCACACACCCCACACACGCACCACACCCCGCACCACACCCCACAACCCACCACACCCCAAACCCAAACATACACACCCTGCACCCCACACATACACACCCTACACACCACACATACACACACTACACACCCCGCACCCCAAACACCCCACACCCCACACACCCCACACACCCCACACACGCACCACACCACACACCCCACATACACACCCCAAACATCCCACACCCCACACACCCCACACACCCCACACACCCCACACATACACACCGCACACACGCACCACACCCCACATACACACCCCAAACACCCCACACATACATACCCCAAGCAAACACAACCCAAACACCCCACCCCCACACACCCCACACACCCCACACACCCCACACACACACCCCTACACACAGCACACCCCAACAACACACACACACCCACACACCCCACCACACACACAGCACACACCCCCACACACACAGCACACCCCACACATACACACACCAAACACCCCACACCCCACACACCACACACCCCACACCCCCCCACTACCCACACACGCACCACACCCCACACATGCACCACACCCCACACATGCACCACACCCCACACATGCACCACACCCCACACACCACACACACCCCCCTCGACACACACAGCACACACCCCCACACAGCACACACCCCCCCACACACCCACTTCACACTCCACACACTCCACTCACCCCACACACCCCACACCTCACACATACACACCCCCCCACACGCCACACGCCACACCCCACACACCCCACACCCCACACATACACACCCCAAACACCCCACTTCCCACACCCCACATACTCCACACACCCCACACACGCCACACACCCCACACACACAGCACACACCCCCCCCACACACACAGCACACACCCCCCCACACACACACAGAGCACACCCCACACATACACACACCAAACACCTTACACCCCACACACCCCACACCCCACACACCCCACACACCCCACACACCCCACACACCCCACACACCCCCCACACCCTACACACCCCAAACACCCCGCACCCCACACACCCCAAACACCCCGCACCCCAAACACCCCACACCCCACACACGCACCACACCACACACCCCACACCCCACACCCCACACCCCACACATACACACCCCTAACACCCCACACACACACCACACATGCACCACACCCCCCACACGCCACACCCCCCACACCCCACACATACACACCCCAAACACCCCACACCCCACACACCCCACACACCCCACACACCCCACACACCCCACACACTCCACACACCCCACACACCCCACACATACACACCGCACACACGCACCACACCCCACATACACACCCCACACCCCACACATCCCACACATACACACCCCAAATAACGCACCAAATCCCACATATCCCACACACCCCACACCCCACACATACACACACCAAACACCCCACACCCCACACCCCACACACCCCACACATACACACCCCACACATACACACCCCAAACATACACACCCCACACACCCCACACCCCACACATACACACACCAAACACCCCACACCCCCACACCCCACACACCCCACACATACACACCCCACACATACACACCCCAAACATACACACCCCACACACCCCACACATACACACCCCACAACCCACACATACACACCGCACACACGCACCACACCCCACATACACACCCCAAACACCCCACACCCCACACACCCCACACATACACACCCCACACATACACACCCCAAACATACACACCCCACACACCCCACACCCCACACACCCCACACATACACACCCCACAACCCACACATACACACCCAACACATACACACCCCACACAAACACACCCCAAACACCCCACCCCACACACCCCAAACACCCCGCACCCCACACACCCCAAACACCCCACACCCCACACACGCACTACACCCCACACCCCACATACACACCCCAAACACCCCACACCCCACACACCCCACACACGCACCACACCCCACACCCCACACATACACACCGCACACACGCACCACACCCCACATACACACCCCAAACACCCCACACCCCACACACCCCACACATACACACCCCACACATACACACCCCAAACATACACACCCCACACACCCCACACCCCACACACCCCACACATACACACCCCACAACCCACACATACACACCCAACACATACACACCCCACACAAACACACCCCAAACACACCACCCCACACACCCCACACACCCCACACACCCCAAGTTCCCCACACACCCCACACACCCCAAATACCCCACACCCCACACAACCCAAACACCCCACACCCCCCACACACCCCACACCCCCCACACACCCCACACCCCACACCCTAAACACCCTACACACCCCACTCACCCCACACATACACACCCCAAACATAAACACCCCACACATACACACCCCAAACTCCCCACACATACACACCCCACACACCCCACACACACACACCACACCCCACACACGCAGCACACCCCACATATCCCACACACCCCACACCCCACACATACACACCCCTAACACCCCACACACGCACCACACCCTACACACGCACCACTCCCCACACACACACCCCACACAGCACACACACCCCCACACCCCACACAGCACACCCCACACAGCACTCACACCCCCACACACACACAGCACACACACCCCCACACACACAGCACACTCCCCCACACACACAGCACACCCCACACATACACACATCAAACACCCCACACCCCACACCACACACACCCTACACAAACACACCCCAAACACCCCACCCCACACACCCCACACACCCCACACCCCACACACCCCACATACACACCACACCCCACACACGCAGCACACCTCACATATCACACATACACACCCCTAACACCCCACAAACGCACCACACCCTACACACGCACCACACCCCACACACACACACCCCAAACAGCACACACACCCCCACACACACAGCACACCCCACACAGCACACCCCACACAGCACACACCCCACCACACACACAGCACACACAGCACACACCCCTACACACACAGCACGCCCCACACATACACACATCAAACACCCCACACCCCACACCACACACACCCTACACAAACACACCCTAAACACCCCACCCCACACACCCCAAACACCCCACCCCACACACCCCACACACCCCACACACGCACCACACCCCGCACCACACCCCACAACCCACCACACCCCAAACCCAAACATACACACCCTGCACCCCACACATACACACCCTACACACCACACATACACACACTACACACCCCGCACCCCAAACACCCCACACCCCACACACCCCACACACCCCACACACCCCACACACGCACCACACCACACACCCCACATACACACCCCAAACATCCCACACCCCACACACCCCACACACCCCACACACCCCACACATACACACCGCACACACGCACCACACCCCACATACACACCCCAAACACCCCACACATAACACACCCCACACACCCCACACACACACCCCTACACACAGCACACCCCAACAACACACACACACCCACACACACAGCACACACCCCCACACACACAGCACACCCCACATACACACCCCAAACATCCCACACCCCACACACCCCACACACCCCACACACCCCACACATACACACTGCACACACGCACCACACCCCACATACACACCCCAAACACCCCACACATACATACCCCAAGCAAACACAACCCAAACACCCCACCCCACACACCCCACACACACACACCCCAAACAGCACACACACCCGCACACACACAGCACACCCCACACAGCACACCCCACACAGCACACACCCCACCACACACACAGCACACACCCCCACACACACAGCACACCCCACACATACACACACCAAACACCCCACACCCCACACACCACACACCCCACACCCCCCCACTACCCACACACGCACCACACCCCACACATGCACCACACCCCACACATGCACCACACCCCACACATGCACCACACCCCACACACCACACACACCCCCCTCGACACACACAGCACACACCCCCACACAGCACACACCCCCCCACACACCCACTTCACACTCCACACACTCCACTCACCCCACACACCCCACACCTCACACATACACACCCCCCACACGCCACACGCCACACCCCACACACCCCACACCCCACACATACACACCCCAAACACCCCACTTCCCACACCCCACATACTCCACACACCCCACACACGCACCACAACACACACACGCACCACACCACACACACCCCACACACCCCACACACGCCACACACCCCACACACGCCACACACCCCACACACACAGCACACACCCCCCCACACACACAGCACACACCCCCCCACACACACACAGCACACCCCACACATACACACACCAAACACCTTACACCCCACACACCCCACACCCCACACCCCCCACACACCCCACACACCCCACACACCCCACACAATCCCCCACACCCTACACACCCCAAACACCCCGCACCCCACACACCCCAAACACCCCGCACCCCAAACACCCCACACCCCACACACGCACCACACCACACACCCCACACCCCACACCCCACACATACACACCCCTAACACCCCACACACACACCACACATGCACCACACCCCCCCACACGCCACACCCCCCACACCCCACACATACACACCCCAAACACCCCACACCCCACACACCCCACACACCCCACACACTCCACACACCCCACACACCCCACACATACACACCGCACACACGCACCACACCCCACATACACACCCCAAACACCCCACACACCCCACACACCCCAAACACCCCACACACCCCACACACCCCACACACCCCACACACCCCACACACCCCACACACACACACACACACACACACACACACACCCCACACCCCCGAAACACCCCACACCCCACACCCCACACATCCCACACATACACACCCCAAATAACGCACCAAATCCCACATATCCCACACACCCCACACCCCACACATCAAACACCCCACACCCCACACCCCACACACCCCACACATACACACCCCACACATACACACCGCACACACGCACCACACCCCACATACACACCCCAAACACCCCACACCCCAAACACCCCACACACCCCACACACACACACACACACCCCACACCCCCGAAACACCCCACACCCCACACCCCACACATCCCACACATACACACCCCAAATAACGCACCAAATCCCACATATCCCACACACCCCACACCCCACACATACACACACCAAACACCCCACACCCCACACCCCACACACCCCACACATACACACCCCACACACCCCACACATACACACCGCACACACGCACCACACCCCACATACACACCCCAAACACCCCACACCCCAAACACCCCACACACCCCACACACCCCACACACACACACACCCCACACCCCCGAAACACCCCACACTCCACACCCCACACATCCCACACATACACACCCCAAATAACGCACCAAATCCCACATATCCCACACACCCCACACCCCACACATACACACACCAAACACCCCACACCCCACACCCCACACACCCCACACACCCCACACATACACACCCCTAACACCCCACACACACACCACACATGCACCACACCCCCCACACATACACACCCCACACATACACACCCCAAACACCCCACACCCCACACCCCCCACACACCCCACACCCCCCACACACCCCCCACACCCCACACATACATACCCCAAACACCCCACACCCCACACACCCCACACACCCCACACACCCCACACACCCCACACACCCCACACACCCCACACACTCCACACACCCCACACACCCCACACATACACACCGCACACACGCAACACACCCCACATACACACCCCAAACACCCCACACCCCACACACCCCAAACACCCCACACACCCCACACATACACACCCCACACACCCCACACACCCCACACATACACACCGCACACACGCACCACACCCCACATACATACCCCAAACACCCTGCACCCCAAACACCCCACACCCCACACACCCCACACCCCACAGTCCCCACACCCCAAACACCCCACACACCCCACACACCCCACACCCCACACATACACACCCCAAACACCCCACACCCCACACACCCCACACACCCCACACACCCCACACACCCCACACATACACACCGCACACATACACACCCCACACATACACACCCCACACACCCCACACACGCACCACACCCCCACCACACCCCACAAACGCACCACACCCCACACACATACACACCCCACATACACACCCCACACACCCCACACACCCCACACACACACACCCCACACCCCACACCCCCGAAACACCCCACACTCCACACCCCACACCCCACTCTCCACACACCCCACACACGCACCACACCCCCACCACACCCCACACCCCACACATACACACCCCAAACACCCCACACACATACACACCCCACACATACACACCCCACACACCCCACACACCCCACACACGCACCACACCCCACACAGCACACCCCACACAGCACACACACCCCCACACACACCCCACACCCCCGAAACACCCCACACCCCACACCCCACTCTCCACACACCCCACACACGCACCACACCCTGCACCACACCCCACACACGCACCACACCCCCACCACACCCCACAAACGCACCACACCCCACACACATACACACCCCACACATACACACCCCACACACCCCACACACGCACCACACCCCCACCACACCCCACAAACGCACCACACCCCACACACATACACACCCCACACATACACACCCCAAACACCCCACACCCCACACCCCCCACACACCCCACACCCCCCACACACCCCACACACCCCACACACCCCAAACATACACACCCCAAACACCCCAATCCCCAAACACCCCACTCACCCCACACACGCACCACACCCCACACACGCATCACACCCCACACACAGAGTCCCTGCCCACACATACCACATACCACATTACTCCACTTCAATTACTTACACTCCTCTACCCACACACCCGCTTTGCACATACCTTACACACCCTAACCTTCCACAAATTTCGCACAATGGGTGTGTGGGGTATGTGCAAAGAGGTTGTGTGTGGTGTGCATTGTGTGTGTGTGTGTGTGTGTGTGTGTGTGGTGTGTGTGTTGTGTGGTGTGTGTGTCATTTTGGGTGTGCAATGGGTATGGGGTTGTGTATGTGCGGTGTGTGATGATTTGTTGAACAATAAAATATATATTTCATATTTCATTGCAAATTAAGGTGATACCAACAAAAAAGAAAGACTAGTCATCTACCTTATGATGACAATCATTCAACACAGAATGATATAAGGGAAGATGATGGGCATACATACGAAAAGACAATGGTCAATGTAATGGTCAAACATTCAATCATTCACACACAGAGTCGAATCAATTAACACTCAGAATTATACATTTAAGATACTTAACTCACCGATGATGTGCAGGATAATGGCTTAACGTCACAGGTCATGTGCACCTATCGAATACCAAGATGTTATATGATCTTTGCACCATGGAGTCTTAGCAATGCTAGAAGGAACAGTTTAGCAAAGAGCAACGAAAATTATAGAGCCTATAGCTTTACACGATCATTAAGTAAGAGATTTGTGTAATTATATATATAATAATTTAATAAATAATTTAAATGACTAAATTTGAATTATGATTTAGCATATATTAATTTTTTTATTACCTAAAATTTCTTAACTATTTAACTAAATGAAATAATTAATTTAATAACATGTTAGTATTAATAATGAATATTGAGTATTTATATAATACATTTTTGTTACAATAAATTTCATTATTAAAACAAAAAGAAGTGTAACTTCTAATGCACGTACTAAAGTACACACACCTTTTTCTTTTTATCTTCGGGAATGCTGCAACGGGGATCTTACAAGTGTGTGTGCATTGCTTAGCTGGCTGGTCTTGTTTCAGGTGGTGATCAGGCCTATGATGTATGTAGCGCTGACGTACGACCACAGGCTCATCGACGGCCGTGAAGCCGTGTACTTCCTGCGGAAGATCAAAGCAGCCGTTGAAGATCCTCGCATCATCCTGGCGGGACTGTAAACACACGAGTAAAGACATAGTGGCTGAGTGTTCATTTTCTTGCACGAAGGTTCGACACAACACGACCCTCCTACTTCCCAAACTCTTAGGTCGACTTGCTGGGAGTATCTTTGTGAATATACTCATGGTGCTTTGTGTAGAAGAACACATCTAGTGATTTTTTTTGGTGTTTTTCGAAGGAATTAATTTATTTTGTGAGATAAGCATTTTGTTTTTACCTTGATTTTTTTTTCTGGTTCAAGTACTTTTGTAAAATACAGGCTGTTTAAATGTATTGCATGTTGTAACACTTAAAACACGCTTTGATTGTACTGAATGTCAGTATGTACAAATGCAGCAGACAGTTGTGGCAATCCGTGACAATGTTCTCAAAGCTTTAATAATGATGAGTTCTTGTTGTATTTTATTGTATAAATAAATATTGTCTGTTAAATACATTTCTGCATGTAGACATGGTAGCAATTTCTTGCAGGGGTTTGGGGTAGCATACCTTAACCTGCAGTTTTGGCTCTTGTTCCAGTACATGTACAGTACTGCTTTTGCAGTGGCAGTGTGCATTGTATATATTTATGTAATAAAGTTATTAAGACCCAATTATTTTTATAATTTATATATAAAAATAGTGAGTTGCAAGGTTTGAATTTTGAGTGCACATTATTGGTAGGGTTATTTAAACTTGCATGTGATGTCGGCTTGTGTATCCTTGTGATAAAGTTCACGTGGTGTATTTACTAAAGATGGGTATAGACACAAAAACTCGAGGAGTTGACAAGATGAGACTCGTTTGCATTTTTTTTTAAACTAAATACTTATATTATATGAAGCGCAAGCGTAAAAATCATAAACCATTATCTTGCATATTCTGTACAGCATTATTTTGTATTTACATTCTCACAGTTTTATTAAAATCATATTAAATTTACAATTACACTTAAGATAAAAATGGTAGGGCAGGATGTCACATTTCCCCAACTTGCGAGTGATGACCTCAGGAAACCTCCTAACAAGGTCGGCAATGGCCGCCTCATACGCGGCCTCCATAGAGCCGTCACATGTAAGGACAATGGGCGTCCGTGACTCGTGATGCATTAAGATTTTAACAGACGGGGCAAAATCAAAACTGAGTTCATGACGACGCAAGTCAACTACGCAACGAGCCTTGCTAAGAAAATCTAAACCCAAAATAGGGTTGGGCGAAAGCCCGGGAACCACTGAAAATTTCCAGTTACAAGAAAACCCATGAATTTTTAAATGTAACACGACCGCTACGTCAGAGTTTGTGTAATCTCGCCATTAGCCACATGAATATTAGTGGCCAGTTGTTGAACAACAAACCGTGACAATGAGGGTAACTGAAGCGAAAGACTGTCGAGACAATCTCGGCTGATAAGAGAGCAAGACGCCCCCGTGTCAATCAAGGCGGGATTAAATTTATCCCTGTATTCCTACAGAAACAAAATTAAGGTAACCAGGTGGAGAGGCTTTACGCACGAGGCGGCGAAGGCGACCTTTCCTGCACCCCGTCAATGCTAGTTTCCCGGACAAGAGTCACGGTAATGACCTACGCCCATGCATCGAAAAGTTTCCTGGCTTTACTCTCCGCACGAGGGGCGGTACAATCCGTGGTCACATGGTCGAAAGCGCCGGACATCTGTTGGTGCTCAAAGTCAGCCAAGGTCAAGGGCGGAGCAGTGGGCGCCGCAGTTACCCACGGCGACACACTCGGTGTTGGATAGTACATTTATCGAGGAAGGCTATAGGCTATATTATATTAACAATAACATTAGGGATTCTTACTAAAAGTCCAATTTAGAATCTAATGTGTTGGAGGGGGTAAGATACAACATGCAGTACACGTACAAAGTGTGTGTTGACAATGTCGCAGGTGCTAGAAGTTTATTTCCTATTGCCTATTAACATTGTTGCCACGCACTAGATGCCTTATCATTCTTAATTTTCTCATACAAGTAAAAAACACCCGTGTGATATTAACAACGCGCGCCGCGGGTGACCAGGTAATCTATCCCATAACCCCGGACAACCAGGTCCGCTCAAGGTCACAGGAGTTGCGCAAACAACCGGGCTAACACCAGCGGAAAAGGCATTACCGTGCAAGCTGCTGTTCTACGCATTACAGGAGAAGGAGTCTGATCAACAAACGACTTACGAGTATTATAGGACATATCCCGCCGCTTGTGAACCTGATAACTAACAGGCAAGAGAAATGCAGCTTGATATTTACGAACCGCAGCCATATGGCTCTCAACTTCACCGCCCCACACTCGCAACCCGTGCAGGGAGGAGGGAGGGGTAAGCAGGGCACAATTCTGCATCACGACCGGCGATAAATTACCCAGAATAAGCTGGACAAATTCATTCTCAGGAATCCCTAGGCCTAAGGCCTCCGCATACGCAGTAACTGAACTGACAAACAGGCTAATCGGCTCGTCAGGCCTCTGAAAGCGCAAAACAAGTTCTCGTTTACACGCATCCAATACACGAGGCGGGCAAACATAACGGACCAACAATTTTCGGAAACTGGGTGAAGTCGGTCCCCTGCAGGATAGCTTCAGTGAGCAAATCCACGTAGCTACCAGAGCACTTGCTCAACAATGTCTTCATAAAAGCCTTCTTAGAAACCAAATTCAACTTACTTAATCGCTCAGCCGCGATTATGAAGTAAAGGACCATACAAGGTTCCGAACCACCCAGGACGGGAAGGGGCTTAAGAGCACTAAAGAACAACTTCAAATTAAAGCTACTGCCGCTTGTTTCACTCACTCGCTCTGGGACCTGCCCCGGCTGTTCCACCGGCGGGGCCCCAGAAGCCGCACGCACGAACTCGACGAGCCTCGCTCGCAGTTCCGTCACGGTCTTGGTAGACAGGACGGGCAGCCCGTTCTCTTTGAGGTGCTGTATAAGCTCCGGCTGGTGGAGCCGGTAAATCCAGGAAACTCCAGCCATCATGCAACAAGAACAAACGGCACAGTACTCTGCAGCAGAGTAGCGCAGTAGTAATTGCGGCCGTGCCTCGCACGCCACATTCTCAGTGTCTACCCCAGACACAAGACAGGAGGTTAAGTTTCTTCTAGTAGGGACTTAAGAGTGTAGTGACAGTTTGTTGTGAAAATAAATTGGCATAAAATCTCAATACAATGGCTCATATTTATTACAGGTAGAATATTTATAATGCCTCTGAGATGGGCTTACAGCACGTGATAAAGGG
Organism: Bacillus rossius redtenbacheri; assembly: GCF_032445375.1. Lineage (NCBI taxonomy): Eukaryota > Metazoa > Arthropoda > Insecta > Phasmatodea > Bacillidae > Bacillus > Bacillus rossius. Next base: position 30,699,274 of record NC_086337.1, on the reverse strand, counting down.
AATATGGACCCATTATAATATACAAAATTTCCAATACATCACAAATGTCGGGGGTAACAATTCACCCCACAGTATAAGGGCTAGTATCGCCAGGTAATGACACGCTAACTTACGTTAAGAAATATCACCTGAACTTGAGCGATGATGCAATCAACACATCTATTATTCAGTACGATAAAATACATTATTCCAATCCAAAATTAACACGCATCACAGGCTAGATAACACCTAACGTCGCGGCCACGACTCCCAGAACAAAGCTTATACAAGCAAGGTCTCATTAAAAACCTATAATTAGCGTGCACTGTTAAAATTTAAACACACTCAAACAAGTAGGAGAAGGTACGAAGCGTTAAATGGGCACGTGGCCTGCGGGCCGACAAACACTAAAGAACGAGCTCACTTAACAGGATACAAACGTGAGACAAACTGCAATGCAAACCGCCACAAAAGGGAAAACGTAATGCAGGCTGCATCGCCGAAGGAACCTGACACTTAAAGCTTGCATACAAGTACGCCCCACTGAACAGCTAGGAAAGCTAACATTAGAGGTGTAGAAAGGAAACAAACATCCTCCTAAGCAAGCAAGCTAGAAACATACGCAAAAGGAGCGTCACCAAGAGGCCCAAATTAATTAATAAAAAATGTAATTTCCGAAAGGTGGCGGCCAAAACAGAATTTAGAAAAAGCGCTATAAAGCAATACCTCAGTGTAGACCATATCCGAACGCACGGCCACCTCGTGCATCTACAAACAACCGAACGGTTACCTTACTTCGAGGCCATCGGGCTAGCGATGATCGAGCTCTGCAGGCCACACCCTAACATGCTTATAAGACTAAGGACTAAGCAGTAATGGCCGAGGCCAAGTTTGTGCACCAGCAATAAATATGGCGCAGATGGTGCTGTGATCACGGTGGCGCTGGAGGGGAAGAAGGAGTGAGAACGCTTATTAAACTAAGGCGCCCGCTTCAACTGTATTAAATATGTTCTGCCTTATACTTTTCAAAACATTTCAAAAGACACCATTATGAAATTGTTTGAAGTACATCATATATTTGCAACACAATAGATAACTACGAAATTTTTTTTTTATACTGAAATGTACTTTTTTCTATTACATAGGTAAGGACAGTATCATTTTTCAACACACACGAAAGTGGTACAGAATGTAGCTGCATATATTTGATTAGTTAAATTGGCAGATGGTTTATTTTTGTTTTTAACAACAGTTATGTATTTTACACCTAGTTTAATGCCCTTCAAAAAAAGAAAAGAAGATTAATAAAACAAAATGCAAATTTTTGGTCAAGTCGAGTTGAACAGAGTTCAGGAATAGCATAGTCAAGTTCACACTTAAAAATTTTTAGTAGAGTCAATTCCTCAAAAACTGAGCCCAAATAGAATGATTGCAGAAATATAAGTAAATTATTTTGTTCCTGATGTTTATGTTAATGTACTATTAGCATGATACTGAAGTTTATTTATGTCTTCAATGAGAAAGTAATTTGTGTAAAGTGATTAATAAAAATATAGCTATTAATCATGCCTATTTATGACTTCTTTTAAAATTAAGTATTTTACTCCCAATGAATTCGGGAAAACTCAGATTTTAAAGTCTCTGAAGTCGAGGAAAATTGTGTGGTTAAGTGAATTAAAACTGAGAAACTATTGATTACTAAAACAACAATGTTTTTCTCATTCAAATGATTTTAACCCTACAATTTACCTAGATGATATGTACCATGTTTTATCGCAGAATCGTCGCACGCGCGTAATCGTCGCAACCGTATTTTAGGCTGTCAAAATTGGGATAAAAAAACTTCTCGCCTAAACGTCGCATGATGTTTTTGGTCCCGCTAGTAGTAGCCGAACGCTTTGTGTAGGTATCTTTTCCGTATAAAAGATGTATTTTAAAGTGGAAATCTAATATTTATTCGGTCATTTCTACTTACTTAATAAATTAACGGAAAAATACGACGTTGTTTGGCGTGTAAATTTTCTTATAAAGACGTTTTTAAAAGTTATTTCCTTTATCTGATCGTCTGCGTCGCCGCGGTGTAGGTATAATCTAAATCTAAAATTTAATTTCGGTCATTACCACTTATTTATTTAATTAACGGAAATACAAAGTTGTCTGACGTGTAAATTTTCTTTTAAAGAGGTTTTTGACAGGTATTTCCTTTATCTGATTGTCTGCGTTACCGCGGCGTACCGCTTACAAAAATGTAGCCAGCGCATCATTCATGTTTGGTTATGTTGCTTCCTGTATAGAGCGCGCGCACGTAGTCGAATATCGATATCTCGCCGATTGGATGCAACGCGCACTCTCTGTCAGGTGCCGAGTTAACTACATTTGATAGCCCGCATTCTTTCGTGGCAAGTGTGTACTACGACACATTAGTTCACGTCAGATTCAAGCGGCTTGCGTTCGCGTTAGTTTTGGTTTTTCTATTTAAAGTTGAAGAAAGGTTTTTGTTTAAGGAATTATTATTATATATTGTTTGGCGAGCTCTTGTATACTCCGCCTTTTTTTTTTTTTTTTTTTTTTTAAATAAACGTACTTTCCATGAACGGGTTTTGTTTTTATGAATAACTTTACCTAACAAAAAAAAATTTTTCCGCACAATGGTCGCACCCCTACTTTTCAAACTTGATTTTAGAATAAAATCTGCGACGATTATGCGAGAAAACACGGTACTTTTGTAGGTTTATATATATCTCTATCTCACTATATTATATATATATATATATATATATATATATATATATATATATATCACTCTGTCTCTGTCTATCTTTTATATTTAAATAAATTGTGTCATGCGTGCGCACTTATACAACAAAAACAGACAAAGTGTTGAACAGGAATTAGCGTGTATATGAAGTGGTGATTGAATAAATATAATAAAATTCAAAATAGTTTCAAGGAAAAATATACAAAATCGCACACAACCGCTACGTAGGGAGCCGACCGCGCGGCACTTTATTTTGTGACATTGACTCCCCTCCTGCACTGCAGTGACGCTTAGGTGAAATGCTGCTGCCTAGCTATAATCAGACAAGTTACAAAAGAACCTTGGATGAGCTGGGGAGGGAGGTGGCAGTCACGTGACCGAAGCTTCTGGCGGGGGTGGGGGCCAGTTGAGCTGTCGCTCGCTTCCGGGAAACAGTGGTCCGGTGTCGTCAGCTCGCGGTCCTAGTTACACGATCCAACGCTATCCATGGCATCAACGTCGGGTCATAAGTCACGGATTTTAAGCGGCACGCCGTTGCGGGGACAGGCACGGGAGATTGTGTACAATGTGGCAACACATTTGAAAGAGCAAAAGCGATTACATAATTTGAAGTACAACATTGTCGAAGCAACAAGTGCTGCAACAAGGGTTTCTCACTCAACTGTAAAAAGAATTTTGGCAGAAGGTAAAGTAAAAAGCAAAAATAGTTTAAGTTTTTCTACTCCCACGGGAAAGAATAAGGAGCGAAAAAAAAGAATCGAAGTAGATGACTTTACGTGCGGCGCTATACGGCGGAAAATTCACGAGTTTTACACCGTTAGAAAAACAATTCCAACATTAAAGAAACTGACCAGGGCATTACGAGAGGACGGAGTTTTAAATTGCAGTAGAGAGTACTTGCGGCATTTGTTAAAACGTATAGGATTTAGGTGGAAGAAATGCCAATCAAAAAGAAAGATTTTGGTAGAAAAACCGGAAATTTCTGCTTGGAGGGGGAGGTATCTACAAACAATTCGTAAATATCGAAATGCAGGTAGAAATATCGTGTATGTTGACGAAACATACCTACATGCAACACATTGCGTTAATTCCTGCTGGCAGTCGAGCACTGAAGTAGGTGTAACAGAATCAATTGGCAAGGGGCCACGTTTGATAATCGTGCATGCTGGTGGAGAAGAAGGCTTCGTTTCTAATGCTTTATTAATTTTCAAATCAAAACAAAAGTCTGGTGATTATCATGATGACATGAACTACCAAAATTTTTCTACCTGGGTAAGACAGAAGCTACTTCCAAATTTACCTGAAAATAGTGTCATAGTTCTAGACAATGCCAGCTACCACAATGTCCAAATAAATAAAAAGCCTACGACCACTACTCTGAAATCTGGCATCCAAGACTGGTTAAAAGCCAACAACATTCAATTCTCCACACACATGACCAAAGCCGATTTGCTACTTTTGGTAAAATCCCACCAAAGCACAAAAAGATTCAAAGTGGATCAAATAATAGAGGAGTGTGGCCATGACACTATTCGTTTGCCTCCTTACCACCCGGATTTGAATCCGATTGAACTAGTGTGGGCAGATTTCAAAGCAAAAGTTTGCGAGGAAATATCTACATCTTTGGACGATAAACGAAAACTGTGTGAGAAATTATTTTGTTCCTATACGGTGGAACAGTGGAAAAAGTGCTGTGATCACGTTAAAAACATTGAAGCCGAATATTTCAAGAACGATGCAATAGTGGACATCGAAATCGACAAGATAATAGTGAATCTTGACTCATCATGTGGCGAAAGTTCTTCGGGTGACACAGGATCTAGCACTACAGAAACGGCCGAATGTCTGAAATCAGACTCGAGCTCGGAATAGGTGAGTCGCGTTCAAATAAATTTTAACCGTACTTCCCTGTTATACATAGTTATAAATGTTTTTGTACTTTTACAAAAATTCCTTTGTAAAACTAATTGCCAACGGGTTCGAATCCCGACTCTGGCGTTCTTGATGGTAACCATGTTTTCCAGAAATTAAACAACAGTTGAACGATGTGATGGTTCCTAAACAAAGAACGACGCAAGACCGCAACATAGCGATTTTTAAACTCTCAACTTTCTAGCGTTTTTGTCTGGAGTGTCCGCCTTCTTAATTCATAACAAATCCTTTCCGATAATGTAAAATGCTCAAAATGTGTATCTCAGGCCCTGGGTTTACTTTTTCGCTGCGTTAATTTTATTTGTGTGTGGGCGTCTGCTTTGTTTGTATTAATTGACAGTAAAGTTTGTTATTCGTGTTTGTAAAATAACTTGTTAAATAACTTACGTTTCCTTTGTAGACGATTGGCGTATTGGAAAAAGCTGACGAAATCCTAGTTCCCAATAATCTCATTCAATATAGTTATTACATTAAAAATAACTTAGTTTTTTTCTTGCCATCCTTTTGTCGTTATGGTTTTTTGTTTATATACTTAGCCTTACTCTTTACATTCTTAACAATAGGCGTACAACTTAGACTGAGCGAGATGAGCTCAGATACATACAAAAAAAAGGTATTAAATACTTGAGTGTTGCCCGCGCAAAGCTGCGGCGAAGAGTTATTTCTTCGTACATAGTTTACTTTGCTACTGGCCAACTGCGTGGGTACGATACCGTGTTCGTGTAAGTCGGGCCGACGCGACGGACAAGGACAAGGGCCGAGTCACTCCCTTCCCCTACTTCCCCTCGACGGTCCTCGGGAACTCGCGCATGCGCAGTAAAAGGTTCAGCTCTATCTTGTCGGGTTTATAGCCGAGCGGGGTGTGGGCAGGGCGTGGGAGCAGAGGCAGGCGGTGGTGGGAACACCAGCGTCAAGAGAGACACGACGACGACGACGACGGACAGTTGCTAGTTACTGAATTACAAAGATAGAAAAATTAAAATATGTTGCTTAAATAATGTGGTTAATAAATAACGCGGTAAAAAGTAGCCTATGTTCATCAGGGATAATGTCGGCTTCTAATGGAAAAAGAATTTTTCAAATCGGTCCAGTAGTTTCGGAGCCTCTTCAATACATACAAACAAACAAACAAATCTTTCCTCTTTATAATATTATATTACATACATTAAGTTCTTAAAATATTCCAGAAGTTCCAAAATATTTCCAGAATAAATATGAACCTCGAAATCTACCTATGCCTGTAGGTGTGCTGAAAGGGATTTTTTTAAGTTGGAGACATTCATTTATAGCTAGAAACTGGCAAAAGAAATGGAAAATCAATACCAAGTTATTTGATTACGTTTGTCATTGCAGGAACTTTGTTAATAATTTGGGCACGTCCATTTAAAGAAGTTAAAAAGAAAATTGATGAAGGGGTTTTTTTTTTTTTTTTGGGAAAAAAGAAATTATTTTCCTGAAATGTATATTTGAGTACTTTTGGTACACTATGCTGCAAAAGCCTTCAGATTGTTTTCTTTTTATCAATAAATTTAAAAAAAAACCTTGATAGTCGTGAGGTCTATGAAATCTATTTTTTTTTTATTCTTTACTTACTGACATGTTCTTGAGTCCTCTAAAAGGGCATTTTGATAAAAGTAGTTTACCAGTAGTTTTTTTGACTGAGTTGTTAGGTTGGGATAACTACGTTAAAAATACTGTGAACTATAAATTTAATAAGTAAATATTTTAACCTGACAGTTGTATACGGATAACACTGACCAATTGTCCTCATTGTATTTTATAGTATTTTTTATGCTCTTACCATTCAAAAAATGTAATAGTATTTTTAATTTAGCTAATTTAATGTACCAAACCAAACAATTTTACAGTATTTACACTGTAACCATCTTTACCTAACAAACATACTATTTGAAAGTATTTTTAATGCAGCTAACTTAACCCAAACTAACCAATTTAAAAAGGTTGAATTACTAGCAAAGTACTTGTATTAGAACAGACTTTATATATATATATATATATATATATATATATATATATATATATATATATATATACTAGATAATGCCCGGCATGCGTTGCAATGCCTGTATCAATTTTTTAATTTATTAATAATGTAATTTTTTAAACGTATACTAAGCATCTCTCTTTATCTCTCTAATTCTCTATATCTCTCTCTATCTTTCTATTTATATCTCTATCTCTCTATATATCTTTCTACATATATATCTCTATATATCTTTCTAGCGGACCCGACATACATTGTCCTGCCCAAATGTACTTTTTGTGAGATATGGATATGGCGGTAAGTATTTCTACGCTGGACATTTTGTATCTTCTCATTATACATACCCCTCCTCTTGGACACGCCACTGCCGTTACCAAAAACCTTTCCCATGGTTACGCAGAAGGCAACAACAATGCAAAAGCCCGTTGCCATGGAGGCTAATTATCAACAATGCTTAGTTTTTTTGCTTTTAAAGCGTGTTTTTTTAGTTTTTTCTTAACTCAGAATCGAGATAAAATATCCAATTGTGAATCTAAACCATCCTCGAATCCCCGTGAACTCTCACACAAAATTTCATCAAAATCGGTCCAGCCGTCTAGGAGGAGTTCAGTGACATACACACGCACACAAGAAATATATATATAAAGAGATATATATAATTATACACTGGCAGAACAACGTCTGTCGGGATCTGAAAGTGATATAAATTATTTTGCACACTTGACATTCAAATTAAGAAGACAATTACTAACTACATCTGATCTCTAAACAGTTCCCCTTCACCCTGTGTTCAGCCCGGGCAACGCCGTGTACTGCAGCTAGTGTAATATATTTATGTTCTCCAATATTACAAAATGATTAATTAAATTTTTTCCCATTTTCCATGCAGCACAAATATTACGAATATTTTTAACTCAAATGTATCAGCATTCAATAGTTTACAACGCTGCATTGAATAGCTTAGAATGAAATTTATATTATATGCCAACTAAGTTATACCCCATCTCCCCATCCGCCTTCTCACTGGGAAACATTCTTTTCACAGACGAGAGAGCCAAACGCCATAAAGTACTAATGATTATTTTTTACCTTCAAACATTATTTCCACCCATTGCAGTACGTAATGGTTGGGTAAACAAAAATTATTTTTTAAGATTAGTTTTAGTCAATATTTAGACAGTTAAACAAAACTAAGAATGTATTCGTTAGTGTACTGGGTAAGGAAGTTTATTTATTTTCTTATTTTAACTCCAGGTTTCTTAAACCGCCCTGAAATAATGGTTTGTAATATAAAAAATTGTTTCAGACAAAAGTTTTAGATAAAAATTTTAAGTTTAATACCAAATTTGCTCAAATTCGTTGTTCCTATGAATGGGGTTAAGATTTTTTTTGTCCTCCAACCCTTGTTTTTTAAACACTTGAGGTTATGGTTAGTCGTATCTAAAACGTATTCACACAAAAGATTTTTGTACAAACGGATGTGATATTTTCCATATTACGGGCGTTACAGTGATTTTTCTGTTTTTTAATAAACCTTCCCCACTTCTACCCCTTTGGCCAGATATTGTCCATTAACAAATTCAACCGAGATTATCCACTACTAGATTTTATGTATCAGTTTGGAAGTGATTGTGTGAAAAATTGCGACAGTTATCGTATCCACAATAATGTGATATATATACACACACACATATTAACATAATGTTACAAACGTGATCAAGGCCGCGACACGTGCAGGTTCACAGCTGGCTGACATCATGCGGCCGTGCAACATGAGACGTGCTGCGCGCACCTGGGACGTCGCTTCCCCCCCCCCCCCCCCCCCCGGAAGTTCATAGCTTCCCGCGCGGCGCTATTAGTTTGACATCGGAAACCTGACAGCTGCGGAGTTACGCGAGCCGCCGACACGTGTTTCGAGAGATTTCTGCCGTCGGGTCGGCGCGAAATGACGCGACTGGCCCCAGCCGCGCTCGTGATTTCTGGAAGCCGCCTGGGATATTATATATGCCGAGGACGCCGGCCTCGAGTTAGTCAGAGTTCAGTCGGGAGTTCTCCCGCGGCGGAGTTTCCGGGCGATAGAGCGGCGAAGTCCCTGGACGAAGGTTCCAGGGCGGAGAGTTCAGATCCGGGCGATAGTGTCGCAGACGCGGCGGAGTCCCGAGCGAAGTCCCGAGCAAGGCGTCGAGTGGGTCCTCGGCGAAGGGTAGTGCGACGGCGGCGACGGAGTGCCGCGACGGTGGTCCACGAGGGGTGCTGCGGCGAGAGTTGCGCCAGAGGTGCGGCCCAGCGAGGTGTGTGGTGTGTGGAAACTGAGTGACTGGGGAAGCAACATTTTAAAGTGCAATTGATTATTTGCCATTTTAGAAGATTATTTGTGACATAAGTAGTGGCCATCAATAAAACTGTTTAGTGATAAAATCTTTAATTGGGCTATCCTTTACGAACCCGCGGTAAATCGCAACAATACACACACACATACCCACAAACACATACATACACATACAAACACATACATACACATACACACTTTTGAATTGATGATTGTTTTGGGTTCTAGGGACCGTGAAACGAAAAACTATATAAAAATTTTCCAAAAGTCACATCATGGTAATTGCTGCAAAAGGTAGTATTTCTTTAAAATCTACCTAAAATGGCAAAATTTGGTTTTTTTCTAGATTCATGTCAAGAATTTCTAAAAAAAAAAAAAAAAAAAAAAAAAAAAAAAAAAAAAAAAAAAAGATTAAACTACGTGTGAATATGGCAATTTTTCTATTCAGAAAAATAAATCCATCTGCAATTTTTACTAGATAGTCAAATATATAAAGATACATTATACAACACTTCAGGGTTTGTGCCGGGGCCTGGGTGAGTTTCAACATTTTTTTAATGCTCGGATTTACCCTGATCAAACGAAAAATTACGAGTCCACGGTTAATGGAATTTATGGCCACACTGCCATTTAGTCTGTAGATTTTTTTTTGTTGTCTGATAAGTTGTACATTATTAAATAATATGTAGGGGGCCTGACAAATTTCTTTGTGCCCCTCCCCCCAGACCTTGGTCTCCCTCTCTGTGGCATTGTGTTAGCAAGGGGAGAAGATGGTGTTTAGGCGTGTGTGTTTCCTATTAAATAGTTTTAAATATTTTTCATATTTTATTTATTTTGAATTTCTGTCATGACTTTTAAAAATATACTATTTTCATGTGATGTGAAGTGCATCTCGCAGAGGCAATAATGGCTGATGTGAGTGTTGTAAATGCATCATAGACACTATATCGATCAGACATCAGGTTGAAACATAAAATGTTGTGTGTTGGATTTGGTCTCTATCGTGGAAAGGGAACACATCTTATACTCTACAAATATGAATTGTCATATTTGTTTGTAGCATAATATCATCATGCATAATTAAGGCTACATTTGTTTTTTTTATTTCATCAAAAAACCTTACAGGAACTGATATACCTATATATATGCAAACTTTTAAAATATCTGCTTAATGCAGCTTTTAAAAATGAATACCCAGACATTGACTTGTTTAAAAGAGAGAAATGAAAATATTTATGTAAACATTAAAAAAAAATATCTGCTTCCATGCAGCTTTGAAATACGAATACACAAACATTATCTTGGAGAAGAGTTTCTTACTTGTGAGTGAGGCCTCTGAAAAATTTCTGGTCCTGTGATGACTATGATGGAGTTAATAAATTAATATTTGTTTGAAGAAAAGTTATTAAGTATTATTACTATATCCATCGCATCCGCAATGATGAGACAATTAATTTGTTATATGATAAAATATATTTCATACTATGCATATAAATATTATGTCTGTAAGAAAAAATAGTGGTCGCAACCACCATCATAAAAAAAACACTAGTAGGAAATAAAAAACCCGACCTTACATTCACTGACGTACTTTAGGAACCGACACTCAATGGTGACATCCATAAAATGAAATCAAGATGGTGGACTCTAATAAACAAGATGGCTGTCTCCAGCAGATGATTCTTGTATAATTATATTTTTTTTATTATTTATTTTGATAATAAATATATTTTTAAGATGGTGGACATAATGAACAGTGCAACACACAGGAATGGGGTGTTCGATGATGAAATCATGTTTTTAAATTAAAATTTTACTACATAATTTTTTTAAAACTTTTAATTTTCCCCCGATTTTATAGGTTAATTACGGATTTTAAAAATGGTGAATGTGAAATAATAATTCAAAATGGCGGAATGTTCTAGAAAAACAAAATCGTGGAATTTTCTAGAAAAAAACAAAATGGTGGAATCAAATATGGCCGCTGGGGTCAAAAGGTCGTCTACCAAGATGGCCGCCGTGACGTCATAATCAAAGATGGCCTCCGTGGCTCCCCGGCTCCCGAGCCTTGAGCCGGTGTCCCAGGACATACCAAATACACCTACTCTCACATGCTTAAGGTCTAGATTGGACGGGACGTTAACCTCAATGCTTTCCACCCAATTCTTTGCAGGCGGTATTACCGTGCGTCTTAATCCGTTATTAATAGTTAGCTGAGTTTTCATCTTTCATTGGACAACACCCAAAATTATTCTAATGGAATTAGTTGGACGATTAATTCGCTCTCGATTATAGTACCCATTCTGAAGATGGCTACCTCCAGCAGACGATGCCTGTATAATTTTATTCAATATTATTATTTATTTTAATAATGAATATATTTTTAAGATAGTGGACATAACGAAAAGTGCAACATGCAGGAGTAGGGTGTTCGATGATTAAGTCTTGTTTTTAAATTAAAATTTTAGTGAATATTTTTTTAATAAATTTTGAAGTTTTTCCCGATTTTATAGGTTAATTATTACTGATTTTCAAGATGGCGAATGTGAAATCATAATTCAAAATGGCGGAATGTTCTATAAATACAAAATGGTGGAATTTTCTAGAAAAAACAAATTGGCGGAATCCAATATGGCCACCTCGAACACATTTACAGCGTAAAGATCCCCCACATATGATCAGTTGTGTTGTTGCTGTTGCTGTTGCTGTTGCTGTTGCTGTTGTATGTGGGTCATTCTCACGAAAATGTACAATCTGTAGTCCATATTTATTTTTACTATATATGTTTTAATTTATGTGTTATCTGGATTATTTATTATTAGGCGATAAATGGATTGAATATTATCTTATATTTTGTCTGGAGGAAAGTTGCAATTTTTACCCTTCATAATAGGAAAAGTGTTCAAATTGTCACCTCCGTGACCTGTCCAAAGTAAGAGTCAGCGCCAAACTTCTTTAAAATTGTAACAATTAACTACTTATAATTAATTTCTTTATGTGAACATACAAGCTCAATAATTTTTATTGCTTACATATTCATTGATCTAATCATAAATGTAACAAAATAGATATTTGTAGTATGTTACCCATCTGTCCTATGAACCTGGGCGTAGCAATTTGGCCGCCAATTTTAGTTCGCTAAAAGTTATAAAGAGTGCAGAAAAGTATATTTATCTTTGGCAGAATGATGACAGCAGCCACTATTTTATGTTAGTATCATTGGAGTGAGAGTAAGTAATGTGTATTGTGATTTATTAATTGTGTAATGTAAAAAAGGGGAATGTGTTTTTAACATTTGTCACCTCCGTGTCAGCTTAACTGAGGTAAAATATTATTATGTACTTATTTCAATTTTTATAGGTATTATTCTCTATTCATTGCTTGCAGTATTACCAAAAATAAGTTTTCTAACCTTAAAACTATGGAATCTGTGAACCAAAATATTAAAATTTGTCACCTCCGTGGTTGTCACTTCCGTGGTCGCGTAATGACCACGGAGGTGACCTAGTTACCATGGAGGTGACATTTAACTTTTACTTGGAACCAAGGCTGCAAAACGTTTTAATTAAGTTCTGGTTATTATTTTATTTTTTCAAACTGTTAATTTCAGAACATATAAAATAAATGTTGTTGATTTATGTTCAAAATATAATTTAAAATACAGACATAAATAATGTTTATAATAGTGAAGGTTATAGTTTTGGCTTACATATAGTGATGTGACCTACCTATTTTAACATATATGTGGTTCAGTTTACATTTGAAACATGGGAACAGTAAAAAATATATCTGCTAAAGACAGAAAGAAACATAAAAGGGATAATATGAAAAAACTTAGAGAAAAAATTAAGGAGGACACCATATTATACAAAGAAGCTAAAAGAAAGGAGAGAGAGATATTTCAAGCGCAAGAATGGAGGGAAAATAAAGCTTGTACAGCAGATGACTGAAAGAGAGAAGAGGAGTATGAGAAAGAACTGGAAGGATAAAACTAGAAGACATCGCCAGTTAAAAAAAAAAAGCAGAAATTCTTCAAATATCTTTGGCTGTATCTTCAGCTTCACCTACTCCTATGAGTAACAAAGTTAGTGACAACCTTCAAGAATTTGAAAGTCAGCCGATTGAAAGTAGAAAGAATAATGCAACAATGAATTCTGCTAAGAGAGTAATGAATGGAAAACGTCGATCACGAAAGAATAGGGAAGAGTTGAAAAGAAAATTGATCAAAATGGAGAATATAATAGGTATAATGAAAAATAAATTACATAAATATAGGAAAAGATTAGCGAGAGTAAAGTGCAAAGAAAGTATTCAAAAAAAAATCTTCTAAATGTGGTACACCAAGGAGAAAAGTACTTAAGCTCTTAAAGGGACAAAAGGATCAGAAGATGTTAAAAGAAAGTTGTTGTTTGGCGAAGTATTTGCAGACAATTTAAAAGGGGCATCCAAGAAACTAAATGTTAAAAACAGGAGGAAATTAGTAACTAATTTATCGAGTGCAATACTGAGAAAATATAAATGTCTAAGTCATATGCAGAAACTCACTTCACGGAGACTGATGGCACAGCGGGTAAAGAAGGCCAAGAGATATTTAGAGGCTGACAAAAAACGACAAGCAGTTAAATCATTTTTAGAGAAAGACGATTAAGTCGCCTATGTGCAGGTAAGAAAGAAACTGTCACAATGAAAAAATCGAAGAAGCAACGTAGACTCCTCAATGACACAATGCAAACATTGTATACAAAGTTTAATGGAGAACATCCAGAAATGAGGCTCAGCTACAGCGCCTTCTGTAAACATCGTCCTTTTTGGGTTTTGTCTCCTACTGCTGCAGTATATTTTCTTTTGATATTCAAATAACTATTATGAAAATATTGATAAAATCACTTCCTTTTCCAACTTTTGTACAAGCCAAGCAGATAGCGGAGTGTATTTTGATGCTAAATAGAGTTGAATTAATAAATATAATGATTTTAATGAGTGAAATAAAAAAAAAGTGTCACTTATTTGCAATTTTTTATCCATTTGAGTTTCACTGTCACCTCCGCGTCAATTACTGTCACCTCCGTGTCAATTACTGTCACCTCCGTGATCAACACTTTTCATTAATATTTTTTAAAATTAAAAATATTCGACAAAGTTTGTAGCCATTGCTGTCATCAGTGTTATACATATATGTGGCACAATTATACAACTTCAACAAATACAGTTAAGATATTTTATCTTTTCAACTTTTTGAATTACAAATTGTACATTTTCATTAGAATGACCCATGTATCGTTTCATTGTATAATATGGAAGAGACTTTGGATGTTGCAATTGTAGTTGCACTTTAAGATAAAAAAAAAGGTAAAAAAAACAAACAACGTAATCGATGATTATAAGCAAAGAAGTCTGCCACGACACTCAGCTGATAGACAGCTTGGACTGACAGTTTGAACTGGCGAGACGATGTTCCCACACACGGCAGTTCGGAACGCGTGCTCTCAAGCCCATAGTCCGATTTTATGGCCACACATCAGTTCGTCAGTCCATCAGTTCCCACTGATCAGTCCACCGTCCTTGACACACACACGGCAGTTCCAACTGTTCAGTTCCGTCTGAAAGTCCGCACTATCAGTTCGACTTGATCGCGTGTGGGTGGGGGTTGGGGATGGATATGATGGGATATCTCCCAGTTATACAGTTGTCTGAAATTGAAAAAAAAAAAAAAAATCAGATTAGAACGTTACTTTAAACCATCTGTGACGTCATGCCAACAGAAACCTTTTTAAAAAGTAGCAAAAATATATATATATAAAATAATAACTATAGTCTACAAAAAAATAACGAACCGACTTCAAATGTCAGCTTATGCCTGAAGTTTATTATGTTTAATTATAACCACAATATAGTTATTGTTCTGGAAGGTTGTTCGTGTGCCGAATAGGAAGACCTTCGAACGGCTTTACCAGTCGCTGCCTGACAAAGGGTCACGTACACCAAACTCTATACATCAGCGCTTCGCTCGTCGCTGCTTCCCGCGGGGCGTTCGACCGCCAATGCGTTGCGAGCACTCGTCCTCTCAGCCAATGGAGTGCTAGTCCCCTGAAGCGCGCCACATTCAAATTATCGCGCTACTTTCTGCGCCTGTGATTTTTCATGGCTGCGTATCCAAGCGTATACTTAGCAAAAATTTCCTTGTTTTGGCATTCCCTGCCACCCATCATATTTTTGCCCCGCAATTCCCGAAAATTATGCATAGGTTGAATAACATTACTCAGTTGTGGAAACAACAAAAAAAAAATAGCGAGTGACCTTGAGATAATTAGTCAAACAAAAAGAATTAAATATAAAAATCTCTAATCTTTTTCAAAGAAACAGATAAAGTAAAGCATACGTATGACGACAAAATTTTCGCAACTCTTCTGTAATCAATAAATTCCTGGAAATGATGATAAGTGCGACGCTCGCTGATGCGTCCAGCGCGCTATCGCCTCTAAGCGCAAGGCCCTGAACTGGCGCGCAGTCTTCTCGACGTGCATTGGACAACTACGAGATTAGAGCGTTAACCATAAAATTACAAGGTGTAGCAACGAAGCTTAAGGTTTACTGAGAGTCCCTTGAATGCTTTCAAGAATCTCTACTATATGCTTCATGCCAGAATGTAACCATTTTCATTGTTCCAAAAATACATTTTAAAAACTATATCCGGAAACAGAATTACTTTCCCGCACTCAAGACTATTATAAGATGCTTATCTCTAAAAGTTATCAATATGATATCTTGAGCAGTTTTCAAATCGTGCTTCTTTTTCTTCTGAAGTTCTGCACACCGTGTGCGCGCGCAGGTAGCCTGAGGCCTTGAACAGAACTAATGTTATGAAAATACTATAACCCAGCATGTGGGAAGACGAGATTGTTGTAGCCGGTCCATTAATTTTGCCGCTCTAGGGAAATCGCTGGTATCTGTAGTTTGTGTCATGTATCTTTTCTCGAACTGCACAGTTCTCAATGTTCTTCCGCTGTTGTTCAATCAACAGTGATGGTAAACAATTTCACGTGGTTTTTCAGAGTTTCGTAACCGAACATCATGTGTTGCTTTTTGCAAATGACGGTTGGAAAACGTGAAACACTGGTATTTTGAGAACTGTCAAAATTTAGGAATCCTTGACTTACGGAGTCGATTAAACAACGCCTCAAGCCCCCTTGTACAAGTGATGATGATAAGGGATTATCAAACCCTTGCTGACAACCACCGTATTCACCGCAAGCCCTAGGTTGATTTCTCTCCCCTCCCCCTTTACATTTCCGGCTTAATTAATTAAAGTAATTGAAGCGATGACTGCGGGCAGGGGCCACGGGAACTTTCCGTAGTTCGGGCTCGCCTTGGTAGCCGCGGCCAAAGCGATTGCAGTTCGACACATCTGTCCCTCTCTCTCTTCGTCTTCTACCCTCCCCGAGTCTTCCTGCTTCTTCTTCTTCTTCTTCATCATCATCTCCTTCCTCGCCCCACCTCCCACCTCCCTTCCTTGGGAAGTTTTACCGGCGCGCGCAACTTTAACCCGACCGCACGGGCGCCTCGCCGCTCCAGAAAGCCAGTTCCCAGTTTCTGGCTCCTTCCCGAAGACCCTCCCCCCACCCCGACGGCGGCCGTAGTTCCCTCAGACTTTGCTGTTTCGTAATCGAAGTTGTCTGCCCACCCCCCACCCCTCCTCTCGACCGGCACCGCCCAAACCTCCCCTCCCAACACCAACTCTCCTTCGGCGCTGTTCCGCCATCCTCCTGGTTGCCGTCCCGAAGACAGACTCCTCCTCCGGCTCTGACTTGGAGCCAGCAGCTGTCGGGAGATGGGCTCTGCCGTCCGATGCATCCACGGTGGAAGCCCACGAGCACCCAAAATACGAATACAAGTGCAGAACAACGTCATTTCCATATTAAGCTTAACACACACACACTCCACACCACGAGTGATATGGGGTGACATCGCGCGAGCAACCTCACCCGGGCACAGCAGAGTTTCAGAAGAAACCACGCAAGTAGTATAGTTTGGTATGTTCTGGCACTGGGTTCTGGGTGTGGTGAGTGGAGACGAGCCACATCTCTGAATTTTACGTCACTGCGGCCATCTTGGATGACCTTTACACTTGAACTTAGACCTTTACATTGATCTTTGACCTTCAAAATTTGACCAAATTCCTCAGAATTTGCCAAAATTTCCATTTTTTTTTTGGAAACTTGATCCTTTATAGCTTTTGGAGATTTGGAGCTTTGGAGCTGTTGAAGCATTTGGAGCCAAAACATTTTTTTTCCCTTGGAGGTATCAGGCAGAATATTATAAATCAGCCTACTGATGATGTAGCAACAAACGTTCCTTTAAAGTATAACATGTGGCTGGACTCTATATATGAAAAGTAATATATGTTCGATGACAAAGTGAAGAAGTGTGCATTCAAGACATCGGCTGCAGTAATTGACAGTTCTGACGTCGTGAAGCAGACTGTTAAACACGGTGTCCGGAAACTCTGTCAAGAAGAGGAGGACTGTCAGTGAACATTCTGGCTGGTCTCTGTCTAGTATAAACCGATTGGAGCTAAGAATTAGTCATTTCACGGGTATGTAGACCTAAATGTTTATAAGATTGCTAACCTTCGCAGGTGTTTCTGTTGTAGAATAGAAGATATGTAATAAAATGTATTTTGTAAAAGAACTTGTGCTGTTTTATTATCGAAACTGTCACTATTATGCTAAATTGATGTTATATTAAATTAATTTTATATCGTCCAGGGATCGAACCAAGTTTCGAATCAATCATTACTTTAATGAGTGAATGTTTTGATGGATTTTGGATTTTTTCCCGAATCTCTAGCTAATAATTACACGATTCCAAAATGGCGTCCAAATATCCAGATGGCGGACACCACAGTAATAATAAATGATAACTGCACTCTAGCAGGTTTGGATAAAACTATAATGATGGTAATGCACTCTATTAGACAAGTACACACACAAGATGGTTTCCTCCAGCAGACGAAAACAAGATGGTGGCAATGTCCTCTAGCAGGTGGTAGCTACTGGTAGCATGTATTGAACACAAAATGTCGGATCCATGAATGTCGTCAAGGTCAAAGTCAAATTTCTAGGTCAATGCCAAATTTCAAAGTCAAGGTCAATGTCAAATTAAAAAGTCGAGGTCAAATTTCAAGGTCAAGGTCAAAGTACAAGGTCAAGGTCAAATTTCAAGGTCAAAGTGCCAGCTCAAAGGTCAAAGTTCAAGTTCAAGGTTAAAATTCAAGGTCAAAGTTTTATGCCAACAGTCGAGGTCAAAGGTATGGTTAACACAAAATCATACTAACATGGAATCAGCACACTCTAGAATACGAAAACAAGATGGTGGTCTCCAGCAGACGAAGGCAAGATGGCGGACATGACGTCCCACCAGCTGACGATATATACCTTGTTATTGATGGTGAGAGGTCACTCTAGGCGGCTTCTGTCGTTTTTTTTTATTTTTAGCTTTTACCGGTTTCGAACCAAGGATGGGAATCGATCTAATCAATCAGTATTCTAATAAGTTAATTTTTTGATGAATTTTGAACTTTTTTCATTAAAATCGGATAATAAATAAAGATTTTCAAGATGGCATCCGTAACAATTATTGATAAAGTGGTAACATAATTCAAATGTCGGGTGTGCCGTAAGACGTTTTTATTACTTTTCATCCAGAATTTTTTAATACATTAATAAATTACTGGTTTACTCTCGCCGGAAATCGAACTGAGGACCGAAATCGATTATGTAACTAAACATTTGAAGTAGGTGATTTTTAATATATATATATTTTTTGGAATTTCTAGCATTGAAATTAAGGATTGTCAAGATGGTGGCCGTAACGAAACATGAAACGGTTTTTAAAATATTATTTTATTATATTTTATAAATTTTAAAACTTTTTTCATTAAAATCGGATAATAAATTAAGATTTCCAAGATGGCGGACATGATGTCATACTCACTGACGATATATATATATATACACCTTGAGATAAGTGGTGGGAGGTCAGTCTGCCAGCGGCTTCCGTGGAAGAAGGATCTGTCATTTTTTTTTTTAATTTTTGACCTCAACGGGTTTGAACCGTGGACTCCAAGCTCCATGGCGTAAATGTACATTAATTTTTTTAAAAATGTTTTTTATTAAATTTGTATTATTAAATTCGATTACTTAATTTTTTTATGAATTTTAATATTTTTCCCGATTTTCTAACAAAAATTACGGATTTTAAAGATGGCGGCCTAACGGAAATTGCAACGGTGATGTCATAATTCAAAATGGTGGTCATGGTATCCTAATTCGTAGAAACGGCTTATCGGAGGCTTTAGATATGGATTCTTAAGCCGTTTTTAGGACATTGTGTTCTTTCTAAGACAAAAAGTATTCTGAGGTTTTCGAAATCCTAATTTTCGAATTGTGGAATTTTTTGAGAAGTTTTGGCTGAATTTTTAAAAAGAAAATGGAAATTTTGATAAAATTGGAGGATTTTGGGCAAATTTTGATGGTCAAAGGTCAATGCCAAGGTCAAGGTCATCCAAGATGGCCACCATGACGTCACATTCAGAGATGTGGCTCGTCACCACTCACAACACCCAGAACCCAGTGCCAGGACATACCAAACTATACTGCTCACGCAATTTAAGAACTGATCAAGATATTCGAGTGGTTTCCTTTTTCGAAAATAATTTAAGAATATGCTGAGGGCGAATGAGTTGTCATATAAGTTTTGAACTGTAATTTTAGTAGAGAGAAAATGACTAAAACGCGTTGTTTTCAGAATAATTTTCAGACCAGAATCGCCCGGTAAGAATTCTTGAAAGCGCCCAAGGGCTTGTCTTGACACCTTTTATCAGCCCTATAATGTTACTGTCACCGCTCAAATCTCACAGTTTTCCCGCCTCACCAACACAGATTCACCCCTGACCAGGCGGGCCCCTTAGGCAAGCTTTACGTAATGACATGTAACAACGACTGCTGAAGAACGCCTAGGCGCGGAAACCAACAAGGATATCGTTTACCAAACAAACTTCGCGAGTTTGATCCAGGGGTAGCATGTATCCATCATGTGCTAGGAGGGAATTGGCCAGCCTTGGCAGAGATTGATGACACGATCTGCATTCAGTTCACTTGTTTCAGTCGTCATCTCGTAGGTCA
Organism: Bacillus rossius redtenbacheri; assembly: GCF_032445375.1. Classification (NCBI taxonomy): domain Eukaryota; kingdom Metazoa; phylum Arthropoda; class Insecta; order Phasmatodea; family Bacillidae; genus Bacillus; species Bacillus rossius. The sequence goes on along the minus strand of NC_086337.1, from coordinate 30,679,088 downwards.
TGTAAAAATTGAGAGCAGTGTGCTTGACTTTAGCATACCCGCGATGTACACCCCACTTACCTACCTACCTTTTTTTTTTAGTGTGACGAGAATAGTGTTCAGCATGGTATGATTCTTGTGACTAACTAACTTTACGCCCTGAGGTGCCTGGAGGCTGCTTCATTAACGTGGATGACTAAATATCAGTACACCCTCTAGTTAATTGATTTTACTTAGTTGCTGCCTATGTTCTGTTTCCAACTTTGTTTCATTTGTGTCCGTGATGGTGACTGCGAGTTTTGATAACGTGAGTAAACCATGCCGAACAAGTGCGCCTCTCATACGCCGGTAACATATGCTTCTATTTTGCTTATTTTTATTTTGTAAGTTTCGGATTGTTTTATCAGTCTGCCCCCTCAGGACCATTTATTTTTTGTGTCTCGTTAAACCTTGGAGATGTAATGTTCTACTTTCTGCCCATTTTTTGAAACGACTTCTTTTACTTTATATAGGGTAAATGATGAAAATTTCGCAGATTCGTTCAACTAAGAGACGTGTATGTTCATGTACGTGCTACAACTGTGTTTTCTCGCTCGCTTCTATTTGACGTTCAGATAACGTTAATTTGTGGATTTTATTTTTCACGCTAGATTTACCTAGGCATAATTTTGTGTATTTTCTAGTTCAAGGTTGTAAGTATCTTGATCTTGTTTTCTATTCCATTCATTGTTCCCTTGCTAACTGTCAAGGGAATGCTTTAGTTTGATGTTAATAAATAACGCGATAACCTAATTTTGTAGTAGCCTTGCGAGATTATTGAGTAAGAAAAGATTGTTTACATACATATTGGTAAAAAGTTAGACGTCTAATTTTACTGTTGCTAGAGGAATCATTTTATTATTACTCGTGTGTTTAAGACGTGTATCGAAGTCGTTAAATATAAAGTCTTTTGTGCTTTTTCATGTCTTTTTATGTTTTTATAACATTATTTAACCTAGTTTGTGTCACTCGACGTATTAAATTATTAACTTCTTTACTGCATGTTAGTAATGACGTTGTGTATAAACGTCTTATATTGAATTTTCATTAAAGGTTTTTAATGAATTTCCTTTCTCATAATACGAAAACTGACTTCAAATTAACTGTTTATGGCCTGGGCCAGTCGTCTGCGCCTTTAAATATAAAGCTAAACTTGACAATTATTTTTGATCCTCCTATAAATGGATCATATTTATTGTTGTTTTCTGGACTGAAATTATTTGAGAGTGAATTGTAATAAATTGTAAGCAGAGACCCGAGACCTGTTTGAACTTTTTTTTCTCTTTCATTTGTAGAAACAGCTTACATTTAAGGTCCCTGGATATCAAATTCAGCTCGGAAGTGTGTTGTGGTCCGTCGCCTAGTGCAGTGCTTGCATCTCTCGGGACGGTGTTAGATCCCAGGACAGTACAAATGAGAAAACAAAATGGACCCCTATAGATGGCTTCAGATTTGCCAGGAGACATCTGCGACGACAGAGAATAAAAATAAAAAAAATAAAAAGACAGTTCCTTCTGTCAGATTATTTTTAACATTCTCTTTAAAAGTTATTTTTCCCTGAGATTTCATTAAGTTCGGCGAGGGGAGGATAAGAGGAAGAACAGAAATCCAGCGAGGCGATTTCCCTTCTCTCCCGACCCCGTCCCTGACCGACCGACCGTGCGTGTTTTCTTGCATCTCGCTGTCACCCCATTCATTACCTCTCCCTCCTCCCTGGACAACGAACGGGGGGTGTCCCCCCGCCCTACGCGCCAAACCCAACTTCTCTTATCTTGGGAGACGGAGGAAGAGTTGTGATCGATAAAGGACCCGCATGCTGGAGCGCACTTCTGGTTCTTCCTTTCCGCGTATCTTCCCGTCGCTCCGCGGCGGGACCATTGCCTCCACGTTCGATTACGGGCTCTGGAGATGCCCCCCCCCCCCCTAAAATGCCACAGTCACGTGCTACATTATAATTGCATGGTTATTTCTTACCCACACTCTTTTTAGAATGTTATCTAACCTGAAAATACAGGGCATAGTTACGGTTATTATTTTATAAGTCCAAACTAAGCTCTACTTATAAAATTATTTTACTTTAAAATAACCGCAGCGAGTGTGTATATTTATCACACACACTGGGATAAAAATGAAACAGGGCCGGGCCCGGATCCTGGAGGGGACCCAGGGGTCCACCCAGCCCCACCCTTTTTGGGGGGCCGTGGGCGGGGTCCAACCACGAATCGCTGATCTCACCTCAGCTCAGCTCTCGGGTTACGGCACTTGGGTGGGAGCAATTGCGAGAACGCGACGGAAGTGCAAGGAACGGAAATGCGTGACAACCGCGGGTGCTGCCATCTGTGGCGGACGACGCGAACCAAAGTTCGCAAAGACAAGGAGAAACTTCATAGTATTAAATGTTAATGAATTTAAAAAATATATATATATGGGCAATATTTTAATTCAATTTCTTGTCAAAAAGAAAACGGTCCGAAGCCGATGTTTAGTAAATTTTCAATTATTTTTCGCTTTTATCGGAACAGATTCATTATAAAGTTTAACATTTCGCTCTGCAAATCGAATTATTCTTTAGTCGATATAGCTGCTCCCAGCAGCGAATTCTAGCAGTGGGTGCGGGAACAACGTGTGGTACGCGTTCAGAAACATAATTTGCATTTATTTATCAAGCTCGGCATTATTTTAAAGAATTCTACGTTACAAAATTTCGTGTCAAAGTTTCGTATTATAAGTATATTTGCAACATGATAACACATGAATCTGTTCGCTAACGAAATACATAAAAACTAAAACTCATCACACCACATGACAATTTGCATCTCAATACATTTTAATTTATATAACATCAGTAGTTTTTATTTAACTGTTTTCGGGTTAATCAAATACTAACCTCTTGATAAATAAGCGATAATCTTTATGTATTATCACTTTTTCTATTAAATAATCAATCGGGTACTTGATAAGCTGAATTTATTCCTCGTAGAATGTGCCTCATATCACCGAACCTCTTAAATATTCCAAATAATAATTTCTCGTTTGGTAATTACGTAATTTTGCAATACGGAATATCTTGGTTAAAAATACTTAAATATTCCAGGTATTTCCAAAACACTTTAGACAAAAGCCTGAATGATTCCATTATCACAAATCACAGCCACGTTTCCTCATAATCGAGAGAATGCATGTATTAATCCTTAACATCTGAGGTGTTAATAACAAGTAAAGACATAGGTATCATTACTTGCAAGCCTCGATCGGATAGGGGAAAGCCCTTATGAGGATAACTACCTAGCTTGTATATTTAGAACTCTAATCCACATATTTCCAACCTAATATACACGGATAAAACAATAATCCACATAATCCACATATTACAAACACTCATCCACACAATCTACTTATTTCAAAAAACAATCAACGTACTTCAACAATAATCCATAAAATCCACACAATATACATAATCCACACAATCCACGCAATCAACATAATCCACATATTTCAAACCCTAATCCACTTATTTCAAACACTTATCCTCACATTTTAATCACATTAAAAATACAGTCTAAAGAGTAAATTTTGTTAGTAAAATCAGAGAAGAAAGTTAGTGAAATGATATATAAGTGTTTAACTTCCATGATCGTCAATATAATCTACATAACCAGAGAAATTGTAATTATTATTTAAGCGCTGAGAAAATCTGTATGAAATCTTCTGAAGCCCTCGCCCGATAAAATATAAATCAGGAATTTCAATTTTATTAATTTAAAAGTAATTGTTTACAATAATCTTCCGAAAAGTAAACCAAGAAAATAAAAAAAAAGGGTATATTTTATAGCCAAGAAGATAGAGTCCAACTTTAATACCTATAACTGTCAACTGCGTACATAACAATTTTACATGTTATCGTGGCCTTTTATCCCTTCCCTCTTAAATATTCGACATAATGCATTGTCATTTGTAGAGGCGTGGTTTACGACTATCTTATACGAAATTAGTTAAATGTAAAATGCCTGATTGTAAATCGGTTGTGTGGCGTTGTTGATAGCGCATAAGACTGGCGAGCGTTAGGTACTAGGTTCGAATCCCGAACGTTGCGGTTTTTCGTTTATAATTTTTTGTATTTGAGTCACATTGAATTATTATAATATATTTATAATTTAATAATAATTATGATTTCATAAATAATAACAATGCTAGAGTCCTTTTTTTCTTTTTTTCTCTTTTTTTAAGTGTAAACTTCTTTCGCCGCGTTGGGCAATTTTTAATTTATTCTATCAAAAGTAAATAAAAAAAAGTTTTAGTTCTCACTTCTGGCGGTAGTCCCCATAACTGTATTCTTTTTTTCTTTTTTTTTAGTTATCAAGCAATACTTTTAATGCTAATTGACATATTCACACATAGCAACCTATGGTTAGTTTGATCAGAGCTATTACAAACTATTATCGGAGTGAAGAAAATAAAGCACGCTTGATGTCATTGGTTTATTGAAGATCTCTGTTAGACTTATAATTTTAAAGCTGTTTAAATCAACACATTATAAATGCTGAGCCGTAAAGCGAAGTGACTGTCAGTTATTTGACTTTTCTGTTAAGGACTAGAGATAAAATCGACCCTGGGTTTGTATTTTGCTCGAGAGAAAAATATTTACAGCTCTTCACCAGCGCGCGTAAGTTAAATAATGTAAAAAAAAAAAAAAAAAATTGTGTGAGTGGAGTCGACGTGCGACAGAAGTGAAAATTCTTGATTATTATATTATTAGGTATACGTATAACTATTCTGTATAAAAAAAATATATATGCAAGTATGGGAGAGTAAAAGTGTGGATGTATTCAAGTATGCAAGCATGCAAGTGTGCAATATGCTGCGCCATTTCTTCTTCTCCGTTGCCGACACCTCCTCTCCAGTTTCCCCCACCACGTACCCAACTATTCCCCTCGTGTGATCGGAATCTTCGTAACGCTCGCAAATAATTACCCCCCTCAGCAAAAACGTTTCTCTTCAAAAACGCATTTGAGTCAAGCAAGCGGCCACGAGCGTTAGAAAGTGTAACTTCAGAGATATAGAAGTTTAAGAATGCATAAGAAGGCGTGCAAGCACACGAATGCGCTACAAGGCAAACGTGACAATTGAGCGACGCACTCCCGAGCCCCGATGCCCCGTCTGCGCCATCGAGCGCCCCACTCCCTGATCGTCGCGCTCTTCGTTGCCTCTTCCTGAGCGTTGCACGGTTTCGTTACGCCCAGGCCACCGGCTCTGGAAGATGCTTCGCTTGGGAAAGACAGGACGTGACAGCACTCTGACGGGACGAGCCAGGCCTCGACGACTGTGCTCGCGCGACCCTGGGAGGAAAAGGGGTCTACGACAGTGTTCCGTCGAGGAAGGAGGCAGCCTTCGAAGGACCCGCCCGCACACATAAATATGCCAGGAATTCGAGATTGCACAGAATAGTTTATTGAAATTGCCACACGGGCTCCGGAGAGAGGCGACCGATTACTTCACGCTTGGACTACGTTCGGATCAGCCGCGGAGGAGGGGTGTGTAGGGAAGGGACGGAATTCCCTCCCACGAAGGGCGGAAGGAACCACCGCTCCCTCTCCAGGGTGCAAGAGCTCGGATCACGAAGAAGAGGAAGGGGGAAGGAGAGAGGTGGCCACGTCAAATGCAGGAGTCCTGCTGGTGTGGTGGGCTGCGTCTTTCACCTGCAGGTAGGCCTACTTGCAGGAGGAGGAGAGGCCCGTCACTTGGTCCAGCGGTCCTCCCTCGCGGGACGTCCGGGGCATTTCACGGCGACCTCCATCCCCCCCCCCCCCCCCCGCGGGGACCACTGGAGGTCAGCGTCTCGCCTCCCTGCGCCGTCTGCAAGGACCACCCACAGCTGACGTCGCGCCACCGAGACACTCCGGAAGCGAAGCAGTTGAACCTTTGAATATATATATACTGCATAGAAGTCGCCAGCCCAGGTTAAAATTTCTAATACGGTTTTGAGGTACTAGTTGGTTAATTCACCGCCGCAATCGCCCACCATCTCTAGGGCATCGCGACTTGTGGTGGTCCCTAGCGGACGAGTGTCGAACTCTTCAAACACCCCTTCCCCCTCACAGTTGAACGACCTTTGAGCTGCAGTGAATGTTGGGTTGGGAGTGCGGGGGGAATGACAGCGGGCGACAGTGCGGTGTTCTAACGTGTAAATAACAACCTAAGACTATACAGGGCGTTACGGCAGCGCCCTGCAGCGGTGAAGTTCCCAAGCTGCTCATCATACGCTCCTGAAAAACGTATAGAGTAAATCCTATCCACTCGCGACTTCTATACAGTATATATATTCAAAGGTTGAACTGAAGCAGCACACCTGTCTTAAGTTGTCAAAGAACGGGGATGCGTGACAACCGCGGTGCTGCCATCTGTGACGGATGGTGCGAACCAAAGATCACAGTGACAAAGTATCAACTATTTAATGAATTTTAATAAAACTCCTTGTCGAAAAACAGTTCCCAAGCCGTGGTTTAGTATTTTTTTTTTTCAAGTGTTTTTTTTTGCTTTTATAAAAGCTGTTTCATTATATAGTGTTTCATTATATAGTTTAAAAAATTCGTTCTGCTAATCAAACGATTCGACAGTCGACGTAGCTGCTCCGGCAGCGATTTCTAGCGGCGGGTGCGGAAACTACGTGCGATCCAAGTCCAGAAAAAAAATTAGATTGCTTATATTTGTCACGCTCGGCCATATTTTAAAACAATTCTACGTTAAATTACGTGTCCGATTTCGTATTATAGGTGTGTGTGCCAAATGAGAACACGCGAATTCGCTGTTAACCGAGGTTAAGACTAGCTCACATTTTTTTTTTGTCTTCACGCGGCATCTTGGATTCGAGAACCATCCGTCACTTCAACAGCTTGGTCAAAACAGAGACGGCCAAACTCAACGACGCATCTCGAGGGAACTGTGAAAGAAATTTTGTTTACTTGGCGTATGGCAAAGAACCACCCCGTTACTCGCGTGGAGTGATTTTGGCAGGGGGGTCATGGAAAACAGAAATCATAATGGTCGTACCGTGATTTGACCCCTGCCATTCTTTGTTTCGACAAATTATGTAATCCGGCATCCGAAAGTAGAGACCTGCAAAATTCGCGGTTTCGATGGCCTTCGGGATAGACTGCACATACCCCTGTACACTCCAAGGTTAGTAGAGAGAGGTTGTCTCGATCCCATAAGAACAATGTAGACAGCCCGACACTCCGCTCTGACGTCATCTGCAGCCCCGCCGTTCCCAGCCGTAATACTGCACCTGCTGACTGACGGCTTTCTCTTATCAGCTCGGTTCGTTTCACATGTCTGATACGCAATACTTATAGTATTTCATTTATGCTTTGTAGATTACTGTTAATTATAATCGTTTTGATATGCTTTTCAAATGACAAAATGCTGTGACTGAAAACAGGATGAATTATTATTCCAACATATTTTTAAGTGACAGTAAAACTTTTCAAAATATAAATGATGAATCCATGAATTTTTAAAAATTAATATAATTAACATGTAACTAGTAAACAAAATGGTTTATTTGCATTTATTTCTCAGCAAGATTATAATGTTTAAAATAATTGCATATCAATTTCTTAGTGTTTAATAAAAGTAGCCATAGCTCATTAAAACGTTTTGGGAATGTTTAAAATATAAATAAACTGAGGTTAGATTTAAAAATAAATTTCTAACATGAATAGAGCAGTTTTTCGTGTAATAGTTTCATCCTGTTTTGCATCATACTGGAGCGTTTTCTTCACTTTTACTTCGTCAAATGAAAGAACAACAATGCGTTCGAAGTCTAGCAACGAAGAACGTGCTACATTCAAAAATTCAAACATGTTTACTAGGATACCTTTTCTCATGTCAAATGAATATGCCCATCGTTGAAGAGTTGAAGAAAGTCCAAGTAATGGGAAGTTAAGTTTCTGTTTTAAAAATAAATAACATCGCTTACTGAAATAACGCAAAGTGAAAGCGAGAGCTATTTCCTCATTGGTCCAGTTTACTCTTTTTTTTCAACGAAAGTAATCTCAATTTGATTTTTTGAAAAAAAAAAAAAAAAAAACACTTGAAAGATTATTCCGCATGCGGAACTCTAACGAAGAACGTTTTTTTGTTTGTTTTTAAGATTTACGTTTTCTTTTTTGAGTTTTTTCATGACTTCCAAATTTAAAACTGACTTTCTTTCGGCAAGAAACAAATTTTCTTTAAGAGTTTGGATTTACTTCCTAAGCATTTCAACCGAGTCATTGTTAGAACAAGACTTTGAATGCTTTAACTGACTACAAGAACAGGTTTATTCCTCACTTACATTTTCATTTGAATCTACGATTAATTTACATAACATTTTTTTTCCCCTGCATTTAACTCGGTCTTCTCGGCGCACACGACTTTCAGGGGCGTAGCCAGGGGGGGGGGGTTTAGGGGTTCAAACCCCCCCCCCCCCCTCCCTTAGCACCAAATCTTTGATTAATTTCTTATTCATCACTCAAACAAATTTCACATTAAAATTAATAAAATTTTTATCATTACAATATTTAAATTTAAGTACCGAAAACTACTAAAATAGCACTATTTTATACCTTAAAATCCAAATTTTCCCGGGGGAGGACCCCCGGACCCCCCGATTTAATACGGGGGGGGGGGGGGGGCGCCATGCTTCTTAACACCCCCCATACACAAATCCTGGCTACGCCACTGACGACTTTCCAATGTTTCTACATGTGTTGTAATTCCAAGTTTTAATGAAGGTACAGAATTTGATTTAAGACGTCTTTTAGCGCATGCATTTAACAACTCAGCTTTCAAGTCGCGCTCGTAATCATCATCTGTAAATTGATCTGAACATATATTATGTAAGTTGTTTTTGGATTCCACTCACCATCACGTCGGCATTTCTGAACCCGCACTTTCAACAGATGATCATCACATGGGAATCGATGATATTTTATATGATTTGTTTCAGGTAAAGATTTTGTTTTTACAAACTATTTGTACACACAGCCACTGTACACCGCGTACCTGGCATTTTATGTTTAAATACAACTTGTTAACAGCGTTTAGTCTAACAAAACAAATTCACTTTAAATTCGTGTTCTTAACGTTTTGCCTGCTAGTTATAATTAACGAAGCACCCGTGCACTTATGATATAAGCAACACCAACATTTTATAACACACGCACTCTCAATTAAACTCCTCACAACAATAACTCCCCCTGCATTACGCTGTAGTTTGACACGTTATTACGAGCAGATGTGCTTGTAAACTAAGTAACTGATAGGAGCGGACGGGCTGGCAAGCCGAGCCGGGGCTGCAAGTGACGCGATGCGCAGAACGATGCGCAAGCGATCGAGGCAACCTCTCTCTAATAACCTTGTGTACACTCGGGCAAATAACGCAAGATCATTGGCTGCCGACTTGTAAGTCGCCTCAGCTGGTTTGTCTGTGATTCGATCCTTCTTTGGTTGAGGGTTTATAACTGGTTGAGATTCGTCCAGATTAACAGTAAGCCAAAATAGCAAAATTATCTAAGAGGTATATGTGTTTGAATTCTAGCCTATCACCGAATGAATCCGCGAATTTTGCAGGTCTCTATCCATAAGACGTTTACCTACTGCGTGGCTTAATTTAACGGGTGGCAATAACACCAAATAAAGCATTTTTGCTAAGAAACGGGTGTCCGGTAACGCTACCCTGCAAAATTACAGGCGCGAAAATCAGGCGCAAAATTATTAATTTGGTGGGAGTAGTACATAAATGTATTTCCGAGCGCAGTAGTCGGAGTGAGGACTGAGAATGGCGTCAATGACCGACCATCATATCGTCACGGCGGCCATATTGGTGTCAAATTTTCTCAAAAGTCTTAAAAAAATGACTCTAAATGCCTCAAAATTCCTCAAAATATCCCTATTTTGAAGGAAAAACTCCCGTTTTGAAGGAAAAATTCTTTTTTTTTTACCACCCAAAAATTCAAAAATTCAAAATACTTCAAAACAGTTATGCCTTTAAAAGAACGAAATGTCCTAAAACCGGTTTAAGACTCCTAAAAGCAAGTCACTATAACCCGCCGAGGTCATGACCTTGACCTTGACGGTAAACATGAATTCTTTAATTTTTGTAGGTACAAAAAATTCTAAAAAATATATAAAAAATTGCTTACTTCAAAAGGTTAATTACTAATACATTTCAGTCCTCGTCTCGATTACCATCTAGAGTAAACATTTAATTAATATAAAAAAATAATTAAAATTAAAACAAATTTTAATAAAAAATCTCGTTAACGGCACACGCGGCATCTTGGATTCGAAAAAGTCCGTCATTTTAAATAGTAACATCACTTTCGCCATCTTCAAAATCAGTATTTTTCATCCAAAAAAAATTGAAAAAAAAAAATTAATTCACAAAAATATTAATTTAACAAAATTTTAATAAAACCTTCTACAAAGTACAGTACGTAGAGTAAAGTACGAAGATACAGAATCAAGCCCAATCCTATCCTGACCTTCCCCCTACACCTCACTCAACCCCACTCCTTCCCCCACTCCTTTCCTTTCCAGAGTGCGTGTACTATGGTAGTGTCAGACAAATGGTCTCCAGCCACTCAGACTTCTGATGATCAGTTACATTTGGTGTCAAAATTAGGGGAAATATGAGTTGTTACGGGCCCTTAAATGACTTCATCATTGGCCGCGGGCAGGGGCGTAGCCAGGGGGGGTTTTAGGGGTTCAACCCCCCCCCCCCTTAGCACCAAATCCTTAATTTATTTATTTTTCATCACTAAAACAAATTTCATATTAAAATTAATAAAATTTTTACCATTACAATATTTAAATTTAAGTACCGAGAACCGCTAAAATAGCACTATTTTACACCTTAAAAACCAAATTTTCCCGGGGGAGGACCCCCGGTCCCCCCCGCTTTAATACGGGGGGGGATGGGATGCTTCTTAACACCCCCATACACAAATTCTGGCTACGCCACTGGCCGCGGGGTATTGAGGTGGTGGCGAAGGTGATTGGTTGGTTCGATCCCCACCCCTCGACATGAATCACATCTACGAGAACGGCGTGAATGTCCTGCCGATTCGGAACCCGGGAAGGCTTGGAGGTTGCGTCATCTGAAAGGAGTTTGTGCCGTTACAGTACATTATTTTATATTTACGTAACAAAAAAAAAACGTTAAACTTGTAAAATTTTCGAGTGATACAAATTATATTATACAAATATATAAAACATACGTTTTTGCATAGTAAGCTGCCAATGTAACTTTTTTAAACCTTTTTTTGTGCAACCCATAACGTAGGGATAAGTATTATTTTTTTTTCGCGGAATGATTTAGAGACTAGCTGAGAGATAAAAAAAACCATTGTAGCATCATTTGTTTCTTTCAAGTATATATCTACTGTTAGCACACCAATCACAATTCAGCGTGGAAGCAAACGCGTTCTGAATGGCCCGGTCGTACACAGCAATTGCTTCTCCTGCAGGCGGCCGCCAATCACACGAAAGAAACCACTGACCGGACATACTATATTGCAATCTAATTGGCGTTCAAATTTTTTCGCAGAAAAAGACGGCCCCTAATCATGATGAAAAAGAAATATATTAAAGAACTATTTTTTTTTTAGGTTTAGAGTCAAAGTTACTGAATAGTATGGTTTGAGTATTTCATAAATAATTTACTTAATATTTACATTTACTTTTGAAATTCTCATAATTGTGAGGATGTTGACAGCCAAAAAAAATTAAACAAAATATTTTCTGTTTTAAATCAAGACTATTTAATGAAATGAAAAAACCGTAGTGTTAGCTTAAACCTAAAAAAATTAAGAGTTCTGCAATTCATTTAGTTCTCCTTATGGGTGGATAAAGGACAATTAAGTCAGAAACGTAACTCTGGCAGCTTACTATGTGAACAGTTTTCAAAATGAACACTAGTTTGATCATTTTGTGAAAAGTTAAGCCGCACAAAAGTCAACAAGTTTAACGGTGTTTAAAGTAAAAATAAAATAATGATCTGAGACGGGACCAACCCCGTTAAAGCCTCTATGTGTGTGTGTAACGGATAGACGTACACCATACTCAGATTTTACCAAAATGAGGTGGTTAAAGACGTAGTGACCATGCGGAGAGAATATCGCTATGTTGTAATGCAGAGCACAACATTTTACAAACCAATTTTTGTGACTTCCACACGTACATTTGAATATTGGTCAATTCGAGGCAATTAATGAATTTTATTGATGATAAACAGAGAATCTTGCACTGTCGAAGTTGTGATCTTAAACCTTTAACTGCAAACATTTACAGTTTTAGTGACGGTGTCAATTATTTGTACTAAAATACATAATTTTTATTTTTCTCTCCTAGTCATCCACGAGTGCACTGAAGACATTTAATTACAATATGCTTCTTATTACTATAAAAAAAAAACCAGATACATTACACATTCCTGAGTCGTGGATATACATACTGCCGTTCGTTATATAAATGTAATATTTTCAATTTTGGAATAAAATTTCGCATTCTGATTACTTTTTAAATTTTAATTCTCCTTAAAACCACAATAAAACCCAACATTTGTATAGTAAAAATACACGGACACTTCCAAATTAAATGTTAGATTATCAAATTTATTTTCCAAACGTTTATCACAAGGCGCCCAAATGAAACAAAAAAAAATTCTATCACTCCTGGACATTTACGCGAACAAGACGATTACCGCAACTGATCGATAGTGGTCGAAAGCGAATTACGCTGCGAAAAATCGAGCAGGGGAAGTTTTACATGCAATATTTATTTGACGAACGATTTATTTTTAAGGCATTTGAGTGGCGGGCCGGAGAAAGAACGACCGTGGCAGCAAAAGTATTGCCCAGCAATTTCTCACTCGGAAGATTGTCACATATCGATTATCGCCGAGGTCACGAGAGACCAGTGCTGGCGTTGCTTGCTAGCGTAGAAGACACGACGCATTTGAAAAAAAAATCCTACTTGGAGTAAGTAGATATCAGCAGCCTTAACTGCGTATTTTAATGCCAGCCAATTTGTACGAAATACACTAGTTAGACCGGGTTTATAAACTACGCAAGGGACGCAACAACGCAAACACAACCAACGCCAATAAATCACGGTCATTCATAAAGCACGTAAGTCCACTGGTTCAATGCTCACCTGTAGTGCCACATCACCTCGGACGGTTCAAATCGATATTCCGGTCGAAAGTGGTCGATACGGAACGCTATGTCGCGAGCATTCGAGAAGTGCAACACAGTGAGACGCAAAGTGGTCGTCGTCAAGCAATTTACGTTTGAGTTCGTGAGGTGGCAAAATAAATGTTGACAAGTAAATTGCAGAATTTCATTAGTGGAGCACCTTCACCGCCAGTTTTTCGCTCGATAGTTTCGCTCCTGGTTTGAAGAAAATTTACTAGCTCACAGTGCATGCGTTGCTGCCACAGAGGACAGACACAGAAACTGCAGACCACTGAATGAGGCGAGTATAGGTATATATAATTGTTGGTAGTATTTTCAACGGAGAATTTGAACCAGCAATAATGAGTACAACGATAACCACCGAATAAAAACAGTTATTGAGGTCCATCAATTTGACTTCAACTGGCGATAGTTCACCAATTTCGCTTGCAAAATGCGTGGATAAGACCTGGTCTTTGGGTCCAAGACCGTATTATTTTTGACATCTGTCGAACTGAAAGATGGCCTTGCGAATACAGAATTCGAAACTGTTCGAGAAAACGCGCAATTAACATGCGTCATGTCGGGCCACACAGTCGTGATTTAATCACCTAATGTCATCGATGTAATAAACGTTAATGTTACACGCGGGGACAACAGTTCCGAAAGGATAGCCCAAATTAATTAATTGAAGTTTTATTTATTAGCTAATATCTACAGTATTAGCCACACTTTTGTATTTTTTTTCTCTGCTCACCGGAACTCGGCTCGACAGTTGTGCTCTTCCCTGTTAGTATCTCGCCACGCACCTCGGTCCCAGCTCACTGCTTCTCACTGCTCTCTCGTCCACCGCGCACGCAACACCGTACCGCGGATGCTCCGGTCTCGTCGCCCCGCTATCGCTCGCCAATGGGGGGTCACTCACACGCACTTCACTTCACGGCTCTCGCAGGTCGCTCCGGGGATTCGTCTGCTGTGTCGCTACCAGCCTCCGTCACTCCTTCGCAGGAGGTCGGCGTCTTCTCGTGTACCTGGAGAGGTATCGTAGCCCCTGGCTTGTCACTCGAAGCTGCGAGAATTATGCCCCTCTTGCTCTGGGGGCCCGCGGAATTCCTCAGTAGAGACAAAGAGAGGCGCCCCTGACTCTTTGGGAAGGCCGCTAGTCGTATTTGCGTTTCGGTTGGTGAGTGATGGTCGCCGGGCAGGCGAGCCTTTTGGCTGGCCAGTGACGATGTTAGCTTCATGGCATATTCTATTAAAATATTATATTAAATAATATTTTTTATATATATATATCGCATTGTAAGGTTACAATACTTACATAAAGAGCTAAATTAATTTGGTTTGTCATTGCAGAAAAGCAGTTTCTATTATAAGTGTTTCCGTAATAATATGTATTCTCTTTGTGTAAAATTGTATACCTATTACTAAGGTAAAGTTGTAAATATTTTTTCTACGGCATATTATTCCAAAAAGCATGTAACTAAGGGACAACAATTATGTTTGGAACGCAAAAAAAAGGGTTTTCATGCTGCCGTTTTTGTCAGCAAAATTAATATGAATATGTAAATGGTGAATCTCGTAAATATATGCCATGCACCAAGAGTACAGATTATTTTTGTTCATAATTAGCACAAAAGTATGCTATCGATAGCGATGTCAATTTGTCTTAGTATGGAAAATTCAAAATTCAGATAAGTATGCTTCAATGTTTTAATGCTTGAATTGAGTTGATAGATCATACTTAATACTATTGATGATGTTAATTTCCTAAATTGGAAAATAAATACATAAAGGATAGTAACAAATACGTATTCTGGTTGGAAATTAATACAAAAGTATTGATCCGCTAGATTATAAAAAATCCTGATTAGTAAATATTCAAGAATCATTTCCAACATGTATTATAACTCAGTATTCTTGATGATAATTTTCCGCTAGATTAAAGAAAAGCCAGGGAAAGAACAAATTAAGAAATATCATAGTATATATTATTAACTGGGTGTTCATTTCATAGAATATGCAAATTACTGATGAAACATTATTGCGGAAGATATTATTACATGCATATAGTCAATGTTCATAATTTAGTTATTTTAATTATTAAGAGATAATGGTTTTAATATATATAAATATAAATCTGTTTTATATATTAATATTGTGTATGGAATATGTAGCATAGTGCTCGTATAGGTACTCAATTGCAATAGTTGATCTATGAATATATGGATTTTACTGGCTTTGGTATTTAAGGCATTGTTTTAATAATTATTCCTTAAGCACATACAAATACCATTACATTAAAATTACAAAACAGTAGTTAAATTCATCATGGTGCCCAGTTACACACTATATTTATGATGTAATTTGTACTTTACAATACCACATAATTAAAAATTAATATTTAAAGATTTGGATGATTATCAAACATGTTACAACTTGGTAGCAGAGCATGGTTTCCTTGATCTATAGGCATACTTGAATAATATAAGCATATCTAAAATTAAAATAAAAGTACAAAAAATTTTTTTTTAATTAATTTTTGATAATAGCAATTTTGTAATGATATTGTAAACTGATCGCTGGTACACCCCCTAGTTATAATGAGTTAAATTTTTAAATTTATCTTGAGTTAAATTTCCGTTTGGACTTAGGCTAGCGCGTAGCGCGCGAGACGTCCGGCAGCCCGCCAGCTGTCCCCCCCACCGCGAGTCCCGGAACGTGCTGTTGACAAGGTCGTAGCCACCCCTCCCCCGTCACTGCGCGCTGCTTATCTCTCACGGCGCGTGTGGTCGCGTCGAGTTCAGTTCACCGCCCCGTGCGTTCTGCACGACCTTCACAGACCACTGTCCGCCCGCCGTGGCCTTGTTCTTTTCTTTTCTCGAGCAGCAGAAGTACCAAATTAATGTTGACTAAACTAATATATTTTTCATTATTCTGGGCACATACTTCCGACCCGTCGGAGCAACTACGATATTATTAAGCTAAGTTAAATTAAGAGTGTCTTGTGTAGAATTTAACTGTACTGTTTCAACCATAGTTTTAAGTCTTTGTTGGTTGGCCAATCAACGTAAATTTTGTGTATATGTTTTGCTGTCCTCGTAAGACTGGACCAAGCTCCACCTACGAAAGGGACGCAATGCTCACGCCGGAGTATCTCCTCCGTGACGAGCTGGAGTACGAACTCCGATTTCGACATCACGTCGCCGGGCATTGATTTCGACATTCACACCATCTCATTTTCCATCTGCGACTGTCATGGCGACTGGTACTCACCCGAGCCCCAATGTCACCTTCGCCTATCCTATGCATTCGCTCCCAGCTCATCCTGTTTACATGCCCCAACCCATATACCTACCACAACCAGCCCCTGTGCACCCTAGTGGCAGGATAGAATCACAACTTCCTTACTCCAGCCCCGCCACCACATACCTGTCATTGGGCCCGCAGGTATACCAACTTCAAAACTCAACTCAACCTCCACCAGCCCAACACCCCACTCTCTAATCAATGGACGTTAAAAGAGTTACTGCCAGACGACCCCAGGAACATTAAGGAAGTCTGGAGTAGAGCTCGTAAAAACCTGAACTTGGCCCACGAGGCAAGCAGGCAAAAATATAACAAGAAACGCTATCCCAATCCCTACAGAGTAGGAGATTTGGTGTTGTGCAGAGCACACACACTCAGCAAGGCGATCGACAAGAGGTCAGCCAAGCTTTCATATCGTTGGAATGGCCCCTGGCAGATCCAGCGATACCTCACGCCGGTCACGGTCGCGTTAGCTGACCCCAGCTCCGGCGAATATCGCGCGCGCGCACACATTTCTCAGTTGAAGAAAGTGCACCCCAACCTAAAATGAGGGCACTCTTCACTGTGTTTCTTTATACAAGGAACAGCGTTCCTACTACGGCATGCCATACTCAACCAACGTGTTGATACAAAAAACCTAGGTAATAATTATAAGTAATATAAAAAAAATCCATGGTACTAGTTTATAAGATATTTAAGTTAAGAAGTGTTACGCTAAGTTGTCTAGTTTAAAGGGGCGCCCCTAATTCAATAAGTTATCTGTAAGTTTTAGCCTTAAGAATTGTTAGCCATTGTAAGTAGTTTACTACAGTAGATCCTGGTACAGGGTAAGTTTCTGGAACCCAGGTTTTTGGTGGCTCAAGTGGGCCACCCTGACTCCGTCTTTCAGGGGGGAAGTATGTGCCGTTAATTAGTAAATTCGACACGATATATTTTAAATTTTTATTATGTTTTTAAATTTTTGTGTGGAAATTTTATTTGCTCTACTATAGTGTAATTTTGATTTGTTAGTCTGGTGTACTCCTCTGAGTTAAACTTTTTCTCAGTGCTCTGAAGCCCCTTTCCCATCGGCGTATCGGATATTTTGCTGGCCTAATCCCTGACCGGCAGACTGGTTACCATTTCCCCCGCCTTCAGTCACGCCTCAAGCCTGTAATATCATTTCTCTTCGTGACCCTAACTGCATAGAGCAGCTTCTGGGCTGCAAGCCGCTACTTCTCGGAGAGCTGCTGAGAGAAGTAAGTCTGGTCACGAATACATATTAGGTTCTCTCCTCGAAAAGCACGTCATGGACGCTTGTTCTCAGCGTCGATGCACTTCCCCCCCCCCTCTCTTTCGGTTCTAAGAATTCGCCTAAGGCCAATGACCGGTCGTAACCCCCTGGACAACGGCGACCGTCTCCCAGGATGCCTTGCATAAAAAAATGTGTGTGCCAGGATGGACCACCCCGCGACACCTAGCGGCAAACTCGCTAACCACCCAGCCAACTTGCCCTGTAGGCCGCCAGAGTGTAGCACTAGACTGCGCCCTTTAACCCTTGGTTTAAGCAGACGCCTTGGGCGAGTCGATTCTTTTTTATTTCAGACAGCCCCCAACAGGTAGCGCTGAAGTCGACGCAATGCTACCAGCTTCGAGACTTCAATCAGAGTTTTTTTTATGGCCCTCACTCGGGGAACTTCGGGACCTTTCGGTCCGGACTCCCAGTCCTCCCCTCCACTTTTGATTCAAGTTTTACTTTTAATTACGAGACGCGGCTTCCCGCGACACAGACCAACTCGCGTCGCGTCTGCAGACAGACCTCCATCGAGTATCGGCGAATCGGCAAGACTTCATCCGACCGCTAACGACTATGTAGTCGCTTCGTATAAGGGATGCTATCCCTCAACTTAATTCTAGTAGATTAGTCTGTCTGCATAGTTTAGTTATTTGCCTTAGAAATTTTTCTCTTTTAAATTTAATAATGAAGAAATCATCCGCGTCCTGCCGCGCTATTCGCGAGCTCCAGACCCTGGCTGACTCCACGATGGCAGCGTGCTGGGCAACTCCCCTGTTTTGACAGGGTTCGATGACGGGGAGAGATTGATTGCTCTCATCTCGTGCCCACCCCCCCCCCTTCTGTTCCGTGGGTCACATTAGAAGAAACTCTTCTACTACCCGACGTGATCGTTTGAAGACCCCGGGTGGTAATGTAAATTCAACATTTCCCCCTTACCTAGCTACGAACTATTTTAAGCGGATGACCAAACCACCAGCGACCAGTGTTTTTCTCAAGAAAATGTAGAGCGAATAGAACTAATTATCAATGTAATCATCGGATCCATACAACTTTGGGGGTGAAACTTATAATGCAAATGTTAATATGTCAAACTAAGAATGTAAAGTGTTTAAAGATTCGTGGGCCGGCCCCATTTTCGTTTTTCCTTTTGTTAATCTTTGAAACTTGTTAAAACCTTGTGTGTGTAAAATAATCCAAACAAGATAATTCTTCAGGGCAAATAAAACAGGGAAACTATAGATCAAGTTAATTGTGTAGTTTTTATTTATTGATTTTAACGATCCACACCAACTTCCTCCTTGCTTGTTACAGGAAGTTCCTAAATTTTGTGTGTTCCCCACCTCGTGTCGCCTCTGGTAAATCAATTTATTTAACTAATTTCTTTTTCAGCATGTTTCCAAGGCTCTTTTTTAATTAATTCCAAATAATTCAATTTTGAGGCACGAGGGGTGTTACAAACATAAGGATTAGTCTATAGAACTTAACAGCATTAAAGCAGTTTAAGCTTAACAAATTGATTAAATGAACCTTTTAATATATTAATTTATTATTCTTATCGTAGGCAAGATGGCGGCTGCCCCAACTCTTGGCTTCTGTGACTGCCTGGAAACACTGAACAAAGTTACAAAAGTATTTCGCGTGGACACACACGAAATACTTGTTACAGAAGAGAATGACAGAAGAAGTCGAAAACATACTCTCTGCACAAAAACCTTTTTTTATCTAGTATTGAGAATTTTGACCACTACGGTAATTTATGTAAATCATTTATGTCTCGAGATGCTCAATGAAACCAAGTCTCGATATGAAGTTACCAAAATGATATTGTTTGCAGTAACAGGCAGTTCATTGTTTATCACTAATTTGGCAGGTCACATATCTACCCACATCTATGTGAGTACTAAGTGTAAAATTCTTAAGACATTCCAAGAAATAGATGTCACCTTATTGGAAAATGCACATAAACTCTACAAAGACTCATCTAAAAGAATAAAGATTGCAAGTTTTTTGACATTTGTCATCAGCGCCGTAATTTTGATTGTTAACATGTTTACTCTTAACCAAATATCGATATCAATTGTTTTATTTCATTTAAGTTTCAACGTTCTAGATATTATTTTTCTGGTAATGTGCGTCAGCTATGTCACCATGGTTTTGCTTCTGAAACAAAGACTTGGAATTGTCAACCATAAACTACAGAAAATGGACTGTTTTCTGGCTGGAAAGTCAACCCACAGTCAATCTTTAATAAGGTTTAAAAGTACACATGCTTGTACACAGAACCTGCCAAATCAGATAGGTTCTCCTCTTCTGTTAAGATGCACCGAGAAAACATTTGAAGAACACGTTTTGCATGGCAGGAGACACGAAAGTATAGTGCAGCAGATATCAAACTACAAAGTCTTATACAACAAGATTTATACCATATACACTCTTATCAATACCGTGTACGGCATTCCCGTGACGCTCATAATTTTCACGAGTTTCGTCACTTCCGTGAATTTTGTTCACTTCCTATCGCTCTCGATGATGCACTCACGTTTCCACTCTGATAACGTACCTGGGCTCGCTCTATTGTTCACTTCCGTCTGGTGGCTCTCTTTGTACGCCGTCCCGACTGCAGTGATGTCGTGGGCATGCGGCTCCACGAGCAGAGAGGCCAGGCAGACCTCGTCCATCACCCAAGACTTGCTCCTGCAGCCAGGATTGGACAAGGAAGAGGTTCAGCTGCTCGCGGAGTTTTCATTGCAAACATCCAGGCAAAAGTTAAAGTTCAGCGGATGTGGCGTTTTCACCGTGGACATGTCACTTCTGCCAACAGTGTTTGCTTCTGCCGCATCTTACGTACTGGTCCTACTTCAGTTCGATGCTGTTCAAACGACATAGAAAATTTACACGCTATATTGAACCAAATTTCGCATGTTCTTGTACTAAGTGTTTTAGAAATGTATATGTAACTGCTGAGATCACGTTTTCTGGCAGTAAGGCAGACACCACATTTTTGTATATACTGTGCTGCTTCTTTATTGTATTTATAATATCACAACTGCAATGCTCTCAGACCCATGTATTATAATTTGAGTCACGGTCATTTTAATTTTTTTTTCTTTGAATGTAACGTAACATCAAAATATTGTAAGCTATAGAGAAAAATAACATTTTCCTTGATTGTTTGTGTTTTAGTGGAAAATTTTTCCAATGTCAAATATATTAATGTAAAAGGTAGTTTAAAAGCATATAAGTACGACTACTTCGCTCTGGTGTTAATTATTTTTAGCGACTTATGTTATGTGTATAAATGTAACATTGCCGTAAAAAAAAGTGAAATGGAGAAACTAATGCATACGTTGTATATATTGCATGTTGCAGTTTTTAGTAAATTTATAGTAAGAAAAATATCCACATTGAATTAATATTAAAGGATGACAGCTTTTATGTAAAACACAAACAACTTGGTTGATAAAATGTAGATGTAATAATAAAATAAATGTCTGTGAATCTTTCAGTACTTGCATGTATTCGGTATAGACGAAAATAAAGACGTCCGAAAATAAGTCTTGAATGTTATATTTATAATTTTAATTAAAAATCGACATATTTTTAAGTATCAGTTTTAAATGACACTGTGCACAATAAATACATTACATTTGGTTACTTAATGTTGGTTTAGAGTGTGTTCACAGATGTAGTGGAAAGTTTGTTTACATTTTTACCTTAATATTGATATCTACTAGTTGTGTAAATTTAAGCATGTTAGTAAATTATGATGCTATATATTGTGCTTTCTCAGTCAGTACTTTATATATTTCTGAATGCATCCATTGCTAGAATTTAAGTAATTTAGGACGTCTTTAAAGTTGAAATAGTAACATGAACTTTTAAAGAAATCAATAAGTTAAAAATAAAAATTCCTTCCAATCTGGATTCAATGAATGTGATACCGAGATACGCTGTGATATATATTAAAAATTATAATGGAAAATAGTTCTGATTCTGTTCATATATACATATTAGGCTACACTTGGAAGGAAAGTGAAGAGTTATAGAGGAAGATATTTGAAAATATCTTGTCTAGGTGTGAATTATAAGGGTTTTTCTCATCAGATATTCAGGTAAGCTGTTGAATGTATGCATAGAAATTACGCTAATTCTGTCGCACTTAAATTGTCAATTAAATATTTTGGAAATTTATTTGATCACATTCTATAAACTATAATTTTGCAATTGACAATAAAATTTTATTATTTTTACGTAAAATTATCAATTTTAGCTGGCGAACTGTAAATGTGTCAATGACTCACGGTATACAGATGTCCGGTTTAAGACACACGCTAAAAGAGCCCTGAGTTTCTAGTTGGAGCAAAAAATTCTGGTAGGCGATCTCGGGAAACACTCCCCTCTCAGGCGAAACTATTAAAATGCATGAGATGTTGCAATAACCTCAGTATGTAAATGGTCTCTGATGATGGTGAGCACCACGTCGACCGAAACGTCTGTGATATCTTCACCTTCGACCACAAGCCAAGCAACTTTAATGAACTAAAACTAAAAAAAAATATTTGTTAAGCACTTTAGGAATCTGTTTCACACAGCAAGTTGGTTGTTTCATTTTCTTGTAATTACAATTATTTTAGGAATTTTTCCCATACATTTTATTTCTCTAACACCCTCGCATTTGATTTTTTAAGAAAATTTGAGGCAAAACATAAATTACAAGAGAATCATGGATATTAATATACACAAAAAGCCTTGAAATGTTAATAATGAGAAGAAACTGAAATAAACAGCCCAGCGTGTCAGATCAAGCAGTTATTCAGGATGGCCATATATAAATTAAAAAATTGTGTATCTAGACGATGACGTGAAAGTATAATGAAAATCGAAATCCATCCTCATTTCCACCAATGTTTTTGTTTTTTTTTAAAGTAGGCCATGGTAGATTACTTCACCAATTTTCCTTAGATATTTGTATCGTGTATGTTCATATCTAACGACCTCGTTATTGACTAAACGTAAAATAAAATAAAATAAATAGTGATAAAAATTTAAATACGGGTAGTTTGATTGATAAAACTGACATAAAAAAAGTGTCGTTGTTAGTAAAATTACTCCAGTTCATTACAAATCACATAAAGGAAAAAAAAAAAAAAAAAACACTATGTTGAAAGAGCAGTGAATTTCCTTTGGCGTTTACGTGAACAAGACTATTACCGCGACTGATCGATAGTGGTCGAAAGCGAAATACGCTGCGGAAGGTCGAACAAAGAATGTCGTGCATGCAAGACATGTTTGACGACTTGAGGTGTTAAGGTTTTCCGAGCGGCGCGAACCAGACGAACGGTGACATTAAAATCGTCGACCACCGACGAAACGTTTCTGCCACATGCTGTTTGCGCACCAATTTCGCACCTGAGAGACGGTTTCGTATCGATCATCGCCGAGGTCATGAGCAACCAGTGCTGGTGTCGCCGGCGCAGAAGACGGACACATTTGAAAACCACAGACCACTGTACTAAGTAAGTATGTGCAGTAAGTGGTTGTCGGCAGTCTTGAAAGTCACATTATTGTTACTTATTTATATTTATCACATAAGTAAACGTTATGAAAAAAATAAATTAATGGATATGATTTCGCATACGCAAAGACATGTGTGTCCCTAGGATAGGACAGCCTGATCCTATGAGTAGGGACCGGAAAAATTCGCGGGTTCAATGACCTGTGTAGGATGAACTCCACAGTTCTACGTACACTCGGTCAAATGTCACCCACTCATTGGCTGCTGTCTTGTGAGACGTCCCAACGTAGCAGCCTGTGATTCGATAAATCTTTGGTTGGGTGTTTCTCATTGGCCCAGAGTCATCCAGGTGAGTTGTGAGCCAATAGGAGAGGCAGCACTGAGGTATAACTATTTATATTTTAGCCTATCGCGAAATGAATTCGCGAATTTTTCCGGTCTCTACCTATGAGTAGAGACCTGTAAAATTCGCGGATTCATTTCGTGATATGCTACAGTTCAAATAATTATACTTAAGCGCTGCTTCTACCACTGGTTCACTGTTAATCTGGAGGACTGAGGGCCAATTAGAGACCCTCACTCAAAGAAGTGTCGAATCACAGACACTCGGTCGAGACGACTCACAAGTCAGCAGCCAATGAACAGGTGGCATTTTGCCCGAGTGTGTAGATGATAGTGGAGTCTAGCCTGGAGGTCATTGAACCCGCGAATTTTGCAGCTCTCTACCTATGAGTGTCTGTCCCATTCCATCCATGTAGACCCTGCTTCAAGCGGAAAACTACATGCTGATTCTTATTTCCATTTACTCCTCATTCGCCGTGAATTTGCCGCAGTCAAGGAATGAATCATGAGTGGTGGAAATATGAAGTGTAATCAGCGAAGAAACGCGTTTGTGGGGAAAACCAGGAGCACGCCGAGAAAACCCTCCGGCAACGTCAGCCATGTTTCTACAAATGGCGGAAAAAATATACGGACTTGACCGCGCCAGTTCTCGAACCCGGGTCGCACAGGTAGGAGCAGAGTGATTTAGCCAAGTTGGCATCTAATTTTGTTTTACGTTTAACTGCACGATAGTGTTGCAGTCAGTAACCAAAATTATTTTTTTTTTTTAAATAACGTTACCAATTTTCCTACTATCGTTATGGATGAAATTATTAAATATTATTTTACCCTCTCAGATTTTATAAATGGCCATCTTGTACACCTGTTTCAGGGATGAATAATGGAGAACTCAGAATGACATGATTCAACTGTTCTGTCTATCGATAATCAGTCACGCGTATATTTTGTAAGCCAAAGAGCTATGCTTCACTCATAATATTACGCAAAAAAGAGATGTCACTTTTTAAACTGTTACTCTTTAAGTTTTGAGTGGCCTTTGATTTACAATCAAAACATTTAATACATATGTATTAAATTTCGACGTTAGTTAGATTTTAAGTGTCCTTAATGGTATTAAAATCGAATTAATATTTCGATGTGATAGCGTGTATACCATCCAGGCCGTGTTCCATTGCTAACACGAAGGCAGGAGTGTTCTCAATCGCGGAAATATACCCTTTACTTAATGCATTTGTTTCAGAAAAAGCAATTGAATTGCTACGAGTCGAGACATTTATATCAATGTCTTTACCATAGAACGAAACGAGCCTAAGTCACAGACTTCAGAAACAGTTTAAAAACTGCTCTTTCAATGATACTGTGCATTCCACCAACCACAGTATGCGTGAAGCCGATATTAAATTATTCTAAATAAGCGACATTTTACAACAGCCCACATATTTTTTTTTACTGAACTTACGTTTCTCATACTTAACTAAAGCTTTGGATTTAGAGTCTACTAGCACTTGTGCAAAGCTCTGGGAAATTGTTTTGAATCGGTTACATAGTAATTATGGTTCGATATAAAACGAAATTTTAAGACATAATATGCAACAACGAAAACTCGCAAAGCACACACAGAAACACTTCAATATTGTACTACGAGTATGATGTTTCAAAAATACTAACTTACGTTCTTTTCTTCACCTCGTAATTTATATAAAAAGTACTTCTTCAACACACCAGGGAGAGCACGACTTGGGGAAATACATTTAGGGTGTTCACCCCTTAAAATAATAAAGCGCACTGGCCAATCAATTTCGAGAAAGAAAAAAGCCTTTGAATTTTTAAGCACATTTCATATAGGTACTAGTTAATTTTCACACACTCAACGGCGCATCCGCCTAGGTGTTAACGTACTTGCTTGCTACCCTGACGTTCGGGTTTCAATTTTCGCTGACGGTCATTTTTTAAAATATTATTTTTGAAGTGAAAACTTCTTTAGCCGCGTTGAGCGATTTTTGGTAGGGGCAAAACTTACGGGTTTGCGTCACCGACATTCTAGTGACGTGTTGCGCCAGACTGGCGACGCGCAGCGGCCTGTGTACATGTATACTCATATATACACTAATACATTGTATATACTCGACTGTATCATGTGTGTATTGGACTATTTTTGGATGCTTAAAATCGTGTGAGTTCGCGTCACCGACATGCTGTAGTAGCAGTAAGTGAAGTTAAATTGACCACGTGAAAATTTTAATTTGGGTTTACTGTGAATTGCCCAGTGAACACATGACCTAGGTCTGATATCACTGGTAAGTCATAGCTAGGAAATGAATTTTTACGTAGTTTCGACAAACCATTAACATATTTTCTGACTAAAAAATGATGTAATGATAAATGATATCATGCTGAAATCATACTGATATAATACCAACATCATTTTCTTACGTAAATTTTACGTATTACACATTTAAAAACAAAGCTTTAAGGTTCACTTCTGTCAAAAGTCCCCATGACTGCCTTTTTTCTAATCAACTGTTTAAATATTAATAATTAAATTTCATTATAAAAATTATCATATATTACTTGATATTTAAATTACAGAAATAATTCAGTAATACAGTAATAATTCATAATACAGTAATAGTTAATGGGAACAATACACTTTTATTAATTGTGCAATAATCCAAAGTTTCATTATAATTATCATCAAAGTTCTGGTTTGTAAAACAAAATAAATGAATAAATAATTTAAATAAACAACTAAAACCAACTTTAAAATTTTTATAACTATTATTATACCTACCCATTATTATTTTATTGGAAAGACCGTAATTTGAATTTTAAGTAATAATTAGTAAAATATTTTGTTAATAAATTAAATCATTTTTGTTTAGATTAAAAATAACTGTAAAAAGTATATATATATTTTTTAAAAGTGACCCGTCTGCAAGAATCGTAACCTGAGCGTCTGGGCGACAAGCAAGTACATTACCACATAAGCCGTTGGCCAGAGTGAAGTTTAAGTGCTATATACAATATAGGCTACATCAGTTTTCAAAGGCTTTTATCCTCGGAATTTTTTATTTTAAGGAGGGAACACCTTAAAGGTATACTACTAGTACACTGAGTCTCAAAGGTATACTATCAGTACACTGAGTCTCATCCCGAAGTGAATTTCCCAAGTCACGCACCCCCCTTGTCAGTAAATTTACAATTGATTTTTTTTATATCGCTAGCGAATATATCACTTTCCCGCCAAAAATTCGCACCCCGTGACGTCAGCTCATGTATATCAAGTGCTCGAGTTCCCCACACGTAATACACCCGAGGTAAGTTGTATAACAACTCGCATTAACGCCTTTGGCTGAGTTACGGAACTCCTACATCTGCTTCCCGATGTGCACGGATGTAAGTAGTTGGCAACTGGCGAGCTTGTCAAAACATGTAAAACTCGAGATGCCATACAGCTATTGCTAACTTAACCATGACATAATAACGTATTGAAAAATAAATATTCAATGCTTATGAAACGTTTACATGGTCGTTTAAGAGATAATGAAATGTAAAACTTAGGACGCGTTTACACGGGACTGAACTACTTCAGGTAAACGTGTTCAACTGTTACATGCGGTTAAACACAGTTTGTACATGTTTCTCATCCAACCTGAACAAATTGGCACAGTAGTTCAGAACGACATCTCTTCTAGATAAGTCTCTGAATGGCTGTTGAGTGTTGAGAGTATAAACAGTCCTTTACGATAAACGTTAAGATGGAGAATGTTTCTAGCATAATTCGTGTAGTATATTACCGACTGCTAAAAAAACAGAAACAGGTAAATATGTATATATATATATTTTTAATTAATGCTTACGAAAATTCTTTAAATGATGTACACTGGCTGAAATAAACAGGATCTACAACAGATTCATTCAACGACAGTAGATAATCGGTTTTGGAGTTTAACATACTTTTTACCAACTGCTTTGCAACCGTACACTTTCGCGTTTGTAAACATGTTTACCTTAAACCTGTTCACCTGAAGTAGTTCGGCGTTCCGTGTGACCACGTCATAATTAGTTACAAGTTGAAATAATTAATCTATTGTAAAAGATCTGGAACAATCCATAGAAAACATTTCATAATTTTCATTTCCAGAGGACCTGATTTCGGATCCCAGTCGGGCTATCCTGATTAGATTTTTTATGATTTCCCTAAATCACTGTAGGAAAATTGTGGGATTGTTCCTTACAGTAGGCCAAGACACCACTGTCCCAATATCCCTGGTAGGAGACACTGCGAGTTTCCATCTCTACACAGAAAAAAAAAGTCTGTACTTTTACAAAACAATCCTTTTGAAATAAGTTACCAAGGAATAGTTAGAAGAATAGTAAGGAATAAAGATATTGTAAGTTTTTACAAAAATGGTTATGGATATTTTTGCATTTATGAAATACGTGTTTCTTCCAAAAATTGGCGCATAATTTTATATTTTAATTTGTGTTTCATTAAAGCATAATTTTTTTACGCAGAAATGATAATCAAATATTCAACACTTTAAATGTATTATATTGTATAATGCTTATTAATATACGCAGTTAATACTGGAAAACTATTCAGAGAACGGTTTACAAATAACTAACTATTGGTGGTACTGGGACAATGCCTGGGTTAGAAACCGAACCCAGTATTACTGTGAACACTATTTTGTAGTGATACATTTCTTTTCATGTAAATGAAAATATTTACAAATGTTTGTAATTTTGCATGAATATTTCTGTCCATTTACAAAAAAACAACAAATTACAGTGTAAAGACATAGTGGCCGGCGAGACCTAAAGCCCCAATCAAATAAACGAATAATATTTTGTGACAGAAATAGTCTCAAATACTTTTGAGATGTAACATCTTAGCTCTCGGTATACTGCAGGTAAGTCAGTGTTTGGTAGTTTTTCTTAGACTTTTGCTTTAATCGGAGCCGTTTAAATATATACTTTAAATTTTCAGTATGCAAATTGAATCATTCGATAGTCGACGTAGCTGCTCCGGCAGTGAATTCTAGCGGTTGGTGTAGGTGAAAACATTTGCGTAGCTATATATTTATTACGCTCGACATTATTTTAAAGAATTCCAAGTTAAATTTCGTGCCCGAGTTTTGTATTATGTGTATTTGCAGTATGAGAACACATGAATTTGCGCATTACCGAGGTTATATGTTACATATCTCTGGTGAGTATGAAAAGAATCACAGTAATTTTATTGATTATTATATCTAATACATATAAATTGAATTTTTCTTGTAGACAATGGCAGTCCCTTCAAGGCCGAACTTCTGCAGCTGTCTCAAGCCATTGAGTATGATTTCAAAAATTGTGTTTGTGGACACCCTTGAGTATACTGATACGGAAGCGAATGACGTAAGAAGAATGGGAAACCTTAGAAACTCTAAAACCAAGCTGATATATTTAATAATAAACATTTTAATCACAACAGTAATTTTCTTTTATAATATTTGTTTTGGCATACAAAACGAATTATTTAAAAATGATGTTATGAGATACATATTGTTTCCTATCTCCACTTGTATGCTATTTGCCACTACTTTGGTGGGGAGAATAACTACATATATATATTCAAAAACCAAGATCCTCATACTTCAAACATTCGAAGAAGTAGATGTCGCGATGATTGGAAATTCGAGGGAAATGTACAATAGAACATCTAGAACATTGAAGATTGCATGTGGCATTGTGTTTGCAATGATCGCCTTCATGTCCCTTCTTAGCGGTTTTAATACTGCTTCGGTATCGATTTCAAAAATTTGTTCTAAGCTATTCAGCAATACTCTAGACACAATTTTCGCTCTCATGACTGCTAGCTTCCTGCTGATGATTTTACTTCTAAGACAAAGGCTTAGAATTCTGAACAAGAAACTAAGAGGAGAATGCAAATTGCTGGCTGCAAAATCTGTGGCAAGACACAGAATACCACCGACGTCTTCGCAGGAACTAGCGAACACGGCGATATCTCATCCGTCTACAGCATCCACCGAGAGTACAATTCCCCACCGCGAAGTCTTTCCTCGAGGTGGGCCGACACACGAGGATCTAGCAAAGAAGATAGCCTTTTACAAAATGTTACACCACAAGATGCACACCATTTCGACTCTGATCAGTTCCACCTACGGTATGCCGGTGATGCACATAATGCTCACTTGCTTCGTGAAGCTCGTGGTCGTAAGCCACGTGATGACGTCGTACGCCACCAGCTCGAGGTCGCGCGCCTACGACGCGCACGACGTCGTCCGGGTCGTGATTGCGAACCTGTGGTTCCTGTTCTACGCGGCGCAGGCCGTCGGGATAAGCTGGGCGTGCGGCTCGACGGTAAGGGAGGCCGGGCGGACGACGGTCGTGACGTACGAGCTGCTGCTGCTGCAGCCGGGCCCGGACGAGCGCGCGCGCGGCCAACTGCGCGAGTTGGCGCTGCAGACGACCCGCAGGAAGTTCGCGTTCAGCGCCGGCGGCCTCTTCGCCGTCGACCTGTCCCTCCTGCCGACCCTGTGCGTCTCGGCCGTGTCCTTCCTGCTGGTCGCGCTGCAGCTAGCCGCCGCCACGCCGCCGCCACAGTCCGGGGCTTGAAGGTGGCCGGCACGAACCCTCGTTGTCTCGTGCTCCACAGGCAGTGACGTAGCTAAGGTGACTGGCGCCAATGGCCAGAATTGAAAATGGCGCCCCCTCCTGCTCCGGCGCCCCTGGCGGGGGCCATCACTGCCAACCGCTTGCTACGCCACTGTCCACACGGGGAACCACACGTAACTTAGAAAAACACAACTTAGAACAGTCATAACTTAGAAACCTCGAAAAAAAAAATCCACGTAACCTGGAACTGTCATAAGTTAGAACGATCATAACTTAGAAACACGTAACTTAGAAACGTCGTAACGTACAAAGTCATAACTTTGAACTATCACAACTTAGAAACACACAACTTAGAACTGTCATAACTAAGAAATACGTAACTTAAAAACACGCAACGCAGAACCACACAACTAAGAAGCGTCGTAACGTAGAAAGTCAATACTTAGAAATATCACAACTTATAAACACACAACTTAGAACTGTCATAACTTAGAAACACGTAACTTAGAAACACACAACGCCGAACCAAATAACTTAGAAACACGCAGCTTAGAACAGACATAACGTAGAAGATTCTATGTGGTGTGTTTCTAAGTTGTGACAGCACTCCCTCCACAGGAATCTTCGCCTCCACGCTCCATCCACTGAGCTTGCGTGCGTGCGGTCGGCGCGTCGGTAAAAAAATGCCTCTAAGGGACTTAAAAGATCCCATTTTACAATTTTAAGGAAGAATATTAAATATTCAGTCTCCCTGCACGTACCTGTCCTGTACACAATATTAAATAATCAAAGTTTTTTTTTCCCTAAACACATTTAATAAAAATTCCCGTTTTAGCCTTATTCGCTGTGTAAAATACGTAGTTTTCAAAAGAAACCATGAAAATAAATGTCATAGAAATCGTAATAGCCATTAAATATTATGCACATTCAGGCACGTAAATACATCTTGTGCGATTTCTAAATCACACTAAAGCAACGCAGTTGGGTCAAGTGCACATGGGCGTATTTCCTTGCTGGCGTAAGGAAATCCATCAATAAACACCATGCTGATAAGCTGCATTATTCTAAATGTTCAATGCTTTTTTATCTTTTATTTTGGATTAATGTTAAATCTAATGTAACTATTTTAAAATACTTTTCAACCTGTTAAATTTATGATATTTTAAATCAAAATATTGTTATGCATTACATATCACTTGTGTAAGTTACTAACAAAAAAATATATATATTTTTAAAATAATGATATCCGTCACCAGAAAAATGCATTCTTCTTATCGTCAAATGGTAATTTTAAAAATTGTTCGAAACAATCTAAAAAATATCTTCACTTGCACAAAAATATCATAGGAAGTTAACGTAAAAACGATATTTGCGTTATTTGTTTATGTATGAGTGGAAGTTATTTTTATGTGTCCAATACATTAGTGTAGATGGTAGTTAAAAAGTATAGAAGCACTTAGCTCTGGTATAGGTAGATTTTTTTGGTGAGTAATGTTATTAATGTATAAATGTAATACTGCCGTATATAATTAAAAAGGAAAATCTTCGATATTGCCGAAGAAACTAATAACAAGGTGTAAAAATTGCAGGTAAAAAAATTACTGTTTATTGTAAGTGTATGCCATGAAGATGTTCGTTTACACTTAATGTTTTAATTGTCTATAAACTTTAATGTACAATATAATCAATATATCGTCAAAAGTGAACTATAAAAATCGCAACATATTAAACACAGTATGACACCTTGACACAGCGAACTAAGTGTTCCAGAATAATTAATGTAATAATTTATTCATTTCTTAACAGTTTAATTTCTACTTAAGATTGCTTTCTTGCTTCTCTATTTCTATAAACTTCCAACAAACCTGTGGTTAACTTAGGTATCTGAGCAGCGTGTATACAACATATGCTTTCTTCGTCACACAAAACATTTCACCACTTCAGAAGCTTAATGATGGTTGACTTTTTTCGCTCTCCTATTTGTAGCGATAAAAAAATCATTGCTTACTTCTAAAATATTTTGATTGCACCATGTAGCTTTCTTTTCTTGTAAGGTTTGTGGTGGTACATAAAATATACACAAGAAAAATACTGTAAAATATGTCATCTCATAACACATACCATCTAGTAATTACCACTAAGTAAAATTACACTGTTGAAGTATAAATCCTGGTTTTTCTTTACTGTAGTCTAATTTTCATGAAAAATGTGAACGATATACTAAATGTTTCTCTTAAAGTGACATGTGCTTCTGTAATTAATAACTGTGATGTTATTTAAGTGCAAGTACCTCGTCGATATAACTACCAAGCCCGAGATTTGTTTTCACGGGGGAAATTTTTATCAACATAACATAATTTAAAAATCTGTAGGGAATCTGAATGATTGTAAATGCATTATGTTCTTGTACGTAAAAAGTCACCAGTAATAAAATCACCTAAAAACTGCAAATGTTTTGTTATTTTTCCATTATTACATTAATTTATTTAGTTAAAATTTTGCATCGGTATATACTCTACTAGCTGCAGTACCCAGCGTTGCCCGGGCTGAACACAGGGTGAAGGGGAACTGTTTAGAGATCAGATGTAGTTAGTAATTGTCTTCTTAATTTTAATGTCAAGTGTGCAAAATAATTTATATCACTTTCAGATCCCGACAGACGTTGTTCTGCCAGTTTATAGTTATTTACCTGGTCTGTATGTAATCTAGACTCTATAAAGCAATATAGAAAAAGAAACTGAAAAATAAGGGATTACTAATATTGAAAAGATTCCATTATCTAGCTAATGCTCGGCATGCATTGCAATGCCTCATTCAGTTTGTTTTGTAATAAGTTTGAAGTTACACATATACAAATAATCTATCCATGTCTCTAAATATATATTTATCTCTATCTACATCTATAGTCCTATATATCTATGTATCTCTCTATCTGTATTTATCTCTTTATATCTACATATATACCTCACACTATCTCTATGTATTCTATATGAGGGTACTGATTGCTTCGTTGTTAATATCACACGGGTGTTTTTTACTTGTATGGGAAAATTAAGAATGATAAGGCATCTAGTGCGTGGCAACAATGTTGTAAATAAACTTCTAGCGCCTATGTCATTGTCAACACACACTTCGTACGTGTACTGCATGTTGTATCTTTCCCCCTCCAACGCATTTGATTCTAAATTGGATTTTTAGTAAGGATCCCTAATGTTATTGATAATATAATATAGCCTATAGCCTTCCTCGATAAATGTACTATCTAATTTTTCAAATCGGACCAGTGGTTCCTGAGATTAGCGCGTTCAAACAAACAACCAAACAAACAAACTATTCAGCTTTATAATATTAGTATAGATTACCATGACTGAAAATAAAGCAAAATTCGATACATTCCCGTTAGTGATAAAATTGTATGTCGTTTATAGGTAATTATGTCCTTTTTTCGTATAACAAAAATTTGACATATGTACTTAGATAAATATTTTATACTCGCGACCCTAATATCGCTTTTAATTGTGACTGTTCAAAAATAAAAAAATCTAATTTTTGTATTAATTTGTATTGAAAATATGACACAAAATTGCCAAAAAATCTGTTGATTCGATTGCTATTAAACTTCACAGGATCACCCACTGGGCTAATCTGAAGATTTCCTGAAAATTTCATCAAAATCGGTCTAGCCGTTTTGGAGTCCATAGGGAACATACATACACACATAAATTTTTATATATACAGAGTCAATAATATTTAAACAATTACATAGCATAAATTTGAATATTTTTCCAAAAGGGTTTTGAATAATTTTATGCTCTGGTAATAAAGAGATCACATCAAATGAATGGAAGTATGGAAGTACCGAAAAAAATATGGGTATTTTCAAACAACTCTATACGCTATAATGTTTCTGCCTATAATACAACACTCGAAAGCATGAATGATAAATAAATTAATTATATAATGAAATTATGCCGGTTTAACTTTTTTTGTCATATGTGGCTGTGTTCTGTGCCTTTTTCGAAGGCACAGACTTGCGAATTCTAAAAATGTCGTTCCTTTGCTTAATACGAGTATATTCTCAAGAGCTTCCGTAAACTCGTTTTGGCGTGTGGTGATATTAATTAATTTTACTATCAATAATAATATTTTTGAAAAATAAATGGGTAAGGCCCTAATAATTTAATCTCAATCCAAACCTACAGTTAAAAAAAATGAGTACGTCAAGTCCATGTGCGAAAAAAGTGAAACTTGTTACTTATTATATTATTTGGTATAGAAATCACAACTCTGCTTGGATACGGTCGAAGATCAAATAAATATGTATATGCAAGTATGCGAGCGCTAAATTATGCTATTGCGCAAAATCAAGTAGGTAAGTATGAAAGTATGCAAGTATGTAAAAGTGTACACATGCACGTATGCAAGCATGCTTCTCCTCCACCGGTCCTCCCCACCACCTACCTAACTATTACCCTCGTGCGATCGGAATTTTTCTTAACGTTCGAAAATTGTAGCCCCCACAGCAAAGGATGTTTACTTAAAATTCACCAAGGGCGCTTTTTCAAAAGACGTACACAGAATAGGAAGACCTTCGCACGGCTTAATAATAAGTTACTGCCTGGAATTGGGAGTTTCATACCAGGAAGAAGGAGCGCAAATATGCAGGATTCTCAAGGAAAGCCCACTGAAATTTCAGGAGGGATGAGGAGGGGGGAGTGGAGGGGTGGAGGGGTGGGGAGAGGAGAGAGAGAGAGTGAGAGAGAGAGAGAGAGTGAGAGAGAGAGAGAGAGAGAGAGCGCAGAGAGTTCTGCGCGTGGGTTTGAACCAACACAAGTCATCGCTGGACAGGGTGATTGTAAGTTTTACACTGTCCATATTTTCGCCTATACGATATGCATGCAACAAGTAGAAAACTTCAAAATACTGTATTCTGAAAGTTTCCCATAAAGCATTGATTTGACGTTTATGTTTATCAACACCGTTTCACAGTCACGATTTTGAAAGCGCAAGCGGGCCCTCCTCAGTGAAAGGATTCTTAATCGGGGGAGGGGGGGGGGAGTATCCGGGGGGCCCTCCTGCCGCCCCCTCTTTTTATTTATCGGGATCTACACCCATGCCAGTTAGATGTACACCAGACTGCGTTTGGCGGACTCTGTGCGTCTGCGCGGCTCGTCGCCTGCTTCCAAGCGGGGCTTTAAGAGCCAATGCGCTGCGAGCGCTCGACCTCTCAGCCAATGGAGTGCTAGTCCCCCTGAAGAGCGCCACATTCAAATCAGCGCGCTACTGTTCTCTCGGTTGTAACTTTGCAAGGTTTTGTTTCCGGACATTATGGTTCCTTGACAAAAAAGTTGCTTTGTTTTGGCACTTCCTACCGCCCATTTTAAAAACTTATGCCCTCCAATTTTTGAACTTACTGTACGTTCAGCCACCACGCAACGAGTTATTTCTGCTACGATCCAATATAATTTTTGCCGAAAATTTTTTGAAATGTTTTACACTTTCAATAACGTACACACTAAAATGTTCCAATATATATTTTCATTTACGTGCTACAAGTCCGCTTGCACTGCCGTAGCTTAAAGCAAATAGAGTATTACTTTAATTGATTTATAAGTGAAGTGTTTTTCCTAAGGTTGACCTTACTCAACTGAGAGCTGGCCTTAAAACAAAATGCTGAATATATTTGGATTAATTTAAATCACTGGAAGTCGACTGGTTAATATTAGGGGGAGGGGGGAAATATGACATTTTTAACAAGTGTATTCAACGGAGATCGAAACCAGTAGTTCAAAAAAACTTTGAGGTTTTTAAAATATAATATTTCTTTAGTTTTATACCTTTGTTAAAAATATTAGTATTTAAGTAAATAAATACTTTTTGCAATTCAGTGAAGGGAGGGGTTAAAACTTGGGACTCCCAA